>NW_026086605.1:10186785-10848928 GCF_022539395.1 Myiozetetes cayanensis
GTTTGCAGGACAGGTTTCATGTCCTGAGCTGTCCCCTGCACAGGGGGCAGTGGCACATGGACATACCCAGAGCTGGTGGTGAAACACAAGAGTGTGATCCTTGGTGCACTGGGCATTTTGCTTTCTAGGAAGCCAGAGGCTTCCCTACACTTCAAACAAGGAAGAGGGAGGGCAAAGCACCCCACTGTCCCCTGCCTCACACAGAGGGCTTATTGCTGACGGGGGTGGCAGGAATGAATCTGGGTTCACTGCAGCTGCCTTCTCCCATTTTCATGCACCTCACACCACTGTCCCCTGGTCTCCTCCTGGCCAGGGATGCACAGCCTCTGCTGTGAAGGGTGAGGGAGCAGCAGCTGCCAAGGGCTCACGTGAGCCTGCAGCATTCCTCCAGGAGCTCCTCTGTGACCTCAGTGCGTGGACAGCAGCCAATTGCCATCACTCCATCCTGGGCAGACCTTGGCTGCAAAGCCAAGGTGGTATTACCACTGGAGGAGTTAAAAGGGGGAAAACCAAAAAGAAAAAGAAAAAACAAAACAAAACAAAACACAAACTCGCCTGTCCAGTCTAACTGCATTTGGTTGATCTGATTTCAGGCATCTGCTAAGACACAGCATGACTGTTTATCATAATCAGCTTACTGCACAAGGACAGTGTTAACTAGGCTTTACTGGATTAAAACCTGCCAACTAATTCATAGCACCTACCCAACCAGTATGAGTGGGCTGAGTCTCTGTGCTCTGTTTAAAACATTTTAACTGGCATTAAATAAAGGGGAGCACCTGCAGAAGGTGGAAGGGCACAAAGACCCTATTGATCATTAGCATTACAAGCAATCCTGCAAGGAAAGGGCATGGGAAATAAAGAGGCTCATGGTCCAAGTGCAGGCAGGTTAACACAGAGCACAGCTGCAAAAGCACTGAGCACAAACACTGTCTTGAAATGCTCCTTTGTATTCAAATTACTCAAGGTTCACTCTGAAATCACCAGCAATATGGCTCAGCATTACCTGCAGGATTCAAACTAAACTGAAATTTGCAGATCAAACATTGTTAAGTCAGCCTGGAAGTGCTAATACAAATGGATATGTTGAGAGTCTAGGGGACAAAGTAACACAATATCCATTTTAAAAGTTCCAAAAAGTACATGTGTACTGCAGCTGAGCCACATCAGATAACACTGCTGTGGGCAAAAATGAAATTTCACTGTTCCTACAAAAGGAAATGTAAAAATAGAAGCTATGCTTACAAAAAACCCATATGAGAAATCCCCACAGTGGAGTATGGCTGGAAATCCTTGGTGTCTGTGACAACACCCCTAGGCAAGACCCCGAA
This sequence comes from Myiozetetes cayanensis, assembly GCF_022539395.1. Classification (NCBI taxonomy): domain Eukaryota; kingdom Metazoa; phylum Chordata; class Aves; order Passeriformes; family Tyrannidae; genus Myiozetetes; species Myiozetetes cayanensis. The sequence goes on from NW_026086605.1 coordinate 10,188,117, forward strand.
GTCTCTCTGCTGTCTGGGCTGTGGAGCCTTGCACATGCTGTAACCTCCCACCTAAGACTTGGCTGCCTGGAGTCCCTAAAACACATAGGATAGATTATTTAAATATTTAAGGTGCTTCCTGTGAAGGTGATTGCACTAGAGAGAACCACTTCACATTACTGTAAACTTCTGCTGGTCATTTACAAAGGAGTCCTCTGACCAATTGAGATAAGTTTCTGACAAGGATCAGCCATTCCAAGGTGCTAGGAATCCTGGCTTACAAAAAATCTCAACACACCCAAATCCAGATGCCTTCCTGCCATGGGTATTATCTCATCCATCCTCCTCAGGCAAGTGGTGTCCAGACCATGAAGTGGAAGGGGTTGCAACCTTACTAGTGAGTTGTTCTGAACCCCCCCTGCCCAACTATCTCATCACACCTCCATTTGTCCTTTTATTGCTGCAGGATTCTGGGTATTTAACCACAACATCCCAGTGACCCAGCTGGCAGGACCTGACAAGTTTTTGACTGCCTTAAGAGGTGCTCTCCAAGCCCAGCTCCTGTGGTCCTACAAGTTACCCCTCAAGGCAGCTGATTTGATTAAAGACAAATGCAAACCATGTCCCCTGAAGGCTTCAACATAAAAAGGAAGCAAGAACACCAGTGTACTCTCTTTGCATGGAAAACCCACACTGGGGGACCAGGGGAAGTGGATTGACCAGGGATTTTTGCATGTTTGAGGTCAACAGAGTTGATATTTGTGCACTGGCACATTAAATAATTAAATGCAGGCAGAGTCAGGTGTTGGCTGCAAGCTTCTCCTTCCTCCATTCAAGCCTCCACCTCCTAAAACAGGAGATGACCTCTGATTTCCCAGTGAAACCCATATCCTTATACAAAGGTAGGAGCAGCTCCTCAGTGGGGTGATCAGGGAGTTACTGCAGGTGCACAGGTTTGGCTGTAGCTCTTACCTATATCCCATAAACAATGACTGATGACTTCCCTCTGATGGCCCCTGCTCCCTGTGCTGCAGAAATCCCTGGATCCTGGAAGAGATAAGTGAATGGAGATGAACCAGGGAAAAATGTTCCAAAATGAGGAAAAAAAAATAAAAAGAAAAAAAAAAAAAAGAGAAAAGGCCCAGGAAGGTATTAAACCACTCTAAGGGTCTAGAGGATGACCAATGACTTCTTGTCTTCATCCAGGCACAACCCAGCAGGAGGTGTAGGAAATAGTTGGGGGGAGGATCATAACCAGGCATTCTGCTTGATATTATACTGATTCCATTAACCCAATCTGGCCAGCTGTACATTCCAAGCTGAGTCCCATGTCAAGAGTTGCCTGAAGCCAATTCAGGGACTTAACCCTTATCACCTGGCTCCTGTTCCATTCAGTGGATAAGTCATATTTACTGCCATATCCCTGCTTATGCTGCTGCTTAGTTTTAATATAAGCAATGCATTGAGGTGAAGTGTCCAGCTGCTCCACCTCAGCAGCAGCCAAGCAGCCTTTGCAGCATCTGGGAGGAACTGGGGGGAGATGACTGGGCTGGGCTGGAGCAGGAGGTAGAAGGCACCACCCCAAATATTTTTCCTCTCCCACACACTCCCACTGGCATGTTTATTCCTGCAAGCACTGATCCCTCATGACTCAAGCAACACAAAACAGACCTGGCTCCCCTGCAACACCCACATACGACAAGAAAGTTGGTCCATGTGTTTGGTACCTTTCCAACAACAAACCTTCCCTCCCATTCCTTGGGTCCTCGCAGTCACCACTGACATCTCTGCTGCCAGCATGGCCTGTGGGGTATCATCAGCTGGGGCAGTGGAGCTGCAGGCAGTCAGGGACCCTGGCACCTCCAGGAGGACACATCCTGCTCTCCAGCCTGCTCACAGCAGCAGATCAGGGCTACATTACCCCCGGCTCAAGGCAGCTTGCAAAACCTTATCTGGGAGTCTTTTAGGACTCAGGACACAGTGATGGGGAGCTGCAGGGCAGTCACTGTGATCTCAATGGAGCATAAAGGTCCGAACAGTGGATTTTTTCCCTCTCTTGCTTTCTGGTTATAGTCTTCCCACCCTGGATCTCAGTTTCCTCATTTGTACTCAGGGGCCAATGCTGATCACATCCCAAACCAGTCTGCATTGGCAACATGCTTCTTGTAGAAAGCTTGAGTGTAGCAGAGGACACTGTTTACTGCACTTCAAAAGCAGCACATGATACCTGATGCCTAACGTGCATGAAAAGTCTCTCTAGAGTTCCTGAACTGGGGCACTGTAAAGTCACACCCCTACCAATGGGTCTCCTCTATGCACTGGTACTACAGATGTGTGGGAAGGATTCATCACCCAGACATGCAACAGGCTGAGGATTGTTTTGATTAATCTTCCTCTGTGATGTGGAGGTATTAAGGGACTCCAACCTTTGGCCAGACTGGCAGGAAGTCAGATCCTGGATAAACATAAACCCAAAAGACCATTTCTATCTCAAGGCATTTATAACCTAAAATGCTCAACAGGAATCTTATACGCAGCAGTGAAGACTCCAAAGGGAAGGTGTAGCAGTTACATATGAATGTGGAAAATACGCTGGGCCATTGCCAATCAACTTTGCATACCATGGTGAAGAAATTTGGGTTGATAAAGCTAATGATAATTTGTAATGCCTATGTAGAGCAGATCCAACATGCTTCCTGAGCTGGGACTATGCACCCCAGGATTCCCAGGGGGTTCAGAATATAAAGCACTAGTTAACCCTTCAGTAAACCCTGGCTAACATCTACCTCTGGCAGAACATGCTCGGCCAGGCGAGCTGCCCTCCCACCACCTCAGCCAGCCCTGAGATAAACACAGAGCCATCCTTCCCACCCACGAGGGTGCTAATGGAGGAGGCTGACACCTCAGGGGGGGTGTTTTGCACTGATTTAGCAGATAGAGGCTTACCCCTCAGCCCCAGCACTGCAAAAATAGGGAGCCACCCCTGTGCAGCAGAGCAGAGTGAACAGAGATTCTCTGAGCCCACAAGCTGAAGGAGAAGGGCAAAGATGTGCCCCACATGCCCTCAGCAGCTCCTGTTCACACCAACAGTACATGAGCCACACTGGTAACCCAGGCAGCTACCTACCAGAAATAAATATGTACAGCAGTGATACTGTACAGAGGGAAACTTCCTTCTTCATCTGTGGCATTGCCTGGGCTTGTTCCAATATGAAACGGAGGTCAGTTGTTGCTGGGGTCTTTTTGATGTACTCTCTAAAAAAATCCCTTAATAACATCCTAAATTAAACTGTAGAGAGGAAGGCTTCAAAACAGGAAAATCCAAACCACTTCTGCTTCTCAGTTGCTGAGAAGCAACTCTTGAAAATCTCTCAGACTCCAAAAAACCAAACCCCAGAACCAGTGTACTGTCCACCCTTCACACTCTGTCTGCTTGCATGACATCTCAGGTGCTCAGGTACCAATTCCCTCTCCTGATGAATGGGGCTTTCCTGAGACTGAGCAGGGAAGCCCAAAATCCAATAAATCACTCCATCACCATTCTGAGCTTTCTAAAATCTCTTACAAGGCAATGATTCATGAGAAAAATTCTTTTACTTGATGAATAATATTTGCAGAGAGGGTGGACAGGCTGTCAGGAGACCAATGTTTTGTTCCTGAATGTGCTTGTGACTTGGTATAATTTTTATCTACCTGTCAGCAAGCGACTTTTTACCTCTCCATTTCTGTCACCTTTCCCTAATTTTTCCTTTTGGATGGGTTAAATCATCTCATGCCATCTCCTCCGTAATGGAGCTGAGCTTTGGTTCCTGGAAACTGCTCTGCTGCTTTCCCTTTTCAAATGAAAGGTGGAACTAGGAGCACAATTTAGTGTCCCTTCCTTTAAAATGTCATAAAGCCTCTTAATTCTCCTCCTCTGAGATCTGGGTGCTATTTTCATGTCATAAAATAGGTACAGTGAGAGGATAAGTAAGTAAAAATTGTTCCTAAAGTCAGAGGGATGTGGTTTTGTAACGGCTCAGAAATGCTGTCTAAGATCACTTGTCTCCAGATCAAGGGACTGAACCTCTTCTGAGTGGAGATTTTAGCAGTGTTCCAAATATCCTCTGTTCATTAGTATCTTATACAACACAAAAGCTTTTTGCTTTTCTTTTGGTGGTGGTGGTAGGAACAAAAGTCATTATAGTTACATAAGCAGGATACCAAAATAACTATTTTTTTCCATAAGGAAATATGAGAGTTGAAGGCTTTTATTTTTAATACAGAAGGAGTTTCAGACTATCTAACAGAATACAGCATGAAAACAGCCACCCTGAGAGAGACCACAGATCCCTCTAACCCAGTATCCTGTCTCCACTAGTTGTCCAGAGCAGTTGCCTAAGGGAAAAGCTGAGCCGGAGGCAAAGCTTCCCCAACATGCTCTCCCCTTCTGTGGCCAAAGGGTTTCCTGAGCCAGTGACACTGTGCTTCTGTCTACCCACCCTGGTTGGATTTATTTGGTTTTTTCTGACCTGTATCCCTGCAGACCCTGCTGGAACAATGTAAGATGCAGGGAGGCAAGAGCGTGAGGGCAGACCCTTTGTGCCAGTGCAGGACCACTCCTCCCGTCCTTGAGATGCTGCTCAGGCTCTGCTGTGGTAAAGGCCCCTCTCACACCTTTTCCCCACCTTCTGACGTAAGCAAGTGCCCACTAACCATAAACCATTTGAGATTCCTCTTCCTGAGGGCCTCCCTCCTCAGCCACTACCTTCAGTAAGAACAGAAATAGGTCAATACAGAGAAACTACTGAAAATTCCACCCTTCATTAACAGTTGCTTTATGATATTGGCTCATCCTGAGTCATGACATAACTCTACCCAGTAACCCACATATTGTACACAGGATATGTTTGCACTGCAATCAAAGAAATAATTGTTGAGATGTTTACTGCAACTAGACATTATATAATAGTTGTGGCTAGTCTTACTGGCTACATTGGTCACATAATTTAATATTTCCATGCTGATAACATAAGAGTAACAGGAAACAAACAAGCAAATCCCCCACAGAAATCCAGTCAACAAAAGCCTCTCCAAACACATTTGCACCAGTGCTGATGTTCTGCCTCCCAGCTTCCTCCTGTGTATCTCACTAGAGCATCTGGAGCACTTGCTGGGACCATCTCTGACTAGATTTCAAAAGCATTCAGGTGCAGAGAGCCAGAGCAGGATGTCTAGTCAGGGTTTCTAAAGCACTGGACTTTCTCAGGTTAAGAAACTGATACAGAAATTTTAAGCTTGGGTTGAGTTCCCAGAGGGAGATTTCTATGCCACTAGGGTGAGATTTCTCTTCTGCCCATGTCTGGTACTCAGGAGTTTCATCTTTCCCAGTTGTCTAAGCCCCTAAACAAAGGTACCTCCAGAGAGTGATTGTCCTATCTTAAGATGGCAGCTAAGAGGATACTGGAATGGACTTTTTATAGGTCCTTCTATCCTTTAACTACAGGAGGAATCATACAACTAGATTACACTTCATGTTTGGGTGAGGTGAGAAGAATTTAATTACATTTGTGTTTTAGATGTGACTGAGGACTTAATGTCTGCTGTCTGCTAACAGGACTTTGGTTTTAAGATATTTTTGGTAATACTTCTCTAAACACATATTAATATGACTGCAGTGAGGGATGGGAAGCAGCAGAGCAATGCCTAGGAGCTGTATTTCTGCAAATGTCACAAACACCTCGTGCATTGTGTGTGTCCTTTTGCAGCACCGAGCTTCCTCTCTCCAGCTTGGTCTCTGTGACAAGGGTGACAAGTTCTCACCAGGAAGGGTTTCTTCAGGGAGTCCTTCTGCAACTGATGCTCCGTGAGCTCTGACAGGGCACAGAGCATCTCAGAACACTTCATGAGGTCTCTCGAGGTCTCAAACCCCACTCAAAGAAGGGTTAATATTTCATTTTAGGGTCTTCTCTGGCTAAGTTTTGAGTAATGATGACAATGGCACAACTTCTCCAGAACCTTGTCCCAGTGTCTGATCACCCATTTGCACAAAATGGCTCTGTCTGCCTGAGAGGGCTTCCCTGAGGTGTGGGGATCTGCCTCAGATATCCTTAGCCACCACGAGCTTGAGCTTGCTGAATCAGGTAATTTCATACCCCTCTGAATAAAAGCCTAATTGTGTTAAGGCCTAGACATACAATGACAGAATAGTGCTGGGCAGATTAAAAGCTTTGTGTTCCATCTTTTGCCCATCAAAGCATCCTCCTACCTGCTAATTAGGGGTATGCACACAGGCCCACTGGGTTTGTTTCTGCCATGTTATTACCACGTTGTACCTGACAGGGTGAGCTGAGAGGTCAGGGCTGCAGATCAGTAAACAGGAACAAAACTGGGAAATCTTGAAGACAACTATAAAGCAGAGCTTTTCCACTCAAAGTTTGATCTATTCTTATAATGAATGTTGCATCCTGCAACAGGAAGGTAGAAAAATAACAGGAAGGATTCCAAGGAGAAGAGGACAGACCTGCAGTCAGAGAGAGCTGCACAAGGAAAGTCTTTGCAAGCTCATCAGCTTTGACTGAAAAATGGCTTTCAGCTCACCCTGCATAATGTGATTTGTTTGCTGCCCAGAGCAATCATTAGGCGAGGTAGTTATCTGGCTCTGTTATGTATTATGTTACAGGTGCAAGGTCTGGAACCCCACATAATTGCAGCATAGATCTAGATTTAGTTTATCACCATTTTTTACGTTAGCTTTCACAAGAACAGAAAGGGCTTTGCAGCTGCCCTGTGATGGGCTTTGCAGGCAGAGTTGCTCCCCCAGTGATCCCTGGTCAGGGGAAGGGTGTGCTGTGGGCTGGCAAACCCTGAGATATAGATGCCCAGCTCACATTGATGGGCAGTGCTGCATCCAGCTTCAGCGACTGGGCAGCCAGATCCAGCACTTTGAAGAAGAAAATAAGCCAAGATAAAGACCACTTACTAGCTACCCCTCTGAGTATTCATGGGGCACCTTCCCCTTGGGCAACTCCAGAGGCTCCCATGCCTCCTGAATCCCTCATAACCAGACCCATGTGGAGATTGATGCATGAAGAGGCTAAAGGGTTTGCCTGAGGTGCCACAGAAGGTGGAAGTGTCAGGGATGGTACCACATCTACATCACATGAACCCCAGTCCCAGACTTTAGCCACAAAAACATCACTGTTATGTAGTTAGGCTGTCTTGGCAAGGGGAGATCCCTTTTGTCTAGAGGTTTCTACGAAAGCCATGCCCTTGAGGCTTGTTTTGGCAAGCACATCCCAGGGAGTTGTTCTGTAGCAGCAGGCACTGGTGCTGTTTGCTGCAGCCCGTGCGAGGGGCACACACACCCAGCACTCAGCCAGGTTCTCCGGCCATGCCCCAGCACTGCCCTGGCACAGCTCAGTGCCCACAGCCGTGCCAAATCCTGCTGGATGCTGCTCGGGGCAGTGTGTCACAGCGTCCTACTAACCACGGCTCACCTGCCCTGGCAGAGTGACCCACGGTGCCCTAATCTGTGAGGTGTTCAGCCTAACGCAACCCCGCCGGGCTGGCCAGTAATTAACGCTGCGCTAACCGTGGGTGGAGTGCAGGGTGGAACCACTGGGCGAGCAAATAAAACCAGGACACTGAAACCAGGCTAGTGCCCTTCTAGCAATGTCACCTCTGCAGAAAGCAGCCCAATTTCCCCATCGGGATCCGTGGATACCCTGAGTTTGCAGGTAACGACAGGGGTGACTCATGTGAGCTGGACATGCTGAGGTGCTTGATGTGCGGGAGGGCCGGCACAGTGCAATGCAAAGAGCAGGTAAATCATAGAGTTGTTTGGATTGGAAGAAACCCTAAAAATTGTCTAGTTCCAATTCCCCCTTGTTCTATCACTACAGACCCCTTGTAAAAAAAATCCCTCTCCAGCTCTCTTGTAGCCCCCTTTATGTCCTGGAAGGTGGCACAAGGTCTCCCCAGAAGCCTTCTCTTCTCCAGGCTAAACCATCCCAACTCTCTCAGCCTGCCTTCAGAGAAGAGGTGCTCCAGCCCTCTAAGCATCTTTATGGCCTCCTCTGGACTGGCTTTAAAAGGTCCATGTCCTTATCATTTTGTGGTGCTGCACCTTTGGTTGGGTGTTTGGTAGAAGGGAGTGGCCTGGGCAGCTCAGAAAGAGGAGCAGGAGAAAGAAACAGTTCGTACTCAACAGGGTTTCTCTGGATTGGCTGCTCTTCACTAGTCAAACAGACATCTACAGGCACTCATAAACAGCTCAGATATCTGGGAATGCTGAATGCCAACAACTTGATGGTGGTCAGCTTGATGGCCAGCTGTACTGAAAAAGAGCATTAGAATAATGCATTTTGTCTTTTAGGTGTTCATGCTTGTCAATGCTTTGACATCTAAAGGTTTTCCTCTGGCTGAATAGAGTTTATTTCCTCACTGTCAAATTAAACTAAAAAAAGTTTAGCTTTTCCACCCCGCCAGGAAATAATATAAAAATTTAAGGCTGTCTGCAGATGTCATTTGCAGCAAAATATTGTCTTGGTTAATGGGTTATCATGTCACCTGTTTGAAACAACCACTGCTTTGCTGATATCACTGTGGTTTTGTGAGTGCCAGGACCTTGTGTATTTGCTGGTCTAAAAGCAGTGGTGGTTCATCAGTGCCAGCTCTTCCCCAGTTGCTGCTCCTTGGGCAATACAAGAGGATTCTGTTGGCAGTGGAGCAGCTTGTTTTCTCTTCAAAAGCCCATAGTTTAGGAGTCCCAAAATGCAGGGTATTGGTGAGGGAGGCTGGGGATGTCAATTCAATCTTGAGAGCCTGTGAAGAACAGACAAATTTGTGTGCACCAAACTGTTCCCTCTGAATCCAAATGCACCAATGATAGGAAAGGAGAGTTTGGGTTTATACCATAGGCCACACAGTTTCCAAAGTGACTGAGTCTTTTCTGACTGCAATTTATCTTCTTGCAAAAGGAAAATTATTTCTATATTACCTGTGGAATTAGTCATTGTCCTGTTGCTGCTGCAGAAATAAAATTTTTGTGAAGTAAGCAACAGTCCTAAGTGGCAGCTCTGACAGCCTGAAGCAGAAATCAAAATAAAATATCATCAAGATCTCAGTTTTTTAAGGCACTAAAGTTTCTCCTCAAGAAAGAGTATTCATCTGTAATGAAAACCAGTGCTTACATTTTTATGGCTGCACATCTCCTCCTCTGTTGACTCACCTTTGATATCTATATGATGAGAGAGAGTTTTTCCCCAGAATGAGAGTTCCCTACAGACATCCCCAAAAGAGTTGGTTACTTTTTTTGCTGCTGGTCAGGATTTGCCTCTGAGATCGTGGCCACAGCAGAGAAATGAAGCCCTGAGTGGATGACAGAGTGACACAGCACCTCTGCATAAGCTCTGCTGTGTCAGCTCCTACATCAAGACACCAAGGAGGGTACATGGAGATGTTATGGTCCTTAGCTCATAGTACCACAAGTTTCAAGGATTCTTTAGGGAACAGCAGTCCCCATGGGAAATCCCCTCTAGCTCTGTTGGGGCACTATCACAGCCCCCTGGCCATGCAAACACCTGTTCATTTAATGACAAAGAAAATATTTTCTGGTTCAGCAAGAATACCCTTTGGCTGCAGCTTCCAAAGAGTAGGCTCTGGGTTTTGGTAGTGAAAGGCTGGAGCTTGATCTAGGAGAACTTCTAAAGTGCCAGACTTGGACACCAGCAGTTGAGGAGTATCATCATGTCTTGGACACAAGTTTGATATGCAGAACCATCAAAACCCAACACATTGCTTTCTTGTATACCTCCTTCTCCTCCCTGTACACTATAGCAAAAGGTGGGAAAAGTTGGAGGACAGATAACATGACCCATTTGAACTTCTCTGAATTCCTTCAACAGTCTCATTTGGAATCCAAATCTCTACATGTGGAACTGATGATGCAAGTGACAAGTTGCTGTTTTGAGCAACACAAGTTCTTCTAGAAAATCCAGCAAATTCCCAAACAGTGTCCTGGATACTCTTAGCAGCCCTTGACAAAACAGACAAAGCCTTTTTCTTACATTGTCTGAAGACTCCAGGGCTATGTGAACATAGGGAAATTGATGCTCAGCAAAACATTGTCCCATTCACACACGAGGGGCCGGGCTAGTCGGCTAACACATACTCAGGACCAGGTCATGCAGAAATAGCCCACTCTGTGGTCCAGCAAGATTTTCCCAACCCCCAAACACCCACTCCAATGGCATGAAGATCTCAGTGAGGCAGGGGCTTCCTTGCCACCACCGAGGAAAATTCTGCACTGAAAATTTCCCAAGGAGGGGACTGCAGACCCAAGTTCCCAAGCAGGGAACTGCAAATGATCTGTGGGAAGATGGTGATTTTTCAAGTGGGGTTATTTCTGAAGTACCTGTGTCAGGGACAGGCTCTTCCTAGGGCAGCCAACTTGTCTGGTCACCGTAGCCAGGCAGCCTGTCTCTGAGAGTGGGCCGTGACAGATGCCTAGGGAAGATATAAATGACAGGAAAGCCTGTAGTGACACTTCCCCAGAAATACCAGAGACTTCCTGAACCGAAGATACTATCTCCATATTTAATAGCTGTCAGTGGATTTTTCATTCACCACTGTGTGCAAGAAAAATTGTGTAAAAACCTATATTCTATCGTTCTAAAAACTGCTACTTGATAATTTAATCTGATTCTCCCTAGTATAATGACTGCTCCCTCATCATCAGTCCTGTGCCACCCCAGATCTCACAGGGCCTAGAGCCCCATCCCAGCTGTTTGGACCTTGCCTCCTTGGCCCTTTGTACAGAAGCTATTTGAGCACCTTTCCTAACATTTGCCAGTTCTACTCAAAGCTGACAAGTGACACCCCAAAATCTTCCTAGAGCCAAGAGGCCACGTGGTGTATTTGAGCAGCAAGGAAAGAGAAGTCTCTGAGAGTGACAGAGGTTCCAGATGGCAGTGGCTCCCCTTGCTCCTTTGGCTGTGTTATGAGCCAGGATGGCCCTGACCTTAAAGAAAAAAAAAAAAAGAAAGAAAAAAAAAAGGACTTAAATATAGAAGCGAATGAACAGACAAACCAGGTTTCTTTGTTTGCATCTCAAATCTGTTACACTATGTAAGAGACCCCCCAGCCCAAGGAAGTCAAGGTTGGACCATAGCTGATAATGTCCAGGCCACAAAGCAGGAGAGAATACTCTATAAATCAAGGCTTCTCAAACCATTTTTTGCTAAGGCTGTGCACAGTAAGTTCTGTGTTAGCACCTGAGAATGTTTGTCTGTGATGACTGCAAATGAGTCTCTGATGGTGACGCTCATGAAGGTCAAGCTCTAAAAAGATTGACCAATTTTCTACTATTATGACTGAAGCTGCCAGATCAAGTCACCAAGGTCTGAAATTAGGAAGCATCCCCCACAAGAGAAGAGCCCTGCCTGTTGTAACCACAGCAATACACGATTCAGAGGAAGGTAACCATCCTTAGTTTCTTCTGACTTTGTTCAGGCCTTAAAAACATTGAGTCAGCACAACCTCTCGCCGTCTTTTTTTAGCAAGCAAAGATACAATCACTCAGCACCAGAATGATGACACAGAAATCTGCAGTAGAGGATCAAATGTGCAATAATAAGCTGATACTGGTGCCACCTCCTACAATTGATAGCTGCTTAGTCATTTCTCCCTCTACCTCCTGTGCTCAGTCCTAATGCTGCTACCTCTTCCACAGCTCCTTTCTCTGGGAGATCCCTAACTTGGCCTAAAAACATCCGGCTGTGCTCTCAGGAAACTGCAGAAACAGGGAAAAGCACGTCTCGATGCCGAGTCTGCTCTGTGTTATTTTTAAACCATCACGCAGAAGGATGAAGTTCCCATCAGCCAGGGCATGTCTGAGCTTCTGTGAGACGGGGCTTTACATTTCAGAAGGCAGAAAATGTGGCACGTGCTGCTGCTGTTTCTGTGGCAATACCCATGCACAGTGAATGCTGTAGCAGTAAGTCACATGTTAAATAAACACAAAGCTACAGCACAAATTAAACTAGCCCAGAGCAGCTGTTATTTAGATTGTGGACATTTCCTTAAATTAAATGTTTTCTTTCCACTATTTCTGTGAGGAGGTGGAGTATGCAAAGTCAGTCTCAGCTCACCAGAGGTTGACTTATCTGCTCTCTCTACCGTTCTGCACGGCTGCGGGACACGTCACCAGCTGAATCATGTAGACTCAGAAGGGACAGTGCTGGTACCAGCACAAAGGGTCTGACTTGCTCTCCTTGCTTGTACTCTTGTGGCAGTAGACAAAGTTGGGGCACCCACACGTACACGGTTGAATTTTATGGATAGGGAGGAAAAGGATGAGAGAAGAGAAGGTGTGACAGGCACAGAAGATATAACACAGAGAGCAAGGTATGGATCCATTGCCTGTGCTGCTCTCCAGCCCCAGGTAATCCCACACCGGGAATCTCCGGCAAGTGGTGGTGTCCGTCTCAAGGCACAGGCTCTGCACTGCTTGGTTCTCCACCTAAGATATGATTCCCCTCTTGCCTCTGGAGCACAGCTTGCAGAGGGACCGAGAGCTCTCAGTGTCTCATCTGCTCAGCTGAGGAAGCATCCTGAGCAGTCAAGGATAGACCCTCTGAGGAGGAGTGGCTGTGGCTGAGCTGTTGCTATATGGGACTGTTAAAGCAAGGAGCCTGCTTGGAGTGAGAGGCAGAGAGGACAATATTCCCTCTTCAGAGGCATTTGGAGGTTTGTTTGTAAACCAGCCTTTGCCCTTTGGCTGTTCTGTCCCCTTAGGCTATGTCAGCATCAGTGAAGTTTCAACATTATTGTTCTATTTTCTCTTAACTTTAAAAGTTTTGTCCTGCATTGATATATTTTTAATGTGAGTAATCAATCTGCTCATGCTTCCAGTTCTTAAAACAAAACATTTAATTTTTTTTCATAATAAGCAAATTTAAATTAGATTGTAATAAAATTGTTGCTGTTTAGAACACAAGCAGCTTTCAATGGAAGGGAATCTTGTTCCTCATTATCCCTACTCTAAATCATCCCAACAGGAGAAATCAAGGGAGCAAAATACATAAAGAATAGCTACCTGCTACTGGTCTCTCAACAGCTCTGTTCTCTCTCTTCTGAAATACTCCCGTGAGGTCCCCATCCAGCCATCTTATCTTGAATGGCATCCAAAACCTCTTCCTTTTCCCCTTCCCCTTCCTCTTCCCCTTAGCCTGTTCATTTCCAACACATGTGTGCGTGCATGTGTGTGCCTCTGTTTGCATCTTTGCTTTGTATTTTATAGGGGAAAAAGGCAAACAAGCTCCCCCTTGCTAATAGTTCCTAAAAAGAAGCTTAAATCAAACCTCAGCTTGCCTTCTTCATGCCAGCACAGGCATTAGGTCATCAGCCTTGTCCTGCCAATAATTGCTAACTGCCCTCGAACCTCTGCTGAAACAGGTTGGAGAGATTGAGGAGCTAAATCCTCCTCCAGGGTTTTGAACAAGTTTCACAAGATGGTTCAAAGCCTCAGCAGCTGGAACAGTGATATGATGCCATGTGCTACAGATGAAGTGCTAATACTTATTCATAATGGATTTGTTTCCTCCACCTGTTGCCTCTCTCTTTTGGCAGCCATAAAAAGGGATGGGGCATGCCTAAATTACTAATTATGCAGTTGGTCTGTGCCTCCATCTCCCAAGCTATGGGGTGAAAGGGACTTGACTCTCACAGGCATGAAGCAAGGTTAAGTTCAGATATTGCAGTGATATATAAAGGACCAAGGACTGGGAGCAGCGACAAGAATCATCAATAAGAAATTAAAATTACTTTTAATAGAGAAATAAGCTACAGTAAAACTAGGGGCAAATTTCTTCAAAGTTCGGTTGCATTGAGGCCTGGATTGCAATGAGTTGTGATAGAAACATTTTGGGGACATGTCATTATGCAAAGCAACCTGATTAGTAAAAGGCTACTTAAATCATATTAAATTGCTGCATGTGACTTTCCCAGTAAGTCAGTGAATCTCTCGCTGTTTGATTCTGGGGACTTTTGCCAACCTTTTTCAACAAAAAATGACCATTTTTCCACTTTTAAGACTGCTAAAGAGCAGAGTCTGTGGGGAAAAAACTTATTGCTTGGGAGCAGAGTTAAATAATTTGACAAGATGATCCAGAGGAAGACTTGTAATGCTCTGAGCAAAAAGGAACCCACATTTTTCAGGGTTCCCAACGCAACAGAAAGTATTTCAGAAAGGTTCATGAGTGGCAGTTAAAAAGATGACCAGGCCCAGTGCTTTTCACAGCTTGTTCCAGTGGTGAAGGGAGGACTGCACATGCACAGCTGGGATTTGTGCCCTGTCCACTTTGCACGGGGGAAAACAGCAGCTCCAGTTTCTCCACTGCAGCTCTGTTGCCCACAAATGTCCTATGGCCCAGTTGGGCTGCCACAGAAGTTATGTCTTCCAAATGTCTGAATATCCCTCTGGGTTATTTCTGAACTGGAGAACTAAACATATGCAGCCTCCTCAACACCCTCATGTAGTTGTCACATCTGCTCTTGCCCCAGCAGAGCACGTGGCATGTTCCTGCATGGACTGGAGCACTGCTAAGCAGGATGGCTTGGATGTGTAACCCATGGCCATGATATGGGACACCCAGCAGGACACATTTTAATCTGATGTATGTAACTCCAGGCATTTGGGTTCTGGGAAAAAAAAAAATTAAAATTAGCTGTTCAGGCAAAAGCCCTGTCTTTCCACAGACCTTGGTACTTGATTCTTCTTTGGCTGCTTTTGTACTGCAGGAGTCCATTTGCCCTCCTTCTCCAAACACCACAATACCTTCTCCATTATAAAGTGGGAACTTCCCTGCAAAACTGAGGTGTTAGTTTGCTTTAGTCCTAATGATAGTTGTTGAATAATTAAAAAAGAAACCTGAAGAATTTTGAGTGCTTCTCTCTTCTTCTCCCTCCCTATTATACAACTCATTGATAAGACCACTAGGAATCATTTAACATCTGATTTTCATGTTTGTTATTGCTGTTGCTGTAATATTTTTCCCTTTTAAAATTCCAGAACTTGGCTTTTCATGAGTGACTGAGGTGTGTGGGAGAGAGGTCTGCATCTTTGCCAGGGCCACAAGGATATGCTTTATATCTGGACTGCTTAAAATCTTCCTCAGCATCAAAGCTCTTGTTGCAGCTACAATAATTTCTGTTTTGTCATTGTGTAGGACTTTGTTATTCTAGAAAAGTCACTTTAAGACAGAGTGGTACTGTTTACTTGCTTTTCCTGTTGGAAAACTTTGTTTAGTAACTTTAATTCAAAGATCTCTTCCATGCTTGAGATGTGTGAAATGGAACCAAATTTCCTACATAACTCAGAGCCAGAGCATGCTCAGGTTTCCCCCTCCAGCACCACAAATCTCCAGGCTCCTGGGGGCAGGTGTCCTCCCAGCCCCATGAGAGGAGTCAGACAGGCTGTCAGACTGGGGGTGAGCTGCTGCCAGGCTTGAAGGGGCAGGACCACAGCAGCAGCCACAGCAAGGTAGAAAACTTCCCCAAGTGGCTAACAGCAAAAAAGAAGAGAGGATATAGGATGGAAATTGCAGTGGCTTTGAGGAGCTCCTGTTTGCTCTTTGTTCTAAACACCAGAGAATAGATTTCCAAGGGCCTGGGCAGTGCAATGGCATTCTTACTTACTCTGCTAGTGCAGAGCATGCCTGGAGCAGTGCTGAACATGATTTCCTGTTCTGAAGGTGCTTTAATGCAAAACATTATGTTGAGGATCAGCATTTATATATGCCAGACATTAACAGCAAACACAACTGCCCAGGCAGGACCCAGTTTGAGTTCTGTACTGGGATGCAAATTTGTCAGAGCCATACTTTGATCAGGTGATGACTCCATGGTGTCTTCTTCACACACCAGTACCAATTGTCTTTAAGCTCCACGATGGCCTTAGCTGACCCAACTGCTGCCCAGATGTCTTGGAGACAGACTGCATCACATAAAAGCTGCACAAACTCCAGAAAAGTCTCTTCAAAAACCTGATTTAAAGTAATGGAAAAGCCTGGCACAAGTATAGAGCCTTCCCAGGAATCTCTTCAGGACAGCAGTCCTCAGGGGGATGACACTTAACCCACTTATTCAGCTCTGCTAGACTGGTACAGTGCTATGCTAATCCTCATCCAGAAGATAAATACCTCTTGCTCTGGTAAGTCAGTGTGATGCAAGTGTTTCACTAAAATGCAGAGAAAAATTGCTTCCAATGCATTATGAAGTCCTACAGCTGCCTCTCATGTAGAGCTGTTTACTAAGGTGATTGACTTACATTTGAACAAGCTGCAGTCACACACCCACAGAAGACCAGCTCAGGCAGCTCTTTGTTTTCTATCTGTGCATGGCCAGCACTCACAGCACAGATCCTTTGCTGCTGCCCCTTCTTGGCATGTGGCAGACTGAAAGTCCCAGCTATGACGTCCCAAGCAGGGCTGCCCAGGCACTGTAGTGATCCAATCCCTTTCCATCATAGTGGGGACAAGGCATTCTGCTCCCCCAGACAAGCTTGAAAAATCTCATCCTCATTTTAATATCCAAAACATTTTCAGTTTTGTGGAAAAGGGTTTGCTGATATTTCAGAAGTGTGAAGTCAACTGCATAGTGATCTTGTAACCAGAGAGTGAATGAGAACTCATTAGAAAATGGGAAAGGATTGCAGGGGAGTTGCACAATTCCCACCTAGCTCCTGTGGTTTTATGCAGGTTTATACAATTCAGTAGCTTAAACAAGGCTTCTACCATGGATCTTGTGATAAAGGTGTCTTCCATGAAGTCCATCTTCTCATGAGTTGGAGCAAGAGCTAAGACCCTCAGGAGTTAATATCCAAACTAAAAGCACAGGTTTCTACTTCACTGACTGAAAACTGTGGGCAGTAGGAAGCCTCAAAATTCAGAAACAGGCCACCCATCAAAAACAACCAACATGAAATCTCAGCTTTTTTTGTTGTTTTTCAAGGGTGTAGCTAAGAGTTTTTTATTGCTTGAACTTTAACTCCTAAGCACAGTGAGTACTAATCAACTTCCCTGCATGCTGCCTTGGGAAAGAAAAACAGAAATTTTTGTCCCTTGTGAGATAAATTCAGCACGTACATCTAAAGATAATACTTCCTTGTCCATGGCCCAACCAAGACATTCATGCAGCCATTCTGGCCAGGCTGTGGTTGAGGTATACAGGCCATAGCAGACCAGAGAGCCTGTCCACTTCTCATACCAACATCAGCATCTTGCCTGAGCAGGAGTGACAGGGCTCTGTCTCAAACAGTGGCATCTCCTCGGGGGAAATCCCATCCATCTCTGTTTGTATCCTCTTCCTTGTTGCATGCTGGGTTTTGCTTTGCAGTCTGTTCATCAGCTGAGGGATCAGCTCTTTTGTTGGACTCATTCAGCTGGGCATAAGGCAGAGTAACAAATAAATTAATATGCAGTTGATGTTTTATGGAAGAAATTACAGTCTCCTTTCTTCCCCTTGTCTCAGCATTTTCTATGGAAAAAAGCTGTCAGAGATAGGTACTGGAATCTGGTCACTCCATTCAGCATGCACAGGGTTTTTTTTGTTGTAATACTGCTACGTTTCATCTACTCAGAGGCTTCGGAAGAACACAGTGCCTAAAATATTTATACTTGGAGCAACAGAAATAAAGTAAAAGCCCCAGTTGTAGACAGTTCTCTGTCAAGTTCACTATCAGCATTGTATGTGCTTTTTCCTAGGGAGTTTTTTTCTCTTAAGGAACTATAAGGGAAAGAGCAAAAGGCCTGTTAAATAAACCTTTTCTATCCAACTGTTAAATTGTCTGTGATTTCTCCTGGTGACAAAGCCACAGTGGGCTGGTTACAAACTCCATTATAAGGAGACAATTGTAAAGAGTCACCTTGGAAGTAATTAATCTTATCTAAGTCGTTAATTGTAAATGCATGAAATGATAACATGCTAAGCTTAAGGGTGTTTCATTTGCTGCTGAATACTGGTAATAGGATAGGATTTGTGACACCTTATTGATCTGTGTTTACACAACACCACCGAGCAGACAAGCTTAAGGGAAGGACCACATTTCCTTTGATAAGGGATATGCCAACTACCTCCCAATGGCCTGACAACGGGGAGGAAGGGAAAGAGCTTGCTCCCTTTGATTCAGAGATATGGGCTATGCACAGGTCTCCATTTCATTAAAGACAGAAGATTTGCAGTCAATATTCTCCTCTTTGATATTCTTCCTCAAGAATTTCTGGAGGGAGAGAGCCTACCAGAGCAGAGCAGACTAGGGTGCCAACATCTCCTTAGCTCTGGTTACACCTAGGTGTGTTCCTCCAGAAGGGAAGTGTACAGGAAATTAATTACGTTTTTTTCTCACAGCATTACTTCTCTCCCAGCTCAGTTTCCCAAACTGACTCATTTTCCAGCCACAACAATGCTAGTGCAGCTCGAAGAAGGGAACAAGACCACAGAAGCTCTGACTTAGATCTGCACGGAGATGCAGTGATGCTGCCTGCCCCGTTGCTGTGTCTGTGAAGGCTGTACCCATTTCAGGTGCCCAGATGCCCCAGGATGAGGTGATGAGCTCTTCAGGAGGAAGAGTCACATTGCCTTGCATGCATGGATGAATCTAGCACACGGTGGGCAGCCCCGGCACAAAAACCAGACTCTATAATTGCTCTGGGTAGCAAAGGGTGTGGAGAGAGGCTGGCAGTCATTTCCAGCTGAACAGGGGGGGATCTGCAGTGTAAGTCCACTTATACACAAACATTCTCTCTCTGTCTTCCCCCTTCCCTCTCCAAAGAAAGCAAATGCCACATCTTTTGTATTTCTTAAAATATCCCTTGTTAACATAATGAGGCCATTGACAGTGACCTCAAGTCAGCACGCTACCAGGATTCTGACAATTCAGCAGCATCCTCAGCGCTCCAAGGAATTGGAAAACACAAGCAGTACGGAAAACACAAACATCAACGTGCAAAACAAACACATCTGATGTATCAGAGCAGCAACAAAGAGCCTCTGGAGACTGCAGGGAAAGCACCTATTTGTTGGGGAGAGCAGATCTGGGGGACATAATGAGCTCGTGAGGCACGGTTCAGCTTCTCTGGATTCAGAAGGTAATTAAACAAGGCAAAAGTCAGCAGAACAGCATATTACACCACGACTTTGTTAAACTCATCAGCACTCACCCCCTACTGAGGAATCTTTTCTTTCCCTCTCCCAACTCCAGCACATTTTATTACGAAAACTCAGGGTAATCTCACATAAATGGAGAAGCTAATTTTAAATCTTTCTCTCAAAATGCAACTTGGGATCTTTGACTTTCTGTGCGGGGAAACACACAGAGGAAATAAAAGAAAATCAAGAAAGAAGAAGGTTAATCAGGCAGCAAAATTAAATGAAACTACATCTGCAGAACTTCATGGATTTTTATGTTTGGGGGAACCCACAGCAACATTCCGGCCTCCTGCCAGCACAGGCAGCACAAAAACTTACCACCATATGGTTTGATCAGTACATATCTGCCACAAGCTCTACTGAAACTGGGCCTGATACCTGGCACCAGCACAGCTCTGTCCTGAGCTCAAAACAAGTGTTTATTTGAACAGTCAATAAAAGCAAAACCTGTCTACGGTTTGTTGCCACAATATCCTGATTGGAATGGGATACATCTGACACTGAAGATTATGTAGGGCTAAAGGGCTGCGTTCAAACCAATATGGTCACACACTTCCACATCCAAAGGTCCTTGGAGATGGAGAATACTGAATATTCAGATGGAGTAGGAGACTTCGTTCTCTCTTATTTTCTTTTTCGTTTTCATTCCTAGCTAAATATCATCAAACTGAAACTGGACCAAAAAACCCCACTGTTATGAGAAGGAGTGATGTCATGGCATTTGCAGGCAGGCAGGGTGCCTGGGCATTGCAGCAGCACATTTCCATTACTGCAGTAACTGGAGTACTGGGAGACTTTTCCAGAATGATGCAGTACAGAGAACAGCAGGCATGCCCACGCTGCTCTGCAAGGCCAGCACCACATGGCCCAATACATCATCCCAGATGAGGCCAGACCCTCTTTGCAAGCTTACATTTCCAGAAAAGAGGAAAAGATCAAAGCTGTGGGAGTACTTTTAAATATATAGAGAACTGCCTCACTCTGTTCTGCTGAACAAGACAGGGACATTGTTGGAGAATTAATTGCTTTTATCTCAAGAGAGTAACCCTCCACTGCCTCCACCCCACTCCCAGCCATGGTGACCTTCATTACACATTGAATCTTTCAGCCCATCTGGCTATAAATTAGGACAGACGGGTTACGCCCTTTCCTTCTCCTGTAAAGCACATGAACCTCTCAGCAGTGCTGTTGGCACATAAAAGCTTTTGCCCTCTGTTTCCCTCCCTAGATAATGACCCATCTATTAAGGAAGCAGATGCAGTTTTAGCTGGTGATATCTTATGTAATTATGTGGGTGAACAACAGAGACAGAGAGAAACGATGATGGTGGAAACCAAGAAACACCAAACAGAATCTCCAGAGTCATCAGTGCCCTTCCTGTTTGGCACATCCTCACTGCTGGAGCCTGCAAGAAAAGGTTTGGTCCTCACAACACCCAAGCACCTGTATTGGACTCATTTTAAATAAGGTTCGAAGTCCACCCTATCCCACCAGTGTCAAGTTCCTATGTCAACCAGGCCAGTCTTGGGCCTCTGTTCTGCGTTTTGTCTGAGACTTGTGTGTCTCATCAATCCCTCACTCCCAACTGTCAGCCAAATAACCTTTTCAATTACTTGATTTCATTGGTATAATGTTCACCATGTGTTTGTGTGCTGTTCCTTAGCTTGTGCCTATATCCACTTGGACTTACAGGTGCTCTCCAGGCAAAACTTGAGCAGCCATCCTTTACTCAGCCAGTAAATATTACAGAAGCAGTCTTCTGAACAGAAAAACAGTAATCTTAGTGTAGAACAGGGAAAAGTGTATGAAAAACCACAAGAAGCTAAAAGCATTTTTCGGGCCTCGAGAAGTATGAGTAGAACAAACAGCCACAGGTGACAGCTGGATTTGGGTCCCAGCCATTGCTTTGCCTCAGTGCAGATCCATGATTCCTTCTACATGTGGGTGCAGATCCACCCCAACCCTCCAAGCCTTCTGATCTGAGTGGTAAGTTTGGCCTCAGGATGGAAAAGAAAGGTTTTGAGTTGAGTTTTGGGCAAACCGCCCCTGATCTTACCGTTTTGTTATTTTTACTCCAGTTACTCACCCATCCCTACCCTAGAGCTGACATAAGCTTGGCTCACAGACCTCTCCTGTGGGATCCACTTGTAGCTGCCAGCCCTGCACGAACACACACATTAAATCTTACCTAATGAATAATTACCAGGGGACTGGGACATCTCATTCTCCTGATAACAGCACACACCTCAGGGAATGAAATAACGTTTCGAGGCTGGACACAAATGCACGTAACACAAAGATGTCACGGTTTGCCCTACATGGCAGCTGCTGCAAAGCCCAGGCACAACATGATGAAACAGGTAGGAGAAAAAAGTGCCCTATGGGGCTAGACTCTGCAGATTGGCCTGGTAATAGGCAGGAGTTTTGGTGGCAGAGCTACAGACCGTTTCTCATTCGCACCTATTTCTCAATGCTTTAACTACAACATATTCCTTCTTACCAGTGGTGTGTGAACCAAAGTTCAGGGTGGGGAGCTCTACTTGCACAGGCATAGCTGGAGCACTAAAGGTCACCCTAACTTTCAAACAGAAGCTGGAAATCCAGCATGGACAGCCCCCAGCCCCAAGAAAGTAGGTGCTCTCCTGGGATACTCGCTCCAGAGAGCTGTGACAATGCCTCCTCTTCTGCAGCAAAACTAGATATGAGCATCTGCCCATTACATAGCCACTGACAACCTTTACCTCAAATGTGGCTGTGTCTCCCTGTTCTCATTTTTCTTACACACTGGTGAAAAAACACTCAGCTGATTGCACTGGACTCTCCTTACCCACATGCCAGAACGATGAAGTCTCTCTTTCACCTCACCCAGCCAATCAGCCAGTGCATGTGCACTGGGATGTACTGGGACCAGCTGGAGACTGGAGGGGCAGTTTGGTTTCCACCATTCACTCCCACATTAGCCTCTCAGAGAAAAATGCAGAGAAAAGGCTGCCAAGTGGAAGAGGTCAGGCAGGCAGGCGCACACTTGTCTAACCGGATTTGCAGTGACAATGCGTTTCTAACCCACGGGGCAGCACAAACGCTGCTGGTCCTGCAGGGCTGGTTTCCCTCCTGCCAGACGAACCCAGATTTGCATTCAGTAACATGCTGTAGTCTTTGCTTCTCATTTCTTGCATGGCTGACTCCTTTGCCCACCGTGTTAAAAGGGAATTTAAGTCCAAAATGTGAAAGAGCGTCATGCAGGAGAGAGAATGATACAGGGGAGACTAACACAGGGTCTTGCAAATAAAGACTAAATGAGATGAAGCATTCAGAAAAGGTGTTTAATTAATATGTTATGGGCAACATTAAATTTGGATGCAATTTAAATAGGTATACAGAATACAGAAGTGACTAAGTTTTCCAGTCTTTAAAAGGGATAGTCTAGAAAGAGACTTTTAAGTCTATTAAAAGATCTTTCAAGACCCATTAAAACATGCAGTAAAGGCATCAAATTATATTTATCTCTCAAACTCACCACCAAAGTGGGGGCCTTTCCCCCACTTTTTCCTCTTTGAAAAACAGCAAGAAACAAACTGGTTTATCTTACTGTACCTGCTCTAAATACTTTTATGGCAAGGTAATTGCTAAGTGCATTGTGTTGAACAATTCATTACTTTGTTACAGGAACATTTATCATGCCCTTTGGAGATAGCAGAAGAGAATTCTCCCGTGACCTTTGAAAAATGAAATCGGTGGCATTACTCAGAAGCCAAATTCAAGAAGTTTAAAAACAGACTTAAGAAGGGTTTCCCATGCCTCCTGAAAAAGACAATGTGCACTTTCACCAGAGCCGAGCTAGATTATTCCTGTCCTTTTAGACCATTAATGATTTGTGCCTAATGAGCACTCGGAGCAGTGATTCACTGATGAAAGCTCTGCAGGGCTCCCTGTCCTGTGCACAGCCCTGTTCTCGTCATCGCAGCAGTACAGGACATAACACCGTGGGCTGCCTGCACCGGGGAGAAGATCATGAGCTCGATTGTGTGCTACAAACAAAAGGAGAGCCATTATCAGATGCTGCCTTGCCAGGCTGCATGAAAAGCCGCCTCTGCAAATTGCATAATGCCCCTGGATGTTCCCAGCAGTGCTATGGCAGGCCCACGGGGCTGGCGCTCGGACAGGGAGGAAGCCGGATCTCCTCCCTCCCACCTCCCTCCCAGCATGGGAAAGCTCAGGAGAGCTGTTGTGTAGGCAAAAAAACCCCTCACTTATCTCCTGGGAAAGAGCTGTGCTGCTCTGGAGTGACGTCTGACGCACAGAGTTGTGGTCATGGTTCAGAGAGAGCCCGGCATGGTGGGAACCTTGGGAAGCACCTAGAGAGGAAAACAGGAGAGACATCACATAGCTCTCCTCGTGTGTATATCACATCCCTGCCCCTCATCCTGTGCTCGTCCTGTTCACTGAGGCAGTGCATCCCAGTTTTGAGGCAGTGCATCCCAGTTTTGATCAGTCCTGTGCATTACAACAGCACCTAAAGGACAGGAAAACACTGGGATGTACTGGGACCAGCTGTAAATACAAAGCTTGTATGTACTGCAGACCTCACCTCACACTCAGTGTGGAAGAAGTGTAGTTTGACAACACAGCAAGGCTGATGTGACACCTCGTTCTTTGCTGTCCATGGGTCGGGTGAATCCCCGTGCCTGCACCAAGAAGGGACTGGAAGAAAAGCACAGCTGGGGCAGAGGGAGGGGCTGCTCGACTGCCCCAGAGGTACTGTCAAAATGCAGTGGGAGGGTGAAGTCTCCAAGGAGTGCAAAATTCCCACCGAAACAGCAAATGGTGATATTCCCAGCCGATGCTAAGTGGGAAAGATTTCACCACGAGCGAATGTGACCATGATAAGCAGCATGTGTGACGTACCCAGCTTCATTTCACTTGCGTGAGAATCCATATGCTTGGAACGCCTCTTCTGCTGCCACCTCCTCCTCCTCTGCCTCCTCCTCCTCCTCCTCTGCTCTTACTGGTGGCACCAGGGATTTACAAGGCAGCAGGGAGCATTTCCTAATCCTGGTTGGGTGTAACATTCCAGCATGACTGATTGTGCTGTTAACTGTGGCAAGGGGAAGAGCACAAGTGAACAGGCATGAGAGAGCACTTCAAACCCTGGGGATGACTGATAAGCGATGTTAAATAGTTCTGTGTATGCAAAATAAATGTTTGAAGCTTGCAAGACTATTGTTACAGACATTGCCGGGTTTATTAGAAAAGGGGGAAATTATATAAACAAGCGGAGCCTATGTAGAAAAAATGAGATCTATGTAAACAAAGCAGAAAGGAGCTGAAACTTAATGGAGTCAGAGTTGCCAGAGAGTTTTAAATTAGAGACTGGGGGTAAGGGAGAACATGCTGTTTGATTAAGGCTCTCAAATCTCTCTGTTAAGAAATAAGATAGGATAGAAGGCAATGGAGATAAGAGGAAAGAGAGAAGGTGGGTCTCTACAAATGAAACCTCAGTTAAGCACCCAAATGCATGGACACATGCACACAAACCCCACAAAAATCATAGCTAGTCCACAACCATCTTTAAAACAATTTTGGTACAAATGGCAGTAATCTGAAAATAAAGGAAGATGAACTAGAATGCCTGATTTTAAAATAAGGTTATTGGCAACACACTGGGAAACTTTCTAGAAAAAAAAAACCCAATTAGTGAAATACTATTATACTGGGTTTAAACAGTATAAATGTCAGAACAGTTCATGCCAGAGAGGGAAAGATAAGTGAGTCAACTTCTCAGAAGAACTACATAGACTGAATACTAAATTAAATGTTTGCCTTGAAAAAGGGGAATCACATAAAAGTGATGGAATTCACTGAAATCATCAGCTAAAACCAGTAAAACACTTGCAGCTGACATCAGATTGTTTAAAGACACTCTACAGCAGGTTCAGCATCAAATAAAAAATTCAAAGCAAAAAGAAAAAAATAAGCCATCATTCTGAGATGTAAAAATAATTTCTTTAAAGAGTAGGATGTTAAGGAAAATGTAAAAGTACACAAAGTCTGATGAAGTGGATGTAAAAGAACAATGAAGTACAAGAAAAATAAAAACATCTTGCTAAAGGCATAACATGGAATGATAGGACATTTTCAAGCACAGCAAAAGCAGGAGGCTGACAGAGAGTTCATGGGGTCCATAAACTCCATATGTGAAAGGAACACTTGACGGAGAGAAAGGGCAGGGTAGAAAATCAAACTGAATTTGTTGCGTTGTGGTTCCCTCTGGAACTCCCATGCTAGATTACTCTTTAAGGAGGATCAGTCTTAGAGGGCAGTTTCATGACACCTTCAAAAGTACCAGGCTGAGGCCACTGTGACTTGTCCCTCCTCCTTGGTCAGGGTCTCCCACCCCATTCCTTGTCTCAGTGCTGGTCATTGCCTGATCCCATGGTGAGCCAGCTCAGGCAGTGAAGGCAGACCCAAGTGAGTCACTGAGGTATGGGCCATACTGCACACAGCCTGGGATTCCAGGGACTCTCCACCTCAGTGTTGTGAACCACAACTTTCCCAGGGAGAAGACTGATGAGAGATTCCCAAGACTGAGGGACATGGATGGCAAAAACAACAGCTGGAATCTCAGTCCAGCACACAACATCGAAAAGATGTTATGAAGGAGCTGTGAGAGGGGCTGAGATCTTGGACTGGCTCTTTTCCCTGCTAGAAAATGATCAGGCACTAGAGGAACCTTAGGACTATGCCACAGACGTAGCTGGGTCCACTGCTGCACACAGCAGCCACCAAACCTCACCCTGCTGAGCACAGAGCCAGCACAACCCACCAGTGTCCTCACCACGCTGTGTCTGGGGAGCACTCAGCAGGCAAGGAGGGACAATCTGTGAGGATGTGCATATGGTATTTCTGAGCTATGTGGTTCAGAGACAAAGCAGGTGGAGGTTAGTCAGCCCACTGAGGTGATTCCTGGAGGCTGATATAGGCTGGTGTCCTTTACCTGATACAGAACACAAAGCTAAACATTCTCTCTCCATGCCTTGTTGAACTCCTATATAAATTAGCATAATACCCACCTCATGAGGTTACTTCAAGGATTAATTGGTATGGCCAAAGCTCGAGATTCTTATACGCATCCATAAATTATTTGAACAGCTTCTAAGCAATTATCTTTTAACTGTGAAAGAGGCATGCTCACCTCAAGGTCCTTTCAATTGGGCATGTGACCAAGATGACAGTGAGGGTCTGGAGCTGATCATCCTCAAAGTGGGAGGACCTGGTGTGCCTGCTCTGTGTGGAGGCTAAGCATCAAACAGGCACTGGGAATTCAAAGCATTCCAGCTGGTGGTTTGTTACACCAACCTTTTTCATCCAGGCTGGATCAGGCTGTGAATCAGCATGGCAGACTGTGTGGAATGGACAGATCTGTGCTGCAGCCATTTAAAGCAGTGGCATACAAAAGTTGTATCCTTTTCATTTCTGAGTGTTTCTGCTTATCCAATAATTAAGCAATTTAATAACTTTCAGTTTTCCCATAAATATCTGCCACAAGTAATTACAGTTATCCATGTCTCGTCAGATCTTAGTTCTGTGAATGTTTTTATGATAGTATCTATTTTTTCAATGGTAGCTCTCCAAGACTTTATTTGGAACCACATTGTGCTATCCAAAGGATAAAGAGAGACTTTGTGCTTATCCAGACCCAAGAATAGGATTCTCTGAAATAAAGCACAGCCAGAAATACAAATAGACAACTGTCACAATATCTGGCATGCTAACACCAGAAAAAAAAAAATTAAATGATGATAATGAGCCTTTGATGATTGCCTCTTTTCCTTAAATTTGGTTATTTGGAATTTCCTAGCCACAAGGATTTTCCAAAGTCAGGCATTCATTTTCTTTTCAGTGTCAGCATGCTCTGTCTCAGGGCCCTAGAGACTTTTCAGGGAGGTGTGGTTGGAACCACTGTCTCCCTTCTGCCCCAGCTAAGCTCCTGAGCCACCCTGGTGCGGAGGGCAGGCAAGGTCAGCGTTCAGATTCCTCTGAGTAAAGCTGGAAATCCTGGCAAATGCTTTGGATGCACTGGGTGCTTTATTCCTTGCATCTCTTCCTGAAACATTGCGTGGTCCAGTCATGCCATATGGTCTAACAAACAAGGTTTAGGGTGTTGTTGCTTTTTCAATCAGACCTTAGGTCACCATCCGTTCGGCACTTTGAAGCTCATGCGTGTAATTAAATCCAGTTAAATAAAGGCTAAAATCCACCTTGTCTTTATACCATCCTGAGTGCTGACCTGAAATAAGCTGATGTTGTGTTGGCATTTTTCAGCACTCTGCAGTGCAGATCAAACACATCCCATTTCTCATGCTGGGATTAATAAATGACTCCTGGCTAATAGAACCTCTCAGCTTCCCTGAGGCCAATACATCCAACACTCTGATTTCCAAATGTTTTAGCCACTTTCATGGTTGCCATTACTGCAGTCTCTGAGCAGTCATAGCCTCGAATGTGTACATACCCATCACATCTCTGTGACTGACAGCTGCTCTTTTGCCAAGAGCACAGATGGACCACTCCAGGCCAGACAAGAGAATACGTATCCCACACTGTGGCAGACACCTTCCAGCTCCTTGGAGCCCCTGGCTGCCAGCACAATCCCTGAACCAACTTTTTTTCCCCCGTTTTCCATTTAGCAAAAGGCATGGGCCAAATCCCACAGGCATCTATGAGCATCTTACCATGGACGTCACAAACCTTCTACTGACTTCAGCAAACTTGGCTCAAACCTAACTGCTCCTGCCAGCTTTCCTGTGTTCCTGGACTTTGCAGGATAACTTCTAAGGACAGAAATAAGTCCTTTGTTTACTCTGGTAACTGGAGAGCTGCTTTAACCTCTGGCTAAAAACAGGTGCATTTTCCTATCAGGTTCATGAGTCACTTATCCCAGGAAAGACTGGTGAACTTGGAAAGGCCAGTGCTCATGGAACAACAGGAAAGGATGACTTTTTAATTGAATGGTGGCAAATCTCATAATCTGGTTTTCCTGGGTGGCTTTTTTCTTTTTAAGTCGTGTTAAGTCACTGGTTTAACACAGCTCAGGACTGTTCCTTGCAAATTCCTGGTATTTCAACATCATATCAAGTTCGGGATGGAATACACTACTCATGTTAGACTCCTACAGGAAACAGCAGGTGTAATCTGTGACTACATAAACAGTGCAGACAATTAATACCTCTGTAATAGATTTTGTGCTTGGTCCAGCATAATCAGATCTTTCAGTGCAGGGACTTGTATTTTTTTTTTAAGTGGAAAAAGAGCGATCCCTTTCTACAGAGATGTTTTCACAGAAAACAGTATTGCTTCTCACATACCATCTGGTCAGGAACAGCCAAGGAATTTTTAAAAGGTGACCTTCAAAGGTGTCTTCTATTTGATGAATTAAAAAAAAATAACCTGCAATACCTTTCCTCTCCAATTTTAACACTAGAAATTCAGGTCTTATCACCTGTTTTTCCACAGCTGTAGACTTATGATGACATCTGAGAAGCTGCTCTGGGGATATTTCTCCATTGCACAGTTAAGTCACATTCTAACTCACATTAAAATCAGTAGCTCTTGCTATACACAGAGGAGAAACTTCTGACCAGGCCAGGGTGTGCTCCCAGTCTAGACCAGATTACCTGGTTGGCTGTGGAGTGCAGAACCTGGGACTGGACCTCATCTGTTTTGCACTGTGACTGCAGGCAGGAAACTGAAATAAAAATCACTTGAATTCTGGTGGTTCTCCAATGCACCTCCTGTAGCTTTTCTGCAGCAGCCAAGTGGCTGCAAAAGAATTCCACAGCCTCTGAGGACCAGAGAAGTCTGATTCTGTGGCCAGATACACAGAGATTAGCACAGCATCAGCAGGGTCACAGAAATATAGGCAGGTCTCTGCTTGAGATGGGGCCAGGTTTAACTGTACAGTGAAAATGAAGCCTGGTGGAGGAACTGACTTTCATGTTACGTCTCTGATGGTTTTGCTAAAGATGCCTCACTATGTTAAGTGTTGTTGAAATAAGGAGAAGTCACCTGGTCCCTGCATGGCATGGATGTTCAAAAGAGTCCTCTCTTCATGTCTGTGTCCTTTGAGCAAGTTCAGTGCATTAATGGTAAAGAGAAGATTCAACATTCTTGGCACTGTGAATGAAGCAGACAAGTATATCTTTGTGTAGTGGAAAAAACATACATAAAACCCTCTCAACAGAGCTATGCAAAGGAACACGAGCAAAGTATCTCCCCCTTTACAAAAACCAAGGGCTTTTTTTCTTTGTTTGATATAATAAACCACAAATATTTCCAGTTCCTGCCCATCCCCACCCCATTCCTCCCTCTCCCCCCTGCCCTGCCCCACTTCAAGTTGCTTGGAATGACAGCGGCACTACTTACGAAACCAGCAGAAAGTCAATTACCCACATGTATTATTGCAGGGTTAATTTTTAACCTCTTGCAGCTGCACAGTCAGCTGGCTCGGTAAGACGTGTTCCTCCAGGCAGTTACCAAGTGACAGCTTTCCATTCCTGTTGTGCACAGTTTGGAGGGTCCCACCTGAGTCCCACAGAGCTCCACCCCACGCTCACCTCCCCATCCTGAGGCCACACTAGGACAAAAGGAAGAGGCCAGAGGGCTGCAGGGATGGATGTCAGAGGGAAGATGAGATGAGTGCATCACATGCATCTGATAAAAGTGGCGTTAATTTGTATCGCTGTGAGCCTTAGAGGTCTACAGGAGAGGTGCCAGTGTCACAGCCCCTGCTTATTCACCGTGACCAAGGGCACAGTTAACAGGCTGATGGGGAGCAGAGCACTGGCCAGCACCTTTGCATGAGTTCTCCAGGGGCCACAGACCCCACACTTGTTGGGACAGATACTGTACGGATATACTATACAAATATACACTATAGACTTGCTCCCTGATGTCAGAGAGAGGATCTGCAAAACACAACTGAGCCCTGGTGGGCTGTGTACCTGAGTCAGTTGTTGCTGGGTTCAGGTAGGGACCCCCAGCCTGACAGCCACAGCAGCATCACCTGCCACCCACCCAGCTGGGGAGAGGCAGGGGAACAAGCATGGTGTGGGGTGAGCCCAAACAGAATGGATCCTGCTCCTCTCCACTGCCTCCTGCAGCCTCAGTGCCCGGCCATACGCTCCAGCTGAGCCAGCTTGCTAGCCCTACAAAACACCCAGCCCAGGAACATGTAAAATAAAATAAGATTAAATTAAAGGGATGAGCAGGTATTTTCCAGCATAATGATTTTAACCAGCTCATACAAAGCATTCAAGGAGCATCAGAGCTGTTCTAAATGGTGGGAGAAGGTGAGAAAGACCAGGATTGCGGGGGGAAAATAGATTTTCTCTCTGTTGATGGGTAGCTGCTAAAATGCCTTGAACTATGGCAAGGGTAACAGCTCTAGGCTGTGTTGAGGGAACAGCCACTTGAAATTGCAGATATCTGAGCTGAAGCAAGACAGGCAGTGTCTGCCCTCTCCCTGGCTCTCTCCTTCAGCCTTCCCTGCAGTGGTACCCTGTGTCCCCACAGAGACAGGATTGCACCAGGACTAGTACAGGGACGGGGGAGAACAGATTTACACCGGATCCAAGTGTCTGTGTGCCATATGGTTATGGCAGGGGTCTACCAACAACAAGGAAGGAAGATTTACATCTTGCTGAGAAACATTTTATAAAATGTGTGAAGTTTTGTCAAGCCTCTTTCTGGAGCTACATCCATGGACTTTTCAATTGAAAAGCAATTTTCTGCTTTTCAATAGAAGAGGTATGACCAGCTCTGTGAAACACCCCTGACTGAGTAAAGCCTCGAGTGAAAATACCTTTCCCATAGCTCCAGTTTAGGATTAGAAAATCATATAAAAAAATCAAAGCAACCAGCCTCTTGATGCCTGTGTGGGCAGCGAAGTCTCAGCCTCCAGCCCCACTTCCAGGGGTCAAGCTCATGCATGAGGGTAACCTTTACAGCTAGATAAGATTGGAAGGGCAGATTTAACAATTAACCTGCCCAAACAACAGCCCCAGCACCGCTAGCCCAAACTGCATGAGAAGTCAAGAGCAAAATTCAGTAGAGTGGGTGAAACTGAAGTGGCAATGGAACCACACTTCAATACATAAGTGACCATATGTTCTACTTAAAAATAATTATTCTGGTCTCAGTTGTCCTTAATACCACTAGTAAGGAAGCTGGTTATCTTATTATGTGTGTCTTTTTTAAAAAAAGAAATACTACTACTACTACTGAAAATATCTGTGCCTCTGTGAAAATTTAATCAAGGCTTCTCAATTCTCCTCCACAATCCTGAGCCCGTGGGATTAGACCACCTTTAGGGTAGCCAGTGTAACATGCCATGTGAGAACAAACACAATTATTTCTAGTTATCTACTTCGGGGCCAGTGTGCTCAGAAGCCAGCTCAGCCTGCTCTGAGTTCATCCATCCCAGACACTAAGCCAGGTGGGAGAACCCACTTCTATTTCCATCATGCTCCCTGTTAGGCCAGCACCATCCTTCCTAACGGCAGAGAACAGGGACCAGTCAAAACCAGGGTGAAAGACAACCCTTCTGCCTTGCCAACATTACAGACTGAAAGTGCCAGAGAATGGGAAGGGTGATATTTTCAGAGTAGAGTGGGGAGGGATGTCAATAATACAGAAAAATGTGCCCTGCAGCTCTAGTGGCACCAGTGCCATGGATTTCTGGGCCGCCTAATAATAGCAGAATATTGATAAATAGAGGACTGGGACTAGGGCAGGCAGTGAGTGGGAAAAGTGGTGATGACGAAGGAAAAGCTGATGGAGGAGGAGGCAGGAACTGATTAATATGAGGAAATTAGGAGCATGTGGTTAACTCCTCTGTCAGCTGCCCACATGCAGGTGAAGGACATCAGCAGGCAGACCTGTCAAGGTGACAGCCTGGCTACATGAGACCTGGGGAGTTCATCAGCCACCAGTGGGCCATGAGCAAGTTGTGACTTAACCACTGCAGGGGAGAGAGAGTCGGAAAAAAAATCCCTCGTGGATTCCCAAAATGGCCACTGGCTAATCTGATCCTGAGGTGACTAATAACGATTTGGACTTATTTGACACTCTGTGGCTTTACTGGAAAGTTAACTCCCCCACTACCAGCATAAAGAAGCTCCCTCCCCTTGCTGGATTCCAGAGAAATACAGAGGAAGCTCAAACAAAATAACAATTTACTTCAATTGTGTAAATGTCACAGTGATGCTCGTAAGAGGGGGAAGTGGGGAATTTAATTTGGTCCATGCTAAAATGCCCTAACCAGATTGTGTTCAGATCCAGCAGCTCAAACAGGCCCCACAACAAATAGGGCCAAGAGCAGAGAACAAAGACATGTGGGGAAATGGAGAAATTTAAGCCAGTCTCTGTCAAAGCACAGTGAACCTCTCTCTTGTTGAGCTTTGCTAATTACCCTCCCTGGGTCAGTTGGTTGTTTGCTTGGCTTTAAAATATTATTTCCCTGATCTCTGGTCGAAACCTATTACGTTTGCTCTCTAGGCTTCATGGAAGGCATTATCAGCCTTCAAAACCTCCTGCATTTCTCCTTCATGTTCCTGTTCCTGCATCACATCATCTTCCTCCAGGCCAGAGGCATCAATTAGAGGATGATCCCAGGGCACTCGTGTGGTGCCATCAAAAACGCTGCCGTGTCACCTCCTCACACCACTTCCTCGGCACTCATTCCTATGATCCCCATTTTGCTGGAAGGGAAGAGCAGGAAAACAAATGTGACCTGTTGCTTCTCCAGCACAGAGTTGCAGCAGCTCTTTCTGTCAAATTAGTAAAAGGAACTGGCGGAAAGGAGCCTGTTATTCCAGTTCTGCCAGCCACCTGATGACAGGAGCAATTGATCCCAAATGCAAACACAAATGTTACAAAATAAGCAGGAGTCAGTCAGTTGTCCGTAAAAAAAAAGTTTGCCACCAGAAAACTGCATTTTTTCGCTTTCCTTAGGAACAAGTTTGAAAACAGAGATAAATTTGTCAGCTGAATCATCTGGAGGTGCTTAGTCTGCAGGTTTCTCAAAACAATACTGGGTTATTTTTAAAAGCTGGAGGAGAGGAATACAACCAAGTTGTCCAGCTCTCCCCCTTTTCTAAGCATTCTTACTTAAATTATCAGAAGAGGTATGGAAAATACAACAGTGGGAATTCTGTTTAATAAGCTCAATAATGTTACACTTTTTCTATCAGGTTCTTGATTTTCCAACCTGAATCTTTTAAAGTGGGATGAAGAAAAAATTCTAATTTTTTCTTAAGAAACAAATAAACAAAGAAACCACCCACAAAGCACAATACCACAAGTCATCCAAATCATAGTTTCAAAGTGAGCATTTCATGTAAACCTAATGCCTAGTTTTATGAAATAGCTTCTGAGAATAAGCCACAAACAACTCAATTATAACACTTCCAGAAATATTTCAGAAGTTCTCAGGATTCATACTGCTTCGGGCCTTTTGCATTTTCCCCCTCCCTGATTTCCTACTCTGCTACAGCAAATATTTCAGGAAAGTGTCTAAATGTAAATAAAGACCTGCTTTCAGAGCTGACTGTAATTTTCAGGTACACAGTAATGAGCAGGGAGAGGAGGAGAATCTGTCATGATTTTTTTGTAGCTTTGTCCTGAAGCACAAAGGCCAGATGGGTAATTTCAAGCAGAATGATTTTTATGTCTGAATGGGAAACGCACAGAACAAGTGAGAGCAAAAGCCAAGTCTCCTGCATTGCAAGTCCCTCCTATGGCAGCCTCAGAGTGGAACATGAAAAACATTCCTGCCCTTGCAGATCTCTCGTAGATGGAAGGCTTCAGAGCACTGCAATGACACTTCCTAGCTGTATGCACTAAATTTATAAACCTGTCTGTTCCTTCATGGACAATAAAGGATGGCTCAATAGTGAGAGGCAAAGCTCTTTTTCACTCTATTAATACAAATGTAGCCAATTCTTTTTGTCTTGAGCAGAGATTTAGTGTGTGTGTATTCGGTATGCAAATAAGACAGTGCAATGTTATTCTGATTTGTCCTTTACCCATTTACAAGTGGCTATAATAGAGAATAAACATTTCTGTGTCTTGCTTCACTCTCCAGTATTTCTTTCAATCCCTTTGCTATGACTTACTTAAACAATTATTTCTACACCTATACAATCCTGATGCTAACTGACTCACCTGTAACCAATTAAACCATTGTAAAGGGATTAGCTCCATTTAATCCTTGTTGTCCTATGGATACAAATTAGAGCAGTGTTTGAAGTGCACACAAGACAACTCAATCTTTGTGTTTAACTTACAGTTTTCTTGCTTGTTGTTCTGTGGCCTCTCTTGCCTTAATGAATATTTTTATGTTGCTTCCCTTTCCATAACTCAAGCATCACAATTCACAAATACAGTTCATCTGTTCTTGTATCACAACCCTCTGCATTCCCTTCTCCCTCTGAGCCTGCTTCTTTACCAGCTGCCCAGATCCCACCACCCTTCTACTGTGCAAATACTTCTGGGCATCTCACACACAGAACCCCAGGTGGGTTTGTACTCATCCATTCAGAATAACCAGAAGTTCCAGGAGCTGCTGCTTTGCTGGACACGAACTCCAGACAGGACATGGAGAGGAAATAATCAGTTCATGATGGCAAGGCATCTTTTGACTATTACTATTTCTTGAAAATTTGCATATTTAGGAAATAAAGACAATGACCACAGCCCCCTCTTCTGTAGCTCTTCCTTTTTCATTTATTGTGGGCCAGGTGTTTGATTGCAAACTCTTTGCTCTGTGCAGTGTCTCTGCTCCCACTTTTGTAGTTTGACACAATGAGCCTCCAACCTTGATTTCAATCTGAGTGACATGATAATAAATAACCAGTGACAAATAAACCATAATAAATTTCCACCATGTTTACTGGATATATCCAAAGGAAATAGACTGCATAACAAGCATCCCTTGCTATTACTTGAAACTGGTGGATCTAATACTCCAAGACTTCTCTAAGCCTGGAAGTAAATGACCTCTCTATGGTACCATCCTGTGCTCCACCCACCAGCTCTCCTTCCAGAAAATAATGGATGGAGACTGAAAATGAAAGGGTTAATTTCTCTCTGTCACTGGCTAACCTTTCCAGGCTGCTCAGTTTCCTTTCAGACTCCAGCCCATCGGAGGCATGCGAGGTGAAGGATAGAATTACACACTGGGCATGTTTCCTGTACTTAGTGGGTGGATAGAGCACAACTTCCGCACTAATAATGTCAAGGTAATTAGGACATCCTGCAAAACCTGTAACAGGGAAGAAATAACCATTGTTTATTGTAATTTCTATTGCTGAGATGATGGGCTCCCCTTGCAACTCTTCTTGACTTTCATTTTGAGTCCATCTCTACTTCACCAGAGACGTCTCTGGCTCAGTGGTACATTAGTTTATGCAGCGTGCTGAACTCCAGCAAGATGGATCAAGAGCACATCCCCTTCTTCCACAAAGCACACTGACTCTATTTGGGTGGTCAGAACACCTTGGGCAGATGAGGCAGGGCTCTAGAGAGGCATCTCTCCTCTCAAGAAGGGCCCAGTGTGCAACAGCTTCTTACTGGGGTCCCATCTCCTGGCTTCTGCTGGAAAGAAGCGCTTCTTGCTTGACTCACAAAATCAATGGCATGAGCAGTGACCTTCAAGTGCTGTGAAGCCCCACAGCCCCTACAAGGGCCACAGAGTGGGGTAAGATTTAAATAATTCTGCTCAGTTTTCTACTGTCTCCCTTAAAAATCTCCTTTATTTGATGATTTATTTGATTTGGATGCTGTTTAGAGGACTAGAAATCTGCCTTTGCTCTTTGGAAAGGTAGATTTTGGAGGGAAGTAACAAACTTTTCCTGATGCCAGGAAATACATCTGGGAAAAAAGAAGGGAAGTTTTGGGTAACTGAACCTTTTTTTAGATCTCTGTTCCATAAGATTTTTAGAAACAGACAACTGACCCTATGGGTTTTCTATGAACTGCCTCTCCTCTCACTAAAAGTATGGCAAGGATGATAGGTTTGCATGGACTGGCAACGAGTTGGATGTGCAGCCCAGGCCCTCAGGCCAGGGCTCTGCATTCACTGAAGGGAATGGTTGGGAAATAAGACAGCCATGAGACAATGTGCAAGCCTTTGCCTCTCAAAAAAGAAGATCTTTTGCTCATCTTTCCTGGCCCCAGCCATCACAGCCTGTCGTGCACGCAGATGCCAGCACAGCCCGTCCCATACCACAGGAAGTGTCTGCGTGGTCAGATGCAGACAGTCATATGGTGTCCCAGCCTCACCAGGGAGCTGGGGGCTGCTGGCTCCTGAAGCAATTTAAATACATTAGTAAGGCCCATCTCAGCATCGCTAAAGCCTCAGCCAGTGAACGTGACTGTGAGGACGTGCCCTGCCAGGCACTGATTCCTGCTTACACTGCCCAGCTAGGCTGGCCTTACATCCATAATGGAATACAGATAATGATCTGTTAAATTATTGCCCTTTCCTTTTGTAAGGTTTCCTGGCTACTGCGTGCTGATGTCTGTAAGCACTTCAAGGAAAGCAACATTGATTTTTCCTCAGGTGGAGAATTTCAGGATGCCATGTGTCTCTTGTTTGCTCTACCAAATATTTCCAAGAGTCGTGGTTTTGCACGCATTGCAAGCACAGCCTGCATCAATATCCTGGGGAGAATTGTGATGATAATTAATGACAGAGTCCTTCTAAAGGTGTCTCTATTAAGGCTGTACATAAGGACAGCCTGCTGGAAATTTCCCTTCCCTCTCACGTGGCATAAGCTGTTGACATCTGCAAAATATTGACAATAATGCTGAGCCTAAATTGTTAAGTGCACTGCTGCTGGGCTTGTGGGGACAGCCACATGTTGTACACCCTGACTAAAGGGCCTTGTGTGTAACGAAATTCT
This sequence comes from Myiozetetes cayanensis, assembly GCF_022539395.1. Taxonomy (NCBI): domain Eukaryota; kingdom Metazoa; phylum Chordata; class Aves; order Passeriformes; family Tyrannidae; genus Myiozetetes; species Myiozetetes cayanensis. The sequence continues at coordinate 10,225,247 of NW_026086605.1, forward strand.
GCACTTGCTTTTCAGAACTGCCAGGTTTTCAGGTTGCACTTGTGGTTGACAACAAATTCAGTCTGTCAAAGAAAGCTGTGTATTTCAGATGTGAGGGAGAGGGAGGAAAAAGGATCTCGGCTCCTCAAATAATTAAAGATGACTCTGGAAGAGTCTGAAAAAATGACATTGTGAAAATAAGTAATAACATAAGTCAACATAAGATTGCTAGCAATCAGGAGATAATGGTTGTTCACAACAATGCTTCACCCTGCAAAATGACATTGGTGTCCAGAAGCTGCTCTCCACTCACAATTTACTAACATAATTATACTGCTGAAAAACATCAGTTTAGCTCTATTTGGATACACTTATTTCTAAATAAGAACATTCATATAGGGTAGAAATAGTTGTGGAACAAACTATAATTATTCTGGTAAAATTCCCTTTCCTCAGGAAAAAAAATCCCACAACTTGTCTGGTTCACTATATGTAGTGTTTTTAGAAGTAATGTCTGACCCACAGATGAAAGAAAGAGCACACCCACCCAAAAGACAGGTCCCACAGCTGGTGTGCTTACGGCTTCTCCATCTGCCAGGCTAGAACCAAAAAGCTGAGACTTACAGAAAAATCCACCTTTCCACAAAAGTCTGGAAGGAGGACTTTGGTGGCCAAAGTGACTGAGTAACAGCAATGCCTTTGGTCTAGCTCACTGTTTCCTCTCCACTGCTGCAACGTGGGAACAAAGCTGTGGGATAACTGGGGGTGGGAGAGCTGCGATGGTTGGTCTGGGCAGTGCCTTTTCCTCAGAGACTGAGAATATACACAGCTTATACACAGCAGCTTGTGCCTCTCAGCCTTCTGGAGGAGTGCAGGCCAGCAGAGGTTAACAACTGACCCTAACCCTTCTGCCTGGGAGTGGGCTGAACTGAGGCAGAGGCAGCAGAGATCCCAGCTGACGGGTCCAGAAGGATCACCTAGTCATAGCCTTAAGCTGTACCCAAACTCTGGAGAACATCTCTGCTTGCCAGTCTTGCCACTGAAAATGCAAGGGCTCCACTGGGCTTCAGGATTTTCCATCCAGCCACTGGACCTGGAGACTGAAATCCTGAGGGTCATCTGCGAGCAGTCCATGACCATTCCCTGCCTCAGCGCTTTGCTCAGCTCAGCCTGCAGTGACACAATTTTCACGGCTTTCAACCACTTCCTTCGCAATGCTGCCTCACAGATATCCCCACAAGGAATGCCATTTCCTTTACTAAGCTTTTCATGTTGCAGTCATGCCCAATTAGATATTCTCCTGTCTGACTTACTCAGCCTTTGAAGACGCACAGCTCCTAAGAGAGGCAGGTGCCAGAGAGACCTTCTGGGAGTCCAGCATTGAGACACCCAATTGCTGCAGGCCTTCAAGTCCCAGGCAACTATTAATAGCCATGAAAGAAATGCCTGTCTTTTGCCCTAGAGACTCTGCTACTTGTTTGTAGCAGAGGGTTTTTGAAATAAGGCAGGGCTGTCATGGCCTGGATACAGAGCAGAGTCAGTTCTGCTCATTGACTACCTTCAGTTCCTCTCTCGGCCAACTTTCTAGCAGAGAGAAGCAGCTGCCCAAAACTCAGAGTACTTCAGATGTTGATTTAACCTGTGCTTTGAGCTCTGTCTGTCTGTAGGAACTTGGATAGGTATAAGGAAGAGCTGCTTGTGGAGGGAGTTTGGAGCAGCTCTGCTGTCTACTCACAGGTGCTGGAAAAGAGTGGGGCAGGACACAGTGAGTGACAGAGACCTACAAAATAATGCTGGTCACAGATCCTTTGAACAAAATGTTGTGAACTAGCAGTGGAAGCACTTCAGGAGAGAAATGAGTCACAGAGAGCCTCAAAACAGACTACAGGCATCCCCCAGTTCTGAGTAAGGAAACAAATGCCCTTCATTGTGCAGTTCCATGCTACCAACACATCTTCATCTGGGGACAAGCATCAAGCCAGGAAAGGGTGTCCAGAAGGGATGACTGAAGACAAGCAAAAAAACTGAAGTGGTTTGTAAGGACCCTTCTTTAGAGGTCCTGTCCCATTTTGGATGGTTTCATAGGGTCACAAATGGATTGTGTTGCCTTACATGATGCTGTCTGATGGAGGAGACCACTTGGAGCACTCAGAAACTACACAGGGACTCTCTGAGTGGCTGAAACAAGTATAGATAACATGTGCTGGAGCTCAACTGCCACATGGCACTGGGACTTTCATCAGTTTTTAACACCCTGAGAACAGAGGCGAAATATTTTTTCTACATGGTTATTATTGTATACCTTCAGTTGATGAGAAAATCTTAAAAGTGCTCTTCTCATGAAAACAACCACAGAAGAAACATTTCCCATTTCTACTTTCAGTCAGCGAACAGTCGCAGATCTCAGACTTTGCTTAGGAGACACCCTGGACATCAGGAATGAGGTAAGTCTACTAATTCCTAAGTCTACTGATTCATACCTCCCAGTTCTTCAAAGGAAACAGCAGTCTCACTAGAGACATATTGCCCACTGTCACTGGAATTTGTCACACAGAAGAGAAGCAGAGCCATTCCCACCAGGTGACCCTGTAAGGGACATCCTGTGCAGACGTGCTGACAGACTCCTACCCCAGCTCAACAGACACCTTGAGTGATCACACACCTCACAAGCACCTTGTCCCAAGTCTAATAGCAGAGATTGCCTCCAGCCCCGCATGGTATGCTCATGAAGTCATGTTTGCACTACAAAGCAGTGTCAATTGTGGGTTTTCACCCTAAAATAATCCTTTGACTTGATCCTATTCCAGCCCCATTCCTGCCAGGGCACAAGTGTGTCCCAGCGCCATCTAGCCAATGTGCCTTAGAAACACACAGAGTGAAGAGTGAACCCCAGTGCAGAAGTTATCCCGAAAAACAAAAACCTCTCAACCTCTCACCACTGAACCCAACACCCACGGTCACACGGCCTGCTCTGAGCCCAACCCACACCTTGGCTTGGTAAGTTTGCTAAAGGCTTCTTAAATTAAGTGGATCATGAAGTTCAGCGCTACCCAGAGACTCAGTTTCTATGCTTTGCTACCAAAACCATATAGATAGCGAGGGAACTATTGTGGCTTCAACTAGCTTTTGTTTCAGGTTTTGCAGTTCCTTTGAATGAGAAGCAAGAAGTGAAACTTCAGGGTGAGGATCCAGTGTAAATTGCCAGACATATCTAATTAGATGAAATCTGGAGTCTCCATTCAGCTCCATAACATGGTCTGACCTGTACCAAAGCTGAACCTTAGTGAGAGGGCAGAATTTGCAAACAGCTCCAAGCGGGAAATGCAGTGAGCACTTGAAAGTGGGATGGCTGTGACACAGGTGGAAGCAGAATCAGTGCTAACACAGACTAGCAGCTTTCCTTAAAGGATTTGTTTACATCATTAGTTTAAGGCACTCTGACTCTGCTTCCTCCATGCCATACATTGCCATCAGCTCTCCTATGAGTATTGATCATCACAGGGTTACTGCAGTGCCAGACTGGCCTGCTGATTCAGTTGAAAACCAAAATCCTGAAAAGGAAAAGCCTTAGGAAAGGCAGTAACTAATCCTTCTCCCCACCCCAAGTGCCAGCACCACAAGGGAAGTGGCAGGAAGATGCAGCCAGTTCAGGGGAGGACACGACTGCTGCTTTTGGGCACAATGCAAACCTAAATCGTAAATCCACACTCCAAGAACTCTAGAGAAATCATTTAACTTGGAACAGCTAGTTAGAGTACATGCTCAGCATCCTCACTGAGCATGCTCACCTCAGTGGTGAACTTTCATGTGAAACAGATGATGACGTAGAGGAAAACAGAAACTGAACAACAGGACAGTACCACCTGTAAGGTGACAGGTCTGAATGCTGACCTTTTTTACTGAAAGTTCATTCTGCATCCGTCAGACAGAATAATAAAACAGTTACTTGCTTCATCAATTGCAAATGATCCAAATAAAAATAAATTCCAAGGTAGAAGGGTTTACTTGAAGAAACAGAGTCAATAATATTTGGGGAATAATTAAATATATATATAAATATACATTAAAATATGCCTTTCAATGCACTACACAATACCTTTTGGCCTCTTGTGGGTACAGGCCATTGCATTTTAGCAGGAAGAAGCTTTGTGACAGAAGGTTTTCCCTCTGTAGCAAACATTATGGTGGATATCTGTGCACACAGTTCTGTAAAGCTGGGGTGATGTGAAGCACTGAACATCCCAGTCATGAATTTTTGAGATTATGGTTTGTGAATGCCTTATTTTAGAGAACATGGGAATGATACCTCAATTCCACTCACTGGAGTGACATCAAATAAACACATCAGTGTTCCATACTTGTGAAAAAAAATATCAGCCTCAAGTCAGCCCACCTTGGGTCACTGATCACCAGAAACTGGCCTTGGAAGACTGTAACCTAAAGCTGTATGTAACAAGATATGCATCTGCTTCCCAAATGAACATTTTATCCTCTTTAGAAGGGAAAGCTGCAAGGGAAACACAACATAAACCATAAAGAAATACTGCAAACACTCAGTTTAGAGGCTTGAGCCTGATGCCCTCTACCTGTGGGGTTTCCCATCCAGCAGCTTAAGCACCAGTTGAACGTGGGGGGTCCTTTTAGCAAATATCTCAATCCTGACAGGATGGTCTCTCCCAGCAGGGACTGGGGAGTCATTCAAACATTTCCCCCCCATCCCATAGCACAGATACCAGTCAGTGTAAAGGGCACAGGCAGATCCTGGCAGTGTGGAAATGCAGTTCCCAACTGCCAAGTCATGGGAAAGTGACTAGAAATGGCCAGCTTTGCTTGTCCCTAGGGCCAAACTTTCCTCACTGCAGCATGTGCACGAGACTGCTTTTTCCAAACTTCTCTCCAGAGAGACAAGGTAACAGTTCAACTTTCACCCATTGTCCTACTCACCCCATCCAGAGACTCACTAGACTGGCAGAAAGCAATGGCGTGATAATTACTTATGTGGGTTGTAACCCACTGTACATTTAAGAATTTGGCCTTTTGATTTGTCAGTATTTTTTATTTGCATTTGAAAGGGTTTTAGTGCAGTTTGGAATCTGTGCTTTCACAAACACTGGAAAAGCAAAAATGTCAAAGCTTCAGTCCAGGCCCCTCTCCAGGTCAGAACTTTGTGAAGAAACCACTAACAGGATGCAGTATTTCTATTTTTTCAGATCTAAATTCTGATAAAACCTTACATCCTCCCCAATATTACATGAACTTTGATACAGCTGCTTCAAAAGGAACAAAGAAGGTGACAACTGAATTGCAGATCTTTTTGTGTCACTCTTGCATCACTTGTGCTGTATTAGCTTGGTAGAGCTGGACTCATCTCTGGATTTTCAAAGGGAAAACAAGGATGTATTTCTGAGGGATGTGCTTAAAAAAACAAAACCAAAACAAACAAAAAACCCACAACCCCCCCCAAAGGCAAACAAACAATAAAACACACACCTCACTCCCCCCAACCCAAGAAAAAACAAAACCAGAAGTTACTGAGCTCAGGACCAGGATAAACTTCTTTCTAAAAGCATGTTTTAAGTCTGAACAGAAGCAAATAATTTCTTTTTCTAAACCAGGAGAATGGGAACACAAAGGGGGTTGATTCTGAGAGTGATCCAAGTTCATGCCATTAGAGGAGAAGGAGACATGCTGTATCCCTGATTTTGCCAGGAATACTGAGTCAATCTGGTCTGCAACACCAAGAAAGCCTGGGAATCTCTCCTGGTCACCCATTGAGTTACCAGCCTGCCCAAATCACCACTTGAGGTAGCAACATGGCAAATGAAGGAGTGATTTGATGTCACACCATGAACCAGGTCGAACTTTATCCAGGAGGCACTTATTTACACGTAAGCTATGTCAGGGCAAGTCTGTTAGGGACAGTTATTTACAAGTTACTAAGAAGATTGCTGAGCTTATGCACAGAAGGGCTGGTATTTGGGTAGATTCTCTCTGTTTAGCAAAGAGAGACACAGAAGAGCTGGCCTGGCAGCAGCCTTTTCCATATAATAACTTCACAGTGACAGGAAATGCATGCTGGTTTACGGCATTGAATTTCTAATTCTGGCATCTTGCTTCCCTCAAACAATTTTTGTCCTGTATGTAGCTGCACTAAAGCATTATTATCAGCTTCTGAAAGGCTGCTTTGCAGCTTTTTGTGCTATAGTCAAGCAGTTTTTTGGCTTTGTAAGGAGTAGCATATTATTGCTCCATCGCTGGGAAATATCGAGAAATTTCTCTTGAGGCAGAGCGGAGTTGTGGAGGGAGAGGGGGAGGAAATATAAGTCTGTAGCTTGTTACGGGTTTGATGGAGATGCTCTGCTGCTTTTTTCAGTAGCTGTACAGCTCTTATGTAATATTTTTGGTCAATGGCCAGCTCAGCCTCATAGAACTGCTCTGATCAATGCTTTTGGAAAGTAGGGGAGGAATTGAATATATCTGATATCTACGGGTAATGGAACAAAAACCAAAGATGATGCAGTTAAAGCTGTAGCCCACACACGTGGCTTCTAAATGCAATTCTTGAGAAGGGGATTTTATCTTCCCTGGTTAAGTGTGGTGAAAGTACAACTGAATGCTGTTATGATTAAGAATCCCAAGAAGTACCCAGGGCACCCCAACACAGGTGATCATACTTTGCATTAACCAGTCCCATCTGTATCCTGCACAGAGGCACAGTTTGCAGAGCAGGAAGGGAATAAGCTGTGTTGTATAACAAAATTTCTTTTACTAGAACAGCAGCATAGTCACAAAAAGCTTTGCAACCCTCCTAGTAAAAAACCAAAACAAAAGCAACCCACACATCCCCCTGGCACCTACAACAGTACACCAGGCTGGGGCAGATGAGCACCTTGTAGGGAGGCCAGTGGTTTGACACACCAAACAAAGTATTTGGAAATTGCTGGATAGCAGGAATCTCGAGCTCAAGGTATGCCAGCCACCAGAGACAAAAGTATCCCCTCATTACATAATAGCTATAACATTATTACGGTGCACATATTTCCCTGGGGGTAAAAGGGAATTAATTCTATTGTGAAATATTTTTCCTGCTTCAAAATTACCACTGTTCCAGTAAATGCTGAAAAGCCACTGGCAATGCTCTACTCTGTTAAACCTGCTCCAGTGCAGTAACTGACTGGTCGCTGTGTGGTTACTCCCTTTGCTTGTCCGTTCAGGCAAACTAAAAGCACACGGCACTGTAATTTTGGGCTTGCTGAGCAGATGACTGGTTTGAATAGCCTGAAGTCAGTCTCAAAGAACTGCAGCATCAATATCAAATGATGTTATTCCAGTGATTCCAGGATACACCTCAAGCAACCAGCTGCTTTCTTGGATGATCCCTCTCAACTGCACCTTTAACTCAACCCAGTGCACTTGCCCTCATTTCAGCTCCCATATTCGAAGCTGCTGTGGAACACACGTAGGTGCAGTGTCATCAGGGACTCCTCAGTTCCCAAAAGCACCAGCTGACATCAAGAAGGAGAAAGGAAGTGGTGAAAAGTCATTACTCCCGGTGGCATTAAACCTTGAGATTGCGTCATGTGAGTAAGACCAGCCCCATAAAACCCCTTTGTGCCTGCCTGGGGATTTTCAATTTCAAAATTTCATTTATGAGCTGTGGCCAGATTTACTTTCAACCTATGACATTCCTCTGTCATATTTGTTCCCGTCTATATTCTTGGTTCATCCTAAATTAGCCTATGGCCCAATCTAGACTGTAACAGTCAAGGACTCAATTACAACTTGTGTTGCAATCAGGTCTGGGAACAAATTATTTCCGTTTTGTGGTGTTGATGGGAACTGTGCCCACGAAAACTTGAACCCAGAGAAAGCCAGATGGTCCCATCAACTCCCTTGATGGGAGAGAGGAGCAGTGCTGGCAGAGCTGCTTTTGCACTGTTGTGGTGGACTATTATGGGAGCAAATTTCTTTCTCTATCCTTTAACCCAATCTCACATACCCATTTTGGGTGGGTGGCACATCTGGCTTTCAAACTCATTGTTTCTCTGAGTGACAGCTGGCAGAGGTTGGTGGGTGATTTTCATGACAAAAAGGCTTTTGTTTGGCACTCCTTTCCAGCTAGCAGATGAGAAGCAAAGACACACAGCAATATTCAATGAACACAGCACAGCTTTCCAGGGATATTTTCTTTTTGAGCCTTTTCTGTAACAAAAATAGCTTTTCCACTGAAGTCTACACATCTCTGGAGAATTTTTATGTCTATCTATATATATAGATACATATACATTATTGGTGTTACTCCTCCAGAATAAACATAGATATTTTAGCCTATCTGCTGGGAAGATTATTCAGCTTGAGCAGCTTCCACAGAAGAATCTCAAAAAATGAACTGAACAGATTGAACCCAAGTCTCAACCTCAGATTCCCCTAACCAGTCTAAGCAAATTCAGTTCAGGTCTCAGTCCTAGAAATGTGAACCAACTTCCTAATACTGCTCTGAAATAGAGAATGACTGCCTGCATTATATAAAAGATTATTTCAGTCTTGCACAGAAATATGTTCGCCCAAGGTCACAAGAATATTCTGGCAGAGGCAAGAACACAAATCTTGATCTCTTGTCTCCCAGTCTGCCCCTCCGGCAACTGAAACCAAGCAAGTACCCTGGGGAAGGAGATATGCAAGCAACACACCAAATTGGGAAGAGGAGGGGAAAAGAATTTGACATTGTGACAGGACAAATATTCTCTTCCTCATGGGAACAGTATCTCTAAGGCCCCTTCCAGCAGATACTGGAAAGAAAAAGCTGATCTTTGTTCTTCTGACTCAGAAGCACTGGGAGCCCATAGACAAGCCGTAAAACCAGAGCACCAACTTTTCCCATCCGTTTGCTGACAACCCAGGAGAGTTCACATCTGATACCAGTTACTCCACTCGCTCCAGATGGTTTTCAAATATGTATCAGCAAATATTTAAGGTGTGTTTTTCCTTTTTAGCCATGGCTTTTCTCTATGGATTAAAGAAATGCCCACGAATGAAAGGATAAGAGAGGAAACAGAGTCAGAGAAGAGAGCGATTTTCTCCCACACCTCACCTCCCAAATCACTTAAAGACTTTAATTGTGAAACAATTCTTCAGCATGTTAAAACACATTAAAGCAAAGCTCTGCTCCAGACCTTAGATGCCTAGTGGGGTCCTCTTGGATGTCTCAACCCCAGCTACTGGTACCCATCGATCCAGGTTCTCCCATCATCTCTGGCTGGTGGCATCGCACTGACTCCCCATACTATTTCCCTTCACTGCTGTCCCCTGCTGTGGTACAATCTGGTGCTACAGACGAGGCTGCCTTTTTGAGAAAGGACAGACAAACAGAATGGGGGCTTCTCACCTTTCACAGCCCAGAAAGCTTGCTGTCACCACAGCACACCTAGCTCTGCACTTCTGTGACAACCCAGTCATCCACCACAGTCCACAAATTGTACTTTGAGTGGGGTCCTTGTATGGCAGGAGGCTGACTCCACTGCTAGGACAGTCTGGAAGATTTACGGGTTTTTTTTTTACCTCCCTCTGAGAAAACCTCCACAAAATGACCAAATAGCACCTGGCTGCTGCCTAGAGACTGGTTGTGGGCTGAGCCACCCCAGGATCCTCAACACGGTGCAAACACAGAGCAAAGTCTGTCTTTGTGCAAAGAGCTTAGCAGAGGATACACCAACACACAGCATCACCACAGCCCCTCACCTCCAGTTGTTGTCAGTACATTGGCTTGTTCAGGTTAGGAAAAAAAAAAAAAATCGATCTTTAAAAGCCTGTTGGGATCTTTGGACAATACCCAGAGCCCCTCCTACATGACATCTGTAAGAAAAAATAGGTTATATTGTATTGGCCTCTGAGGATAAGTCCTCATAATAAAGTCTGGGCCTGCTTAACTTAGCAGGCATTAATACTGACAAGAGTTCAGGGTTCATCAGTCAAGCTAATTTGTTGAACATTACCCTGCTGTTGCTTATCTGGGATAATCTTTCCTGCTGGAGGAGGGTAGCTGCAGGCTAACGTGCTTGGTCCCCCTTTGCATGAACTAGTTTTATCTTCCAGCCACAGCTCCTGCTCTTCCAAAGCATTTCTGGTTAAAAGTGACCCCAAAGAGGGGAAAACATCTATTGGTGTCCTTTTTCTTTCTATTTCAGCATCTGCCAGGTAGACAAAGAAAGATTATTTCATTACAAATATTATATCTTTGCAGTTTCAGCAGCAGCACCAGAGGGCTGATATAATGATGGGATGAAACAGAAGGCTTAGGAACAAATCAGTTTTGAAAACCTGCAGTGAAACTTGGTTTTGATAACCTTGAATTTAATTTTTTTTCCCAATACAGACTTGGGAGAAAAAGTTGTGTAGGAAATATGCCTGACTCCCTCACCATGAGCTAAGAAAACTTTGACTCATCAATTTGCTTGTGAAATTCTCCAGCAAAAACAACTGCACTGAAACCTTTCAAAAAACACAGAACGTGCAATAGTAGAAGTAATCTGTAAATAACCCTTCCCTTGACCAAGGCTTCAATGAATGCAGAATAAATTGTGAGACCAGAGTTCTTTAGCAGGGAACCATCAATGGAATGAAGCAGGGGAAGGGCTGAGGGAGCACGTGTTCACTGGAGCATATGGTTACCAATTTGCTGGACATATGTTGTATTCCCCACAGGGCACAGGAGGACTTTTGGATTAAAGGGTGTAAATCATTGGTTATCACCATAGAATTAAGTTCTATTCTAAATGTACAGAGTCTAAATATATACCTTTTTCTCCCCAGAGATTTCTTCCCCTAGTCACAGCTCAAAAAAACCCACCAATCACACTGTGCAGTGCTTTTAAGAAAGAAAATGAAAATAGCTGTTCACACAGACTTTTTTCCCTTTATTATAATAGATTTTTGGGGCAGGGAGGGACAGAAAAGGGCAGAGAGAAAGTAGAAAGACAGAAAAGTGTCTTGGGACATTTCATCCCATAATTTCCAGAGGAAGCCATTGATCACAATTGTGCTTTTACACCACAGCAGCACCTAATTATTTTTCAGGACCGTTGCAATACATATTGAGGAATCTCTGAATAATAGAACCATATGGTAACATTGTCAGGAGGAGAAAATAGGAGCCCAGTAGGCTGGGGGAGGGAGAAGGCATTAAAATGTGCTGGCTGTAAATAGAAAACAATTTGTGAAACAAAGAATGAGGAAAAAGCAGGCATGTGAATTGCTGAAGATAAAGATTTTCTTCACGTTCTCTGGAGAAGATTCCAAGAGCCTCATTCTTTGTTTCCCAGCCTTTTTGCTACAGTTCTTCCCAGAACATCTGTCCTGTGAGACTGGGTAGGGTTACAAAACTTTTGGAGGACTGAGGGGCTTGGACAGTTGCTTTAAGTTAAGGCGGAAGGCCTGGACACAACATGTAGTTCTGGATGTCACATCAGTTATGTGATAACAAATGCTCCCATGAAAGCTTCTCCTGGTGTCCTGAAAGGTGCTTAAGCAGCTACAGATATACAGGAGGCTTTACTACAGAAGCTTTTTGCTCTGGACAGTGTCTGTCTGGACTGAGGTTGTCCAGGCGGTCCTGGCGTGTCCAGCCTCACAACCATATGAACACAGGCTTGAGGCACCACACTCTTTCCTGAAGAAGCTGATCCAGGAACCACTGAAGTGTTTGGTCCTCACAGGCACATGAAAAGAGCCCCTTATAGGTCCAAGAACATCCACCTTTGCCCAGTGCACCTCAGAGGGAAATAGATGGGTATCTAATGGGTAACACAGGGAGGCAGTAATCTGATAGGTCCATGATGGTGCCAACTCTGTTTTACACACACTGTAGTTACAGTTCAACCAGAGCCCAAGGACCTTCTTGTGCTCCACACTTGCAGCTGGACTGTGAGATATTCCAAAACCCCAAAGCAACCTGCAAAGTTCTCAAAATCCTCCTGGATAAAATGCTCACTTAAACATAAGAGAACTGCCTGAGGGAAACCCATGCCCAGTAACAGGTAGGACCATGCTGGAACATTACCACAACGGAGCTCCTTTCCCCTGACTTAATCTACAGACTTCCTGCAGTGTGGAAAGGTCAGAGCTCAGCTTCAAATGCAGCTTAGGCTCTAATCTGCCTCACCAGATGGACAAGAACAGACACAGTAAAAGTATGTGTGCACTGGCACAAGGGCTCCTGGTCTAAGTGGTTGTAGCACTGGGAGCTACAGTCAATTTTCAGGATAAACCTACAAGGCAGCACTAAACAAAGAAGAAACACACACACACAAGATGAGGCTTTTCCACCACACAGCTTGAGGTGGAATGACTCCACATGCTACTCATCCACCCACCCGACTGAAATCAAGGCATCAAAAGGTGACTGGGGCTGTGCACAGTGGTGGAAGGAGCCTCTCCTGAACAAAAGGATGCCACTACAGTGATCACAATGTCCCCAGCGTGAGGCAGGGGTAGCTGTAATTGTGTGAAGTGCTTTTTATTCATTACCCTTAACTGAAGCCCTGTTCTTGATTGAGCCTCTCAAAAAAACTTCAGGGCCACTTCTTTCTTGTCCTCAGCCAGATGCAATTTCCTTTCTCCTCCTGGAGAGTACATTTAATCATCCTGCAAGGGACCAACAAGTTTAATTGGCCCAATGAACTAATTTTAGATCTTCATTCCTGACTTCAGATTCACTTCAAATACATTCTATGAACGAAAATTAAAAATGCTAACAATTCTGGGATCACAATTTTCCAAGGGGCCCAGAAACCCTCACTTGCAGCTATGCTCTTCTGCATATATAAATTACTAAAGTCACAAATAATAATTGTTAATTATCTGCCTAATGTGCAGAGAGCATCAGGTAGCCAGATCTCCTGAGGGCTTGCACTGCAACCACAGCTGATTGCAGGAACAAAATTGGAAACTACTTCCCACACACAGGCCCATAATGTCACTGAAGGATTGGAAAGGGGAAGTAAATATGAGGACCTGTGCTCCTCCCCTCAAAATCCCCCAGACCTGAAGAATCGGAAGGAAAACTTAGCTTTTGACAGCACCAAAAATGTCTTCTCAGTATATTCAAAAATAACTACAGATGATGTTAAGATATGTTGCCACCATCCTTTCTCAAATAAGTAAGTTTCAGATAAATAAGAACAAACTCTTTGAGCTTATTTCTTTTATTTTGTTTAGTTAGCTATAAAGGAACTAGTCTGGGCATGGATAATCTCCATGCACTCCAGCAAACTCTCTATGGGCTGGTTTATTCTGCTAAGACTCCATTTACCGTGGATAATTAAAGCAATGTAATATTTTGTATTGGCCTGTCATTAATTTTGGCCCACATAAATCTGTCTGGGTTGCCTCAGGTGCTGGCTAAGGATGGTAGCAACCATATTTTTTTCAGCTCTAGACTCCACTGTTTCTCTCCACCAAGACCAAGACCTACCATTCTTCCAAACGCTTTCCAATTTGACATTATTTTTCTGCTTTTGCTTACCCCTGCCAGCTTAATATCCTTGTCCCTTCTGGCTTTCTTTAACAATTTACACTTTACAGATTTATCTTTTTCCAATATGAATTTTGGATTATTTTCTTCTCAGAGTTAAAAGTCTATCCAAGCCAAACTCCATGTTTTTAATGCCCAAGTTTTTAATCCTATGACATCAACTTCTATTGTCTTTTGTCAACACTGGTTGTCACGAAACCTCTCATATATTGCCATTATCAGCTTCTAAGTACTTTCTAATCTTTTTTGCTCAGGATAGAAGAGAAATATTTAAGTTTCGAGCTTGGTACCAGAAGAGCCCTGCACGCTGCTCAGGGGCCAAAGCATTGCACAGGGAATATGTTCCCTATAGACATTCCTAGATGATGGAGTGGAAGCTGCATGCAACAGACAAAACTCTGTTTTCTTGTTGGTCCATAAAAGATTTGCATTCAACAACAGACACAAAAATAACAATAATTGTATGCCTAAACCTTTAAAAATCACAGAGATGCACTTAACAGAAAAAGCATCAAGTAATAGCTTCTTATGCTGCCATGCTTGTATATCTGAACAGAGATGCTGCTTCCAGACTAAGAGCAGTTTCAGTTTTTATGGCTCATTTCACCACTGACTACTTATCACTTATTCTTCTATGAGGGAATCACAGCAAGTGCCAACAAAGAGGGTATTTTCTGTAGATGTCCATGAGAACTAGTAAAAGACCCAGAGCATCCTATAAAAAAATGAAATTCATGAATAAAGACTTGTTGCTGCAGACACAATGGGGCAATAAAAAACCAACAGTGTAAGTGGAGAAATTCCTCGGGTCCTTTGTCTTATTTAGGTTCCCCCATCTGCTTGCAGAGATAGCCTTGTTCTCTGAAGAGCGAGCACACACAAAGTGGCTTTAAACAGCCACCTTAGATAAAATCAAGTCTTTCTGGTTGGACAGCAGTCAGTCAGGAGAAGCCTTTTAATGATTATATGAATTTGAACACATGCATTTCTTAAAATCATGTAGGTGACAAGTGGATTCAATTAATTCAGCCTGTGACCAACTGTCCTTGGCCTATACCTGCTACGAAATTTTTTTGGGCAAGAATAGCCTCTATCGAGCTAAGCTTGGAGGTTTGTACATCTTAGGATGCCAGTCTTGGAGTCCAATCATCCCCAAGTCCACTCTCCTCCAACCTCCTTTTGTGTCTCAAGAAGATAATTTGATGCTCTACTCTTTAAAAAGGCCACAAAGAGCTCTGTGGATGGATGTATTTTCAGACTCTGCCATAATGCCTTGTGAGCAGTGGGAATGCAGCAACAGATTCACATTTCCATCACGTCAGCTCCACTGAGCATCCTTTCACAGTTTCTTTTCTGTCACATCACTAACTACCCTGACAGAGACTAACATAGCATGAAGCAAGGTAACATGATTGAAGAGCCTGAGAGATATTAAACCAAATACATTCCAATCAAGTTTGCATCATTCTAACTGCTTTTCCACCCTCTTCTTTTTCTTGAGAAGAGTGCAGGTGGGGACAACTGTGACACTCAAAACCAGAAAGGGTTTTAAAAGCAAATCATAAGAACCCCTTAGTCCAGAAACTTGAAAGCTTCCCTTTATTTGGGAAAATTTCCAGCAGCGACAGTAAGCAGGGAGGAGAGAAGAGAGGATCTCAGTCCTAACCAGGGCATTTCCTGTGCTGACAGTAGAGGCACTGCCACAGTTCACTGGAGAGACCTCCCAGACCTGTCAAGAAGAAAGGCAACACTTACTAGTTACAACCATCTTTTTCTCCCCTTTATGGTGATCCTGAATCCACTCTCTGCCCAGAACAAGGCCAGAGCTGGACTCTTCCCCTCCTTGCATTTCCTCCCCGACTCTTATTTTGAATATTGCTGTTAAGTTATGATGGTCAAAAAAAGTTCTCTTAATTTGTACCCATAGAGTCATCCACATTTTGGGGCACCAAAATGAAAACAATGCTGCTATCCACAGCTTTTAACTCCTTCCTTTGACTCTGACTCATGTTATTTACTGCCATGACTCTCCATCTTTTTCTTCATTTTTTTCATCAGTGTCCTTGGGTGCTTTATACCCTGTGGTGCAACCAAGGTTACATATATATATACACTGTCTTCCTGAAAGAAAGGAACAAATGAAAGATAAAAAGGACAGAAAGAAAGAAAGAAAGAAAGAGAAGACAAACAACTTGCTTAGCAGTACCACCAAGATGTACTTCAAAACTACAGAATTGCTCACAAACTCCTGCACCAAAGCCTGGCTATGATTAGACAAAACAAAGTTCTTCTGTAGCATTATTAATGACAATAATGGGTAAAATCACAATCAAGTTTCCACTGATTCCACAGTACTGCAGCTCCAGTACATTGATGACTTAATAAAGAAAACTTAGGCATCTATTTAAAACTGGTTTTCCCACAGAAATACTCTTATGAAGTGTCCATAAAATTATAAATAATTAATACAATGTGACACTTCTACTCTTTTGCTTTCATAGAAATGGGGTCTACAATGTCTGTTGTGACATCAAAAATATCATATTTTGCAACAAGCAGACCTTCTCCTTTTTGTCTCTTAGTGAAGTGGTTTTCTAACTTAAGCTAACTTAACAACGTTTTCCTACTTCTTAATTTGTAGTTGATTAAAGTCTCAAACTACTTGTTTGAAGTTTCATTTCAACCTACTTTTGCATCCCTAATACTTCAGACTCTTTCCCTAATGTAAAAATACAATTTTTTTTGGCCATTCAGAACATCTTCTGATGTTCATATTGTTCATCCACCTCTTTCAGTGTTGAATCATCTCTCTGTGATGGCCACTATTATCTCTCTTATCGTTTCTAATTCATGCCTTACAGCGTTATGACACATTTTCCCTTCTACACTGATGGACAGATACAGTTTGAAAGAGAGAAGTGGTAGAAATTACAGGACTTTCCTCTTGATCTCACATCAGCTGATTACTCACATTTTTCATCAGAATCCCCACCAACACAGGAGGAAACCTCTGCTCCCTCAAGATAACGACCTTTCTTTAGCTGGATGTCCTTAATCACCACTTGTTAATTCGCTACATTCCCACTCAGTGCCGTTCCACACACATTTTTGCACTTGTGTAGCTAGAGGTTAAAGCTGAGCCATTTCTCTATGAAATGTCTGTAAAACACAAGCTTTAAAAAGGTACTTATATGTCAGGAATAAGTCCTACTGATGTAGGGACCTCTATTACCCTTTAACTGCACCTGTTGGCAGGAGGCTCATACCACACATGCCCAGGGCACAGTCCCATCAGCACAGACCAGACTCAAATGCATGACACACACCACCTCTGGCCCTTGAGCCCTCCTGTGACAATCACCAAGGGTAGCTTAACCCTCTCAGAGCTGGAGGATTTAAGGGCAACTGACCTAATCAAAGAACACAACAAATAGCTACACTGAGATGTTTGACTGAACCTCTTGTGCCAGTCATTGTCCTTGGTATTTTCGGGGGTTTTGGCAGAAATCACATGAACACCCATACTTGTGTGGCATTACCAGAAACCAGCCTGACCCAGCAGGTTGTGCCTTAAGGATCAGGAATGCACTGACACAGAAAGTTTCTTCACATGAGACAGAGGAGTGGATAACGGGTGGTACTTAACAGAACAAATTAGTAGTGAGAGAGGAGGATGTGATAAAAAGGCATTATTTAGGGAAACAGAAAAGAGATAAATCAAATCCTTGGCAACAGCAATCTGAGGACAGGTAGCCTGCCCAGGAAATAGCAACAGGAAAACAGCATTTTATGCTGTCACCTACTGTTGTCCTGCAATCACCTTATGGCCTCATCTCACTGCCATCAGCAGTGGCCTGTGCAGTTATTAGCACTGCTCCCAGCTCAGCACTCTGCTCCCTGATTTCTCACTTCACTGCAACCAGTACTTTGGGCTCTGATCACCACTCCTATGGTGCTCCCACCAACATGTCTGATGGAGAGGTCTTTCACAGTTCTCCTGGAAATTGTGTCTGTGAAAGATATCCTGAATGTAATGTTAACATCTCTAATATCCAGAGGTAATATTAGAAGAGTTCCTGATAAAAATCCAAGTAAAACCATGGTGATCTACAAAGAAGGCTGGAAGTCATCAGCCCCACTTCTCACCGGCCCACAACACAGAGAAGGTAAATTATTGCACATTAACATCACATTTGGCTCTCCCTGTGAACTACAGCAGTGGAAGGTTCCCAAAGCTAGGGACAACAGCAGGGAGAAAGACCAGCAACATCTAATCCACTCTCACATAGGATACAGAGCCCCATGAGAACAGATCTGTGACAGGGCAAATCTTTTGACCTCCTGTCTCACACAGCTCATGGTTGGTGAGCATCACCCCACAGCTACACTCTCCTCAGCTTGAGCTGGGCTGAGGTTTCAGCCACACATATTGTGTTTTGCTCCAGGTCTGGGGAGCTGCTTGCTGTTTTGGAAGTCTGAGGGCAAGGAAACCAGCAGCCTCTGCACACTGGTCAGCACTACTGATTCATACACCCAGACAACTGGACAGATCCAAGACGGACCATGTTTGGAAAAGGGAAAGCTGCAGGGAATCAGCTTTGCTCAGCAGCAGATGATGTAACGTCTCTGCAAGGCAAGACGGGCAGAGAGCTCCGATGTATCCTCTCTCCATCACAAGAACTGGGGCTGGAGGATATTCACACAAACGTGAGAAAAAGCAGAACAGAGGGAGGAAGGAACAAGCAGACGGGGAGGAGGAGGTGCTGAAAACCGGCAGGGGAACAGCTCCTTCTGGGAGAGAGTAGAAAGGATTTTGCATTGAGAAAAGCTGTCGCCAGTTATTTTTGTACAGATTTAAAAGTTCACCGAACCCAGCTCTGGAAGTTGCATGTTGTGTTTTTGGCTGGCAATATCAACATGCCATATGGAGAAGCCTCAGTTTGAGCTTTACAATATTGTTTGGATTTGATATTGATGTATTTTCATTACTGAACCTGCCTTGAATTGCATGTTCTTTTCTTCTAGTATACAATGGGTGAAACAAACCCATAAAATAATTAAGCAAAAATGAAAAGCAACAAAAGAAATGCACAGGGAAACCCCTGTATATTGAATTAGAACTGAAATTCATTGACTTTAGCAACCTGTCTTTAACAGCATTTACCAGACATGGTAGATTCCAGACAAGAGGAAGAGGCAAGAAATACTATACTACTGTAGATATCACAGATGCTGTTTCTCCATCTGTTTGTCCCATTATATTGGACTGCTTCCCTCTTTTAGGGATTTGCTGAACTACTGGTGTAAAGGAGGGGAACGATCTAAAGATAGTCTTTACATTTACTAGTATAATAAGAAATAAAGGGCAACAGCTCCCACCTTCTACACTCCCAGAAGATCCCTAGCAGAAAATAATCTGGAACAAAAATTTAGAATGAATGAAAGCATAGAGGCTGAAGGGACTGTAACACACAGGGAATTGTAGAACTGGAGGTCCCAGAGACATGGGAGCTGCAACCACTTTCTAGTTTTCCTACTTGTAAATATATACCTCTGCTAAAATTGTGTCATCTGTACTTGGAAAAGTTCACAGCTTTTGCCACTCCAGACCACTGATCACAGTTGCCAAAGGCAAGATTGTCAGTTGATTAAACACCATACAGCTAAACTGCTGACCTGATCACAGCACTTGGCATTGAAGCCAGGGGACTCCCTATGGTGAGGAAAACCACCATTGGCTTTTCAGGTCAGCCCAGCTAATGCCTGAATGGAGCTGCTGAGAAAGAGGAGAAAAGTCAGAAGGTGGGTGCAAGTCTCCAGCCATGAGAACCACTGCCAAGAGAAGAGGATTGGCTCACTTTGCAGACCCAGCATGCTGTAAGGATATCAATTAATTACACGGACCATTGGCCATGGGGAATAGGAGAATCACAAGAAGCATCCTCTAAGCTGCACAGATAATCTGCAAGAATAAGGGAATTCTAAAGGAGGCCATCTTCACAGGCCAAAACCAGCATTTGGGTGCCTGAACCCATTCATCAGGGTTTTTTGGGTTTGGTTGGTTTGTCTTTGGTTGGTTGGTTAGTTGTTGTTTTGGTTGGGTTTTTTTTTTGCTTTGCTTTAAACAAAGTGTTAAGATTGTATAGAACAGGAGTACTGTTGACTACATTCTTGTTGTGCTTAACACCTTGTGTCCTTGTCCTGGATAGGGTCACTCCTTGCTACTGCAATATGAAATCCAACATCCAACAGTATTCAGCAAACACCCTGGGCTAGATTTGAACCAGAGAGCTGTGCAGTGAAAGATTTTGTATTTTGTAAACCTCTCTTCAGCCAGCCACTGGTCCTAGATAATACTTCTTATAACAACCTATGTGTTACTAAAACTACACTTCCCTCTGATAATTACCACCAGCATCATGAAATGAAGCCATAGTAAAAAGCCTTTCTACACATCTGTTCCTCCTTCTTGCAGCCCATGCTGCAGCAAACTACATATTTGTATTATCAGAGGCTGATTGCCTGAAATGTAATTAAAGACATACAGATGATCTGTTTACACTAACAAATTAGAGTAATTTCAGTGAGGCTTTAGTGGCAATTTCACTCCAAATACGACTATTTTTTGTATGAAGTTAAAACAGAACATGATGGTGAGATGGTCAGAAAACCTGCACTGGGTGAAGGAACACTATAAGTATTCTTTGCTAGATAAAAAATAAATAGCTCAGTGATTGCAGCACTGTACTGTGTGACACCACATGTCTGTAGTTGCTGTGGGGTGTGCTGGGCAAGACCCTGCTAGACATGATCCTTCTTCAAAACATCTCTTGAGTGTCTCTCTAGCAGAGACTCGTCTACTGCCTTCCCTTGGCACCCCTGTTTGTCCTTTAGCCATTTTACAGGCTACAGAGCGCATCCATCTCCCAGGCAGCTGCAGGAGCCACTCAACACCAGTTCAAATTGCTGCTTCATTCACCTCCTGAGAGTTTCTACTACTGATGTGGCCTCTGGTCTGCATCTATTAAAATCTGGTGACATGAGGTGTCCAGGGCTCTTCTGCAGAGCCAGAAACACAAGAATCCTTTTCACTGGTCTCTGGTCATGACCACTGGCATCATGCTGGTAAAGATTTAGAAAGAAACACAGAGAGCAAAGGGAATTATTCCACCAGGGCTGGAATCAAAGGCTCTCTGCAGAAACTGCTTGCCCATTACACTGAGCACTGACAGAGACTCAAAAGACCAGTGATCAGTGCAGAACCAGGTCTCTAATCTCCCTGTAAATATTCACTGGACAGAAAAGCTCCATCAGATTCAATATTTCCATGCTTTTCCTGCACAAGTGGGAAAAAACAAAGGAAAAAGGAATAGGCTTATTTTTGATTTGCACTGAAGGTCACAACTGAAAACTGAGACTACATTTGGGGGTGGGGGAGTGCAAATGGGGAGGAGAGGGGAGGAACAAAGGAGAAAAACCTGTCCTTGATTATATCACTGATATAATTTACCTAGAGAGGTTGGTGTGACTGATATCCCACTAGCCTGCCTGCTGCTCAGTTCCTGACACTCAGCTAGCACTTAAGAGAAGTTTTTCCACCTCTGTTTGTGCTGAGGTGAAGTTGGAACAGTGGCAAAGAGAGAAAGAAATCCTGCTGCTGAAAACTCAATGCTACCATTGTGCCCTCATTTCTACTTTTAAGAGCACTCATGCAACACTAACCCAGGTCTGCCACCTCACCACCCTTAAGGTATTTATTACCACAAAACTGCTGAGATAGGGAGCCATCACATCATTCCCACCTAAGAGCAGACTGAACCGCTGAGGGGTGAGATAATTTGCCCAAAGACCCAAAACAACTCAGGTCTGGCAAACCAAGGCACAGAGCCATGCCACCTTCCAAATGGCTCAGCTGAACTCTGTTTTCTCTTTTCTCTTATGCTTTCAGAATATTAATCAGTTTATTCCCAGTTTTAAAAGAAATTAAAAGAAACAATTATTTGCACAAGAACTATTTTTTTAGCCAGAAATCACAACCAAGCGCGTTAAAAGTCATTCTGTAACCCAAATTCTACTTGAATTTCTCTAAATGATTGGTTAAAAGTCTTAAAAATGGGCCATAGTCCAAGTCCTATTAACAGATTACTGCTGTTAGCAAAATTCTTTCATTTCATCACATGAGGGAGATTATAAAGCACTGATGAAATGATGTGGATTAATAGGATATAGCAAGTATTACTCAACTGCTCTGACCCTGTTGAAGTAGCCCAGTTGTTTTTACAAAGCTGTTGATCAAGCAAAGACAGCTGGAAAACATGGTTGACACTGAACATGAGCACAATCATCAATTAACTTAAGACACTAAATGTACATATAAATTAGTAATTTCACAGCAGTAATGAACCACTAAGAGTTTCAGTATAAAAGAAACAGCAGTCTGACAGGACAGAAAAATCTGACCCATACCAGAAAGATATAACTTTGTGTATTTCCTCTGCAAGGAACAACAGATTATATGCAGATGAAATAAACAGAAAAATTCTATCAAAAGCCTGGAGATGTCTCATTTATAAAGCAGATGAGTATCAAGAGAGCAAAGCAGCCTTGGAAAACTGACTTCATAATTTTTGCACTGGTGGATTTCAGTTATATTTTTGAATTCTTTTCCCCACCTCTGACCTTCGGATGAGAAATGAAATACTGATCTTCAGGAGAAACAGCAGACCAACCCTCCTGTGCTTTTTCCAAACCCACACAGCACATGGAAGGATGGTTCTGTGGTTAAGTCAACTGAGAGTTAGACTCTGTTCCCAGCTTTCTCTATGACCGTGGGAGGCTAGAAACTATAAATCATGCCTCTGATAAAAGAGAGACTGTAGAGGAATTTCATTCATCAGCACGTGCAAGCATGCCCGGATACGAGAGCATTAGCATGTGACAAAGTCTCCATGTGCAAACTGTCTGCATGTTTTGGAAGTGTAACTACCACTGAATCTGAGATCAAGCCATGAAATCCGTGCCCAGTCTCAGCCACTCTGCATATTCAGGTGAGCGGTTGCAAAGGCAGGGTCAGTGCGTGCAAGGGGACACAACACGTGCTGTGCTGCTCTGCCTTAACCAGTCCCAAAGGCTTTGGGTGGCCCTCATACAGGACTTCACTTTTCAATAAAAGCATTACTCAAATGGAAAGAACATCAAATGGAGGTACCAGCCTAGCAGACAAGGCATGGTTGTCTGTAGCCAACAATGTACACTACAAACACAGCAGGCAAGAGGCCGTGAGGTTGATGGTGCTTCAGATGTATTTTTACCTGTATTGCCTACAGACATTTCAGTTTCCTCTCTCACCTGTTTACCTACTTATATCTTGTCTACAAGTGTACATGAGCTGGTGGCAAACTGTTCTGTCTACTGTGCTGACGCTGAAACTAAACAAGAGTTCTCCTACAACAAATACAATGAGGCAGACAAAGCATTAATATGAGCCAGCACCTGACAGAGACAGAAAACCGTGCTTTTACTGCCCCAATTCATGTAGCACAGCTCTGAAGGGACAGCTCTCCAGTCCACCACAGAGTTCATTAGGCAGACAGTGCATGATGCATCACATGTAGGTGTGTGTAGGAAGTAAAGTTCATAGTTTCGCAAAGCATTTTGCAAATGCTTTTCTAAGCACGCGGGGTATCATTTGCAGCAGCTGTTTAAACCTTTGTATTCGGGGCTCTGCTCACCAGAATGCTTCAAGCTACACAAGAAAATAGTAATTAAAGCTTCATAAATATTTCTGTAAAGTAAGTTAAGTGAATTCTGCGAAGCAAAAGGAAACAAAAACTGACTGACAAGTCTATGAGCTGAACTCCCTGGTTTACTTACAAAACATTCCAGGGGCAAACACAAAGCCAATTTACTCCTACTCAGTACACGTCAACCCGAGGAACCTTCTAGGAAAGGCAGGAAAGAATGCATCCATTCATTAATTTTTTGTCCTAGAACTACCAGCTAGTTTGATACAGCCAGGGAGGGAGAATAAAAATAAAAACTCTATATGAAGCAGACCCCTGCTTGTTACAGGCATGATAAAGGTCACTGGATTAATTTAAATGATCTTTATAAGAACCAAAGCAAACAAACAAAAAAGAAAACGAGGAGGCATTGAAAACCAAATGTTCTAATAAGAAAAGGATACACACACATACCTATCCTGTCCTTAGATGATTCCTTCAAGAAGGGAGATGGAAAACTGCACAAAGAAAACCTACAGTGTTGCTAGAACCACGTGAACCTTTCCATGAGCAGGAGCACTTCAACCTCCAGATACATTAGGAGGGAAGTGACATTTATAACCCTATTGAAAACAGAAATAAAGAAAAGCAATGAAGAGAACAGTTGTTTTCCTGCCCTTCCTTCCTCTCTCACCTCCCCGTAACTCATATACCCTCCAGGAAGAAAGATTTGACTCTCTTTTGACTTTTCAGAACAGCTGGTCTGTCTCTAACAAATGAGATGCCCAGAAGAGGAAGTTTAAGAGTGATTGAGCTGCTGAAGAGACACAGCTGACCTCAGGGCATCACCTCCCCTCTATTGGAGAAACCCAGCCCTTCCTAAATGCCAGAGTTGAGACGTTTCCCCACAGCAATTCAGGGAAATCTCTGTCTGTGGGATGTATATTGCTAATACTTCTCATCATTGCTCAGATCCCACTCTCTGTTTCATTTGAGGAATGCAGGGACAATCCAGTCACTGCTGTTTTGATCATTACACCACTGACAACTGCTGTGATCCTTACACACACAGGGCTATGATTTTAGTTAGAAATCTTAGAGTTGTTTCTAAACAAGCAGTATCTTCTTGCCTCATTAGAAATGTGTCATTTTTTAGTTATTTAAGCAGCATTATGTTTCCCCTCTGCAAAGGAAAGCAATAATTTCAGATCAGAAAAAGGGCTGTTGCATTTCAAACTAGATTCATTAAAATGCTTTCATGTCAAGTGTTGCAATGAGTGGGGAGAGTCCCACCATTTTGCACAGCCAAGGGTGAGCTTCATAGTTAACAGAGAGAGTAAAACTGATAGCAGGCTATCTGCATCATTGTTTCACATCAGCAGTAATGCAAACTGAGAGATACAAAAAACGTCAGGGCAGAGGGACATTGTGTTCATTAAGGGCTGCAGATGGTATTTAAAACCCGTCAGCAGAATGCTGCGTGCCTTCGTTAAGCACCTCAGTTCAAATAGCAAACACAAAACACTACGGGAATTGCACATTCCTCAAGTCATTTCCAAAGCACTTGCCTCAGCAAAGACCAGGGGACCAAAAGCTGCTAATGAATGAGCAGATGGGCCTCTGAATGATGCTCCACACTCAGTGTCAAAGGTGGGTATGGTCTGCAGCAACACTTGTCAGAAACATTGTCCAGCAGACTGCGTGACAGAAGGGGATGTTTTAATTATTATCGACAGCCACCCTTTTCTTAAGAGCTCGTAAATGTCTTAAAATTGTACCCAAATGCCCACAGATTGTCGAGAGAAGTCACTGAACTCCAGTCATTGAACTCCATACCCAGCTCCTATTAGAAATGAGCTTGAAGTGGCAAATTTCATCAAGTAGATCTTCATGCTGCCATAAACTGGCAGTAATTGAGATGCAGAATCTGTGCCTGTCTCCCATTTTCAACAGACACGTGAAAAAGCCAGTTTGAGAGAGTTAAGCAGTGGCAGTCTTTAGTTCAAGCATGTACTGCCATAACATACCATGAAATTATCATCTAGCAATGACTTAATCTGTGACCTGAATAAGTATCTCCCACCCTAGGAGGGGAGAGCAATACTGTCCAATCAAAGGCTGTCACTCACAAACCAAGTGTAATTAGCCAGAGCCATGTTGCTACTGATAATAACTATAATGAATCCCAAGCAGAGACACCTTCCCTGGCACTCTGCTGTTTGGGCTTGAAAAACAGTTTCAGAATAAATAAAACAAAACCAGAAGCCATCACATTAGCTACTGATTTTTCACCTCCTACTCAAGCACTCCACAGAGATCCACTCCAGGCTCTCAGAAGCAAGCAGTTACTCTCAATCAGAGATATCTGGCACGGAGGGAGTGAGGAGTGACTTAGTGCGTTCCTTGGGGTGGGTGGGTATTTTTACACTGATTCAGATAATGCAACTGGCTTGCTGCGTGGGAGAGAACTACTCATTTCCAAGACTACCTCCCAGCCCCCCTTCCACTCCATTTCTTGATTTTTAACATACTCCCACTGCTTTATGACTGCTGCATTACACATAACCAGCTCCTGAGGTGACTCCTTCTGGGTAATAGGAGAGAAAATTGTTCACATTCCAGTGTTGGGTGAGTTGATTTTCTTTTTTTTCTTTGCTTTTCTATTTTTCTTTTTTTCCTTTTCATTTTTTTTTGTACTATGTATAACAACATATACAACATATATTACACAGCATTGCAGTAAATACACATTTTTTCCCCCCACCCCCACCCCACAAAACACCCAATTTAGAAAGGTAACTGAGAAAGTCGGGAGCAAAGAAATGACAGGATGCTGTGCTGCAGGTGGATCTGGCCACAGCTTGTGCCTAGCTTTGCATAGCTGGTCTCAGAAGGTACCAGAGAGGTGACCAGTTATCTCAGCCAAAACCAGGCTGGGAAAAGAACTGATGTGTGAGTTCAGGCAGACATTTCTCACATCTCTGGCCAGAGCCTCCAAGCTGATATCCTGGGCTGATGGCTCCTCTGGGCATGTGCTAACTGCTCCCCATTTTGCTAAGCTAGCATTCGTATTTGTGGTCCCTTTCACTTGTTGTCAGAGGAGAAAGCTGAGTCCAAAAAAAACCTGTGCAGGCAAGCCAGGACAGTCCCAGGCACATTCCAGGCACACTGCTGCTGGTAGAGGCAGCTAATTCCAAAAGACAGCTAAGATCTAGAGCCCCCCTTTCCACTTCCATCTATCTCAAACCCATTACTCCCTGCTTTAGTCTGTTAAACTGTGAGTAAAGTGATGTTGTATCTCAATAGTCTTGTAAGAATTTGATGGTATTTGTACACTCATCTTTAGTACTTTATAGCCAAAAAAAAGCTTTATTAAAATAAAGTAACTTATTTGTTGATATATTCATTTTGTAATCTTTCCAGTACAATTCAGGGAATGAAATACAACATTATTCCCTAATAAGGCACTCCCCTATGAGGCAAAGTTATTTATTATGCCATCTTATCAGTTATGCCATGGTATCACTGTCAGCCTCATAGCCTAGACAGCACAGAGGTGCTTTCTTGGAAGATAATTTACTAGACACATTTTTGTTTAACCCAAAGGCTCCCTTTCCTTTCACTTCTGAGTGCACTTTCTCCAGAACAGAATTAAAGGAATATTTACCTCAGATCAATGAACAAAAGTGTCAGTAAAATCTCCTTCTAGCTTTATGTGTGCTAGACAGCTGGCAACTGTGGATGGCTGTGTTATCAGGTGGAGAGGTTTGCAGGGGCTGTACTGGCTGCACACTGCAGCATGAGAGTCTGGAACGCAGCAGGGTTGTTTTTTTAGTACAGAATACCTCTTTTGCAAAAAAGCATGTCCCTTGCCAGCCCAATCCTGCCTGCTGTACAGCAACTGCAAAAGAGCAAATAAAGTAGAGTGGCACATCCAAATCTCAGCATTCACTAGAGGGAAACCTTCTCAGCAAATGTTTCCCTACGGGATACATAATATGATCTTCAAATACATTATCACTGCTAGTAGACAGCTGGAAGTCCAATAGCAGCTATAAAACCCTTTGAGATATGACAGTGGCACCTTACAAATGGCTATTGTTCAACACCTATTATCATTTCCACCGCTTTGTTTTCTCCTCCATTATGAATCACGTTGCTTTCCCTGATATAATGCACACCCAAGGCAGGTAAGGTAACTGGGCAAAGAAAGCAAACCTGAGATCTGTATAATTCTGCAATGAAGGTAATTAGTCATATCCTTGCTCTTATCATTTACAAAAATTCCGAGGAAAGGATCTACATGCCACTGAAAGTTTATTTAGATTAAGATAGACAAGATTTAAAGACAAGAGTAATCTTTGAACAATTTGATGTTATTAACTAAGAACAAGGGCAAGACTGCTGTGATTTTCCTTCTTCAAATATTTGCCTCTCATTTAAAAGAAGTTAAACTGAAGGCAGTACCATTTCTCTAAAATAATAAATTAGTATTAAATATTAAAACATTAAATTATCATGGAATATTGTGCAGATAAATTCTCAGGTTTTCAGAAAAAAACACAACTCTTTATTATGATAAAGAAAGGATCAGTTATTTCTGAGGTAGCATGTCAAAATAAATATGCAAGAGCAGAAGAGGAGGGAAATATAATACAGAAGGAGAAAAGCTTTTAAATTTGGCTATGCATAAGAAAACAAAAATTACTCACTTCTCTCAACATAACTATACCCAGTTTTTCAGTTATATAAATGTAGGCTTCCAATCCAGACTCAGACCTACATTAGTATCACAACACAGAGTCATCAGCTCACTGACACAGACAAACTGAGCTCTCCAGCTGAGGAACTTTAGCCTTTCCCTATTAAAAGCAAAAACAGCCTTCCTTTTTTACCTTTTTTTTTTATTATTATTTTTTTAAATTATATTGCTCTTCTTAGAAATATCAAGAATTTTAAAATGGCGTAGTCTAGGTGTTGTAATAAAAAAACTAAATTATCTTCTTGGACAAAAACCAAACTGCAACCTGAAAACAAAAGTTACCTTCTGTGACAGCCTGGTTCATTCAAACCTATTTTACCCCTCTGTGTAACTTCCCATGGGTAAAGTAGAAGCCTATCCCACGAACTGTGGTCATGGGAAAAGCCACTGCTGAATACTATAACGTCTCACAACTGCACATTGGTTTTAGTGTGAAAGACTTAGAAATAATCCCCATTGCGCAAGTATTCCTGGAACTCTTGAAGCCTGAAAGTTAGTTAGTTGTGAAAGACTAATGAATATTGAAGCTACTAACAGAATGAGCATTTTGTAACTCACTTCAAGAAGTTCTGACCACAATGGTTGCTGTAATGATGTCTCACATTATGATGTATTTAAAATGAAGAGGCTTTAAATGAAAAAAATGCAACCCAACTGTGTATCTCACCACTGATTAACCAGCACATTTTCTCTTCAGCCACTATTAATTAGCAAAGAGTAGCATTTTGTCATCCTAGCAGATGAGAGCACTATTCCATTAAAAAGTCGATTTCCCATAAATCAGAGCTTATCAAGAGCAACGTTTGACGTGCGTAAGCAGAGGAGTAAGAGAGGAACTCGCCGGGACAGCAGCAGGCTGAGCGAGCTCACAGAAGTGCTATACGTTGGACCAAATGTGCGTATCACACAGACATCCAGCACAGCTAATGACATCTTTTCTTGCCAGGCACTAAGATCCCATTAACTGGTGAATCATTCTACCATCTGCAAAAAGCAGGTCCTTCCTCCCCCATCCCGTCGCTCAGGACAAGTAAAGGGGAAGTTTGAAAACAAGTTTCAGCTCTTTATTTGTCCTTATGAGCAGTTTCATAGTCTCCCTTGTTGATACCATTGATGATAGCTATAGTTCTCTCTCAATGGATTTTACTACAGTGTAGTGTAACACGCAGAGACCAACAGGTTTCCAAGCTGTACTTACACCAGCAGTCAAAATGTCAGCCAAAACTGACACCTCTGAGGGAAGCTGTGTAGACAAATATGCAGCTGTTTTGTGTTTACTGCCACTAAGCAAAGCAACATTCATCATAGAGCCAGGACTGAAGAAATACAGAATATTACAACAGAGCATTAAGTTGCGAGACTAACAAATAAAACTGAATTTAGCTACTTGCTAAGCCCCCAGGCATCCTGCAATTTCCTGAGATCACAGAAATCTCCTGGCGGGTCAGACACCTTTACTTGGTGGTTTGGTGCTCTGATGCCATACAAAAGCCTAGACAAAGAAGGAACTCCCCTCGCCTGTCTATCTCAAGTTGCCTGTTGGTAACCACATGCCAGGAACTGCTTCTCTTCGTTGTTCCAAGGAGGCCAATTAGTCACTCACCAGGACGGCCAGACCCGGGACCATTGCAGTGGAGAGCTACTGGTTCAAAATGTGAATGTGGTTCCCCAAGAATTTCCTTAGTAGCAGTCCAGATTCCACATCATTCTCACTAGAGCTGGCATAGCTGTTTGGACACCCACACTGGCAAGCAGACTGGATGTACTGGATGTTTTTCACACCCAGATTTAAAAAAAAAATAAATAAAATCACGGTATTTTTTGCTGTGCTAACATCATGGGGAACGTGGCATGAAAGCTGGTCAACATGACTTCAGCAACATTGCTGTAAAAAGCAAAACCACAACCAAATGATCTGTTTTGTCTAGGAAGTTGTTTGATTGCTTTATTTTTTTAACGGTAACTTTCAAAATATTTAAAGCTGCAATTCATACTCTGCATTAGGAAGTGTTTCCTATCTCATCATCTTTTGCTTTTTTAAGCACTCATCTGGCTTCCAGATCAAAATAAGAGTGCCAATAATGGTCTTGAAATCAGCTTAGGGGAAAAAAAACCCCACCAACCAATCAATTCAGACAGTCTAACCAATTCCACAGTCGTTTAGAGAGATTCTTTCAGACTTACAGTCAACAGCCCACAACATCCCATTGCTTTAAACCTCTAAAACCTGCTCCCTCCCCATGCCTGGTCAAGGACAAAGGTGAATGGACTCAGTCCAAACACCCTCCCACACTAGTCTGTTATTCACATTCAGGCTCCAATTTCTATCAAGATAAAGAAGATATGGGGGTTGGACTAGATGGCCTTGAAAGGTCCCTTTCAACCTGAACTGTTCTATTCGAAGAGAAGAGCAACACAGTGCTTAACAACTGGTTTTTCTAGTCATTTCCCTTAAGTCTCATCTTTAAATAAACAAGAATTGAAACAGAAGAAAGGGGAGGCTGCGGTGGCAGTTTCACCACTTTCAAGGGCTTCACACTGAATTGAACACAACACTCATAAAATTGCTGTTGGCTGCCCTTGTGAACCTGAAGAATCATTTCTATCTCAAGAATGACTTGTAGACCTCGTGTTTTTGGGACTTACTTTGTTTTTCTGTATAGAGACAACAACTAACTATGAAATTGTAGATATTGTTCAGGTAATGTGCAAGCTTACCCATGTTTCATTATGGCATGAAGCATCTAATTTTTTCAGTTTATAGTATAAAGAATGCATCCCTGGGTTTTTTGTTTTGCCTTTAAAGAGAGTATCATTAAGTGCTGTGCCAAGAAACTTGATTAAGACAATATTTTAACTTGCAAGTTCTTCTAAAACAAACATTCATTTGACAGCTTTAAGTAGATGACAAATGAACACCTTTAAAAGAACATTTTATAATCAAAGGGGTAAACCAATTCTACCCTGCAAGAAGAAGAAAAAATTACCAATTTGTTACGACTAGTTTGATACACACTCAATAAGGCAAATAAATGTAGATTGTCACAGCTGTCTTAGGCAACGATCAGGAATGAGTTATTCAGATGTACTATCCATTCCTTGACAAGAGCTATGCAAGTTGTTTTACTACCTTTGAGTATGATGGCAGTGCACTGACAGTCTCCTGCTGGTTCCCTGACATCCCCAGCAGCTGGAAGTGGCAACTTTGCGCCTTCTCAGAGAAACCTCCTGGGCACAGGCAGTGCTGGGCTACTGTGAACTATGTGCAGAGAAAAATGACACTTTAGTGAACTCTCCAGGAACCTGGGTTTCCTGATTTTTGTTTTTAGTCCCTGTCCCCCCCCCCCCTTTCTGTTTCCTTATTCTA
Source organism: Myiozetetes cayanensis (assembly GCF_022539395.1). Classification (NCBI taxonomy): domain Eukaryota; kingdom Metazoa; phylum Chordata; class Aves; order Passeriformes; family Tyrannidae; genus Myiozetetes; species Myiozetetes cayanensis. Next base: position 10,256,605 of record NW_026086605.1, read on the forward strand.
AGATTCCATAAATCATCCATGAACAACTTATTTGGTGATATAAATTCCTTTTCTTAGACATGACTTCCATACTTTTTGAAGAGTGCTGCCAGCAGCAGCAGCTCAGGCAACTTAGATGGTGCTGTTTGTGCTCTCTGATGGGATGAGTCCCTCAGCACTGCATTTCATGGCAGTCACCACTGAAAAAGCCTCTGTGTCACTGATGTGCCATGGACATCACCTCTTCACAGGATTTCTCTTTCCTTTCCCTGCTGTGTCCTTCAGCTTTATGCTGGCTCTTCTAGTTTCCAAAGAGCCCTCACTGTGGCCAGAGGAGCAGATGGAGGAATTTGGGGAGGAGGAATTATTCCCTCTGCATGTCAGTGCCTCTCTCAAATCACTATTTTGTTACCTGCACAGCAGCAAAGGTAATGCCTCAGTGTTAGACTCACAGGATACTAGAATTAGAGAGGCTGAAAAGGATATGAGTAGCAAGAGGAAGTGTATTTAAAGCAGGTCTTTCTGTCCTCTTGCATCAGATAGCTGTCAGTAACCCAACAAGACTTCTCATTTAAAAAGTAAAAAAAAAAAAGAAAAACATGGGGTTTTTTTTGCTAAAAAATCTGTAAAAGTCACCACAGGGAGCAAACAAATTTCTCTGCAAATGCATGTGACTTGTCTCTCTCTGGGAGAAGTTTTATTTTTCTCTTTGTAATTCATCCACAACTCAAACCTCAAACCTCCACGTCCAACCCAGCCTGCAGATGCTGCCAGTTCACAAGGCATTTTGTGACATGTTTTTCATGAAGTGTTTTGTGATGATTGTCACCAATGCATCTCATGAGGCTTTATAATGCCACCTCAACTTTTCACTCTGACCAACACTCTCCCCTTTATACTTCCTACAGGGAAAGGATTTGAAAGAAATAAAAGAGGAGTCAGTCACCTTAACTTCACATTTGCAATGAGTGGCTGCAGCCCAGGCTTAATCAGAGCCTTTTGAAATTGAGTCATTTTGTCTAGTTTGCTCTAATGTGATAAGCTAGATGGGATAGAAATTCTATATATTATTACACAGAATTATTTCAAAACATGCAGCTAAGATAAAAGCAGAGTCCAGGGAGGGCTAATCTGTGCCTGTCAGCCCACACTTTAATCACATGCCGATTACTTTGTTAGTCATCTCTTCATCAGTGTTCTCAACCCACTCCTGCTCCTCCTGCAGTAAACTTTAATTAACCAAAGAAGCACTGGAGTTACTCACTGAGAACAGAGAAACAGAAAAATGCAGGAGCTGAATGCTGAATATCTCTCATCAGCAGTGAGAGTGAATCAGTTTGAAGGTAGAGGAAAAGTCAACTCTTTAAACCAAAGCAGCAGGAATTCCTGTCTGTGGGCAAACTTTTTGAAACAATCCAAAAGGAAGACTTTTGTACCATTGCACTTTCATGTTTCTTTCCCTGGCATATGTTTTGGGATAGCAGCTGGTCTTTTACAATAAATTAAACTGAGAAAAAAGCAAATAAAACAACACATGAGTCACCTGCACTGAGAGTTCACTAAAATCACTGCTCTTCGTCTGCTGTGCATTATCCTCACTTACTCTGATGGGACAACTGTTAGTTAAAAGCCAAAAACAAGCAAGTCACATAATAGCAATGTCTGTACTTGAGGCTGAGCCGTCAGTTCTTTCTAATTTTAGTGAGCTGGCACCACCCCTACATGTCATGCCAATTAGTGCAACCGTAACAGCATCTGCCGTGCCACCAGTAAGTAACATCTGAGGTGTTATGGTTTTGTTATGCTCTTAGGGGTAATAATTAACCATCGATGGAAAGAAAACCACTGCAGTAAGGTATGATCCCACTGTATAACTAGCTGAACAAGTTGTCATGACTTGTCAAAGAGAATCTGTGGCAGAGCTAAGGTGTTACCTCCTGGATCACCATCCTTACACCAGCACTGACACTCTTCCCTGCCACATCAAGGCAGGCAGAATGAGATCTGGGAGGTGATCAGCTATTCACCTGGGAGCATTTCCATATCAGTTCCAGAGTGTGAAGAACCTACTACATTACATTAGCTATTAGGTAGCGTGTCAGAGAAACAAAACAGCTTGGCAGGTCCCAGACTCTGCTGGATTTTCCAACAGCAGCCAGCACTCTGAGTCACACAGAAGAGCTGTGCTTTGGACAAAAGCTGCCTATTAGCCTTGCATGCTCATAAGGGATTCTGAGCAGTATCCTGCACCCAGCATGCACCTGGCATATTTGCATAATTTGCAGTATTAGAGTAGAAAGAGGATTATGAAAACAATGACTGAGGCAATATTCAGCTTCAAATGGATGTGCTGCTACTATCCTACCATAACAGGCTGTTGACAGATCAAGCTTTAGGTATATTTGTCACATCTTTGGCCTTGGTGTCTCTTCATTCTTCTCCTAACCTCTCTGTTACTTCACCAATGACTCTCCCAGCTTCTCTTTCTTCTCACTTTTCATCATGATCTACTCTGCCACAACACCACTCTCTCCCTCTCTCCCACTCACGATGATGACTCTCTTAGTGTCAGTCTCTCTGCTTCAGCCACAACAGACCACCAACCACACCAGGATCCTGCTTTTAATGGCAAGTGTTGGCACATATCTGAGAAAGGTAGTAAGAATCAGCCTCCTTTTCCTCCACTTGTGGAACCATCCTGCTTCTTCTGCCTTTCACCTTGCTGTCAATCAGCACTTGCTCTCACGCCTGATCATGTGAGGATACAAAAGATCCTAATAACTAGGTTTGAGAGGAACAAGAGCAGAGCTTTACAAGAGCTCACCATCTGGGCAGTGCCTCGTATAGAGCTGTCACTCAGTGCCAAATTCACATGCCAAGTCAGATCTATCATTAGGGAGATGCCCGTGCGCATGAGCCACATCCACAGCTGAAGCAGGGCAAATCTCAGAGAATCACTCTGGTCTTACACACTCTCTTTCATCTCAGGCAATGCTGCAGAAGCAGTTTCCCTGATCTAGCACTCTACGATGCTGTTGCTGCATCTCAAAGAGCTAAAAAAAAAAGCACCAAAGGTACTGAGGTACTGCTTCTCCCAAGCACGCTGTGAGAGGCAGGATAACCTCTCTGTGGCCCTCAAACAATCTCAATTTTGCTGCAGCAAACTGCCACCTCCCTGCCCAAAATCACAACCCCACAGTGGTTGGTGCACTTGGCCACGTCTGTATTTCACAGTCGAGGAAAAGAGAGCGCCTGTTGTGCTGGCACAGGAAGGAGGCGCGGGCAGCCACGCACAAACTTGCTGACCTGGCACAGCACTCAGCTGTAACACACAACTGTTTTCCCAGGCAACTCTTTGTTAGAGTTTAATTGCGAACGCTGGAAAAGGCTAAGGGATTTGGAGGGAGGTTATGGGAAGCAAAGCATGATCTGGAATGCTGTTCTGCAGTCTAGAGAGCAGTCGGGGAAAGACAGCACAGGCTGCCTGAATGAATGGAGAAGGCTGAGAGAAACTAGCACTGTGCCACAAATAAGACTGGATCACCACAGAAATCAAGTTTTATACCTACACTCATGCCCACCATAAAAAGTATATAAATCACATCCATAATAAATCGTGTAAGTATTGCATGATTGGATTCAGGGAGTGGGGGAGCAAAGGGAAAATTCATCTTTCCCATCACTGTTTCTTTCCTTTCAGCTCTCTGGGACCCTTAAAGCCCTTCTGATATTCAGTTCCTACCAGGAGATGTAACTTATCACGTCACCCAGCTGGAACCCTGCTTAAGATATTAAAACCCCAAAATACCTGCTTCTCCACTGAAGTTTCTTGATTACCTAACTGATTTTTAGAAATTAACAATAATAATGCTAAAACATCCAGCAGCCTAGTTATCAGCCACTACTCATTTATATTCCCATTAAACTCACAGCTGCTTTGCAAAGCGACAGGCTGCTCTATGAAGATTGCCTTGTATGCTCTCACCCAAGCCTCTTCCATTTATTCCATCGAGAATGATGACACAAATAACTCAAACGCCTGTTTGGTATTTGGCAGGTGCCATTAGTGTATGACACACTATTCAAAAAGCAAACAGCAAGAATGGCACGATGTTCTAAAGTAAAAAAACAGGGCATTTTATTCCTCTCATGCTAATAAAAGTGTTAGTTTTCAAGTGTCTGCTAATCTCTTCACTATACAAAGGGATTTTACTTTGAGCTAAATCTGCCACCTTATCTGTCCTGTAATAAGCTACAGCTGAAAAGTGGGGAGCTGTGAATACTGTAACTGCTGCTGAGGGATGGGGGTACAAGAATCAACAAGCAAGGTGTCTGCATGATTGGCAGACTCTAGATAGGACCCCGAGGTGCCAAAGTATCATCTTCCAAAACACACCCAGCTGGGTTCCTTGGCAGGAAAAGAAGGAAGAACCTGCAATTGCATTTTGTTGGCTTTGAAACATGCTAAATTGACTGAATGTGTGTCAGTTTTGAACAGTGAGATGTTTCAACGCCTTTAAAATGCATTGGCAGGTGTATTTCTAATTTGCCAGTACATTCTCATGCCAAGCACATAGTACTTAAGTGATGACACAAATCTACACTAAGAACAAGTCTGCATCATCTCAGCTGAGAAACTGAGTACTTTTGCTAGACAGATTTAGGCCAATTTAAGGAAACACAGAGAGGTTTATTATACCTATGCACCTATTATACCATTGGAACAGCCTTGGTGAAACTCAATCTGCCAGTACTTTGATCCCTGAACCATTGCTGTCCATAAGGTGGTCTGTCAAAACTGATGCAGTTTTGGCACACACATTCCTGCCCACTGAGATGCAGGCTGGGATTTGGCCTTTGCACACTTAGCGAAAGGCTCTCACTGTAAAATCTTACCTACTGCATATTCCAGCTGGAATCATCCATGTGACCTGAAGTTAAGTATTCTAAATGATGAACAGACACCCTGAGGTGTTTTGTTTTCCAGGATCAGCTAATCGCACTCTGCCTGATAGCTTGATTCAGAGTCTCCAACAAAAGTGAGAAGCACAACTGAGAAGCACAACTGAGACTCTTTAAAGTAATTACATTTTCACAGCAACCAATTTTATCACTGTATAAAATTAAGTTGTTTCTATCCACTCACACTACTCATAACTAAAGAACCAGGAAAAATACAGAACATGTGAAATACTTTTTTTCAGAGCAGCCATCCAAGGTCAAACACAACCTTTGTACTCAGCTGATGTTTGTCTATTCCTGATTTCAAACAGCAAGAAAATGGGATATTTGGAGCATATTTAGTTTTAAGGTTCTCTTAAACAGACTCTTCAAAGTCAGCCATAGGATAGTGAACAAACCATATAAGTAAATAATTGGAAATGCTCAATTTCTGAAGACACTGATTGTATTTAAGGAAGAAAAGTTTCTCATGAAAGAATGAATATGAAGAAATTACTCTGGACTCAAGTGGGATACGAAGTAATATAGAAAACCTCTTTGGCAATATCAGTTGACAAGAGAGGTAACAATGCCACATCTTAGTGGTTTAAGAGTTGTAAAATACCATCCTCTTTTAGATCAGAGGCCCTGCACCAATAGCAATACATGCTGTATGTTCATCTGGAGTAGAGGCTGCTACACTTTGTTCACAAAGATCTTGGGGACTGCTGCAGTTTATAAACCACAAAACAATCCCAAAGTACAAGATGCAGCCTTAAATACTAATTTGCAGTAAATGCCACAATCTGAGTTGAAAGGAGGGAGAAAGAAAATTTACACTTCTTATTTGAGGGATTGACTCAGCCAAAAAGCCAACAAAAACACAATGAAATATGGAAAAGCAAAGTAAGTCTAACAGCTTTTCAGAAAACTGTGATAGGCTCTGCATGCCTTGGTTCCTGTTTTAGAATAAATCAGATGTCAAGTTTGGATTCAGCCTAGAATGTTGCAGGGTTTTTTACTGTGGGGTAAGCAAACTATGAATAATGTACCTATTTTAAGTTTGGTCTCCTTTGACTATCCTCAGCCAATATACACAGCTTACTGATGATTTGAACCTGAGGAATTACATCTGCTTTCATCATCATGCAGCTCATAAACCACAAAGCACACCAAAAGCACATTTTCACGACGTAATTTTGAATCAGTCAGGTTTCAGAGTTTTAAGATTCTGAACTTGGAAATCAAGAGGTAAACATGATTTTAACACAAACGCTATGTTTACTATAAATGATGTTTCATCTCTTATATGGCTGTAAACATTTGGGTGCCTTATTTTTGGAGGGATGAGGAACAGGCCATGAAATTCGATTCAGTGACTGTGTTTGTTGCAGAAAACAAGATATTTTTATTTATTGGTTTATAACCGAGTGCTCTGGGAGCTCTCCTGATGAATGCTTCACTAGCTGAGTCACAGTGAGCGCAGGATTAGTCACGGCTGAGGAAGTGTCCCAAGGTTTCATTTGCAGCTGCAGATTTACCTGATGTATATTCATTTCTCCAGCGAGCCCAAGCCCTCTGAAGTTGTGTGCTTCAGAAGCTCTTGGTTCCGTCATCTCCTCCACGTCACCGCACCCTCCAACTCGAGGGTCAGGCGGGGAGCACGCAAGAAGGAAGGCGATGTCTGCCGGCCGTGCTCGGGAGGAGGAACGGAGGGCTCACAGCCTGTGCACCAACATATGTTATGTGGGCCTCACCAGAGCAGAGCATGCGTCACGCCGGCTTGACGCTATTTTAAGCGACAATGGGTAAGCTCAGTGGCTTAGATGAGCGACCAAACGCCCTCCTTTCATCACATGCTCCGGCAGAGCAGCATGAGCGACTGGCAGTACCTCTGTGCGTGTTCACTTCTACCCGTGGTGTCCCCACTCTGCAGATGGGGAGCAAGGACAAGACATAAATTGCGTTGCCCAGGGTTAAACTGCAAATCCCTGGCTCTTCCATGAGAGTTATAAATACCTGGATGACCAAACAAACATGAGGTATCTTATCTCAGTTACCTTTCCTCCCAAGCCTGAGCAAAGTCTGAGCATGGGTGTGTGCATGAGTTAGCTGCATGTCCTCTGTTTTGAGAGGCTCACATGAAGCAAAAGGAAGATCAAACCTGCTCGCTTGAGCAACTGTGTGAAACAAGAAACGTAGGATTCCTAAATGGCTTAAAAGCATAGCCAGCCTTCGAAACCTTAAGGCACCTTCCACACCTTACATTCAGCCCTTATACGTGTTAAATACAGCACTATTTGACACGGAGAGCCCTTCCACTGGTGCCCACATCCTCATGCTACCTGTGTGAACAATGCTGCTTTCTCAACAGGCTGTTCACATTCTGTCCAAGGAATGTCTACACCTTATTACACCTTGTTACTTGTTCCCAGCCAAGTGAACTACAGACACACTTGAAATTTCCTCTTCAGTTTAGCAAGAAAGTCTATCTTAATGAAAAAATATTGAAAAAGAGAAAATTGTAAAGCAAAAGTTATTAAAACTGCACTTAAAAGCTATGTTATTACAGGAACAGCCCCTCCATAAACTTACGATCACTGTTAAATACATTTTTACACAAAAGCAAATCACGGTGAAGCTGCTCTATGCTGGCTTACATCATTTACAGCTTTGAAAACAAATACAGAGGTCAATTTGTCTAATGAAAATAAACAGACTATTTCTTTTGAGGTGAATGTATATTATATCCAGTTTAGCATGTCCATGTGGTATGCACTATACATTGACTCAGTTTTGCATTTCTTCCTGCAGCAGAACACAAATTGTTAACTCTCACCTGTAGGTTAAACCATGCCTAGTTTCCTTCCTTCCATTATTCTGTATTTTCCTTCTTCTCTTCCTGTTTCTATGCTAAGGATACTGACATCTACTTATGGTAAAATTTTCCTCCTCACTTTCAACAATTTCTCTAATTAACAAAATTGTTGTAGAAGCTGCCTAAGTGGTCTTTAATACAGAGTTCTTGCATACCATGTAAATGTAAATACATTATCTGAAAGCTTGACTAGTTCCAAAAAAGAAGTGAATCAATACCTACCAAACACTGTACTAAAATCACTTGTATTAATAATACAACCAATGAGAGGAGTAGTCCACAGTGATTTAGAGTTTTGAAACCAGTAGTGTTTCCCTGCTCAGATCTATACAGATGCCCCAAAGAAAGATTATTCCCCAATTGGTTCCACTGAAAAAAAAGAAAAAAAAAAAGATTAACATAGCTGATCTAATATTTCAACCACTCTGCACCACAGTTCCTGACAAGAGCTCCCTCAAGGTTAGCCTTAAAATTACATCACAGCCTAATTTTGCCTTGTTTTATATTAGTCTGAAACCATGTCTAGATGTTATTGAACTTTGATTCTGTTATTGGTTTTACATATTATCCAGATTAAATTTTTAATATGGTTTCATGGTTTGAAAAGCATCCTCATCTACTGGTAGGGAGTTTTTAGTGCAGCAGGAAATGGAATTAGGAGAGATCTACTGACTTAATTGAAGATGCCACTAAAAGCTTTGTCAACTGCAAATATCCTGCCCTTCCAATTTCATCAGTGATCCTGGGAAGGAGAGTGTGGAGGGCTCCATGTACATAGCAATTCTGCTGTAGAGAATTTTCCAATACAGAACAGGCCTGCTGATGTACATCACATCTCGGGGTGCATTTACTGCCTTTAGACCCATTAATGTTATCAATATGATTTTAAGATGTGCAATAATTTGATATGGTAACTGTGCTATGTTGTGCCTGCTCTCTGTATTCAAAGGAAACACCATGATTGGAAGAAAAACATAATTCAACACCACAAAACCTTCTATTTTCTTGGCTGCTGCAAAGTATATTTAAAAAAAAAAAACCTCCCCAAAGCAACTGAAAAAAGGAGAAATGTACTACAAAAACTCATCTGAAGATATGCAGATGGTATTTCCTATTCTCACTATTCTGATTTACCAGGCAGTAACCATCTGCATTCTATTACAATAAAAGGGAGGTGTAGAGCCCAAATGAATGCCCTAAATCTAAAAATATTAACATCATGAATGTTGGTGAAATAAGCCTGCTTGGAAATATCTCAGAAAAAAGGTAGAAGAAAAACCCCCTGTGTTTGAGTTTTGCTACCGTGTTTTCTTCCTGTGGCTGAAGATATCAGTGTCATGACTCACTCTGGAGATTTGAATTGCTCCCCAGGCAACATGACCTCCTCATACCAGCTTTGTTCCTCACACTAGCAAAAACTGGTCATCCACGAGCACTGAATGAAGAAACTTCCTTATTAGTCATATATGGATCTATAAAACTAACACTGGAAAATGATGTTTAGACAAGCCCACTGCCGCTTCAGGTACGTGGCCTTCCGACATTTGAAGGCTAAATAGTTTCATCAGGTGTGGGAGGAAGGATAGAAGAAGGAAAAAAGGTCAGATATATAAGACATCTGGGTCTAGAAAAAAATCCATTGATCAGCAGTCCTTGCAGTAGCTTGGATCCATATTTAGGTTTTCATGTTTATTTGCTTGACTGGCAAATCCCAAGGCAATTTTGAAACTGATGCTTAAAAAGAAAAAAAAGTAAACATGAAAACCCACTAAGCCTTCAAACTCTCTGTTGCACTTCAGCTGGGTAGCTGTCCACCCTTGTGTATGCAGTAAAACACTGTGCCTTCCCACATTCAGTTAAAAACTGCATATCAGATCCTCTTGCTGAACACAGAAAGAGCAGGTGTTTGTCTACACATGGCGTTGCCTGCACTCTCTCCAAGGAAAGTTCAGTAAATCAATGACTTGTCATGAAACTAACAACTCAGAGAAAAGCACCCTGCATCTCAATAATTTGTGTTATTACAGGCTTGTTGCCTCATGCAAAAGATACTTCAATATTATCAGATAATAGCCATTATAATGGTCACTGACAAAAAATATCATCTTGCTATACAAAAATATCCCACTGACATTGGTTGCTTTTTGTTTTAAGCTCTCTCTGCTGGTAACAGTACAAGCTGGAATATCATTAAACAGCCTATTTCACTCTCTCACCAAATTACGTGGATAGGATTGACCAAGATGAGGACAAACATCCCCTTGATTGCAGGGGACCTAATCAGAATCCATCACCTATTCCTGAGTCAACAGAGTACTAAATGCTCCTGCAGATCTAAAACTTTGGATCTATAACTACACTGAAGAACTGAAACCTTCTCACATAGGAAGCGCAGCACAGGTAATCAAAACCCTTGTGGGAAAAAAATCCAGTGTCTGAAACAGCATAACATATTAATTACACCTTTTCTCCTTTGTAAGCAAAGGATGCCGATAGCACTGCACTTAGTGCAAGATGAAACTGCTAAAAAACTTGAAGGAAAAGTTAAAAAAAACCCACAAACACAAGCAAAAACCTCCCAAAGATTTTTAGGTGATACATGATGAGTAAAAATTATGCCAGAGCTTGAATATGGTGTTGATGTCTCTGTGTGATCAAGAATCCAAATCTTGTTATTTCTTCAAATCTCCTATATCTTACTGTGCCCTTGGCAACCTGTTATCCTGGTTTCCCATTAAGATGGACACCTCAACACTTCTTCATGAAATTTAGCAGTTAAAGAAATATAGCTCTGCAATTCTTTCCTTCAAGTGACATATAAATAGAAACATTGATAAAAATAATTCTGAGTGCCCATCTGATATACTCTTTTATTAGTAGCCTCTGCAAAGTGCCATTTGCTGGCCAAGGATCCAATCTGACTTCATCTGGAGATGCCTGCAGTGACACTCAAGACAATTTCTGTGAGAGACATTTCAGTTTCATTTTCAGAGGAAACATCTGTAGAAGGAATTCCAGTTTCCCTAAGCACTGGATCAGCTGTAGGACGTAAGACAACATTCTGTGATTACCAAACACTCTGATTGCCAGGAACAGGATGCTAAACCACATGAAAGCAGTCTCACTGCTCAAGTGGTGACTAACATGGTGTAGAAGGAATGTTTAACAAGTCTGTTCATGCAACAGGAGGGGTGAATGCCATCTCTCACCGCTACATGCATGCTGCAGAAATTCTCTCACTTCAGGAAAATGTGTCTGAAAGTCTGTCAGTAGAAGGAAGGATGGAAAGGTTTGGAACAGCGATGTGCATATTTCGAGTTTTATGCAAATTGCACACATTGTTTCTACTTGTAAAGTGAGCACATTGATGTATATGAATTCTGCAGCTACTTCAGCATAGTTAACCTTTTAAAAGATACATGTACAGTGGAGTTAGCAAAAAAACCCAAAAACTTATCATAGTTCAGAAATGAAAATGGTAACTGGGCCATTTCTATGTTCACAGGATGGAAGTAGAACATGGCATAACAAAGGCAGACTTCAATAGTCCTTGATATTTCTCTGACTCCAGACATTCACAATCTCCCTCTGTGTCAGCAGAACTCACTATTTGCCATGAATTCCTAAAATTCCATTTTAGAGGGAGAATTCTTCATTTTCTTAGTGGTTTCCATTTGATATTCATCAGTACTATGTGGCAGTATTTTTAAAGTATTTTTTTGTACAACGTAAGGTAGCTCTATTATCCCTTATTCTATGGGAGGGCAAAGAAACAGAGACACTGAGGTCCAAGGGTGTCTGAGTAACCAGTTAAAGCTCTGATGCTGTTAAATTCAGAAGAGGCAGCAAATAATCAGAATCCACTTTATAAATAAGTAACACTGTCTGAAATATCTTCTTCCTATTTTTGATCACTCCCAAGAATTACTCATATGGCCTAAGTAACAGTGGTGAGGAGTGGTAGCTGTCTCAAGCCAAGATGCCCCGAACTTTCAAAACCTAGGAATGTATGACAGTTCCTAAAAGCAATCTAACCATGCCCCTGTGGCTGCAGAATTACCTCCAGCTGAATCAGAGCTTTTGTGGTCTGTTTTCAGCTAGAGGTCCCATGGGGCAATTAGCTCTATGTTTACACTCTGAGCTTTCTTTTTTTTTTCCATACACAGATCTACATCACTCACACTATGTACATACTCCCACACAGGAGGATAAACCCAGACCTTTACAGGGTTCTTCAGTAGCCCTCTTGCAAAGCTCTCTTCTCCTTTCAGCCCACTTTCCCTTAAAACTCAGCAAACAGTGATACAGAACTCACAAACAACAGCCTGCTTTTAGTTACCCATCCCTGGTTACTGTAAATCCTGTTCTGAACAGTGCTTAGACCAGGAGTGTCTAAGCTCCCGTGGGGGTGGACCACCAAAGACTGACTGCCAGCACTGAGCTGCAGCTGTGGGACACAGTAGAGGAGCTCCAGAGCACAGAGTGGCCACCCAGCTCTTTGTGGGTGGCTGAGCAGCTGCCACAACCCCAGCCAGTGAGTGGCACAGGGCTGGCAGAAACCCTGTGCTGGGGAAAACACACACAGCCATCACTGCTGTCAGCTGCACCTAATATCCCCTTCCCTCTCCTTTCATGTGCTCATTCTGAGCTTCCCTCTCTGTGTGCATACAATACCCTTTCTTTTGTCTACTTTCACTATGCAGGACTTAGGTCTCCTCACCCCCACAGCAACCCCACAATTCATTACAACCTTTTTCCTTACTTCCCAGGTTCCTTCCCACACACAAACACAAAATCCCCCCACACTGTTCCCATATTAACCTCAGGTTCCTGCTTCCCAAGCCTCCCACGCTGCTGTCTTGCTGCTTCAGCTCCTCTCCTAATCCTCCCAGGCTCCTCTACCCACTGCAATGGCCCTTGCTCCTTACTTTCCAAACTTCCCTCATCTTCTCAGCTTTCCTGCCATTCAACCCCCTTCTGGACACAAGAAGTCTCAGCAGCGCACTTCCTGGCACCCCAAAAAGAAGGACCAGCGTCTCCAGTCACCTTCTTGTTCACTCCCCAGGCCCCAGAGCTGACACACTTCGTGATGCCAGTGGCAGAACACCTTGGAGGAAGAAGTCGCACCTTGACTTGGAATGTTGCTCCCAGCCAGAGGCTCACATTAAGCTGAAAACACCATCTGACAGGCTGTGTGTTGTGTAGGTCTGATCAAGACCCATCACACAGACCTGCTGCTTGTGCCAGTAAAGTAAAGGATCACACTGGCAGGTTGTCATTTCCCACGTAAGCTGGCATTCTCGCAAGCCGTCATTTGTAGGGAAATGGAAATCCGACAGCCTCAGACCCTTCTGAAGTGGATGACGTCCTAAAGGACGCAGGCTTTCAGTCCATTCTTCCTACTCCTGACATTTTCTCCTTATCCCCATGCTGCCCCACCCTGGCTCTTATTCCTCATCAGTTCTGATTCACTTTTCCTCTTCAGTTTTAGTCACTGTGCCTTTTTCACCCATGGGCCACAATTCCTGCAGTCACTCAGAGCACAGTACATGTTTGAGCTCTTGGTTTCTTTGCTTAGTACCACAATCCCTGGTGACTTCCAGGGCTGTAGAGGATCAAGAACTCACACATTCTCACACAGAAACTTCCACAGAAACTGTAAGCAGGTATTACAAAACCTTACAATTAAGCCCAACTTCAGGAGGATAGAATAAAAAGATAGATAAAAAAAGTGAGGCCTTGAAACACACAGAACTTCCCTAAGAAGTTTTGAGCCCGTGTTTTAAAACAAATGGCACTTGAAACTCTCAACAGCATAGGCATATACTTTTATCAAGAGCCTTGCCAAGCAACATTTCTTTCTGTAACTTGTTTTTGTAAGTGCCAAACTGCTGAAGCTTTCCTAAATTCAGCTGAAGCCAAACAGCCAGGCCAGAAAAAAAAAGGTCAGTCTATAGGAATAAATTTTGCAGGGACAACAATAACAAGATGCCTCATAATGGGAAATAATGCACAGTTGCAGTATCTATATAACAAGTGTAGTAACCTGTGGACAAAGCTGACTGCTCTGCTTACAATGACAAATGGTAAAAAAAAGAAAGATTAATTAAAATAAAACAAATTTTGCTTAGAGGCACAGGACAACTGAATTAAAAAAAAAACAACAAGCACATATACAGGAAAACAACCCTAAAAACTGAAATATTAATGCACTATTTTCTTGATGGTTTGATCCAAATTAATATACCAATAACTATCAAGCCTAAGATACTGCCCCATTGATGGGGCAGTGCCTGCTGGGCTCGCAGCCTACCAGAAATACCTAGAAAGATCCAGTGTCTCCTTTTTGGACTAAACTTGGATTGCAATTTCTGTCATGAGGACAGACTGGTTTGTTTGCAGAAGCCCCTTTTTTTGATAGTTACTAGTCCCTGTGCTGAGCACAACAATCCATCCGTACAAGGTTAAAAAACAGGACATTAAACCATTTGGATGTAATAATATCTTCACAGCATTAGTTGCTGCTGAGCACTCTGATATCTGACCCTGAGCTGCTTCAGGGTTTGACATTAAGGAACGCAGAATATTGTTGGTTTAATTGTTCTTATTCACCATAGCACATACATGTTTCAAAAGACTGCGTAGTCCCAGCTGTCTTAAAGAATAACTTCCTATATGTGTTTCCATTAGCTCTAGCTATAAAAATCACGCAGCAGACTGTAGAAAAAGAGACATAATTGTGAACTTACAGTAGAGCTCAGTGTCCCGAGTTAAGCACGGCTGGCGATGCAGCACCACTGCCACCTCCTGGTCAAGCCAAGCGCGGCTCCAGGATGCGCCAGGGTTTCATCCAGCTGTGGAACGTTCTGCCTTAAACCCAGGCAGCCCCTTCCCGAAAGCCAGGGCTTGCCCAGCCATCCCGTTTACTGGAAACCTCCCCTTCCCAACCAGCTGTCCATTCACTACTATCGCGGATCCCACAACCCGCTGCCCCGCAGCACCAGCACGGCCAGAAAGTCTCCAGTTCTCCCTGGTTGCTCCGCAAGTTCAGTGACGTCAATCCGACAAGTGATTCCCGCTAGGAATCACAGCTGAAAGCCTCAACGCTAATGCCTCTGGCAACAGAGGTAGAAGCCAATTGAGTTGCCTTTTCTTTCTGTTGTTCCATTAGGGAAACAAATTCTACAGCATTTGTGATGAATTACTGTCTTAAACTGACACGCCCTCATTTGGCAACAAACTACACTAAAGGTCTCTGTATCATGTACAATAAAATGTGAGATAAACATTCCAGTAACGCGGTATCAATCACTTTTAATAATTACGTTACTGCACTATGACATTATAGCCTGTAAATAACGTGGCTCAGTTCAGTGAATACTCTGTAAAACCACACTACAATGTATAAACATCTCATAAAAAGTAAGTATTTTTGAAGAGATGCAGTTCTGGTGGCTGCTCCTGGATAAGATGAAAGTACTGGATGCAGTTAGAAACATTCAGATATGGCACAAACATACCTAGACTTGTTTTGATCACATAACAAATACAGAAAGAACAAAATCTTGACAGCAACTGGATATATATTGTTTTAAGTAGTGCCATTGTGCTACTATGAATGTATCCCTCCAAGCACCAACCATCTAATGAACTGTAAAACTTATTTTTTAGAAAGTCTGATCTGTAAGATAGCAGGAAGACATCCTGCCTACATTGTTTTTCTCAATATAGTATAAAAGAGCTTGTCTAGCCAAACCTGGGAAAAAAACCCCTCTACATCTGGGTGAAGATAAACCCAGTTTTAGGGATGCAACTAATGAGAATTTTCAATTTATAAGAGTAAAAGATCAGTAGTTTCAAGATCTAGCTTGTCTTCCTATCCGTAGCAGCATGAGTTTGCGTTACAGCATGAATTTGAATGACAGCATGTGTTGAAACAGTGTCCAAAGAGACACTGTCCTGGGCTGTAGAAACCAAGAGAATAAAAACAAACAAACAAACAAACAAACAAAAACTTAAAAGTAATTATACAGTTTTTAAAAATTTTTTCCAAGTACTTCATACAGTTCTTCTTTCCAATTAGATATATGGTACAGTCAAATCACCTCCTAGTCTTCCTTTATAAGCTAAACAGATTGAGCATCTCAGTAAGAGAACATTTTCTCCAGCCAACAAATAATGTTGGTGGCTCTTTTCAGAAGTCTCCAGACCCCAAGAAGGTCCAGACTCTAGACCTACATATATTGTTTCAATATTAACTCTCACCAAAGCTTTTATTGAAGTAAAATACCTCCTTATGCTCCTTTTGTCTCCAGGTAAGTATCTCCCTTTGGAGATACCTGGACATTACATGCCTCCTCACTCCCTCTCTGTCACTTCAATCCTGCAGATACAGCCTGGATTTCATGTTCTGAAATGTGAAGTTGAAATTATCTGTACTAACTCGCAGGTATGCTTACAAAGGATTGCTCTGCATTGGTAAATTTGTATGTATTTCTACAGTCGCTGATCTGTCCACAAAGTCTTATCAGAAAATGTTTTCTTATCTATTTCTAGTTTATTATGATATATTAATGAAAATACTAAATATTTTAATTACCAAATCATATACCAAGATAGAGAAGTGTGTTTTATTCCAGGTCAGGATATCCTCTGGTGACACAGTAAATGTATTTCCCCGTTAGTATGTAAACAAACCCAGTGAGTCCAAGTGAGGTCACCTTCCTGTGCAGCACTGTGACTGTGAGAGATGGGATGTTTGCAGGAGACACTGATCCTCTTGCTAATAATACTAAGACACTTTTTGGGCACCTGCCTAAATTCTCTGGCTCATGGGCTCACAGCCAAATTAATCAATAGATTTCCACCAGAAATGTACTTTTCTTCCTGTGACGGGCTTGAAGAAGCCACTGAGCTTTTCCTCTCCTTTTCTTCCCCCTTTCCTCTCCTGTTGTAGGACCAAATGCCAAGACTTACTCTCTCCTAAATGGTTTGGTATTAAGCTTTGCATGGCTCTAAAGCGGACAGAGAGGATGCTATTGTGTTTGATACCGTCACAAATGAAGATGTGAGCAAGCTGAACCCACGGGGTGGGGGCAGGCTCAGGGACCCACCGACCCCTCCAGCAGAGCGTGCTCAGACAGCACAAATCTAACATCGTTCCTCTGCGGGCAAAGAATCAGGGAAGTCTGGATGGGAACTTTAAAAATCCTCTCATTCCAACCCCCACCTGCCTCCAGACCAGGTTGGTCAGAGCCCCGACCAGCCTGGCCTGGGACACTTTTGAACGAGAGGGCCGCGCCTTGCCCCACAGAGAGAAGGTTTTGATGTCCCTCAGGAGCACGGCAACAGCCTCCAGCTGTGCCGGGGGGGGGAGGTTTAGGTTGGACATTAGGAGGAATTTTTTTTTTCAGAGAAAAGGTGATTAGGCACTAGAACGGGCTGCCCAGGGGGAGAGGCAGTCCTGACGGGGCGCTGCCGCCTCAGCGAAGCTCCGACCCGAGGAGGAGGAGCAGCAGCAGCAGGAGCAGCAGCAACAGCAGCAGCAGCAATAGCTGCTGCTGCTGTTGCTGCTGCTCCTGCTGCTGCTGCTCCATCCTCTCAAGGGTCTGGCCAGAGGACGGCAAAGCCACCCCATCCCGACCCTGATCCCAGCCCCGCTCCCTCAGGCAGCCTCGGTGGGCGGGGCCGCTCTCTCCGTCCCGAGGCTCCGCCCCCCTCTCTGCCCCAGCATCCCCCGGCCCCGGCGGAAGGAGCCGCAGCGAAGCGGCCGCGGCCCGACGGGACCCGGAGTGGCTTTTCCCTCTCCCTCCCGGCCCCGGGGAAAACCCCCTCCCCTCCCCGCACTGCCGAGGTGAGTAGACCGCGCCGGGGTGAGATTGCCCGGCGCGGCTCTGCGCGCTCCGAGCGAGCCTGGGCCCGGCTTGGGCCTGCCCGCCGGGCGCGGGGCCTGCTTAGGCCGGGCTCCCCTCACGCCCCGAGCGGCCGCGGGGAGCCGTGAGGGGCCGGTCCCTGCTACCGCAAAGGGGGGTTTAACGGTGCTGAAGCTCTTGTGCCGTGCGCGGGGCTTTGCCGGAGAGCCCGCGTTCCTGTTCCGAAGGCCCCGGGGAAGTGGCGGGGGGGCCCGTTCAGGTTCGGCGGAGCCCCCGCGGCTCGCCCGGTGTGGCCTCGGCGTGTGCCGCGCTCCACGCACATGTTGGAGCGTTGGCTTTGTGGGAAGTCGCTGGGGAGCAGCCGGTTATTTTATTATTTAGTATTTTAGTAGCACGTCCTCGCGGTGTTTGCTGTTTTAGCCTCGCTCACCGCACACGCCGTGGTTAAAAAGCAGTACGGATTGTTGTTCTGATGCGGGGTTTCTCTGTGTGTGTGTGTTTGTGTGTTCTCGCAGATGTCGGAAGACCTTGCCAAGCAGTTGGCCAGCTACAAAGCTCAGCTCCAACAAGTCGAGGCTGCCTTATCTGGGAATGCCGACAATGAGGATTTGCTGAAACTTAAGAAGGACTTACAGGTGAGAACCCGAGGGTAGGTGAAATTTGAGGGTATTTAGCAGTTGTTTCATCTTTCCTAAGTATTTGTACTGTGACGAAAATACATACTTGGTGGGTTTATTACTTTCTTTTCACATAATTTGATACAGTTATGGTAGGTTGGTTTGAAAAACCCCAGAGTGTGGCCTATTTTAAACTTGTCTTTTTGGATGAGTAAAAAAAAAAAAAAAGCTTATTTATACAGCAAACTCTTCTGCTAAAAACTTTAGCCAGTGTGGTGAAAGATATGCCAGTGCTGTCTTTACCGTGTCTTGGTTTTAAATTTTTTTTTCCTGAAGCATTTGTCAAAGCCATTATTTTTTGTTGCTTTTGCTAATGCTGAAGGCTGATGGTTGGGCTTAACATGATGCCCTTCTACTTATTTTTGACTTCTCAAACAACTTGATCCAGAATCTGCTTACTCATTAAATGCATTTGTAACATTAAAAGCTTTGGAGAGTATTCCTTCTGCATCTGAGCCTTGACTGTGTAAAAGTTTTTATATAGGGAAGGAAAAGAGTTGTGTTTGTCATTTGCCACGAGAGCATAGCATGTTCTTAACAGCTAAAAACCATTTTTGGGCCTTGGGGTATTGTTTGGTGACAGGAAGGCCACCAGCCTAATTCTGCCTGGTCTTTTAGATGCTTGTGCATATGAAGACACATTGACATATGAAGAATCCTAGCAGTGCTGTTAAAACTTGTCCCTGAGAGTGCAAGATGCTGCTTCATCTCTGTTGTGGATTGCTTTAGCCATCAGGTGTAAAATACTTGCACTACCCAGTGCAAGATCCAGTGACCACTGCTCTGTATGGAAGTAACAGCAGTAAAAATGGTGCTTCAGCCAAAAACACAAGTAGTGCCTCGAATCAGTGATCTTTAGAATTCCTTTTAAATCGGAAAGGCTTTGTGCCCACAAGGCACTTGATAGATCATCTGAATGTGCTCTGTTGTACACTGTTAAAAGCATGTGTATATTTTTATATTTTTAAAATGCACAGCAAAACCCATATGGGATGATATTTCCGATACCAACACGACCTCGGCTTTGATATGCAGAGATCATTGATGTGAAAGGACAACTTGCAAACTTTTTAATAAAAGCTTTCTGCACAGAATGGGGAAGATCTTTACACTTTCGTCCCCAAAAGGTTTGCTATCCCTATGTTCCACCTTGAAAATGACATAATGTTTTGCAGACTTGATATGTGCCAACTAAACAAACAGTTGTAAAAATGCGTTCGATGCCTCAGTGTTCCAATTAAGCAGCTTTTTGTCTGTTTGAAAAGATGGTTACTATGTAATTGAAATTTTTCTATTACAACTAGTGATGCATCTTGTATATTTAGCTTATTATTGAGCAACAAGATTAAATATCAGAGGATAAGTACCTAGGTTTTCACATTTTGTTGAAGCGTTTCTAGGACACTGCCTGTGCACCCAAGAACTAAACTTACCTTTGTATCAAGAAGGGTCGATGGCAGCTGTCTTCTTCTTCTGTAACTGGAGGTGAGATCCGTGGGTGTTGTGTGCTGGACTGTAGAGCTCTCTTTGGTTTGTAAGGACCAGTTGGTCAGGAAGAATCTTGGCAGACTGTACCTGGTGTTCTCTGTGGGTCACACCTTCGTGTCACAGGGACGTGGCACCAAGCCAGGTTGTTCCACCCGTTTGGCTGTACTGAGCTGTTGTGGTAGTCCAGGTCCTGCTCAGAAGTTTTCTTGGAATGATCTGCTCTCTTAAAGACTTTAGAAATGTCTCATGGGTTGCTATAAAATCAGTCTGTGTTTCGTGAGCTGAGCATTATGATACATGGGTATTGGAAGAATATTTACCTAGAATTTGGTATTTTATAGGCTGATGTGGAAGTGACTTTATTGAATTCAAAGGATCCTTGGTAGACTTGTCTGAAACTGTTCATACCGAAGTTCTACAATAAACCGTCTGTGAGCGTGGCAAGAACAAGCCAACAGTTTGGTGTTACTGGTAGCTGCAGTAGCTTTCAGGTGTAGCTTGTGCCTGATGTGTTGTATTTGACCTGCTGAGGTAGATACCTGTGTCAAAGCATAGTGCCTCTTGGATTTGCAGAATACAGTTGTCATGTTGAGGATAGTTCAGGAATCTGCACCTGGGAAATAAAACTAGGCTAGTGCTTTATGTTCTCAAATTAGGTAACTTGGTAATCAAAATCTATTGTGCTTTAGGCTGTAGCATTGTGGAAAATGGAGACCACAGCAGTAGAAGTAATTGTAAGTGTGTTATTGTGCTCACTGGTGCAGTTATGAATTAGCAGCTCCACTAAAGCAAAGAGCAAAATTTTTGTTAGGAAGTTGTTGGAAATCAGGACATAAACATCTGCCACAGAAACAAATAGACCATTCATGCTAGTTGTATAGTTTATCAGATAAAAATGCATGTAAGTTTTCATTGCATTAACTTATTTGGGACGTGCTTCCAATTCCTTAGGTTCTGAATGAATGAAGAACAGCTTTACTGAGCTAGTCTTTGTACCCCATAGCTGAACTAAGGTGTGAAACTGGAAGGAAAGTTCAGGCTTTCAGTTTGAGCATTGTTTATTTGTAACCCTCCCCTGATTAAAATATTTATTGCTTGTTAGGAGATTGACAATGGTTCATGCTGAGGTACTGAAAGGAACTAAAGTTTTCTTATTTAAGGCCTGCAGAGTTTCTTTGCATTACACATGAAGTTTAAATGGCCTTTTAGGTGCTGGCTCCTTTGACTTTCAACAGTAGTGAAAGAGAGGTGTGATTACTCGCTCCTGAATATAATATTGGCAGGTAGTTGGGAGGGGCTTTTAAATGCTTCTGCCTTTGAATGAGTACTTTGAATGTTTTCTATGAATGAGAGGCTTTACAGTGTGGCAGTCTGGGAAGGTGCTCTGCCACCCTGGCTCCTGGTGCTGCACTTCAGCCAAGGAAAGAAATGCTGTAAAAATAATAGGCTACCTTCTGAAAAATTGAGGAGGGCCTTTGCAGCTTTACTGCAATAGAGTGAGGGCCATAATACTTTTATCTACATTTGTAAGGAATGATTTTAATTAAACTATTAAAAACCAAAACTAGTTCACTTTACATGAACTATGAATTTAATACAGTAATGTAAAAAAACCCAATCCTAAACCAGTAAGCTTGGGGTAAAAATAAGCATGGTAACAGGAGTTGGAAAAATTATTCTTTGTGGGTTTTTTTGTCTTTTCTAGGAAGTCATAGAGTTAACCAAAGATCTCCTTTCAACACAACCTTCGGAAACTCTTGCAAGTTCTGACAGTTCTGCTTCTGCCCTGCCCAGCCACTCATGGAAGGTTGGGGACAGGTGTATGGCCATATGGAGTGAGGATGGACAGTAAGTGTAGAAAACTTCTCTAACAGTTACATGAAATAGTTCAATGGTAAGAGATTTTCATTCAGTTTGAACTGACCCTAGGGTGACTGAAAGCAAAAAGAAATAAATATGATGTTAGATATTCTTCTATCGTCCTTATTAAAGGTCAGTGTTTTAGATAGATAGCTAAGAGATGTGGGGTATGGATCTGGAAATGCCCTGTTTGTCACTAACCTTATAAAAGTAGGGTAGCTTTGGTAAATTACCATTTGCTAATGTAATAAATGACAAATTTAATGAATTTATCTGTCAGGGCAGTCTTTTGTAAATGTTTTGGGATGTATAGTTCATAATTCGTCATTGCATTTACGTGTATGTCACTGATGGCTATAAAGAAAAATCCTTGCTGTATCTCAGTTTGTGCTTCTAATTGGAAATGAAGTTTTAATTGGAAATGCTGGGTTTGGTTATGAAATTACTAGCTGTAGCATTAATCAACCTTTTGGATTTGGTCTCCCATTTTATTAGCCTGTGAAGTTCTGGGAACCCAAGCAGACCATTCTGACTCCATAATTTTTGAATAAACATTCTGAAATTACTTTCCATACTGCAAAATGTGTAACTTGCAGCTTTTTTTAAATTACTCCTTATGCAGGAGCAATATTCCAATCGTTACCACTTAGAGAGAAGCTCTGTTGTTCAGCAAATGTGGTTCAATGTAGTAACCACACAGAGATTTTGGTATAGCTCTTGAAATCTTAGGTAGGAAACTAATCTAAGAGTGAACAGTTCTTCTGTCACAGATTGTTGAGTAAAATGTTAGGACTTAAAAATTGAATCTCGTAGTCTTAGGTCACCACTGGGTTATTCTTTTTGCTCTTATCACCAGGTTAGAGAATCAGAGGTTGGGGAAGAATGTGCCAGTGTCCACTGAAGTGAATCTTACTGGACTTATTTGTATTGCCTTTAAAAAAAATTGCTGCTTCTGTTGCAGCATTTCTTAAGGGGGAGGTGTTTCATGAAGAGCTAACCAGACTTTGGGTTTTCATGTGTTTTCACCTGGCTCAACTCAAGACACTGTCCCACTGAAAATGCACAAGAAATTAGTAAATGTTAATTGGAATAATGTCTATGAAATATTTCATTTTATTCCTTTGTTTGCTCTTGATGCATCCTTTTTCCCTAAATTTAGACACATATTTTTTAAAATGTCACCTTTTTTTTGGTATTTTTCCCATTTTGAGGTCAGTTTGACCAGAATGTTTCATACACAAATAAGAAATGGACTAATTTCTGTGCAAATTTCAAAATTGCTATTTTAAATCAATAAGAAAAAGTTTGGATTTTGAAGTGTTGAATGTTTTGAAAGCTTCAGCTTTTCTTAATTCTTTTTTATATGGAGAAAAATTTGGCTTGTGAGGTGACATTTTCCAAAACTCCTCAGGGAATTCCATGACAACTATGTTCTGTGAATGCACTTCTTTTTTTTTTTTTCCTATCCCATGACCTGCCAGAGCTAAAACCAAGTCAGGATACCTGATTAGATTGGCCCCAGCATTAATCAGTGGTCTTGATAACACTGAGGCCATTGCTCCTTGAAGCTAAAGGTCAGATACAGCAGATTCCAGTCTTTGTACTTGTGTCCCTTTGACCTTAAGAAAATAACCCTTGGTTTGATTTGTGTGGTGTCCCTGAAAATCGAGGCTGGTATCTGCAAGTTTTTCAGTTTAGTGGCTGACAATGTAGGTGTTGAAGGGCTGAGTATTAAAGCTTTACTCACATGCTTACAGCCATGATATCTTTACAGGTGTTACGAGGCTGAGATTGAAGAGATAGATGAGGAGAATGGAACAGCTGCAGTCACATTTGCTGGATATGGCAATGCTGAAGTTACACCTCTGTTCAACCTCAAGCCTGTGGAAGAGGGAAGAAAAGCAAAAGAGGACAGTGGCAACAAACCCATGTCCAAGTAAGTAAACGCAGACAGAAGTCTGAATGCTGCTTTTTGCATCATTTTTCCTTGGGTTTGTTTGTTTGTCTTTCCCTTCAGATATAAAAATTGGTTAATGAAATAGAAGGTTTTTTTTTTTCTTTTGTAAATTACATCTCCTGAATAGCTTTTGCTTGAAAAAGGAGCTTAAATCAATCTAGAATATAATGTTTGGTAGGTTAATGTGGCTGGTATCAGGTGTTATCTTTCCTGGCAAGATAACATAACAGACTTGGTTTGTACTTAGATTATGATATGTCAGGATACCAGCTATGTGAGTTGTAGATTTTTTTAAAAAAGTACTTTTTAATTGAAAATGGAGAATTTCAGCCCAGGTCTAGTGCAGGCTGTTTCCAGAGCTGTGGCTTGACTGACAAATAAGCTTAGCAGCAGGAAGGACTTCTGCCCCATCCCTGTGTTAGGACAGCTGTGTTCTCTGCAAGGTAATTTTTAAGGGGTGAAAACATTTTTTAGTTTTTTTTTTTTACGTTGGAAAAAAAAAGGATGCTACAATTTCAGAGTTTGTTATAGCCAGTGATCCCTTCCCTAAATGGTTGTTGGGAGGGACACTGCATTATGGCATAGATTGACTCCTTAAACCAGGTATCTTCACCGAAGTAACCTAGTCTTCATTTTTCCTTCCATCCCTGTCCAATACTTGGTAGCATGAGAGTCTTGCAGATTCCAGAAAATTTTGGCCTTTCCACTCCAGTGGGCTATTTAAATTTTCCAAACCCAAAATTCTGAAATGAAGGAGTGCTGATAGGTCCCTTTTCAGTTTCAGAAATCAACTGCACCCATGGGCTGCTGCATTTGACATGGGCTTGTCCAGTGGTGGTGGTGGTTCTTATGCCAAAGATATAAATTAGCAAAGTAATGCTTATACATGAGAAGATTTGGTTTGGGATTTTGGTTTGGTTTTTTTTCTTCTAGAAGTAGAGAATATTTACAAATATTTACAACCTTTGTTTTATGTCATTTGCTTCTGAAAAACGATTGCGTGTGTCTGTTTTTCAGGGGGTTTAGTTTGTTACAGGAAAAGGAACAAACTTGAAATGTGGATTTGCTTTTTTTTTCCCCTTTTCTCCAGAAAAGAGATGATAGCCCAGCAACGAGAGTATAAAAAGAAGAAAGCTTTGAAAAAAGCTCAGAGAATTAAAGAACTTGAACAGGAACGGGAGGACCAGAAAGTCAAGTGGCAACAGTTTAACAACAGAGCCTATTCTAAAAACAAAAAAGGCCAGGTTGGTTTGCTTTTGTCAGTATGTGAGTAACAACAGGGCATAGACGTTCTGTGCAGTACTTTGGGAGAAAGGAGGAACTGGTTTATAAAGGGATGTAAAGTGGGGTTTGTCTTTGGGATTCTGAAGTGTGCAGTTTGGTATTTTGTACACTTGAAAGGCCTGGCTTTTTACTGGATGATTTTGGAGGAGTGCTGTGCCTAAGAGACTGAGCTTGCACTAAACTGGGAGAGTGGGACTCGCTGCCAGCTGCCAGGTGGTGTTTGTTGGAGCTTAGAACCTGAGGGTCCCCCTTAACCTCCAAGCCTGGCTTCTTACTCTGTTTGACCCAGCAGACACAGTGCTGAGGAACTGCCCTGGAACAGCAGGTGTAGTGCAGAAAAGGCAGTGAGGACATTTTTAGGTCTTATTCCATTTCTTTCATGGCTTGACCAAGAGCTGCCAGACCATAATGGTAAACCTTAGTCTTCTTTATGAACCATTATTAGAAATCACCTTATGAGAGGTCAGTTTTATACATTTTATTTATTGGCCCAAGGTTTGAGTATTGCAGTCACATCCAGTACTTATTTGCCAGGAGATTCCCAGCTCTGTTGCCTCACGGGCTGGTGTCGGGGACGAGCCAGCCTTTAGGAACTGTGCCTGTCTGTAGGGGAGGAAGTTGAGAACGTAGAAACACTTCAAATGGTAATGATTGCTTGTTTGTTGTAAAATCCAGCAAGTAGTTATTAAAAAACGGTGTTTCCTGTTTTATTTGCAGGTAAAGAGGAGTATTTTTGCTTCCCCCGAGAGCGTAACTGGCAAAGTTGGAGTTGGAACATGTGGAATTGCAGACAAACCCATGACACAGTATCAAGATACCTCTAAATATAATGTCAGGCATTTGATGCCTCAGTAACAGGTGTAAAAGGTGGAACTTCATCTCTGCAGGGCTTTACACTTATCTTTTTATCATTATATTTTTCTAAAAGTAAATTATTTGTTGGCACATAGTGAGTAGTCCATTTTGTCACCATCACTTTGGCTTCAGCTTAAGAGCCTTAAATCTCCAGCTATTGATTTGCCCCCCCCCCCAACCATTAAACCTTTTGTAGCAGGTAAACACTTTCATTAACTGTTGTTGCCTGTTACTCTCAGAGCAGTGTTTGTTTGCAGCTTTGATCTCTGGAATCTTTCATTCACACCAGTAGTGAAGGATTCTGTTTTTCCCTTTAAGAGAAGTGGTGGTATAACAGTGGCACCTTAACAGTCTCCCTGGTCTCTGTAGTCATGGTGCTGTCTGTGACACGCTCAGCATTACGGAGCTGCTGCAGCTCTGGGAGAGAGCTTCTATGTCACATGGAATTGCTAAGGAAGTTCAAATACCTCCCTTACAAATCCCCTGAAGATCGATATGTACAGCTGTAAATGAGGGCAGAACAGGGCTGATAGGATCTTTATTACTAATGATGACTCACGTGCTAGAAACAATAAATTTAACTTAATTCCAGTCTGAATTTCCTGTGCTTGAAGTGAAGCAGAGGAGATGCTGTTTCTTGTTGGTTGGGGTTTTTCTTGTTCAACTTTTAAATACTCATCAAATTTTAATAGGAAGTTAGTGAAATATAACCAGAAAACCATAGGACAAGGAACTGTATTTAAAAATCCCACCCCTCTCCAGGGATCAGAGTTGGAGAGTGGAACCAGCTGTGCTTGGAAAGGAGCTGTCCTCTCCCCTCCTGTAGATCCTGTAGGTTTGATGGTACAGTCACAGACCTGGGACATAACAGTGCCAGCCTGTGCCTGGGCCTCCTCCGTGCAGTGGAGGAGAACTGTGGCACAGCAGATAGGAATGCCTAGATCCCACTTATTAGTTGTGAGTAAAGGTTAGTCTGGAGTTTCTGTCCTTAAATAACTGACTGGCCCCAGTGTCCATTGTAACTTCAGCTGTATTACAGTGCTGCTGAGCCCCTTCAGTCTTATCCAGGAATCCACGTGTAAAAGCTCTTGCTTTCTTGTATTCTCTCTGTGATTTGCTTTCCTCTGTTACTTGTCTTGCACTTACGGTAGTGGTGCCACCTCTGAACCCGTAACGTGTTTAAAGAACTTAATGGGTAGCCCTGTATACAATGTAGATATTATTTTTGTAAAATCTAGGGCTGAGTTAATGGACAAGAGTACATCAGCTATTTCCCCCATTAAATAAAAGGTGTGTCTTGTCCATTGATTCTGACCATTATTTCCCTGTATATTATGTTAATGTAGCTCATTTTGTAATTTGTTAACTAGATCAGGTCACGTCAGCAATTGTTGATGCACTGATTGGTGGAAATGTCCATCAGTTACCTGAGTCACAACTCAAGCTAAACTCTACAACTGGTAGTTTAGAATCCATACATAGAAAAAGGCTCTCCCTATAATGGGAGAGGGTGATTTTTATGAATACAAAGTGTGTTAATTTCAGTTTTGTATGTTTAACTTTTATTAAATAAAGTGTTTAAAATCTGCTGGATATATTTGATGTAGTGGAAGTATACATGGGGGGGATGATGACATAAATCATCAGGATGGGGTAGAATCTGCTGGACAGAACATAATACTCAGAAGTGGGTCCATCTTGCTGCACACTCAGCAAGATCAGGCAGATATTGCTTAATTCCTCATCTTCATTGGAAGAGAGGGGTTACATTTTGCATAGAAAACCTCTGAAGAGTGAAATAACCTTACTTCTGCTTTTTATAAATGGAGTTTGTGCTGCAGCTACAGACATGTCCCAGCAGTGGCATTAAACAGGTGACACCTGTGCCACACTGACAGCTCACTGCTGAGGAAGGTCACCTGTTGTCTTTCGTAGATGGCTGTGCTACAGCATCCCTTTCCTTATCCAACAGTTAGAATTGAAACGTCCCAAAATAGGCAGAACTGGAGTTTTCAGGAAGCAATCTCAGCCTTAACTCCACCTGTTCTTTTAACAGAAAGCAGTCTTTGGAAAAAAAGGATTAATCCACACCTGACATGCAGTACATCTGCTTATCTTCTAATGTAACAGATACAGTAAACAGACCATCCCAGGACTATTTATTTGCTCACTAGTCCTGAAGAGAGTCAGAAGAATGCAATAGGTGTGTGAGCCTACCTTATGGTAAGGGACAGTCAAGCCTGAGTTAGGACTAGCTGGTCTCATGGACTTGGTTTTAGCTGAACCTTTCAGAAAATTCAGTGAGACTCAGACCTTTACTTTACTTTGAGTAACTTACTGTCACCTCTCTTACCAAGTGTGTTGCCTCGTGAATTTTGCTGTAACTCTTCTGTTGGGCACTGCAAAGAAGTGCTGAAAGAAAGGTTTTGATACTTTTTACTGGAACACCTTACCTGGAGTAAGGGACACAGGGATACCACCTCTGTGGCTGCTGTGGGCTATTTATGAAGAGAAAACAGCCTGAAAATAATTTGTACCAAAAAGAAGCCCCACCAAAACTGCTGCATTGGTCACACAGCTGTTTCTTATACCACTTCAGTTTTTTTGATGCTCTTGCCTCATCCGTAGGATGGAGCCAGTTCGTGTGAAGTCTGGCTCTGGAACACAGTAAAGTGGCTTGACAAATTCTTGTAAAAAAAAAAATTGAATTAAGCAATGCTGGTAATTGCCAAAACACAGAGTTCCTTATATTACAAATGCTGAAGTGACCCAGAATTGTGTGGCTTCTAGTGTTTCGGTTGGTTGGGGTTTTTTTACATTGTATTTCCCAGTTCTGTTAACTGGTCTACTCAGTAAGAAGCCTGACTTTTCAGAACACATGCTCTTGGTTGACTTCTGGGCCTCTGCACATCAAGTACCTACCCCAGTGCCAGCAAATCCTACTACAAGCAGACAGTTCTTGGAAACACTGAAATGACAGAGGGAAAGCGAGTGTAAAAGTGCAAAACCCCAAAGCTATCGACATGGAAAAGATACTTGTCAGAAAACACTGACTGTGCTTTTCACATAAGGGTACTGTGCAAAATGACAGCCTGGGCTACATGTTCCCTCTTTAAGTTCCTACAGGAAATGGTTTATCTAATACACCCTCAATCCTGTCCAAACTGAAACCAGGAAATTAAACCAGTATAAACCTGATTCACTAATCTGGGATGGCTCCAGTCAGTTTTGGTATTTAGAAGTTTTAAGAGTAGCAACTTGACATTCTCATGGTCATGGCAATCCACTTCTCTTCTGCCTTCCCCGACGCCAGTGAGTGCTGTGTCACTTATTTATTTATGTGGATGTTTGGTCTCGGTGGTTTGTAAATTCAGAAGAGCACTTTAATTGAGAAGACTGCAGTTCAGTACTGGAGATGTTCACAAGGCAAACCCCATAAAAACTTCTGTGCTTCCCCCTGATGTTCCACTCGCCTGCATCAGCTCTGGGGCAGGGTCTAGGGAAATCACCACCACAACCACTGCATTTCAACAATGTCTGAGGTTATAGAAGGTGTTCCTGGGCCAGGTCCAGGAGAAGGATCACTGCCTGGCAGCTGGTGCTGCTCTTTGCATTGCAATTTGTCTAATCGTTATCGATGCCCTGAAAAGCTTCACTTAGACAGCAGAATAAGGAGGGACATTTACATTGGGGTGATGATGAACATCCACACCACATTTCTGAGTCAGCAACCTGCAAAGCTCTGGTCTTGGGTTGAAGGCTCTAATACACAAAAGCACTGACATTGCTTCCTTTTGGAAAGCCATTACCTTTCTACACTGAACTCACCTTGCAGTGACTCCCACAGTGGATGCTGACTAAAAATGTCTTGCTCTCACCTAGACTGAAAGGTGATGTTCCTTCCCTGACAGACACTCCATGAGGAATATGAGCAATGCTACGTTTTACACCTTACCTGTCAGAATGACCTGCTGAACCTGGTATTTCCTGGGCCTTGAATGCTACTTGGTACAGTTGTCCACCACTCTGGAATAGGAAAGACCTCCTGTATTTCCCCATTAAGCCTTCTGGAAGATCCAAACCAATTAATTGAGATGTGTTTTTGAAAGGGGATTAAATGGAAATAATTTCCTTCCCTTAGCTGAACTGAGCACTAGCAAGTGTATTGGTAGTCCAAGACATTCTGACCAGCAACCACCATGTTAAAACCACTATAAAATGCTTTAAATTCCTTCATGGTTTATTTTACTTTGATGCAACCTCCCTCAAGATCAAAATTAATCCTCGCTGAAGTTGTATCCTGGCTGTATTAAAATAAAGCTTCATCACATGTCTGCAGCACAGCAGACTGCAAGCCAAGATGATGAATGACCTGTTAAAGGCCAAACCACCCAGCTCACCCCACCAGCTTGCTCTGGGCCTCATTGGGATACTACAAACTAAGAGGCTGGTTTATTTCCAGTGTGGTAAAAAAAATTATTACCCACAGCTCTTACAACGTGGTTAATGTCAAAGATCTTTCTAAAAGGACATGGCATTTCACACCTTTGATCTGCACCAGCCAGGCCAGTGGCACAGCGTGATTCTCCTCCCTATGAGCACACACATCCATCCCCCTGTGCTGCTCAGCAATTCCCAATCCTTGCCCTTTTTGAAGGGACCTCAACATAGGCATCTCTCCTTGTGCGACAACTTTAGTTTTAGCAACAACCCAAAAAAGAACCCCTCCATACTACACATTCAGTAGCACAGCCATAGTACTGTAGACTCCCTATTCCTTCCTCTAACCACTAAAGGCATCAGTCCTGTTTGCAGGAGGAAATGAGCAAAGAAGCAGAGGCCAGTGCTGATGTATCATCCCCAACTGGATTAACAAAGAGGTAGAAGGACATGCTCCTCTTCCCTGAGGGTCCCACAGGACAATTCAGAGATTGCATTGCTGATGCAGAGGAGTTTCAGTCACTTATCAGGTCACAGAATTTATCATTCACCAGAGAATCTGTCCAAGGGATAAAGTCCCAGCAAAAAAAAATCACACTTTATTCCGGTATTGCAGGCTTTTTCATTATTATCACCTCCCTAACCTCAGAATGAAGTCCTGGTTTTTAACATTCTCTTCCAGGAAGTCACCCCAATGTCTCTTTCCAATGATGCATGGTTGGTGTCAGAAAATATGCCACAAGAAAAGCTTACGAGCCTGGGGGGAAAGAAAAGAACTACTATCTCCATTTAGTACACACAACAGATCCCAATTCCACTGAAGCCAAATGTTTCATCCGTTTCAACAGGGCAACACAGACAACGAACAGGGAACAGCAACTACAAGAGAACAAAGAGCACGGAAGAAGGAGGCTGGAGCTCATAGGCCAAAAACAGATGGTAGCAAACAAGCGGACAAAAGGAAAACACAATCATAAAACTTGGAAAATGATAAGTCTGTGTAGTTAACCCCTTTTCTATTGACCTACAGATTTCTTGAGACAGCCAGATCTGAGACCACCTTCGTCACTGACATGCCACTAATGGAATGGACATTAAAATGACCTTCAAGTGACAACTCACCACAGGATAACCGTGACAAATGCAGCCAGATAGTCATCTCCACCTTGTCTGCAGACACGAGATGACATTCCGTAATACACTCATGTCAAAAGAAGGAAAATGCTGGATGGTCTTTTTAATGGGTTTGTCTGTAGCAAAGGGACCCACCGGGGATCTAATTTACAGAGGGAAGACTTGACAGAATGAGCTTGTGAGGGAGCTGTGCGTGCGCCTGCATGTGTGCCTGCTGTGTGGGGAAGCTGCCTCAGGAAAGGGCATCCAGTTCTGGTTTTTACAGGAAAAGTCCCCATATTATTGCAAAATTAAAGAATAGATTTAGGGTTTCTGTTACTGTACAAACACAAAACTAAATGAGAGAAACAACAGCACCCACAAAGCAAACCATAAAAGGCCCTCACAGAATTTTGCAAAGATAAAAGGAAAATGTGATTCCATGCCCAAATATGATGTGGTGAATAAGTGTTATTCTGGATGAAACTAGAGTTAATGTGGTGGGCAGAACCTAGGGCCACAGAGAACACTGGAAGTGAAGGGTTTGCCTTCTCCTTACTTTGCAAAAGAGTAAAATGAGGCCCTGGAAGCAGCACAAATCCCACAGAGCTCTGCATTAAACAGTACTAGAGCTGGGAACCCAAACAGCAACAACCTTTCAGTGTCTGTCTTTTGGGGTGAATGAAAAAAATTCAAGGACAGAGTTTGGACAAAGCACACAGCTGCTGAAAGCCCTTTTCTGGGGAAAGACTTGCTCTACTGAATCTCTCTCACAAGGTCAGTAATGTGAGAGACCATCTCACTTCCAAAGGGTAAGAAAGACAGACTTGGTTTGGATCATACTCACTCTGTTTTCCAAGATTTCAGGGTGAGTGGTAGAAACTTTGATGGCACTTTGAAAAGTGATGGGATCTTAGAGCAGATTTGGCACGCGGGACTACTCTGACTTGCCACATCAGGGATGACTCCAGAGCATTTTTAAGCCACTGCCACTCGCTGGTGACTGAAGCTCATCTCCTCTGACATTTTCCCCACTGTATTTGCACTTGCTATCAAGACCCCTTCGAGCCCACAACACTAGAAAAGATAGGAGATACCAAACTGGCCCTGGAGCATTCAAGCAAACACTTCAAACACATTTATTCCAACCACAGACACGTCACTGTTTTATACCAACAAGGAGAACACGGCCATTCTCCACCCCTTGAACTTCAGTATTTCTCAGCTGTGATATTTCTTTCCCGAATGGGCATTTAAAATAAACAGGAGTAACAGGAAGGAGGAGGTGCTGGGACGGCTACAGAAAAAGGTTCGTCAATAAATAAATTCCACTGGTATTCAACTGCTCAGCACCAGGGCTGCCAGTGGGCAACACTACCAAGGAGAAGAATAATGAATAAATCAATAAGGCCTTGCTAGAGCTAAAGTTTCCCACTTTTCATCACTCTTCAGACTGTCCCAAACCTTGTGTCATCCAGAGATTATATGGACCCCAAACATAAATCCAAGCAGCATGTCTTCTTTGAAAGCCCTCAGGCTCCATTTGTTAACCTAGAGCCCAATTCTCTCTGTGGCAGACTCCTGCTCCTGCCAGGTAATCTACCAGAAGAAGAACAGAGCCACTGGATTACCTACACACAAGTGGAAACACATTTAACAACTGCAACCTGACACAGACTTAGTAAGCAAATTAATTAAAAAACCCCCAAACAGAACAGAAATCATTCACTACATTCATGGAAAGGTTGTTTCTCTACTCAAGAACGTGTGTTGTACCTCTTACAGGGGATGACAAATTTTGGAGGAGAGTGGGGGTAACATCAGAATATTTAAATACAGGCAACTTATCACAGTGCAAAAGTCTACAGCAGACTCACTCAGGATCTTCTCACCGCGGGATCGAAGGGCACGAGAAGAACAAACACTCGGCTAAAGGGATACGAATGACCAAGATGGAAGAACACAACTCATTTCAGATACAGAAATGTTTAATGGCGTTAAAGTGCTACTTTAATGGGGACCATATGCTAACATTTAAACACAATTCCACTGCACTGCTAAATATGGTTGTCTTTATTTTTTATTTTACTTCTTTTTGCCCAACCCTACCTAAAACAATAAAATAAAATCTAAAGGACTGAAATTAACAACCCATTCAAATCAGCAATAAGTTATGAATTTTATAAAGCATTTTTTTTCCTCTTTTTTCTTCTTAGTAATGAGGGGTAGTTAAATTACTTAAGGAGATACAAAGTTTCAAACAATGCCATAGGTGAAGACTCTATTAAGGTTTTTAAAACTTGGAAAAGAAAATAATCCTGGCCATTAAAAAGACAAAAAATAAAAAAAGCAAAGCCCTCAAAGTGCAGGTTAGAATGCTTGTCTCGGAGAAAATTAGAAAACATTCGCTATAACAGCTCTTAACAGCACCTGCACAGATAGGATGGCAAGGCCCTTGGGAACAGGACGTGCAGTCAAAACGTTACATTAACATGAGAGACGTGCTGAGCTTAACTAGGTTAACTACTGGACTGGAACTTCAAAAGTCAGCAAAGGGAATGATTCTAAAAAGAAAACTGAAGAAACCCCCACCAAACCTGGCCTCTTCCAGCTAGCACAGCCTTCATCCATTGTGTGCATGGCAAAAAAAGCATCTTTGCATTTCATTGGGTCAAGTGCTTCATCAAAACAGAGATCTTTTCATGGCATAAATTCATATAAAAGACATCTAAGGTTTCATATGGACAAGCTCTAAAAAGACGCATCAGACTTGGGGTGTTTTCCCTCCCAACACATTTACAAATGTTTATCAAAAAATCGCTTCAAATAAAAAGGTCATAGTGGCTCAGTATCCGGGCATGACTCTCTGGTGTGTCACCTCTCGTGTGTGCTGGTTTCGCTCTGCCCTCAGCTGGCTGTGTACGAACACACATCTACCGGGAGACCTGCTGTCGGTGCCACAGCCCGAGGCTCGACAGCCCACCATGTGCTGGTAGATTACAAGTGTGCACCTCCTGCTCTAGCCACGCATCAGAGGTGCTCACTTTTTAAATGATGTCCAACAGAAAGCTGAGTTGAATGGTGTTCTCCCCTGAACATCTCTCTTTGCTGCCCCTCTCCCTCTGGACACAGAATGAGACCTTAATCATTATCGTCACTGTTATTCCTAGGCTAAGCCTTCTTAGATTTCCTAGTACATTAGATTGTGATAAACTGTAGGATACAGTCCTTTTAGGACCACAAAGCTCTTCAAAAGGGCCTAAATTAGGTTGTTCAACCTGAATGCAATGTAAGAAGTTTTGACATTTCTCAGATCTCATGACAGAAAGAGAGGGATGAGTCTCTAGTATCCTCTTTCAAACAAATAAATTCAAAGCAAAGTGTTTCATCACTAAGGTCTAGATCCAGGTCCCACAGAAACAAACGGATTTCATTGACTTCAAAGTGACTAGTGTTTGGTCTAACTTTTTGCCAGCAGAAATTGGGATTTGTAACATGACCAAATGAACAAATATGGGTTTCTGGGGAGGCTTCCTTTACCCAAAAAGCTTTATATACAGGTCTCTCCAGGACTAGCTGTCAATATGTCATTTCTGAAAGAGGATACTGGCATCTCGGACCCAGTTAGATCACCCCAGTGAAATCATTTGCCCTGCACTGTTGTCTCACTTGGTTCTAGGAAGCAAACGAGAGCTTGACACTGGCGCTGGAGTAACCCTCGTCACTCCCAATACTCTGCAAGCTGCTGTGATCATCAATGTCACTGATGCTGGTTGTGCTGATATTGTCCACTTCTCCATGGGAGAACTCTGTGCTTTCAACGTCCACTTCAATCTCTTCTGGAAAGGAAAATGAGAGAAATACACACAGGTGAGCACCACACACCCCACTGCTCCCTTCAAGCCAGAGAGCTGCTGGGACTCCCTCAGCACAGGGAATGAAGCAGCCGTCTGGCAAAAAGACTTTCAGTGTTCTCCCTAGAATGGGCTGGGCTGTGGACATGATTTATAAGAAGGCTAGATACCAGGCTGGAGTTTTTCACAGGGATTTGGCAAAGGGGTTTGACTCCTCCACATACAGGCCACACTATGAGCGTAGGTGAGCCACCCCCCACACTGAACTTGTTCCACTACCTCTTTCTTTGTACCTCTACAACCCCAGTGTTGAAAACAAGAAGAAACAGATAAAATCAAAGGCAACAGAGAAAATGGAGCATGAAGCTAACCCCTAACATGCTACTTGCTTGACATTATACTGCCAAAGCCAGAACCACTCCTACAGGGTAATGCAATGCATTACCATGGGAATCTGGGTTACTCTCATAGATGCTGAGTGGATTTTGCTTTTCAAGTCTTTCTTAGAAACAAGGTGTCTGTTCCAAAGATCCAGTTAACCAGGTATCTTCGTTCCCATACTGTTTTGGAATTTTCCAAAGCATTTTTTAAAAATATAGACTCAACCCCAAACTATAAAGCATCTTTGGGTCTGTCAGTAAATATCAAACCATCTACTGTGCCTAATGTTCTCTCCACAGAAGAGATATTTTAAAAAAGAAAGTTATCTCAATTCAGTTAGCCATTCAGATTATCTCTAGCCAGTTTTATCTGAGGAGATGAACTCTATGAGAAGCTTGGGGGAAAAAGGTAAGGGGCAAGGTGTGTAAAGCATCCATTCCAGTGCCATTAATATCTTCTTACATCTTCCTCTTTGTGTTGCCAAGAGATTCAGTAGACCAAAAAGCAAAATGAGTGTTTCAACTTAACCATCACTTTCAATGCCACAGAAATCAGCTCAAGTTGACAGCAACAATTCCTCCAGACTTAGAACTCATGCAAAATACTAAACTCTTCATATACACGTGTATGTGTGTGTGTGCTCACGTGTGTGAGCAACCTAAACATCAAACGCCATAAGGAGAGAGTAGCTGAGAGACAAGAAATGGATGAGTCTCATGCTCTCACTCCATGGAGTCCTGGGGATTCCATGCTAGTTCAGCCAACACCCACCTCGCTCCGAGTCCGAGTGATCCGAGGAAATGGTAGATCCAATGCTGTCCATTCGTATTCGCTCTATCTCCTGAGGACCCTGTAGTTGTTCCAGTCTTCTCTTTAGGAATCTTTGTTCTCGTTCCAGGTTCTCAAGCTGGTGTTGGCTTCTCCTCTCAGCCTCTTCAAGTTTCTGACATGATCAAATATGGCTGAATAATTAGTTTCATCTTTTTCTCCCTCCCTGCCACCTCCACTGCCCTCCCACCTGTCTTGCTTAGACCTTCCCAGGTCCCAGAAGGATTTAAGCTGCAAGACCCCTGAACCAAACTGCCTCGCAGTCTCCAAGCACAATGCCATCTCCCCCATCTTCCCACCTCTCAAGTCCTGATAAATCATACCCATTAGTACAAAGAGTCTCTGAGGACCGAGCCTCTCCAGGGGGAACGATGTGAATTGCAGCAGTTTGTGCGTCATTCCACACGGGATCAGACACCTGCATTACCGCATCTGCCCACGAAGGGGCCTCAACTCCCTAACCAAACCACTCCAGGGTTTGTTATGATCTGCTCCAACATAAAAACGTGCCCTGGGAGCTCTGTGTTCCTTACTGCATGGTTTAGTAGGATTTCTCAGAGACAGTTTTCTATTCAGTAAGTGATTTACATAACCTACTACAGATTTCTTTGATCACAGCTGGGAAATCTACCAGAGCACTGTTCTTTGTTTCCTACGACAAGCACATTGCATAAGGAGTCATTTCAGGCTAACTCTGTCCATTTGGCAGCGCTTTTTCTCCTTCATCACCCATCTTCCCTCCCAATATCCTGACCTGCAACCAAGTATTTCAGCCTCTCCCAGATACTGACAATGCTGCATTTTCTTTTCACGTTTCGCTTTGCCAAAAATGAAGCCAGAAGAGCGCTGGGCTGGCTGGCAGGTTCACAC
Organism: Myiozetetes cayanensis; assembly: GCF_022539395.1. Lineage (NCBI taxonomy): Eukaryota > Metazoa > Chordata > Aves > Passeriformes > Tyrannidae > Myiozetetes > Myiozetetes cayanensis. Next base: position 10,293,882 of record NW_026086605.1, read on the forward strand.
AAGAAGCTCCAGCAAGCCAACCCTGTCTCACACGCTTGTGGTTTGTGCTAATGCTTCGGCAGTGGAAACTCAGTAGCACACCAGAAAAAAAGCTCCATTTCCCATGTAAAATGCAGTCATTTAACAGTAGGTATGTTTCTCTTTAAAGAGATGCAGCTGTCAACAAATGATCACAATACAGAACAACACCCCTGTTCTTCAAATCCATCACTTCCACAGTTAACAGAGTTCATTATGGACTCTTCCAACAATGTGAAACTGTAGCAATGACAAGCGATTAACCAAGAGGGCAAGACTTGCTTGTTTTTTTTTTTTAAATTTTTTTTTAAAAGGTGTTAGTCTCCTTCAACAGAGGCACCACGGGTGAGCAATTGAATTGCACTTCCCAAGAGCTCATGCTGAAAGCAGCTGGGAAAAGCAGCTCTTACCTTGATATGTGCTTTGGCTTTGTTGAGCAGCCCAAGCGTGGTGTGCCTGGTGCAGTCTGGTCCGAGCGGTATCAGAACTTTCAAGCGTTCTAGACACAGGCGGAGGTGAGCTCGGCTGCAAGGGGACAAGAGCAGGATCAGAGCCATGCTTCCAGCAGGGGAATGCCATCTCCTTCTCTACTGCCCCACTGCAAAGGCAGTTTTCATGTTTTCCTCTTTCCACACATCACAAGATTCCCCACGGGTACCAGGACACACTGCCACTAAACTATTTACACTTCAAACACCAGCTGCTCATCAATACTTGCCTTATTGCTAACCTCTGACAGACACTGTTTATTTTCTTGCTGTCTGGACTGATAACCTGACTCACCTGGATGAACTTTGTGCAGGGACAAAGGCACACAGGCAACTGATGCAAGTACCTCATGGGTTTCCTCTCTCTGAGCTATTTGCTGTCAGTTTTGCTGAGAAGGACTTTCGCGAAAGTGGTTTTGAATGACTGCTACCCCCTGCACACTTGTTCATTGCTGGCTTGGGGACGTATGCTGATTTCAACACTGATCTAAACTCATCTAAACACTGGTTTTTTTGCATAAAATTAAGATCATCAGTGAGAAAAATGGTCAGCTCAAAACACTGAAACAATCCCTCTTGACATTTAGAGTAACTAGAGAGATGGAACTTCCCAAGAACTTCACTCTTACTCCTTCCCAGGCCCAGAACTGAAATGCTGCTGGGTGGGGGTGCAAGGTTGGTGGGAACAAGAGAACCCAAAAACCTTCCCCTGGGCAGTCTTCTGACCTTGACTCACATCTACAAAGACAAGTTCCAGCATGACAGTGTCGCTGGTGGCATGAGCCATTTCCTGAAGAATATGGCAACACGTTCTGGGGAAAATGGTTCAGGAAGCAGTGGCAAAACACATCATCCCTGGGCTGCACAGGAAAACTGTTCCTGCTGTCTCCTCTTCTGTATCACGTATGCAGGAACAAACAACAGATTTACGGAAAACTATCGAGTGTGTGTTGCCTTTTTCCCCTCCCTCTCTCTTTCCCAGACATTAATGATTTATGTCCAAAGTTGTCATCCCAATCAATAACACAATGACATCAGCTCTACCATTCACATGCAAGAAACACCAGTGCAAAAGAGTCCTGAAAGCCTATGCCAGCGCCTGCTCATGCACAAAGAAACTGAATCTTAGCCTGATCCATCTCAATGCAGGGGAAGGAAAATAAAAAAGAAAGAAGAAAAAGAGCATGGACAGTTCATTTCCATTTGTTTTTCAAATGCACTATTGCACCCAGTTTGAAAGGGGTGGGGGAGAGGAGTCTGTAATCAGGCAATTATGTCAGTGACAAGCAAGGATGATTAAGGGTGGAAGGGTCAGGGGTTTTACTGATGAACTGTCAGTGCAGGGGAGTGTTCACTGGCCGTGCTGTAGCTGTGAGCTCCTCACGGTTTCTACTATAAATCTCTTTAGGAAGGGCCCATCATTCTGTCTCAACAGCAGTCACAGGACTGCATATGACCAGCAAGAGCCTTGAAGAACACGTGTTTTCCATTAAACATTAACAAATGCAGGGGTGGGGAAGGGGAAATCATAATCCAAAAAATCAAAATGAAAAAACAGTAATCACATCAATCTCATCTTTTACTTCTCAGCCTGCTCTATGGCAAAATCCCACTGTCATTAAACCCATATGACTGACACAGGGGGATTTTTTCTACCTGGAAGCTGATTTTCAAGGGAGAGCTTCATGAGGAGTTGTGTGCACCCACTGCAGGTGTTTGCCCTATGTCTTATGATGACCCATAGGGCAAGCAATGAAAAAGCATTGCTGGTTCATACTGGCACTATAGTTCATGTCACCCCATGGGAGACTGGACAGACTTCTTGCAACTAGAGAAAGGAAGAGGAGCAGGATCTTGTGGTCAAAGACATTCTGGGTTTTCAACCCATTTTTGGATGTGACAAAGACTTCCTGAACAGAGGCCAGTCAGAGTCAGAGCTGTCAGAGCACAGCCACCAAGCTGCAGCACAGAGCAGCACGTGTCTCTTCACAGCATGAGGTATGAGCTCCAGCCACACACTCCACCTATGGATCAGCCCAAGTCAAAAACACAGCTCAAGTAGAACTCAAAAGTGTGTGCACAGATCTGGGGGCTGCACCTAAGAAAGGACTGCTACACAGCACCTGCTACAGGTAGGAACCACAGACACCTCCCTGCCCTGCTGGGCAAGCGCAGCTCCCAGCCCACAGTTAAAAGCGAATTATTTGTGTAACAGAAAACTAAAAGCTTGGGGAATCAAAATCGAACCAGTGGCAAGGGTATCACAGTCCACTCCTGAATTCAGAGAGAAATAGACAACACATCTACAGCCTGAGCTTTGGGCAGAGTCTCAGCACTGAAGGCTTTATCAGGAATGAGGAAGGTGCTGCACCAGGAACTGCAATTCCTGGAAGCAGTGATCAGCTTCGCGCAGGAGCAAGCACTGGCTGGATTGCTGAGACAGCGATTAAAAGCATGGCACTGATCTGCCACGTCAAAGCCTGGGCTATGTGCAGACCTAACGAGATCAACCATGTTAAGCACATGAAAGTTATATGCCAAGGTCCAGCCATGTAAAAAACCCCTGGACACTTGAAACATTTCCCATTGTGCCCCAGGACCACAGTGGATTGAAGACAGTTACTGCACTCTGACAAGGCCCTGACAAGGGCAGGGAGAGGGCAAAGCAGTCAGAGGGTCTTTCTCATGAGGACACTGGAAAAGCTGGCAGTGTTACTTCCCCAGCACCTGTGGCCCCAAAGGGGACATTCCTCCAGTCCTGGACCCTTCTGCAGAGCCCAGGCTCACACAGATGGTTTTCAAAGAAGCCACTCCTGCCAGTGGCTCTGCTGGCCAGTTGCCAAAGGCTGTGCCTGCAGAGTGGTGATGGCCTCTGCTGGCCCACCAGGCATCAGGAGGGGACACCTGCCTGTGACACTGGGTGTGGTGTGAGCTGATAAGCTCACCATGGCGTGGCTTGGGCTGCAAGCACACTGCAGGGGTAGGTGGTGCTGAGCAGAGGCAAACCTTTGTAAGAGGTCTGACCAAAGCAATTACTTCTGTGCTGCTGTTGGATTTTCCCCGTTGTGCAATCAGAGCTGAGCCACACTGAGTTGTGACACCACTGCAAAAGTGAGTGCATTCATGTCTCTAACCCCAGCCTAACCGAGGGCAATGTGCAGGCCTTTCCACTGCCACAGAGCAGCAGGCCAGCCTCCCTGCACAGGCTGCAGCAGCCAGGGACTGCCAGGCCCTGCAGCCACCTCTCACTGCTGGGAATGACACTGGCAGAGCTACCCAGGAGCTGCCTGGCCTGGTGTAGCTGGGATAGGGAAGAGCTACCAAGCCTGCAAACTGTCCTGGCACATGAGCGCGTTGCTCTCCTTTAGAGACCAAACTGAGCAGCTTCCCCAGCTCTCTCCCCATCCCAGTGTTCAATACCTTCCTTACCCTTTTATTTTTAAAATCTAACCTCATCACAGTCCCTGGCCTCTAGCAACTTCCAACAGCCCCAGTGGACCATGATGGGTTCTTAAACCACAGAGCACACACTGGCAGGTCTGATGCAGTGATGGGGGCATCAGAAATAAAACTCCAGAGTCCAGGGAGGTGATGGAGTCACTGTCCCTGCAGGTGTTCAAGAAACAACTGGACATGGCACTGAGGGATATGGTCTGGCTGACAACCAGATTGGTTGTCAACTGTTCGGTTAAAGGCTGAACTCAATGATCTTGAAGGTCTTGTCCAACCTAAACGATTTTGTGATTCTCTGAAAAGCACTACATAAGACTTAGCTAAAAGACCATATCAGAGAGAAAGCAACTGCAGATCCATTATCTTTCTTATCAAGTCCTGGAGTTGTACCTGGGCAGCTATAATTCTACTGGTCAGGTCACGATAGGAGGGTCTTTTCCCCTTGTTTACCTGGACTCTGTTGCAACATTGCTTTGACAACGCTGCAGACTCTTGTGTTCAAAGAAAATACCAGCATTGTGCAGGCTCCAGACAGAGCCAGACGGCTTTCCATGTAAACCACTGGATTATGCCAATATTTGACGCATCTGCCAATATCTGGAAAAACAAGTCTAAATGCCCATATTGTTATATAACAGAGAAACAACGCGGGCTTGGTGCGAAGGGCTGCTGCCCTGATCCTGAGGAAGACAGAGGATGACAGAAGGAGAATTCCAGTTTCAGTGGAGGCTGAAGCCTTTGCATGTTAGCTGCAGGGAGACAGGAGAAGCTGGAGCCCTTTCTGCTGCTTAAGTGGCCTTGGGGAAAAAAAACAGGCTCTCACAGGAGCATCCTAAGCACATTGTAGGTGCTGGATGTGCTTAAGAAGAAATCCTTGAAGGATTTGAAAGGAGGGGGCCCTCCATTTTCCCAAGGGATCAGCCTGGTGCCCCTTTCTGCTCATCTAGATGAGGGGGAAGACTCCCATTATAGATTGCCATTAAGGCATCAGGATGGCCAGAAAAGGAGTAAAACAGCTGAGAGGCTTCAGAAAAACAAGAGCCTAACATGAGCCCTGTCCCAAAGAACTGAGGATCAACTTTTATCCTATTCTACCTGGCCACTCTGGCTGGGACAGAGCCCCTTCTGCTGCTTCTGCTTCCTCCCCTGTGCAGGGCTAGGAGGAGCCTAGAAGCAAGTTCCTCTGGGATGTGGAGGGCAAGCAGAGTGAGGATGCCTTCCCTTCTCTGCCAGAAGCTGCAATGGGCCAGGAGACTGAAGCAGAAGAGGGATGATGAGCGAACTCAGCAGCCCCACTGCCCTGCCAGTGGATCCACAAGCTGCATAGATGGCTGCATGTCGAGGAAGGGGTTCTGGACCCTGAAATGGTAGCCCCACTGCTACCCACTGGGCACCTGCTGTTCTCTCCACTTTCCCTTTGTGCCTGTTCAACAGGCTTTGGACTGTGTTTGGATTATCTACTTCTACCCCCCCGCTCCCCTCCAAGCCTGAGCACCCAGGCCCTCCATCCTGAGCCTCTGTGAGAGAGGAGCTTGGCTCCTGCTCTGCACAGCCCTCCCTTGCACTTGGCTCTGCCTGGCTGCAGAGGGCTGTAATTTCACAGCTTGCTCTCCTCTCCAGCTCCCAATGACATCACCCACTCTGATTATATAAAGCACAGGGAGGAAGCCTTTATTTATGCGTGCTTTTTGCTCATAGCTTCAGCTGTCTCACTGTACAACACACACGCAAATCCCACTGCAGGAACTGGGCTCTCTCCTGCCTGAATCAAAACTGCAGTGCAGAAAAAGGTGTGGGTGCAAAAAAAAATTCCCCGTTTCCTTCCCCCGCACCTCTGAGCATATTTTTGAGGAGTCTGGGTAGGAATTAACCTACCCCAGCACTCTGCGCCACAGCAAGCCGGGCACAAAGCCACCAGCTTCTTCCCTGCTGGGAAGTCCCCAGAGAGCTAAGGGGCCTGTGGTGGCAGCTACAAGCCTTGTGTCTGCCGGTCACAAAGTGGCTGCACAGGAGCTAGAAACCTAACTACTTTCAATACCCAAAGGACTCCCTGTAAGGGCCAGCCCAGGGCTGTAAGGTCACTGGCAGTTTCCCTGCCTGGCCCTGGTGGGCTCAGCCAAACCTCTGTGCACCCCCTGACAAGCAGGTGACCCCCGACAACCCCGTCCACGCTCCTCTGGGGAATGTTGCAGAAATGGCTGCAGGCAGGGCCAGCAGAGAGCCATCCCTGAATGCTGACATCCCTGGAAAGACAGCAGCTTCTTTGCTAGAACAGGTTTGGGATTCGTGCAGGTTTTTTTCCAGATTCCACCACAGGCAGAAGCGATGGAAACTGAGAAAAGAAACTTTCTGTGCTGAGGAGTCGGTGAAACACGCGCACACTCAGCTCCGAAGCAGCAGGTTTACCAGACTCAGCACTATCCCCCAGTCAGACACTGCTGAGAGACTTTGCTGAATCAAGGCCTGAACATCTGCAAAACACACACATGCACAGACACACACCACACTCTCTTCCCATCTTTAAAAGATCAAGCCTCCCTCCCAGCAGGAAATGACCAACTCGCCTCCAGCAGCCGTTCAAAATGCTGAATTCTTAATTTTGTATGTTGAAAGAAGGGAGCATCTGAGGGAAAAGAAAAACATTTCCCAGATATTTTTGTACTATGCCTGCAGGTTTATAGGGCTTGAATTCAACAGTGGATTTAAGCATGTGCTCAACATTAGAAATATGCTCAAGTTCCACTGAGGCTAAATCAGACACTTGATCTCCGAGACATGTTAAAAAACCAGAACCAAACCAAAAAGAAGCATCAAAAGAACCAGTAGAAGGAAGATCCTAACATGGAAAAGGACATTATCATCATTTTCCTCTTCTCTCTATGCCTTTTAAAAGTCGAATCTGATTTAACCCTGAAATTAGAAACCACCAACTTTGTTTGGATTTCAGAGCTAACAGATTGCCTAAAAAATTCAGGAGGGATCACTGGTTAAAGAAAGCAATTCCTGGAGAAACGCATGTGACCCCACATCAATAATTCACTAGACGAGAATGATTTTGAGATAAAAGTAATGAGAAACACATGCAAGAACCACTGGGCAGGGAAAACGGGGAAAATATGGTTTCCTTCTAAAAGCAATTCACAGGTCAGAGGCTGCTTATCTCCGACAGCCTCGATGCTTTTTCCTTACTCTTGTCTGACCCCCCAGCCCAGCCCTGTGTGATCCCTGCTTTACCGAATGCTTGTCTTCAGCGGAGGAAGAGGTTTTGCCGAGCACCTGGGTGAGGGCTGGAGGCAGGTGGGCACAGGGGCAGAGCCCACACTGCCTCTGCTGCAGCTCCTTACGCAACTGCTGAGCCCTCGAGCCACGCACAGCCAGGCTGCGGTGGCGCCCGGCCAGCCTGCAATAAACACACTCACACCCGCTCACCCCCGTTCCACAGCACACCACAGACCTGACACATGTGTTAGAAGGAAATCTGGCTCAGAAATGCACAGGTAGAAGCTTATATTCTCCACTTGAGCTGTAAAATCGTTCAGAACAAGCCTTGCTTTCTGATTTTAAATCAGGTCTCCTCTCACGATTGTTTTCCTGCATTTGCTCCCAGGTGAAGGAGGTACTTGTTCATCTGACTCTTTGTTTCCAGTCAATTTCTACCACTAGCTCCCTGGCCTATAGGACTATTTGTATTCCAAATACTAATAAAATCTATCATGAAAAAGTAATTGAAAAAAATACTTTAGATATTTGCATTTTTAAATGTAAAATCTAAATCTACCATTTAAAATAAACAAAGAAACAAAAATTTAGGACCAACAGTACAGACTTGAAAATGTGTTATAAACAGGAATTTAAAGGAACAAACAAGTTCTGTGGGCAACATTTTCAGCCTGATCTTAACCATATCAGATCTGTCTGCAAAAGTTGGAAATGAACATGCATGTATTCTCAAATCGAGAGCAAGTGAAAACTGAACCACAAATGAAGAGATCTATGATTAAACAACTGTAAGAACAATAATAGTAATAAAAAAACCCCAACCCCAAGGCAAGGTAGTTTTTCAAAGTCACACCAATCAACATACCCCTGCCTGGTGACAGGTTATGTACCCAGGAGATAATGGGTGGGACAGTGCATAAGAAAGCAGCATCATGATTCAAGCCCATAAGTGGAAGCAAAATACAAACAGCAGTGTACTGATGCACCCTCCAACAGCTGCCTTTTGTCAAAAGGCCACCTCAGTCACAGAACCCAAACAAGGTACAATGGGAAAGGGACAACTCAGAACAAAAATGTCCAGTTTTGCAGTATACAAACCCTTCTCCACATCTGTAAGAGATGCTGCAAAGCCTTGAGGTAAGTGTAAAACCTTACAATACACTGCCCACACTCTCCATTGTACACTGTTAAAGAGGCCATCCTACAAACCCTGCCCTGACTGTCCCCGAGCCCTGTGTGGCCTTCCACTGCAGCGTGAACATTTGGTCAAGTGCACCCATGGACGTGCAGCAATGACTTCTACCCCCAGCTCTTCCAGATGGGAAGACTCATCACTGATGTCAACTTCAGAAGAGCTTCAGGCTCTTGGCAAAGGGCAGCTGCAAGACCAACAACCCTCGTGCCAAGTGGTGTGTTGCCACCACTGATTTGTTCCAGTGTGGGTCTTTCTACCCCACTGCTGCAGTCTGGAGGGAGATGTGCTCTCTCCTTCTCTCCCTGCATCACACAACTATCAAAATCTCTCCCTTTCCTGAGATCCTTCTAGGTATAAAGCTGAGTATTATTGAGAGGGCTCTCCTAATTCTGTTAAAATTTTGAAGGCAAATTAATTACTTCAAGGTTTTCCAAAATCAAAGAAGCAAAAGAGAGGGATGGAGGAAGGGGAAATCAGGCAACCCCCAATCCTTTGGTGAAATATAGGGGATCTGTCTGAAAGACTTGGATTTCCTGCAGGACAGGTCTCCTGGGCTTCAATACAGAGGGGCAACAGACAATTTTAGCTGTATCTCCCAGTGGCTGATAAGCCTGTCCACACTGTGAAGACATTAAGTGTTAATCACGTTGTTTAGTGAGTGCAGGGGTTGGCCTATAAACACCTTGAGTTATGTGGACACATGAGAGAGCTTCCGCTTCCAAGATTCAAGGCCACAGCAATGCAGACATGGCTGTGAACAGGACACTTCGGAAAAGTCAGGAGTCCCCCTCTCATCTCAGAGGGCACTTCAGGGAGTGGGACTGCTCTCCTCTCACGCTGAGTCTCTATTACCTTCCCTTTCACTCCCTTCTCTGACCAGCACTGCTTGCTCTGCTATCACTGGCTGTCATCCTTCAGCCTGTCCACGTTTTTGTTTCTGTCCTCTTCTCTGACAGGCTCCTGGATTGGAAACTCATTGGAACAAGAATACAGTTGCCAATGCACAGAAACTGATACAGGATCCTGTGACTGCACTAAATCAAGCAGATCCCAAACCATGAAACTAAAGCAACACTATGATTCTGAAGTTGAAGTGATATATCTGGGCTATTTTATTCACATAATAACTTCTGGACCTTTGGGTCCTATTTGTTGCACATCTTAATGTTTTCCTCTTTGAGCTAGAGGACTAGAAGATGGAAGCTTCATTTAAATGCATAATAATAACAAAAAAAAAAAATAATAAAAAAAAAAGGGCAACTGTAATCCCATGACTTCCAAAACTAGGAATGGCAAAAAATTTTGAATACTGATGCTCACAGTAATAAAAATTATAACATTTTGGAAGGTGCCTCCTCCAGAATTAACTCACAGCTGTTCAGTAATATGACTGCTCATCCTTTTGCAACCCCTTTGATCTTCACAGGCACCAATGAGACAGGCTGCTTCTACTCAGCAGAAAAAGATCAAAACCAGCCTGGGCTTCACAATGAAAAGGTGATGAGAGCACCATAGGTGGCCATCTGCCCAGCAGAGGAATGGAGTCAATCAATGCCTGGTATTTTCTCTCACCCCTTCATTTTCATACAGATCTACCACCGACCTCTGGTCCCGTTCATCAGTTTCTCCTCTCTCCTTCCAGCTCCTCTATGCTTGTTTGTTCTTTGAAAGCAATTTGGGCAGTTGTTAAGAGATGTCAAATAGCAACAGATGCTCTGGAGCAGATCCCCCTCAAAATTTATATATTGAGGATCTACTATTATTGATCTTGGCCATCAGTAATAAAGTATTTCAATCCCTGGTGAATATAATGAGCTGTACTTTACTGCAGCACAAAACGCGATGTTACCAGCTAAACCCCTTTTGGGCTGAGCTGGGCTTACAAAAACACACTAGAACTTACAGCCATCACAGGCCACAAATGCTCTACATCACATTCTCCTTCTGAGTTAAAAACACAGCCCAGCTGCTGCCGGTCTGGTTACATTCAGGCAGCTCTTGCACAAGATCATTTGCCACCAACTTTTCAATTGCAGTCACTGCTGGCCACAGAGGTATTGCAGTTTCCTGCCCTGGCAGTAAGATATGGTTACAATCCTGCATTTGACTATCAGGGAACATGCAAAGTAAGCTGTAAACATCAACATGCAACCCAGGCTGGTTAATTATAAAGCCCTGCCTAATAAAAACTCCATCTTTATTAAAAGGTGGTTAAAAATAGACACGCTCTTTAAATAGCCAACAGTGTCCTGTGCTCTCGTTCTCACTAATACCATTGTAATTATCCTTCTAGGGATACACAGTGTGCTCGCAGCCTCCAAGTCAGTGCAGTGTTCTCCTCCATGCTGCCAACATGCCTGCAAAGCAGCTGTGCCATTCATCAGAAACCTGCCTGGTTGCAGAGGAGGCAGTAACCTGCTTTGCTGCGACCTACGGATTTTCAGCTTTACTGCTAGAATTAGGTCACCGGCAAAGATAGCCAAGATTTTCCAAACTCGCCAGCTACTCTTGATTATTCTGTTCAGAGGTTTCCTGGCTAAGCACCATGCCTTTGAAAGGAGGAGGTATTTCAGGCTCCTGCAAGGCTTCTGCAGTCAGACACTGAGAAGCAGGGATGCTCCCACTCCATAATCCATAACGGCCTCTAAAACTGCCAGGTAATGGGAAGAGCTCCCCAGTTCGGATCTACTACCACCAAGTCTTTCCAGCCTCTCCAGAAATCAAAGATGGTGCACACCATGAAACAGAAGAAATTAGCAGGGATCTGCAGAGACCATTGAAGGCCACAGGCCTGCACTGAGACTGGCAGAACCTAAGGTAGCACGCAGCTTCCCACCAGGCAGCTGGAGAGCACCCATGGATTGGTCTCCTGCCTACAGCAGAAAAGCTACCCATGGCCTGCAGGATGTCACAGTAATAAAAGCACAGACAGTACCCCAAAACCTCTTCATAATGCTGCTTAAAGAGACCTTGGACTTTGGTGCCTGCTGAATATAGCCAGGTTTTTAATTGGTTCCTCCATTAACCAGCTGAAAGAAAAAGGCATTTGCTTTATAGGGTAGACATTTGTGCATCAGTGAAAGAGTAAAAAATGCTACTAACTTCTTGTTATTTGGGAAAACGTATTTCCTGTTTTCAAAATAATGAGTGGGAAATTTGCCAATATCAAGAATAGATTCTGATCTGGTACTAAACGCTATTTTTGTCATTAACATAATTTCTAAAATTACACATATAAGCAATTGCCACTAAAAGGTTAAGACAGAATTTTCCCATCCCATACATCTATTTTCTGAAGCTATATTCCAATTCTCTCACCTCATGGAAGAAAATTCCTAATGAAAATATATTCTAAGAATGTGACCATTTGGCATACTTGTTTACACAAAATCTTTTATGCCAGAAGGAAAGCATGTGCTCTTCATCCAATATCTCTTCACACTGTCAGAAATATTTAAGGAGTCATCAAATACGTACTGTACCTTTCAGGTATAGAGGGCATGCATCTGGAACAGAGGAAGCAGTGCATGTAATTTCACCTTGTAAAATTATTTCAAATTTAACCTCAAACTTTCCAGAGAAAATGAATTACCAGCCAAGGTCACTATCAGATGTATGATCAGAAAAAAAGCACTAGGAAGGAGAACTTAAAGAGATACCAGCACTATTTTTCCTACTGGATACGGACTTTTGCACACAAAGAACAGTAATACTGTATTTCAAAAGTCTAGGAGTTAGCTAGCATTAAATGACAAATGGTTTTAGCTCAAGTTAAATGTTAAAACTCGATGTTACTCAGCAGGGGAACCTGAACAGAGAAGCACAGCTCCCAGCACACTGAGAGCAGGTCATGTCCTGATCTCAGACATACAGAGGCACCAGGAAAGAAGAGTTTTGGAAAGGAGGCACCAGAGTAGAGTTTATCATCTAGAATATTAAACCAATGTCAACATCAAGGGGAGAAAACAACACAAACCCTCTGCCTTGCCCTTTCCCTTGAACAACCCTTGACACCTTCCTCACATTTTCTTTCTCTCCTCTGGGCATGTGTGAAGGCCAAGAAATGCAAGACTGCTCAAACCTCACGCAAGGAAGAAGCACGAAGCTGGCCACTTGGAAACAATTTCCTTGTGCAGCAAGCAAGACAAAATGTATCTGTAACACATGAAAGCTGCTCCATTCTTTTCAGCTCAACTACAAAACTCACGGTGCTTCCAATAGGGCTCAAAAAGTCATACATATTAGCACAGGACATTCTACCTAGTGAACTCTTGATCATTTGGAGAAGACCATTATGACCTCTGTCTGGGTCTTCAATGCCACAAATGGATACAAATTTAATTCCCCCAAACCAAGAACAGCTATATTTGAGTAAACTAACAATTGTGGGAGGATTAGCTGCCTTACTCTGCTGACCCTGATGTATTCTCCCATCAGAGAAAGGGTTGGGATCCCACCTGGGAACAAACCAGACACTGACAGGTTCACGGTTTGTTTTGGAAAGAAAAATAATTTAAAAAGACAAAGAGAGAGAAAATGGAACACCTAGGCTGCTGGTTTGGTGGAAACTGGCTTCCATTTGCCCAGCTATCAGAACAGTATTAAGAAAATAACCACATGTATTTACAGAAGTACCTGCAGAGGCACTGCTTTATAATCACAATCACATTCTCCCTCCTTGCTCTTTTGTAGTGCTTATGCCACTCTCAGGGCTTCATGAATGTAGGCAAGATTAACTACTGCTTCTCAGTCAGGTATTTTCTGTGTAGTATCCCATCCTGGGATCACTCCTTGTTGGTTTCAAAAATCACTGGTGTTAGGAATAATAATAAATAAAAACAAACAAACAAACAAACAAGAAAAACAACAAAAAAAGGGTAATTTTCTCCAGAAATTATCCACCTGGGGAGAGGTTGTGGTTGGTTTCCTCATCAGGAGAACCAAACAGCAAACCAGAAGCACAGACTTCCTGACTTTCCTAGTGCTGAGCTAGCCAGGAGCTTGCAGGTTTGCATGCACTTTCAGGAAGGGTGAAGCAGCATCTAACTGGAGACAACATTTCAACTCCTTCCACCAGCAGGAAAGGGTTATGCAGCAGGCAAGACCTTTAAGTGAGAGCTGGGAGACTTGTCCGCAGACAGCTTTGCACGACCCCAGGTAAATCCCTCGAGGAACTGAAGCACACACCGCTCATCCACAAAATGGAGCTAATCCTAATTCCTTCATGGAGTACAGCACAGCTAAACCCACTCTTTGTTTCCAGGTGCTCACGGAGCTCAGCAGTGACGCTGGTATGTGAAGTGCCGAGAGAGAAGGACTCCTTGGATACCCAATTCATTCAGCTTTCTCTGGTAGTTAATAAGTACAAGATGGCCACATTCCTCAGAAGGGATCAATAACTGCCCAATGAACCCCTCTCCCCATATATGCAGCAAAAGCTATCTGAGGTCTTCTCTGACCTGTGTCACAAGAAATTCTCAAGATGGAATTTTAAAGGAGTTTAGAATCAGGAAGACAAGATGAAGGCTGTATTGTTGACTCTGCAATCAAGCAGTCATAAAACTTTTTGTTTCTTTAAAACCTTTAGTTTCTGATGTCCTACTGTTAATCCCATGTGGCTAAAAGATTATGGTTTAGGCTCCATAAAAAAAACATATACACCACAATAGCTCAGACATCACATGATTTACAAAAGCAAACAAACACCTACATAGGATGCTTCCTTTTCTTTTTGGTTTTTAAATACACAGGTTACATTGCCTCACACACTGGTTTTATGTGGGGGATAGAAAACACTTAACCCTAGGTGCTGGGACGCAAAAGTTACAGAATATCACCAGAATTGCACAGGAGACTTCACAAGCTGGCAAGATTAATCACATTTTTCACTTTAAATAACAGAACAATTTTTTTCAAAAAGCTCTTTTAAAACAAAAAAAATAAAAAAGCCTCTGAGAAACTCAAGCAATTTGCTTTCCCTGGAGGCAGCACTGTCTGCAGAGACCTGAGAGCCAGCCTGGAGGGCTTATGGGAGTCGTCTACTTCCATAGGTGAAGTCCCCTACACACCACAGTTGTCCATTCTGACTACTGCTAACCACTTACAATGTGCCCAACCCACAGTACAACCCCCTACCCACTCTGCTCTTTCCCACCTTATGCATTTTTCTCAGAGATCACTAAGAAAAAAACCACAACTCAAAGAAGCTCCAAGAGACGCTTATGACTCCAGAGGGCCTTCACACATTCTCCTGAAGTATCTGACACTAGATATAAGATTCCCCTTCTTCTCTCCTTTTACAATCCCTTCACTGAAATGCATCTCCATATGTGCTTCTTCCAATGAACACCAAGCCTGTAAGCTGCTTTTCCAAGCCAAGAAAAGTTTAAAAGAGGTCACACCACAGAGAACAGACTGCGCATTTCCTAAGAGGGTCATATTACGTAGAATATCCACCGGAGACAAAGTGTTCCCATCCGGTTTCCCACTTCTTTTGGCATCAACGTTGCTCTTTGGGTTAGGTGAAGTGGCAAACACATGCACTGGGAAAAGGAAAAGATGAATGTTTTCTGTTCTCCCCATTTTGCCTGTCTCAGCCAGAATTCCTCAGAGTACTTCTAGGGCCTAACAGAGTGATTCTTGCTATGAAAGTTGACTACTGTATTCAGCATTTGGGACTCCTCCCCATACACTCACAGAGGTAATCAACTTTGGACAGCTCTTGTTCTTCCCTAAAACAATGCTGAAATGATTTTCTTCTTAGACAGACATTAGAAAAAACTTTTTAGCTTTAAACACAGTTAATCAGGGCAACAGGCTGCACTGCTTCCCTGGGTGATCCTGCTGTCAAATGCTTTTAAGGCCATTCGAGATTGGCATCTGCCAGGAAAGCTTTAGAGCTTATCCTGCCTTGGGGCGAGGGGACAGACCAAATGAGTGCTGCAGGCCCCTCCCAGGCCCATTTCTGACAGCTTCAGAAAACTTCAGAGACCACAGAAGGCTGAAGAACACAATTTCTTACCCTCCTTGAGGCACAGGGCCCAAGTCAGCTGCAGGGGCAGTGTGCCGAGTCTCTGGAAAGTGAAGGGGAATTTTGCCTCTCTGGGCTTCAACCTGGGTGACAGAGCGGATCTGCTCCATAGTGGCACTTGCAGCTGGCAAAGGGCAGTCATGCCAGCATGTGGGAGCAGGTGGGCAAAGAGAAAGGGAGGATCTGGAGGCATCTGCAAGGCACTGTTTCCATTAGCAGAGTGAGACAGCTCCCCGCCGTGCATGTTGGCAAGGAAAAGACAGGAGCAAAGCAAGCAACAGGAGGAGTTGCAGGGGAGAGGAACCCCCACCCCAAACTGCTGAAACCAGTTACAACCCAGCAAGCCTCTCTGTGTGCAGCTGCAAACTTGGAAAAGAGCAGGCAGCTCCGAGGAGCGCCAGGATCCACTCTTATGAGAAACACTGGAAACAGAGATCAAAGGGAAACACCAAGCTGTATACACAGCTGGGGCTGTCTTCCTCTGTTAAAAGAGACAGGCACATAGATTTCAACTGCAAGCTCTTTGTGTGTGCTTGCACGTAACTGTGCATCTGTGCAAACGCGTGTGCTCACCCCACATTTGGCCTCTTGACATTACCAGAATGTAGCTGATGGATGGTATTTTCCAAACTGTATGGAAGATTCCCATACAGCTGGGCAAAATCTGACTGGGCAACCCACAACTTAACCCACCCTGGGGAACAAGGCCAAATAGGTGGAAATAAAAGACATAGGAGATACAAAGCATTGCCTTTTTTAGCCTCTGATTTCTACAATAAACCTGCTACACTGCTCGTTCTTTTAGAATAACTCATTTGGACAATTTCACTCAGTTTCCAGAAAGAGTAGAACAATTCCCAGCTAAGGGCTGGGCTTTGGCCATGTGGAATTACAATAAATTACCCCAAATGTTCAACAGTTTGCGCCTTTAAGTAGCACTGTAAAGTCTCTTCTAAGAGAAAAATGTAAAGGACACGTTCTCCAGAACTTCCAGGAGAGCTGGAGCAATCTGTCCTGCACAGTCCAGTTCTGAGAGGAAAGAGCAGAGGAACACACTGTGGTCGTACACAGAAATGCTGGCAGCTGCCTGTTCTCAGATCCTGAACACCTTGGCTGACCAGGCTCAAGCCTAGGGACAGCCACGGTGAGCTCCTCAGGACTGATCTCACCTCTGAACCTTCCCATTCTATTCCTTTTCTCTCCCGGACTGCTCACAGGGAGATGTAACCGTACACAAATAAGCAGTAAAATCAGGTCTGGATTAGCTTCCTTTTCCTTTGCACATATCCCCTCTAATGCTTGTGTGGCTTTGCCAGCCTTCAACCTCGTAGAAGGGTCCTTGCCCCTCTTCTACAAATACACTCACTTATCCACAAGAAGAGCAGCATCTATCAAATGCCCTCCTTTTGTTGCTGCATTATTTGCTGTCCTGGACAGTAAGGGGCCCTTGGCACTGCTCTCCAGATGACCAGGCATAACTACAGAGCTGTAGCAACAACTAGAGAGGAGCAAAAATTGCCCAAGTGAAGGAGCAAGTATTTGAGAGTCATTAAGAGCTGTGCTTCTAAATGATTCAGATGCTTTTAGATATTCCACACTGGCTCAGCAACCAGACAACTCAGAGATAGCAGCCTGCTCTTGACTTTGCAAGCATGAGTAAATTTTGTGCAGCTGTTTACTACCTACCACGATAAAAACCACACCCTTACCACAGGAATTGTTATCAGCCTGGACCATGCGTGAACCCACTGATACCATACACAGAATCTATTTCTGTGAAAGTAATCCTGCATTTCAAACTCATGTCCTGTTTCCACTGGAGGATTACAGAGCATAAGCTTTTTTGCACCGATTTCTGTTATTCCTCCTTCTTTCCCTCAGCCCCTCCTCCTGTGCAGAAACCCTTGAACAGGCAGTTACAAGATCTCTCTGTAACAGCTACATCCCCTTTCCTGACTCACCTTTTGAGCTGAACATGCTCATTTGCAAAATCTCCCATTCATACCAATCCCTTCTTCATCCTGAGTCTTATAACTTCAACTCCCAGGCAAAAAAATAAGAGCAAAAAGCACATCCATCCTTTGCAAAAGCTTTTCATTTTTCCCTAAATAAGTCATGTTGCTTTATGAATGCACTCTCAAAGGTAAATAATTAAGAGGTGAGGGACAGAAAATCTTATTACGCAGCTAATGGGAAGTGATGCTCAGGCAGCAGTGTACCCATAAAGTGTACCTTCAAAAGACAGCCCTTAAGTTTTCTCAGTGGAGCATTGGGTAGAAAACCTGACTCATCCCATTGCTCTGGAATCCAGGGATTCCTCTGTGTTCCTCCAGAGACAAATCCAAACCCTCTCTCTGAGATTCAGCCTACGTCTGACAGACTCAGGTGCCACCTCTGAAAAAGGGGATACTTCAATTTTGCACAGGCATCATAAGGAGCAACCAGAAAGAGCACCAGGCAGAGAAGATCTGTATTTCTGCACAAATTCAAGCTCCCAAGGCACACAGAAGGGTGATGCATAGATGACACCAACTACTGCTATATTCTGCCATAGCCCTGAGTTAGCCCATTCCATGTTATCAGATGGTTTCACAGGAGAATTCCTGACCTCTGGTTGCACATTGCCTATTTAATTGTTATATGGTTTTTCTCATGCACTGTTTGGGAGGAAAGCTGCCTGGTCTGTTTGTCCACAGCTATGCAAACTGCTCAGGGTGACCAGCACCACTTGCAGCCAGGTAACAACCACAGCAACTGTGAGATGATCCTCACTCTCCTTTCCCAGACAAGGGTAGGAACAGCTGATATAAACTTGAATTTACCACCACAGCACCCAAAGCAAGGAGTCAGACCATACTGGTGTCACCCACAGCAGCAAAGGTGCCTTCACTTTGTGTCCTTCTCTTTCTTCATGGGAGAAGGTGTTATGCAGCATCCCCTGGCCCTGGGCAACACTGACAGGACAGCAGGACACTGAGCGGGACACAAGGAGTAAGCATGAAGTTTTGAAGGACAAGTGAAACTTGTGTGAAGGAGAGAAAAGGCAAGCAACTGGCTGGAGATGTGGATCAATGATGCAAACTTGTTCTTGCTCCTTTGCTTCATCGATCCACATCTCCAGGCACTGGATCCATGTGTATTTCTGTGCCTTACCTGTTAAATGGGGGTGTCTCATTCTTCCCATCCTCCTTTGAATATCAAAAGGTTAGAGACTCTCTAAGTTGTGATATTTTGGTAAAAACAGACCATGTACAGAAAGCAGAATGAGAGCTTCTTGCCTACATTTTCTATCCCCCTTCCTTTGGTTATCACAAGTCTGCATGGGCTATATTGCTGTAGTACCCTCAGTACATGTACCAGGTAAAGATGTAGATCAGCACACACAACTCCAATGCACAACTCTGCCCCTAGAGTACAAAGTCCTGAAACTTGTCATTACAGATAATCTGTCTCAAAATTATATTCTATCTTCTCTAGGGCAGAGACTTTCCCCAATTGGCTTTTAGCTAGAAATGCTCTCAGGCCCATGAGCAACCTTAGTCACTTGAACAAGAAAAGTTGTTGCATCAAGATTTCTGGCTCTTGGCACTTCAAATAGCATCCCAGGAAAAAAATATAAAGACCCAAAAAAAAAAGCCTGCCAAGTCTCCAGAGATGCACTGGGAGAGAGATGGCAAGTACAGAGCTCTGATATGACTGGAAATGGAGCCAGGAAAGCTGAACGCCTCACTTGCTACTGGGGCCAGATTCTTCCTGGGTCCAAGCTCACTGATGACAGAGGACATTTGCCCAGTCTTTGTAATTTTTTGAGGACAGCCATAAACATACAGAACTGGAGAGGGTTCAGCCTGAAGGAAAACTGTGGCAATGCACCCAAGTAGAAATTTGAGGATGCCAAGTTTGGGAAGAGATTCAGGAAGCAAGGCTGGCAATGATGCACTCCAAATCAGAGTGGTAACCTCTGATTTGGTGCAGAGACTCGACTGCAGAGCATGTTTCTCTCTAATACGGGGGCTTCCTCTCAAGTGTCCCATCAGGGACGCAAGACGACGAAAGGATTCTCAGCATCAGACCATTATGACATGGCCAAACAGATTGCACTGACAGTTCTTTCCACACCATAGGAGAAAAACACATCAGAAAGTGTCCCTAAAACACATCTTAGTTGAGAAGAGCTTTGCGATATCTGTTTCTGAAAACTGGCTTATAACAGTGATTTTATTGTGCAACAAAAACATTTTTCTTTGTGACAGTTTATCCAAAATAGTAGTATTGTTCTTTTTCCTCTTCTTTCTTCAACAGCTATTGCATTCCTAAGGGAGGTCCAGAGCTCTGGGAGCAGAAAGGAAGGCAGGCATACACTCTTCACTGCATCACTTTGAATAAAAATCTAAAAATTCCTATATGAGCAGTACTACAGGACTTCCAACAAAATGTGGATCATTTTGTTTCCTTTAAATCTCAGCACGGAGACTAGCTGTTCCTTTTCAGTAGCTTAACTCAGAGTTCAAAATGTTCAGCAGCCCAGCCAATGTGAGACAAAGCTTTTGCAGACTTTCGATTGTAAGTGAAATCAAAACACTGCCTCTGCCCAAGGAGGCACTTCACATGAACAAGTGTGGTGGTCAGCCAGAGATTGATCCCAGTGTTACAGCACATGACAGAGCAAAGCAAAAGAAACAGCAGCAAAAGGCAGACTGACACTAAACGACAACGGTTGAGCCTGAATGTATCCAGAAAGAGCAGCTCTCTGGTAGCCTTACTCCAAAAACCACTGGATTCTCCCTCTCCAGGTTAAGCAAAAACAGGCACAGTAGTATAGTAAGTTATCCAGATCTCCCAAACTAGAGGAACATGCTGCAGCTCTGCTGAAAACTGTTAGTCCCAGCTGAAAACAGAGGCATCTGTCATCCAAACAACAGAGCTGAAGACAGCCAACTACCTCCAGCTCTCGTTCCACACCGGCCATGGAGACAGGAGGGTTTAGCTACAGTTCCCACAAGGAGCAAGTAGGATCAGTGCATGCTGTGACCTTTGGATGTGTCAAAGAAAGATGCATGCTCAGCTGTGTTGGACACGGTTTGGACTGCTGCAGGGAACATCACAGGTTCCAAGTGTTATTAATGAGGAAAACAATACGTACTGTCAAGGTTTGCTACATGCAGTTAGCATGAAAACAAAGCCCACTCCAGAGAACAAATGAAATTTACTGCATTAGTTTCTTGTTCCAGCTTTCCTGATAAATAGCACTGAACTCAACACCACATTGATTAGTTGGTTCAAGACAAACACTGATCAGATTGCCTTGGCAAGTATATACAGCACTACACAAGCACAGTCATCCTTGTCTATTCAGAGTAGCAAGGATTCCCTGTACTTTCCCTGTACATTTCCCTTCCCTCTATCTTTCCCAGCCTAGACAGCATGTCTGCTCTGTTTAAAAGCCCTATGTTAAAATGCTTTTCCCTCCTTCTTCTCTTGCATTTTGCTAACAGACACACTCAAAGCCCCTCTTCTGAAGAAAGAGACCTAAACTGTGCAAATGCTGCAGAGTCCCAGAAGGCCCCACATTTCAGTGCAAGCTGACCCATGGCATGATTTTCTCTTCTACATCAGTAGGGTTTTTCCTTTATCTTATCTGGCACCTCAAATACACATCCCCAGTACAACAATCAGCTCTGAGTGAGAGACTGCTCTGGAGAACCACTGTGCAATAAACAGTCTCTCACGTTACAGAAAGAATGGGTGGGAACCACTGAAGATGGGGGTCTCTGGTAAGAGTCAGAAAGGCTAAAAATACAGTATACACAATCATTGCTGTGTGTTTGTCCTCTTCACTTTGTTTCTGATCACCTCAAAAGATATCAGAAAGGATCTTACACCATTTCGCTCTGCTTTTGTACTAAACACAACTTTCAGCAACTTGATTTAGAAGTTTGTCTCCTTTAGACCTCGTACTTTTCCTATTTAAATGATGCACTTTTGCAGAGCCACAAATTCTGCACGATCTTCTGAAAATTCTAATTTCAGTGATCCTCCCAAGGTCTCTTTCCCTCCTTGGATCTATCTTTCATTTGAATTGTTGTTAGCATAAGAAAAATATGCCCTCAGAACTCATCCTTTACCCTGTTAACTCAGCTTTGTTTTCCTTCCTTCTGGTGTATTACAGTGAAATCATCATCAAAACCAAACAGAACAATGTAGGATATACAGAAGAACTTATGGTTTTTTGTTCAGTTTTTTTTTTTATTTTTAAAATCTGATCAATAGCCTTTCAAACATCTTTCTTGTTCTATCAGGAGACGTAGCTTTTTAACAGACACCACCACCATGTTGGTTTACCAGAACTGCCACTTCACAGAGCAGCAGGAAGTCACCTCAGTGCTGTGTGTTCCTTCCCTTATTACCACACTGACCACATCCTCCCAACACTGGCATGTGTAAAATGTTCACAGACAAGTGCTAGTACTGCTATCTGGATAACATGCAACATTTAGCTTTAGCCTGAATTTTGTTATCCTTTTTGAGAAAATATTACACCAGCAAAGTGCCTCTTTCAGTCACATGCTTGACCATGTTTTCTTTTAGAAAATGATGGGGTGATGCTTACGCATCAGTTTTTTGGTGGGCGTGTTAAAGGGCTAAAAAGTATCATTTTAGTTACGTCTTGCAGCAGATGAGAAGCAGAATACTGGTTTCTTGTTTAAATTCAAGCTATGACTCATCCTGGGCAGAGATAAACTGAAACACATATCCATTAAATAAAAAGCACAAACAATTTTCCAATGTGAGGATTAATGACAGATAATAACTATAAATTAACTTTAATCTCTTATAACAAACAAAGTCCCTTATATAAATGTCACTGCAATCTTTTCAGATAAAAACAACGAATGAAAGCAAGAAGAAAAGTCATTTAAGTATTATCAGCTAATATC
Organism: Myiozetetes cayanensis; assembly: GCF_022539395.1. Classification (NCBI taxonomy): domain Eukaryota; kingdom Metazoa; phylum Chordata; class Aves; order Passeriformes; family Tyrannidae; genus Myiozetetes; species Myiozetetes cayanensis. Next base: position 10,316,223 of record NW_026086605.1, read on the forward strand.
TGGTACCAAATCAAGCAGCTCCTTAGCAGAACCACTGGAGTGTTCATGAAATATTTCAAGACTAAGAAAAGGAGTGGCACTTAAAACACTGCTTTACTTTTAAAAACCCACATTTTTAGTTATTTTTTGACATTAAAGGGGTTCAAGATTCTTAATCCTGACACATTAAAACATCATCAGCTCCACAATACTGAGTTCAAGTTAAATCACATATTCAAAAGGGAGGAGGAGAGCATTTTGGTTTTCTACTATTCTCTTGCTTGAAAGAAACTCTGTGTAATCACTGAATGGGTTAAACCAAAATTTAACTGAACATAAGAAGGCTGCTGTTCACAGACAAGAAGGGAAAAACCAGAGTCAGGGACCTAATAGTGGACAATTTTGAAAATTATAGTGTGTGTCAATAATGGAGATAACAGTGAGATTCAAAAGGAATAATCTCAAATAATAGGGAAAATGAGCACCTGTCAGCCACAAAGCCATTACTATCAGGGCTTTTATATTTGCAACAGTTAAGTCTGGAGACACTGACAAACTTAACAAGAGAGCAAATCAAACATGATGAAAATCTAACCAGGAAGTAATCCCCCCTCACTCAGAAAACACTGCTGTGGAGTTTGAAAATAAATGCTTCCAGTATGAAACTTGCTGTCCAAATCATTGGTAATGAACACTGCAAACACAGCAAAGGCACTGCAGAGTCTAGCTGGGTTTGCAGATGTGAGCAGCTGATCAAGCCATAGCATCTGCATTAAGGGACAGATAATCCCAAACCAGGAACAATGGACTCCTGAACAGAGTTCCCAGATATAGGAGTCTGCCTGTACAGACCACCCAACATGATCAAATGTGCGCTCTTCCCACAAGGATGAAAACCAAGGGCTTGTAAAACCACGTCTGAGGCACAGACCTGGAGTACAGTGCCTCTGAATGGGAGGGCCTGGAAGAAAAGACCTTGCTGAGAAGGCTGATGGTTAGGAATCTTCAGCCAGAAGCAGGTGGGGGACTAGGGAGAGTAAATGAGACAAAAGGGGAGGAAGAAAGAGATATTACACCAACCAAGAATGGGAGAACAAATTCATCAACAAGCACCTTGTCAGCATTCAGGACAAGGTGGTATAACAGGAAGCATACGTAATAACACTTCTTTCACTAGTAACATTTGTAATGATGTGCTGGTCAGCAGTAAATCCTCATGATATGCCCACCTGAGGTAGCATTACTGTCCTCAGTTACAGACAGAGAAATAAGGCAGAAACTTCCTCAACTCACACGGGTAGCTGGTATCAGGCACATCCTAATCCCATTGATACATGCCAGTCTTTAGCTGGACAGTAAGTATGGTTGCTAAGGTCTCACCCACAGAGAGTTTGAAGCTTTGCTGGCTGCCCTACAGGCCTGAGGCTAGAAATGGATGATCACAGATCCATGCAAACCTGCCCAATGTAAGAGGACCAGGCTGGTACGGGGAAAGATGGAGACAGTTCTGCTCTAAAGCTGTACTGAGTGTAAGCAGCATTTGCAATAACAATTAGATATGCAAATAAGCACATTGAAGATTAGTGACGGTTTACTGTTGTCATGGAGAAAAAAGCACCTTCAATTCTGGGTCAGACCCAAGGACTGCAATTTTTTTCCCTCAGTGGTAAATATAACCGGATAGTGCACTGGAAAACCCAGGAGCCAACATTCCTCAACACAGCTTGACCTGGGACTGGAGAGGCTGAGACTCAGGGAGCAACATAACCCAAATAAAAAGCCTCCCTGCATCAACCCAGAAAGACAGGACCATGGCAACTCTAGATACTCAAAACTACCAGGAGGTAGAAGCACAGGCTGGAAGAAAACACCCACACCATGCAAAGGCCAAGCTGCTTCCCAGCGTTGCTGCTGCCAGGGGAGGCAGATGTGGGGGAAACTGAGGGCAACACGATTCAAGAGGTATTCAGCTCCAATTCCCTTGAAACCACATGGGAAGATCTTGTCTGAATGAAATTACACACTTGGCTCAAAGCCTCTGTGTGTCTTTGGCCATCCCCATAGTCCTCCCATGCCTTGTTAAATGATGGCTGCTAAGAGAGAAGAGGAGGCAATCAGCCTATTTAGACTCAGCTTTCCTTCCCACCCTGGGGGTTTCTTCATAGGAGCAGCTGGCCAGAGCACTGCCTTTGTTACAGCAGCCACAAAAAACACAGACACCCACCCTCAGCCCCCCCAGAATCCCACAGAAGAGCCAAGATAAGTTTATAATGGAAACCCTGACATAACTTTAACTAGAGCATCCTGAATGGAAGGCGATAATCTGATCTGTGTGTGAACTAGCTCCCCTTGCCTCAATGGTATTTATCTTACTTTAACTCCTGTTACAAAAGGGTTGAGTCATATAACAGAGCCAGCCAAGTAACAAAACTGCAGGGCTTGCTAAAACGTCAGATTCAAGGATAAACAGGCACAATCCTAAAACAGGTTAGAAGAGTCTCCACAGGAACACTGGTAGCCAGACCTCGGAGACTCTGGACAAAGGCATTTTCTTCTGTGTTGCAGAGACTGTCACAGCCCAGTGGGGGTGTGGGGGGAGAGGGTGCAGAGCACAGGGCTTTGCCCTTTGGTTCATGGTAACACATATTACCCAGGGCCCAAGAAACCTGATCCCGTAGCAACCTCATGTATGGAAAGTGCCCCAATCAGATTTCACTGTGTCAGGAGGAGAACAGTATTTACTCTGCATACAGATTAGTCACAAAACTGGGTCACTTCTTGCCTTTTCAGAGAGAGGGAAAAAAAACCACCACCCCACAACCAAAAACAAAGCTTCTTTTTCAGATCTTTTTGTGTCTTCCCCCCAACTTTTAAAACTACATGATGCGGTGTGGGTCATTCACAGCTGCCAAAGCTGATCAAATGGCACCTGCATGGATAAGGTTAAAGCACATTACACTCACTAGGCTTGCATTTCTCAGAATTCGGCTCATTAGCTACTTACCGGTTCTTTTCTAGTTCGTTGTGCGTAGACCTGGAAGATAAACAAAAATTTGGATTAGTCACCTTTGACCTCTGAGCACCAAAGTTCAACTGCTGCAAGCTGTGCACATCTCCAGTGGCACACTGCAGCAGAAAGCCAACCAACTACATACATTAAAATCTACAGCTACAATCTCATCCTCCCTGCTGACGAGAAATTCCTCCCCTCCAGTGCAGAAGCTGGTACTCTTACTGGTGCCACAGAAAATGTTCCCTAGAGACTTCAACACACAAAAAATCCCAGAGAGAGGCAAAGATTAGAACAGGGGGCCAGAGTCTGTCACTTCTAGAATCCTTCTGGCTCTGTCAACCCACTCACTACAGGACTGCAGTTACCTTTCTTTGTGCTTTAGTCTCTCCAATCACCCTGTAAAAATATCAGAATCATCTGCTAACACAGGAGCTCACGGAGCATTAATTTATGCACATCAAATACATGGGAACCTTCCAGCAGAACTGGCTCTGTAAGGACAGCCCCCCTAGCCCTTCAGCCATCACATGCCAGATTTAGCCACCTTAGCAGACCCAGATATGCCAGGAATTGGGCATGAAATGGGATGGCCAGGACTGGCCCTGTTTGCAAACATCAGCGGCAGTAAGTAGCACTTTTAGGATGCCTGGAAACCCCTCAGGGATGGAAACAGCAGTGCCACAACTCTAGCATGCAGTGAAGTGACCCATAAAGTGGCACTGTGACCACTTCACAAAGGAGGGGGCTTTGTCTTTATACCTGCCCACCACGCCAAGCACGCTGCCAGCACTCCCTGATTCAGAGCTTGCAGTCTGAAAATGAAACCAACCCGAAACAAAAGGGAAACAGGCAAGTTCATTCTTCTTGCTCTGTGATGACAGCATGAGTGGCAAAAAAAGCTTAAATCCATTCAGAATTTCTAATCTAACCCAGGTAAGGTTGTTGAGGATTATTTAAAAGGATAGCCATTTATCCAACATTTCTCTTTAACAGAAGGTCACCTTAAAATAAGAGTAAAAAGAGCCCAAGAGCTTAATAAAAAGGATCTATTTTCTCTAATTTGGCATCACATTTCTTCCGGAGCTCTGAGAAGATTATCCTCTATCCCCCATCTGGAGAATCCCACAGAGAATTCTACAATTAGGGAACTGAATGGAGGATGTGCTCCAAGGGAAACCCTGTCATAATTAAATGCTTCTCCAAAAAAAGGAAGGAGGAGCGCCTAACAGGTGTTAGAACCTCATTGAAAATGACGAACAAACCGTGGATGTCTGCAAAAAAACAAGGTAAATGAGTTTTAGCTGACCATGGTTGAGAGCTGTGGGTGGCCAGAGGAAAAACAAAACGCTACCGTGTGCCTGTGCAAGCTACCTAGGGCAGCAGGATATGGGATACCCCAAAGGCAAGGCACACTACAGGCAAACTCTTCATGTTCAGGAAACTCCCCAAAACAGTGGATGCCTTAATTCTGGTTCCCAGGAATCAGAAACATGAACACAGTGTTTAGTCCAGAAAATCTTTCAAATCAAACCCACACCGCCCCCAGAGTCTAAACCAGCAAAATCCATTTATCCAGGCAACTTGGATCCAAATTAACCCACCAGAGCTGAGCTGAGGCCCTTTAAAGCCATTGCTTCTACATACTTTGGAACACGCTTATTGTTCTTATTTACTGTATGTTCCTGCAGGAGACTTTGCACTCTTCCTAGCTGTGACATTAGCAGTTATAAGGCCAGAGATATGCAATGGCTTGAATTCCTATATTATATCGAGCCAATTATCAAGGCCAGCACTGAAAGAACAAAGTTTGGCCCACTGCTGTGAACAAAATTAAAACAGCAGGTTCTCCTTACTCCTCTCACACAGGAGACTCTTTATTACCTATCTGCCTTCTGATGAACAAGACAACTGAGAGAGGTCACAGGCTTTTCACCAAGTCAGGAAATGTATGCTGTGACTTTTAACCATGTCTGTGTCATGGAAAAAAAACAAAACTCACCCCCCACCCCCAACACCTTCACACTGAAGCTGAATGCAAACAAAAGAATCCTAGCAATGTTGAATGAATCCTACAGGGAGGTTGCTTCTCTTACCTGCCTATGCTTTGCTTAGTGTAACTGGGGACCATTTGGAAAAGTTGTAATTTTTTGCTCCATCTGGATTTAGGAAAAAAGCCCAACACCACTTCTGACTACCATCATTCACTAATTCATATTTTTTGTGGCAATTTCTCTTTGCTCGCACAACACATAAAGGAAAGTACTCCTCTCTCTTCTGTTCATAATTAATTTCATTTTCTATAGGTCCTGACCTAAAGATTAGTTTTCTCCCCTCATCTTTGGGCTACACATGTTACTAAGATTTATTTGGAGTTAAACAAGGACAGTGCTGTCAGTGAAGTGGAAAAAAGTACAGGAACCTTTACTGATACTACATTCAGAAAAAAAAAAAAAAGTCTTTTAAATAGTTGCAGAAACAAATGTAACTGGACCTCTTTAACTGAGCTGGTCTTATCATCAACTGAGAACCTGGAGAGTATCACCAGACTGAAATCAAAGCCTCATCCTTGTACGCCATCGCCAGCTTCTCGATGGGTACATGATGAACACCACAGCCCTGAACTGTTGCCAAAGCTCAGGGAACATTTCAGCGCTACTTGTAACGCTCTGGGTTTACAGCAGCGAGAAACCTGTGCCTTCAGCGTGATGCTGCTTTGCTGCTGCTGACAGTCAGTCACAGCCTGTGTCACCCGGTGGCATGAGGACACCACTGTCGAGCATGGACCACAAACCAGAGGAACTCACATCCCCTCTGTCAGGCAGACAGGGCAAGCAGGACCTTGCCCCCACCTGCAAAGCTGAAACCAGAGCCATGCAGGCACAGACATGTTCAGAGGGGGAAACAAAAGCCCAAGCACATGTACTGGCACTGCTAAAACGTCAGCTGCAATTTAAAAGTAGCTCAAGCACAAAACGTCTGCGGGGTTCTCATTTAGAAGTCAGGTTTCTATAGCAGTCAATAAATTTAAAACAGCCAAACTGATAACTGCTCATAAAAACTGAAGGAACGTTGTATAAGGAGGAGGATCCTGTTCACTGCATTTTGAAAACAGCTTGGGAAAAGATCAAGAAAGAGTTTTAGAAGCTTAAGATAAAGGAGCCAAGCAAACAACAACAAAACCAGCAAATCCGTCCCCCCTTTTTTTTTAAACGCCAAAAAGTTAAAAGGGGACAAATATAAGTTTACTCCGATTTACCTCAGATACCTGAAACTGCATACAAAATAGGAAGAAAGTGGGAAGAGGCAATTGTCAGTCATTCTAATTTAAGGTCAGATGCAGCAACCTTTCTGCACCAGCGACAATGATTCTGCCTGCAACCTTGCTATCCAACACAGTAACAAGGTGTTGCTGAAACACTGACCTACAGTGAATGAGTCCCCCAGTGAATGAGACACTGCAAGTAATTTGCCACTTTATCCCATTTTCTTTATTTAAGTAAAATATCTCCTACCATGGTGGGGGCAGCCAAACTTTCCCTGAGCACAGGTAAGCCAACGAAACAAACTGCATCAAGGAGGAACAAGCTCTAAAGAGCACTGAATTAATTTGTCACTGGGGTTTTTACTGTAATTAAAATCACAAAGCTGACGCATGACATTAAACGCAGCTGACCTTTCTGGTTTACACATTTATTATTGATAAATATCCCAACATATGCATTTGCAGAATACCTGCATTTTGGTTTGTCTTCTCAGTGACGTAACTATACAGCAATTGAGAGCCCTCGTTCTATGTGCTACACAGATGGCATTTAGACCCAATGATCCTGTCATCCCTCTTGAACCTGGTCACCTTCCTGCCTGGCTCCGGCACCAGCTCCTGGCTCCAGAGGAGTCCAGGACTCCAAGACCTCCATCCATCATAACAGATATAATGGTATCTCAGGAGGTGCTGCCGGTCACAAGGGGCCTTTTCCAGTATGTGTCCTTAACACCAACACAGCGCCAGTGCTTCTCCTCCAAATTCACTCATCCCACGCTGCTTTATCAAGAATTTAATCAGGAAAGCAATATTCTACCAGCCTGTGTAAATTAAGGCCCAGTTACCCGAATCATGTTTAAAAAAACTCCCAAGAATATCCCATCTGCAGACCAGGCTTTCTGTCTTTCTTCACTCAGGCTCAGCTACTTCTGCTTGTGCATCATCACACCACACACAAGCTCATTTTTCTTCATTTTACAGACCTTTCCCACCTCATGGCTCTGCTGACACCCATTCACTGGGCCACTAAATTCCCCCTCAGGAAATGCCTCCTTCCGTTGCCCAAGGTAAGAACATCCAACCCTTCTGGAATGAGTGAACCATATTACTGCTCTTTTTCACAAGTTCCTCCTCAGAAATGGCTCCTTTTGGAAACAGCCAAACGACAAAACAAAACAAATGAAAAAGAAGGGTGATCAACAGCTTTTTCAAATTTTAAATCCACCTGTGTCTACAAAACAGAACTTACTGGCTGAAGAATCCCAGTGTTTTGCCACGGTTTCAAGTGGACCAACACCACAAAGAGACTGTGAAATCAATGCAGAAGCCAGTCTGGGAAGCCCATAAAGAAGCTCTACCAGTAGCATGAGAGGCTTCCAGCCCAATGTCAAGACAAACAAAGGCTGCACAAGAGTTAAATCCTCCTGCCCAGACAGAGATGCTCAAGGGCTGAGTTTCTAAGGGAATTGTGAACCCAGCTCACCTTTGGGAGGCCCAGGAGTCTGGCCCTCAGAGAGCTGCAGGGAAGCCTTAGGAACACAGCAACTTATGGCACTTAATCCTTCCATGAGGAGCAGGATGCAGCTGAACAGAAGATGGCACAGCCGGAGCAGGAGTCCTTCTGCTGCCGTCCTTATGCCCTGTGCAAGTAGCAGCCTCAAGTCTAACAAGAACATCACCTCAGCCTTCCATATCATCAAATCTAACAAAACATTTCCTTCCAAGCAACAAAACCAGAGACAAAAGTTATCTTAAGCCATTACTATCTCATGATCCCCTACACTGTCTGGCCTTGAGGTCCAGAATGAATTCCTCTCCACGAGGAGCTGAAGTGGGGAGACGGAACAGACTGTTTCCCCTTCTCACTGACGTCAATGCCAGTGCACCAGATTAACCTGGCCCCAAACTCTGGCTAGTTTTTCTGTGGCTCTTGGATGGACATGGTGTCAGATTCCTCCTAAGGATCTGATCAAAGCTGTTTTCCCAGGATCAAGCCAGACCCTTTCCAAAGTTCACATTCTCCGTCTCCAACAGAGAAGGGGATGCAGCCGTACTGGCATCTGTTCGTGTTTGTTCATCTTTGGAAAAGGAGAAATGGCCCCACAGTCTGTTTTCAGCTCAGAGAGCGGAAGAGCTCTTTCACGTGGTTCACAACTGCAGAAAGTCATCTACCTGTGGATTTCTACACTGCATTGTGAAAGTCTCCTGCAACACTCAGTCAAAACAACTTTACATTGCACACATCCCTTGAAGAAGTAAATGTCTTCAAAGTCATTTATTTACACAGCCCCTCTCAGTTTAGTACCTGCTCCTAATCATCATTATTTCTGTTTGCAACATTTCAGAAATTAACTTTTCTGTAACAGTTTCTATGCAGAGGGGACAACATCAACACACAGAAATTCTAAATGATTTTCACAAGGTCACACAAGAAGCCTGTGGCAGAGCAGAGGACTTAACTCAGGTTCCCTCAACCCCAGGATAAGACTAGCATTGGTGTGTGGTTGTTCTCAGGCATCCCAGAGACAGCTAACAAGGACACTTGTGCCATCTGATTCTTAGGTCAAGTACCCAAAAAGTAACATAATCATTGTATAGTACAAGTGAGAAAAAAAGCTTACAATCAACAACAACCCAAACCCAAACCAGCCTTCATGTCTTGCCCACTGTCAGCCAAGTGGGCCAACCCTACTCTTGGACACGCCTATGCAAGGGGCCAGAGAAAATCTAAAATGGGAGCCAAAGGCAAAGCAGTATTAGTTTACTGATAAAACTCAACCAACAGACATATCAGACATAATCCTCAGCTGAGAAAGCATGCTGTTCTGCTGGTGCATGTTCTGCTTTTCCAGCACAAGGAAGAGAAGAGCAGGAAGACAGCTCCTCCTTGCTGAGCACCAGAGTTTATCCCAGTTCCAGCGCTGAGCTGCCCCAAACCAGATCAACACCCGATAAAGCAGCATAAGGTGACACTCTGCAGGAGAAGGGTTTTCCACATAACACATAACAGCAAGAATGTTGTTTGCGTTCAGTGCTGCAGTCTGGGGCAAGCAAATAAGTCCCCAGTTTGCTTCCCTCCCCACTGTGCAGGCTGGAAGCAAGTGTGCTGGTGTGGGACTTCTCCTGCACCACCAGAGACCCCACATGCAGAGGCTGGTCCCAGCCCCAAGTGCTAAGGGAAAACTGCCCTCATGCAGGGCCCTGCTCGGCCAAGAGGAACTGGGTTTGCTGAACAAGCAGCTATTCAATATTTTGTTTTCTCCTCATTGTTCAACATGTGGCCTCAAGCCAAGCCCTGCTCTGAATACAGAACTGGTGGTTTCCTTACAGGCTTTTCGACAGGCTCACCAAGAGCAGTGGCTGGGCAGTTCACAAGCACGTTTATTGTCAAACATCCTCACTTTCCAAACTGGAAGCTAAGAAACAGGGAAACCAGAGCTGCAACTTCTTGTTCCTCCAGCCATACGTGCACTTAGCACAACTCCTGATGGTGCTTCTTGTGGCTATGCATCATCAGCACTTCCACAGCTCACATCCCAGGTTCATATCTTGGAAAAAAATCACTGTATGAGGAATAGACTATTTGGAGTCTCCTGCAACAAGCTTGAAAGGGACTTGCTGAATGCACACTGGGCTGCTGAGAGCAGACAAGAGTGAAGCAAGTTCTCCAGTGTGCTATTATTCACTGCTCCATTCTGCCTTCTAACTTCTGCCACAAGTGAGCAAAGGTCCTACAGAAACCACTTCCTTCCCTTCCCAGCCCACACTCAGCCATATCAGAAGGGGCTTGTGCACACAGATCAGACACTAAGCCTGATGTGTGCTACACTTGGGAAGGTACCTTAGCCACTTCAGCAGTCCTCCTCCCTGGGACATGGAGCAGACAATATCTTCTACAACAATTTAGAACTTGGACAAATTCAGGTAGATCCTCACAGGTCAGCAGAAAGTATAATCTTTGCCTTCACTAAGGCATATGTCCCGTCTGTAACTCATGATGCAAGGGAGTTTGAGGTTCTTGTAGATGGATTCTTGACTTTTTTTTTTTTTTAATGCATTGACCAAACCATGTATTTCATGGCCTGGTGAGGAGAAATATCAGGTGACTTCACCATGGCACCTCCAGTGCTTCCCCATGAACATGGAAGAGCATGACACAGAATGAGGACAGCAAAATACAGACACTTCCTCACACTAATGTCAGGTATGCATTGTCCCCCAGGCCTCTCCCAAGTGGGAAGGACAATCTCCCGACACAGTCATCATAAACAGATCATTCAAAGCAAAATGGGTTACTGACATAGGACAAAGCATTCGCTTCATCCATCCTCTGCCAACACCTTAATATCTCTGCTAACAAAATTTTTGCTGTCCATTATTCAAGGGTATTACAAAGCAGGGTAAGGTCTGACACCGCAGAAAGCTCCATGTGGTCTCCCAGCAGGCTCCATGAGTCTCACTGCATGGTCAGGGACTCAGTCTGTGCCATGGCCACACCAGAACCTGGCAGAGAGATCTCAGTGGTTCACAGAAAGAGAATAAAGACACGGGACACAATTTTCAACTCTACCTGGAAAACTTAGGATCCTAAGCCTCATCTTCTTTCAAACAGTCACAAACTCCAAAACATCTATTCTGCTTCCTGAAAACAGGATTAGAAAAGTGTGCACATTACCCCAACGTACAGATGGTGGGAACCATATAATGTACAGATGGTAGGACCCATGTAGGTCATCTGACGTGCCCAGATCTCGCAGCCTTACAGCAGCAGACTCAGGAAACGATCCAAGGACCCAGCATGCCAGCCCTTTGCCCTGTACCATGCTTCTTCCCACACATAACATTACCCTTTTGAGGAAGGTGGTCATTTCCAGAAATAGCCTTAGCAATGCCCTCTGCAGTGCAGCAGTCTGTTTGGGGAGCATGTACTTCTCTGCAACACACACCTTCTTTCCTAAAGAAACTGCCTTCAGATGCACTGGGGAAAATGAGGCTTTTTGAGTAAACACCACCTGACTGAAACACACTTTGTTTGAAAAGAAACTGATGGCATTTGTATGGCTCTGGGCCAGGCCAGACTTTCTTCACTTCTATTTAGACTTATTAGTTATCTCTCATGTTACAGCTATACTGCTGCAACACTGTGTCTGGAGATGAAGGCAGAGGAAATACACTGAAAACCATGAAAATACATCAGCACTACTGTTAGCTACACACTGTACTAGGGAAACTGAGGCACGAAGACTTACACAGACTGTAAGAAAAGCAGGAAGAGAATCCAAATGCCTGATGTCTGGGGTTGTATTCTGTCAACAGGGACATGCACCTAGGAGATCCATGAAAAAGGAAGGCTGAGGAAAATGGAAGAGCCCAAATTTCTCCTGTTCTCACAGTTCTGGCTCACGAGTAGCAGTAACTAATATGAAGGCAGTGAGGTGGCTACTTCCCACAGTTCCCAGATGGCCAAGCTACTTGTGAAGCAGTTCATGAATTGCTGCAGTTTGCAGCCTGTTAGAGGCAAACCAGAACTGGAGCCATGTTACCTTACCATGCCTACACATTCCTTACGGCTGCCCGAGCACCTGGACAATGACCACTGGAGTAACAGTCCCAACAGCAATTCTAATGTCCTCTGTCCCTTCCCAAAACTTCTCCCTTATTGATGGTGTAACAGACAGAAGGAGACAAATGAGAAGCCTTCAGAAAACAATCAACTATTTTATGCAGAGGAACTTTAATCAAAACTGAGGCAAAAGAACTGCTCTCAGTCCACATGTCTGCTCGTCATAGAGCAAGCAGCAAAGCATAAACAAGTAATTAAAACGATGTTGGAAATCATCTAGGCTACTTCAAACTGGATTCATAAAGCAATAGAACTGAAGTGAAATCACTTTTATATCACAGAATGAAAAGAATGAAAGTACAGTAGGGAGCACAGAAAAGGGAGATGGGAATATATCCAGCAGGATGGAAAAAGCAGGCCTGTTCCCTCTGAGCCGATCAACAAGGCAGTGTCTCATAGAGAAGAGATCCAGGCAAAGGCCAGCCAAGTGCACAGCCCCAGAGAACCATAACCTCTGATCAAGAGAGCCCAAAATAAGTCAACAAAAACAAATCCTATCTTTGTTGGTTCAAAGGAGGTAGGGAGTAGAAGCCAACACTCTCAAGAGGAGAACAAATAGCAGCCAGTCTTTGAATTCGGGCAGAAGTTTGTTAGGGGGGATCAGGAGATGATGAACAGCAGGAACTCCAACAAGCAAGACAATTAACTCAGCAGCAGGACATTGACTGGTCTGTTTGGGTCAGAAAGAGAAATGGATTTGAAAGCTCAATCAGGAGGGAGAAAGGAAAGTCAGTCTTACCTACAAACAGGGGAGCAGATGGAAACAACACTACAGGTGACAACCAATTCACTGCCTAGCAAAGGACCAGGTCAGGTTAAACAAAACCATGAAGGATAAATCCCTGCATGTGTTATGGATGAGGCATTACACAGAGAAGATATAAAAAGAGTACAAATGCAGCAAGAGGGGAAAAACCCAAAACACCTGACAGGAATACTAATTAAACCAGAGAATTGCCAGTACACTGAACATAATGGGAAGAGAAAATGAGAGGAACAGATTTGGCCCAAATATCCTTCCTACCACCTCAAATTTCTCTAGGAGCTGAGGCTAACAACCTTCGCATTTCAAAAGACCTTATGAGCCAAAATCTGAAGTTCCTTGTCATCACAGGAGCGCTGTGATCAGTGATGGAAATCAGCCCACGGCAGCTGCTGCACCTGGGCACAGTGCTGCAATACCAACAGCATGAGCCCTGACTAACAGTCCCACTGCTGCAAAACAGCACACTCCTGTAAGGATTCCCCCAGGTCTGGGAGGACAAAGGGACCATGAGTCCTCAGCCACAGACAGTGTCACTTCAGAGCAGAGAGCTGCTGCAGCAGTGTATTACAGCTGAGCTGCAGGTAACACCAAGAGCTGGGCCTACTTCGAGTTTACACAAAGGCCTCTTTGCACAACTTGAGTAGTCTAAAAAGACCACAAATGACATTCTACACCTACTAAAGGTATCGAAGTATAAATTCAGCCCAGAATCATGAGTTTAGCACAGACTCCCTGCCACACAGATCTCCCAGTGCATGGCTGTATTACTAACACACAAAGGAAAACAGGAACTGCAGCTCTGCAGGATCATCTCCCTTGGAGGGCTGTAAAATAAACAGGGTGACAAAGAGGAACACAGTGGGTTCCCCCATGGAAACTGGTACGTCAGCTCTAGCACTCTGGGAGGCCTCATTCCTCACCAGGGAGTGGGGTTTATGCTTCTCATGCCATTTGCAGGGTTCACCCTCACTTTATGCGTTTTCCCTGATAACCTGCCAATTGTACTGCAAAGCCAAGCATCACTGAGAAGACACTGCATACAAAAGCTCACCTCCATGGGGTATTTTTTTTATTTCCCAAATTGTGGCATGATCTCAGTTTCTGATATAGAACAGTAGAGACAAGGAGAGGCACAGTGTAGTGCCAGCAGGTTCAGAAACCCCAGCATCACCAGGGCTTGCTTGTCTACACCTGCAGATTGCACTGGGGCAAATTACAACTAACGGGCAGATGGGATGTGCTGAGGCCAAACAGAGTTATCCAAGAACAATCCTACCTGCCAGCCTGCTCTGACCACCTGTATGCCAATACCAACCTGCCAAGATGGTGGGATTTGAACATGGGATGATTTGGCTCTCGTGCACATACCAGCAATCCAGTTTCCCAGTCTAACACTTATAACTGTCATTATGTTTTCCCAAAAAGAAGTCATGCACATATCTAACTATACTCAACACTGCTGGCCAGTCCCCCTCAACACCTCTAACAGAGGAACAATCCTTAACAGTTCAGACTTGTTCAGTTTTTTTCTCCTGAAAAATTAACCAGCATGCTCATGTATACTCTCTACAAGGGAGGCAAGACCCTGTCTCCAAGAATTTCTAGAGAAAATTTCAACAGCTGCATGATTCCAGATCAGTACTGTACATTATGTAATGTAATGTACATTAAGTAATGACACTGTACATTATCAAAGTGAAGCATAACTCAAAACACAGCACAGCAACTCTCATCCATTCTCTGTTTTACACGTGTGGATTTGTACTCTATGAAGCAAAGCCAAGTCCTGAGCCATGAATAGAGCTCCCTGGCACTACAAGGCTTGAGGCAGAAAGCAGCCTCTCTCTCCACCATATTACACAAGGGCCAGATTCTAACCCACCTACACACAGCCAGTCAAAACTCAGCTCCCACTAGCTGTGGAGTAAGGTGTGATCCAGTTCGAGATGATTAAAAAAATCCCCTAAACCAAACAACTCACAAGCAAATAAACAATCAGAAACACGTAACAACTGATAGAGCCTAGGAGGCAGTAAAGCTGTCAACAAAAAGTCTCAGAGACCAGTTCTCTGGGATGTGAAGAAAGGGGTAGGGGCTTTGTGCAGGAAATTAGACCAAGACAAGCTGACACAGCATTTTGCTCTTTCTAGAATTTCTTACACGAGACAGGCAAACCACTCAGCCACCTGGACACCCTCTCCCCCAGTAAAATCATAATTACAGCACTGTCCTAACTCCAGAGGCTGTAGGAAGGACTGAAAATTGCCAGGTACTCAGTCAGCAGCACAATGAGGGGGCAGGGGGAGGAGGGAGGGAACCTCCTTTGACAGAAGAAATATAATACATTAAAACTGTGCAGTGTTCAACAACCCCCCCACTCCTCCCCTGCACAGCGAGGTACAGCTGCACAGCACTGCTGTTGTGGTAAATCAGGCTTTCTTGTGCACCAGACAGCCAAGGCTGACTTGCAGCTACACATGCCACATCCTTTCAGCTTCTGTGAACCTGTGCTTCAGTTTGTGAACCTGTGCTGCATGAAGCCACTGCCTTAAGGCACACGAGGTACCTAATGCACACCCACCCACCTGCCCCCCACTCCTTGTGCAGGGACACTCCGAGCAAATTAAGGTTAAAGCCGAGAACACCTGAGGGTTTCAATGGTGCAGCCCCCACATCTGCCCTCAAAAGACAGTTTCAAAGGATATGAGAGTGGAGGGCAACAGAGAAGGTTCAGCACAAAGGCAAGAGAGGAGATCTAGAAGCACACGGAGGGAGTTTCCAAGGGGGCAGAGGACAGTGCAACGACAGAGAACATGAGGAGCTGCATCAGCAGAACACCCAGAAGGGTAAAGCAACCCAGGCACCCAGATTTTCAAGACACCATGTCCAAACTGCCTCACCATACTCATTACAGCTGCTGACTCCAAGCTCTGCAGGCAACCTGCTACCAGACTGTAGATGTCTGAAAGGCCCTTGGGAAGTGGCCTCAGACACAAGGGAGGATAATGGAAAGAGAGGAAAATGAAGGGAAAAAGAAACTGGACAGAGATCAAACCCTCCTCCATGGAACTGAGCAATAGATTCTTTGAGTGCCCTTAACAACATGGACCTCCTGGGAGAGCTGAGGGCTCCTAGTGCTGCTGGGAGGGTGCTTGGCATTTCCCCAGGATCAGACCAAAAAATAACAGGCTTTTCTACATGTCTGAGAGCCTAAATAAAAACAAAACACAAATGACGACCTAATATTGTAACACAACTTTAGATTTCATTATAAATCTTAACTTCATTAAACTGGTGGTATTTTTTAAAAAAAAAGTCATTTAGCATCCCTGCTGTTTATTTTATTTCCTGCTGACACAATGATTTAAACTGATTAAAAAGTCCTCTCAATTATTTTCCAAAATGTATAAATATCAAACCAGGCTAATCCTAACTAACTATAATGACCTTTTCAAATAATTGGGTCTATTAGAGCAGTTTCCAGTGACATTGAATTCAAGTTAATGTACCCACAGAACGGTACTCCCAGCACACTTAACTTCTCTAGCAAGTTTTAAGAACTCAGCTTCAGTCCCAGAAACATCTTCAGAAGAAAATGACATTAAGTAAGTGACACTACATGCTGTAACAAATCTCTGCTTATTTTTCATTCCATTCCAAAAAACAGAAGAATCTTTTGTCAAGAGCAAATTAAAAAAGAGGCAAAATTAAATTCTAATTTAATATGGGTTGGCTAATTGATTTTCTTGCTTTTTTTGCTTTCAGCTATGTGTTAAGAAGGTTTTTTTTCTTTTTAAGAAAAGTTTCCCTTGTTATTATGAATGCCAAGTCATAATGACTCTGGTTCTCCACATATTTTCTGCAGGTGGGTAATTTTCCATACCTAAACATCCCTGACTAAAGCAAAACTGTATTTTTAAATATATGCAGGTTTTAAGTCATAGTATTTAACACCAGGACTTTCAAATGCCCATGCAAAACACTACACACACATGTAGATAACAAGGATTGCAGAGGGGAACTCTTCTGCAGCAATCTCCACGCTGTTGGTTGTACAACTGCGACAAGCAAAGGAAAAGAGAACCTGAGCCACAACATCCTTCTTTAAAAATGCAGCATGTGAATTAGAAATCATGAAGCAATGTTTTCCCCTCTTATCTGCACACCCATGTTTGGGGTGGAAAAGAACTATTCTGCTGAAACTGGGAGACCATCATAGTTCTGTAAGAACAAGATTTGCTCCACCACTGCCATCCAGAGCTGGGCTGCCCCTTCCTCAGAACTTTCTGGGTGTTTGTGCCATGACAGCACAGAGCCTGTTGGGAGGAAATGGCTGTTCTGTCTGGGCTGCAAATGCTGAAGGGAAATACTTGGATTTAAACTATGAATCAAAAGAGCATCTAGGCTCTGTAAATACCCTGCACCACAAAATCATGGATTATTTGGTTCAATAAAGACCAGCAACAACGTACACGTGTCTATTTGTAAAATGTATAAATAATTAAAAAAAAAAAAGAAACCAACAGTGCTTTGCCAAGGTTGCTTGAGCAACATTTTTACAGGAGGCTGTTAACTGACAAGATCTGCATGAGATCTAAATGCATAATTTCTCTACACTAATTAAACATTTTGAGACAAAAGCAATCCAAGAAAATCTCTTGTCCACACATGAAATGTAAGTTTTGTTCCTCATCAAGGACTTGATATTTAATTCAAAGTCCATTTCAACTTCACCAGGCAGAACTTACTGAATTGCCCCTTTGATTTTAACAGGAAGGGATGATACAGAGCCTTCCTTAAGCAAGGCTGATGCTATACTCAGCATCACACAAAAGACACTGCAGTGAATTTGGAGGCACCCTAAACTTCACAGTTGTCACTTTCCAGCACTTCAGCCATCTGGAAGGCCTGCCATCTCCTGCAGCACATGCAAGCTGCTACGACTTGTGCTATAAGAAACTTCTATTTCCAACTGTGCATGTAAGGTCTGAGCTCCCCAAAAGACCCATTCTGGTCTCTGCCTGGAGCAGACCTGACGCTGGTCACTCCCTGAGGCTGAAACAAGCACGGGAGGCAACACTCTGGATAACACATTCACTCCAAAGATTCAATCTGGCCTCAGTATTGCTTGTATAAAGAAGGTTTTAAATAAGACTAGAAAGTATCTTTTCTGCTTCTCTGTAGCCTTTCCCCCCACATCAACACATTCAGCCTGTCAGGCTTGAGGGCCCCACGGGCTGGTGTCAGCACAGAGCTGCCCCAAGAGACCTGTGCCTGGGGCTCTGTGTTGGCAGGGCCTGCTGAGCACCCCGGCCCCAGGGACAGGGAGTGCTCTGCATCCCTCTCCAGCCTACACGCTGCTGGATTCAGTGCTAAGGAGTTCCTGAGGGGGATGTGCTTCCAGTCCTCCTCTGGAGAAGGACAGGTTGCCATGACAAAGGCCTTTGAGACAAAGAGGTGTGGGATGGAAAAATAGTATGTGGGAAACCTAGAGGGAAAAATGCAGACCTCAATTCAGCATTTGCCACCATTTTCCAACATAAAGTCACAGGATTGGGGACTTTGGTTCATGATAAACAGTAAAGGGCTACAACTACATTGAAGCCAGGAGAGGCTGGATGAAGTAGGGAAGCAAATATAAACATTCAGCATACAAAGAGCTCAAGATATGCTGATCCTGATAAAGAAAACTTCCCCACAGCAAGGTGTCCTAACATCACTTCAAACAACCTTTATTATCAAATGCTGTCGAAGCAGAATCACTGCAAGCAAAGGCACCTTTCCCTTAGGCCTTTACAGGTCCTTCCCAATGGCCTTAAGAAAGCTTTAATCACCTGAGCCACCTGCCACCATTTTATGGATTGCACAGGCCTTGCTGCAGCAAAAGCAAGCTTGCAAATGCCTTTTCAAAAGCATACTTTATGTTTCTAAAGTTTCTCTATCCCAGAAGGTCTCAACAAGGTCTAAACAATTCTAGAGAAGGGAGCAAACAAAAGTAAAAAGAATGAGAGGGGAGAGGCAGACCCAACCAAAGCACCAAGTGGTAATCTTAATCCTGTTGTTTCTTCTAGATTTAAAAAACACAGAGCTCTACAATTACCAAGCTATCAAAAGCTGGGAAATCCCACTGCCCTGAAAGGCACAGTGAAAGACAGCTTCATTTTCCTGAACTGAATTTTTAACATGTTGTACATAGCAGCCAGTCATCTCCCTCTCTCCCATTTGTTGTAGGGGATCCATTTCAAAACATTTCCTAGCTTCGAATCATGCCTGTCATTACAATCCCAAAGCACCCAGGCTGCACATACACTATCCCTTAAAAGCAGTGACTTTGTTGGAAAGACATCAGCTGCACATAATGGGAATAGCTATTGCCTTCCTCCTCCCTAGACCCTACGGACATATCCCCTTATCCCCCCTTCCCTCTGCAGCATCTGAGCCTTGGCACAGTGTCAGCTGGCAGTGCCACTTCAGACACAGCTCCCCTGTGTCCCCTCTGCTCTCAGCACTATGGATCCAGAATGGATGCTGTACTTGTCCCAGCTCTGAATCCTCCTGTGTTCAGACTCTTCCCATTTTCCCCAGAGAGTAAGTTTCTCTCCAGTGCCTCCAGCTTTCTTCTCCAGCTTCCTCCTCCCTGCCAGCCTTGCCCCCCGTGCTGTCCTGCCCACCTCATACCTATTGGCCAGACTTGCAATGCCACCACTGCCGCTGTGTTTCCTTGCCCGGCTCAGCCTCCGCGTGGGCTTTGGGTCTTGTAGTCCAGGGCTTGGAACTGAGGGGAAGGTCGAGGCATAGCCATGTTCGCACTCTGCAAGAGAATCAACAGGCAGGGCATTAAGAAAAAAAAAAAAAAAGAAAAGGAAAAGAGAAAAAACACAAACAAACAAACCCCCAAAATATCTAACAACAACAAAAACAAAGCAAACAAACAAAACTCCAAAAACATATAAACAAACAAAACGAAAAGGAAAAAAAAAGGAAGTCAGCAAGCAGGACTCAGCAATAACCCGCTGGCCTAGCTGGGGAGGACCTTAAGCACAACAGCCTAGGGAAATGACTGATGATATATTCACAGGGAAGTGGACTGAGAGGTGGAGAAAAGGGGGGAAGGCAAGTATAAAGTCTCGGCCAAACCTGCAGGAAGGACACAGCCACTCAAGCACTGAAAACATAAAAAAAACCCCATAACAGTACAGAGAGTGCCTTGTCTCCCTCCTCCTGCCCAAGCTATCTGAACCGGGCAAACCAGGTGTATTTCACTGTGGCATCCACGCCTCTGATGAGCCAGAGCCACCCACCACCAGTCTTCCTGCCCAGTGGAAAACTTTCACACCTATCTCCCCTTTTCTTTCCAGAAATCGCATCCACCTCAATCTCCCCCACTCTGCAAAAACATTCCACCTCATGCACCACCTCCAAGAGCGCCCGTCAGCCTTATCCCTCATCCAACCCTTCCCTGTTGGGTGTTTACCAGCATTCCACCAGCAAAACACTCGCTCCGATCCCTTCTCCGGGGTCACACTCCCCACTCCGTGGGGATCTGACCCCAACCCCATTCCCCTCACGGAGGGCTGTCACCCAGCACCCATCCTCCCCCCATTACCTCTCTCCCTTCGCTCCAGATACTCGGCCGCCTCCAGCAGCCGCTGGATGTTGATCATCTGGACCTGCTCCATGGCCGGGGGGCTCCGCCGCCCCGGGCCGCCCTCCGCCCCCACGCTCCCGGCTCCCCCGATGGAGACGGGGGCGGCTGCGGCGGGGAGGCGCCGGGGATCGCCGTCTCTGCCCAGTGCCCGGGCCTCGTCACACCGTGCCGGGGGGACGGCTCTCCTGGGAGGGCGAGGGGTGGCAAGGGGGAACACGCGAGGAAATGCCGGAGGAAGGACCCGCTCCGGGATGCTCCGCCAGAGGCGGCAGCGCGGCGAGCGCTATCCCTATCCCTGCCCCGTGCCCACCGCCCGCCCGGGCGCTGCCCCCGCCGCCAGCCCGGATTTACCCCCAGCCCGGGCCCTGCCGGGATCCCACCCCCCGGGCCGCTCCGGCCAGGCAGCCCCGCGGCGGGACCGGCCCCTGCGGCCGCCGCCCCGCCCGCCGCCGCGCAGCACTTTGTTTACCTCTGCCCGGCGCTCACGGCGGGCGGGGCGGAGCGGGGCGGGCTGGGAAATGCAGTTCCCGGGAGCACCCGGGCACCGGCGGAGCGTGCGGGGGCATCGACGCGCACAGGAACCACCTCCCGGGGGTGAGGGCTGTGCGCCCACCCAGACCCCGAGGGGTGGTGGGGGTGGTCTGAGGTCAGAGAGTCACAGAATGGGTCAGGAAAGGGGCCACAGTGGGGCATCTGGTCCAACCTCCCTGCTCAGGCAGGGTTATCCTACAGCACGTGGCACAGGATTGTGTCCAGATGGTTCTGAAATATCTCCAGTGTGGGAGACTCCACCACCTCTCTGGGCAACCTGTTCCAGTGCACAGTCACCTGCACAGTAAAGAAGTTCTTCCTCATATTCAGGTGGAACTTCCTGTGCAACAATTTCTGCCCATTCCCTCTTGTCCTATTGCTCAGCACAATGGAGAAGAGCCCAGCTCCATTCTCTTCACGTCCTCCCGTATGTACATGGATGAAGTCCCATTTCAATCATCTCTTCTCAAGGCTGAACAGGCCCAGCTCCCTCAGCCCTGCCTCATAAGAGAGATTCTCCAGGCCCTTGATCAACTTTGTAGCCCTTTGCTGAAGCTGCTCCAGGAGCTCCATGTCTCTCTTGTATTGAGGAGCCCAGAAATGGACACAGCACTCCAGGTGATGGCTCCGTGCCCACCCAGGCGCTGAGGAGGGGGTCGTTTGCCCTGTCCTCCCTCCCTTCCTCGCTGCCAACTTGCAGTCCCCAGTGTACCAGCAGCGCACGACTCCCAATCCATATACCCAGCTGTAAATGGTGGCTTCCTCCTGGGCCACCACCAGCTGGGGAAGCCACCAGTGGGCAGCAGCCACTGGCACATCACAGCAGCCCCCAGGCCAGAGCTTCACACTCCACCAACACACTGGGGGCAAGGCAGCAATCGCCTAGAGTGCAGGACTTCAGCAGCCACTTCATTCCTCTCTGTACAAACACCCAGGCTTTCCACACGTGGAACTGCCAATGGCAAGGATGAAGCAGAGAGGCTACAAAAGGTAAAACTGCAGCCGCAGGGTGGGAGCCTTCCACATCTCACCTGTGGAGATGTAACTACAGATAAGGTGTCAGGCTCAGGGAATTCCCACCTGGAGTGGCTGAAACAGTGTTTCTGATGGGAGGCTGAGGAGCAAGACCCATTTTTCAGTGTGAACACGGCCCTTTGAGAGCATACAGAAGCAACACCACAGACAGCAATCTCACCCTACCTGAAGCAGCACATTAACAAGTAACAGCAGTGACCATCTCAACATTTTAATGAATTTTGTCACACTTACACATGCCAGTATGATCAATCTTTTCAGCATTTTAATAATGTATTTACATCCTGATTTTCATAGAGGGACAAATCTTTGGATCACTTCTGTGACTGAATTTTACCAACTTCAACATTAGCTGAAATGGCGTTTAAAAACCTGTTAACATTTAATTGTATGATACCAGTCTCTAAAATATTTGTCTTACTCAAAAAGGACATGATCAGAGAGCATTCAAAATTAGAATCAGAACATTCATAGTAAAAATCTGAATTTCAAACTGAGAAACCCTCTAAAGGCCTGAACCTTTAGGCCATGACTGATTACATTTGCAAGCATTTCTCATCAGAATGGGAGATGGAGAAGTACCTTGAAAAAAAACCCAGAAAAGAAGAGATTCTCAATTAATGGTGTGTGCAAGGGCTTTAGGCAGAGCACAAAGTATCAGGAGACTCGTGATGAAGTTGCAAGAGTTGGTAGCATTCAACTTGAGAAGGCCTGAAAAAAGTGGATTCAGGGTAGCTAACTTTTCTTTAAACGCATTTCGCTGATTCACCATTTCTGAGGTTTCCTCAGAAAACTGCAGGCGTGCAGCTGATGGAGGTAAAAATAATACCACTATTCAGTCCTTACACAGGCCTTTTCATCTCTAAGTCTCTAGGGGTTGGTTTGTTTTGTTTCTCTTGAGATGGGATAGTTGAAGAATACAGGAAGCTGGGACACCTCCAGGGACATACCTCCATCTTCTGCTCTGTGGGAAAGCCAGTCCCAGCCCTCACTCGGACTCCCAGCCCCAGCCTCCACTCACGTACCTATACCCAGCCAGACCACAGCACGTGTAAAGACTGCTTTTTGTCTGGGGCAGAACTCGGGGAAGGAAGTACTCTCCCCACCTCTTGTTTCTACACTGGAACCTGCCCATAGAGCAGATTGTTAAAAGCACAAGGAAAATTCCAAATTTGAGCAGTCTCTGGGACTCCTTATATCATCTTGGACTGTCGAAAAGGACACAGGTGCACAGACCTCTCTGCAACAGTGAAGTTAACACAAGAGCATTTCTGGGCTCTAACTGTGCTGCCTCTAACCTGCTTTCCAAACCACAGAGACATTTGCCTCTCAGGATTAGCAATACTAAATATTTAAAAAAAACCCACAAAAACAAACCCCACAATTCCAACCCCCAAACTCATGATGAAGCCCCACAATCACTGCAAAACAGGTTGTTGCCAGCATCCACTGCCACTAGCTTTCCTAATGGCACATTCGGAGATATGTAGTGCCACTCTAGGGATTACATGGGGAAAGCCATGGCTGGAAAATGTAGGGGCAGGTTAGGAGCATATCCAACTGTCAGCCTGGTGAAGTTCTATATACAAAATAACAGAGTGTGAAGGAGGGGGACCCCGATATACATGGTGAATTAAAACAGCTCTGAAATGAAGCAAGAGCAGGATCAGTTCTGTGTGAAATGATGTAGGATCAGCTCTTGCATTTACACTTCAGCTCAGCTTCCAAGTCTTTGTTTCTGAAGTAAACAACATCCAATTAGAAAAAAAAAAAGTATGAAACAAAGACAAATTTGAGAATAAACTGTGGGACATCTTCCCAAAGAAAGAGCCCTAAAGAGGAGGCAAGCCAGCTGTGGAGCCACAGCAGATCTGCAAAATCTTTCAGTTGCCATCCCAAGTGCTCGTGTGGGCAGGTCAGCCTGCAAAATGCCAGAGTTGTATGTGACAGAAACAAAAGTGGGTGGAAAGTGAATAGCACGAAGAGGCCCAATGCTATTCAACTGCTGACCAAAAAGCCCCCAAAGTCAGATTTTAAATGTGGTTGAGCAATCCACAGGCAACAAGAGGGAGGGGCTAAGGGAAGAGTATTTTAGGGGAGAATGAGATCATTTAATTTAGTGGCTCCGAATGATCTGTAAGTACAGTTTTCTGATTATAAGTGCTTGCTGCTTGGCATCCCTTCTGGCAGCTGTGATTCACTTTCATTGTGTGTTCTGCTGCTTCGCCCTTTAGAAAGGGGCTTTTTACATTTTATTAAATGGCACTTCGGCAACCCTCCATTTCCATCCTTAATAATGGATTTGTTAATCTCCCTGATAGCCTTTCCCTCCTCCTTAGCAATAATTTAAATATCCAAGAAGAAATCTGCAGTGCAGAAATCAATTAATATTTACATCTGAAATGCTGCTGTACTATTTTCATCAAGTACAACAGATGTGATCTGTTTTTTACCAACATCATCATCACTTGCATTAAACTAACATCTTCCATCAGGGAAATTTTCTAAGAGCTTTCCAGAAAGCAATGTTTTAGCCTTCTCAAAACTGAAATGATTTTAGCTATTTTCTTTCCACTCTGCAGGAAGGGAAACTGAGGTATAAGCAGCATAATTGCTCATATGAAGACACACCCTAAGCCAGAGGTAGAACAGGAACACGTCTCACGAATCAAGATGCCCAACCCTCTGCTTTGAACACAAAGCTTAGAAATGACACAATGCTCTGCTTTGGAAGTTATTTTCAATAAGGGCAATCCCTTTGGCTGAACTGCCTTGTTTTTCATCCCTTTGTTGGCTTTTGCTAAAATCCTCCTATCCCCAACTCTTTGCACCCTCTGGGAACAACATAAAGATGGCAACAGTCACAAGAGCTTCCTTTGCCCACCTTCACAAAAACCCTGCAAGCCCTTAATATTGTTTTCAAAGCCTTGAAACGTAAAACTCCTGCAATCAAGGCATGAACAGAAATCCCCATCAGAATCCATTTTCTGGTGCTCTCAAAGCAGTGCGAAGATTCACTGATTCCCCAAATTTCTGGGGATCCATAAAACTCCTGTTTCTCTAGTGAGGGGAACAGCATCTGAATATCCCACCTATCAGCACACAGTGTTAACAAACGAGTCTTTATTCTTATACTCATGACTATAATGGCTCAGCATCAGAGGACTTGCAGCAGAAGACTGGAGAACATCCCAAGTCCCACCTACTCAACACCCTTCCAAGGCTTGCAATACCTTCACTAATGGCCCCACACTGCCTATAGGATGTGGCCTCATTTCTCATCCGGGAGCTTCCTTCTTTCACAAGGCATCAGATAATCCCTTTCAGCACTCCCACTGGTATCTGGAACCCATCCACCAGTGAGGACAGACATTGCTCAGAACCAAACCACCTGGATATTCTAGAGTTTGGAGAGGAATAAAGCGCATGCGGTATTTCTCACTCAGATTCAAAGATCAAGCTCTGCCAATCAATAAAGTAAAAGCCACAGGTCTACTGGCTCTTTGGGCTACTTGCTCCTTCTCTCCAGGAGACGTGCTGCTGTTTTCAGGCCTGTGCTGTGCCCCAATTTATATTGAGTCAGTGACTCACTCTGTGACTTGATTCGGTCACTTAACTGATCCAGCTGCAAAATTAAGAGGACTTTCCATAAGAAAAAAAAAAAATCATACACAGGATGGGGTCCTTTAGCTAAATAAGAAGGTAGGGTTCTTCAGCCAGTGGCAGAAGGTGCTTCTCTGCTGGCTCTCAGGATGCTCTGCTGACACGGGATATGATCAGTTCTCAGCAGCACTTCTGGCACAGTCCCATGGTTTTACCTCTGCCCTATCATTTCTCCTGCTGTGGCTTCCTTCTGAATTTTAAGCTGAGGTCCAAACAGCCTGAGTCAAAATAACCCAACCTGGAAGTGGCTAAAACATGAATCACTGTGGCCAGGTCATGAACCAGGAGGAATGAAAGGGGTTTATTGTGAGCTGGATGAAAAATATATAAATAAAGGGGGCCTGTAGTGCTCCATATATCACATCACTGTGAGATCCAAGACCATCTACACTGACCTTGAGCCACGTGTTCAGCTCTCATTAATTCAATGGGAGCTCTGCACACAGACCAAAGGCAGTCTCAGCTTCTTCTGCCCTCCACTAATTAGAGGTTTCTGATATTTCTTTGGCTTGTCAGAAAAAGACCCTAAACAGCACATAAACAATGGAAGAAGCCACACGATGAAGACTCTGTTGACTCACCCTCGAGGTTCACTTTTCCTCTCCTTTAGAGAGAATTATTCAGGAGCAAAAGACAAATCTAAGGTCACCCATTTGTTATTCCCGGTCAGAAGATCAATAAACATAGCCAGCACTTGAAGCAGATCTAGCTGTCTCTTGTGAGAGCCCCAAGTCTACTGTCCCACGCGTGCACATCTCTATTAGACTTGTGAACTTGTCACCCCTGTTACAGTGAGTTGATTGCCTTCATGCTTTTGGAAGAGGATATACAGGTCTATATCTGTAGTGAGATCAGTATGTATTACACACCATGTCTATTACAGATAAGTCATCACATCCGAAGGATTCATCACATGTTTACGCAACTCCTATTGACAAAAACGTGACTCCACACACACAGAGGGCTGGCTTGGCACATACTAAACTTCAGCTGAGTTTACGCCAGATCCCTCTAAAAACATCTTCCAAATTCCAGCATTTCAGCTGCTACATTTCCAGCCATGCTTATTCATGAAAGTAGCATTTGCAGAGGTTACAGATACACCAACAGAGCTGCCCTGAGCACAACTTTCATTTCTGAAAACAGCTACTGGAATTTTTTTCATGTGACGTTTCTATTCCTCAGATACCAAGCTTAAATTTCTAGAAACAGGTCATTTGGAAACCCATACATGTCAGCTGGCAAGGTGTGTTGGGATTGGGCTTTGTGGTCTCGCCATGAGAACTGCAGCAAGCAGGCAGGCAGCACTGTTACTCATTTCCAAAGGCTCAAGTGGAAAAATACTTCAGTTATATTTCAGTAGGTAAAATACTCCAGTTTTTCCAAGGAGTCTGATATTCCCTATCACCATACTGTAATACAAGTAATTTTCATTCCAATTTTTTAAAAAGGTAAGCCACCAGAAGGGTTGTTTCACTGCTGGTGCTGAAAGGCCACTCCTGAAGCACAGCCTCCCCTGCCTTAGCCCTGACAGTACATCCCACCCTGCTCCACGGCTCTCTGCCTGGCAGTTCTGTTTCCACACCATCCAGACAACCCATGGCCCCTCTGCTACTATTCACAACCACGATGATGGGACATGGAACCTATAAATGTAAAAAAAATAATCATAATCATCTCTTTATTTCTCCCTGGACATCAAGCTGGCAGGAAATTCCTGTCTTATCTGAAAGTCTTGCCCTAGACATGAAAATCTCTGCTGCCTGCCTTGCACTACTGACCTGCAAGCAGGGGTGAGAAAGTGGTGTGTTTTGGGGGGCTAAAAAGGGCTGAAAAGCTCCTCTACCACCAGAAGGTGTGGTATGCACACTCTGGGATACCCAAGAGTTTGGATCCAGAAGAGAGAAGGTTGTGTCTTCCTCTCAGGAGACCCCTCTATGAAAGAGCATCCACTTTTGCTAGGAACAGTGTCTTGAAAGGGTGAATAACCTGGCACAGCCAGCAAAGCCCTGGAAGAACAAATGAGGACACAGAAACTATATAATTACAAGGAAAACCACTTGAGCTCACCCAATCATAACAATCCTTCCTAAAGTTCCTTCCTTTGGCTACCAAAGCCCTTCAGCTTCTATACATCTGTGATGCTGATCCCAACCAGCATCTTGGTGCTTTACCCAGCTCACCCATCCTGGCCAGGAGGAGACAAACATCTACCTGTCACCTCTATTTTTTTAAGACTGAGTTTCCTTGGGGCAGGGCACTGTCACTCCCCTGCGTGTACAGCACCTGGCACAACAGGGCTGTGACTCAGCCACCTTCCTGATGGGAGTAACACCAAAATAGCTCATTACAGCCCTGCGTAACACCGTGGTCAAATGACCTGGGCATCCTGCAGGAAGCAGGTGAGCACCAACTCTGACTGCGACCGAGTTTGGCAGTCTCCATCACCAAACTTTTTTGAGCTGGTCTCCTCTGTTATTGCTAATTGCTAGGGCAGAGGCTATAATGAGGAGTGACCAGCCATTGCCAAGGTCTCTGCCAGGCTGCCAGAACGGGGTGCACTGAGCAATCACTCCTGCGCTGGCAGATGAAAGGGCACAGCATTCTCTTGGTGCAATAACCTGAGCTCCGCATGCAAATCTCTTCCCAGCAAGGCAATGTATATACATTAGGATACAACCCTCCTGCTTCTGCAGCTGTTCCTTAGTTTAGACAGGGCCAGTAACGCTCAGAGATTGTTTTCCAATCCCAGCAGCATTTTTCTTTGTTTGGGAGCAACACGTAAAAGCTGCCTGGTTTATGACGGTCACGTTCTGAACAGCACGTTCAATAGCTGAACCTTCGGTTAAATGGGACTTTTTCAATCTAAAATGTCCTGATTGCAAATTAAAATATTGAAAGGTTTTGCAGAATTGCCTAATAAAAACAATGATTTTCAGTATTATGACCACAATGATTACTAGTGAAAGCTTCGGTGAAAACAAGTGCTCAGGAATGAAGTTGTTTGGATGCAAACACCTCTTTTCAAAATCTGGCAATAAAAAATGCTGTATCCTGCTGTCCTTCTCATTTTCCAGTTCCAAACAAGGAACCGCATAATATGATGCATTTTTTAAATGGAACATATAAAAGATCAGATACTACCCATCTCAACAGCAAGAAAAATTCTATCCTCCCCTCCACTGAAAAACCCCCCATGGTTTTGACAGTCCCTCTTCACAACAAGAGAAAAACAACAAACCCAAACCAGCGGTCTCACACTCGATTTCCAAACCAGGGGTGCTGCTGTTTTCACATGCAAACCCAATTCTGGCTGGTGTCTCCTGTCATTTCCCTGCTCGCAGCCGCTGGCCACGGTGCAGCTCAGCTCCTCAGACACTTGGCTTTGCAGATTCACTACGAAACAATAATGAGCACATGAGGAAAAAAAAATCCTACACCGATAATAATTCAACTTTCAAAAACAGAAAAAAGCAGCCTGGATTTGTTCCGGGCGAGCAAGGAACAAGAGCTTTCGGCTGCAGCTTTAGCGGCAGAGCAGCTTCTCCGCAGTGGGATCCCTTTCTCTGGAAGCCTGCGTGCACGCAGCTGCTCCCGCAGAACAAGGGCACCCTATATCGCCACCTGCATGGGACCTATAGCTGCCATAGGGGATGAGCGGCGAGGGGAGGGTGATGGAGCGATGGAGACGCGCGGTGAGGGACACGCTGATCCCTTTGTAAAGTTAAACGGAAAAGAAAACGCAGCACACGCTCCACGGAGAGGAGGAAAAAAAAAAGGGGGGAAAAAAACCCCCCAACAAACCTAAAAAAATAAAACTGGGGAGGAGAGAGGAAAAATCAAAGAGTGAAAAAAAAATAAGTAGAAAATGTGGAAAAAAAAGTAGAAAATTTGAAAAAAAAATCAAAATAAAGCCTAAAACAAAGAATAACAGAGAATCCCGAGGAAAACAAGGGGCAGGCCGGCGGTGGCGGACCGGAGCCCGGGGTTCCCGGTGGTTCCACATGTGCCACCCCCGGGCCCAGCCCCCCCCACCCCCCCAACCCCGCACCGGCCGCGCGCCCCCCCGCACGGCCCCGCTCCGCTCGGCAACGCGTGACGTCACACGGGGGACCCCGGCGCCGCTCATTGGCCGCGCGGGCCGCTCGGCCCCGCCCCCGGTGCGGCGGCAGCCAATGAGCGCGGCGCGCTGGCTCCATGTGCGAGCCATGTGTCCGCCCGCGGGGGCGGGGCGTGCGCCGCGGGTGTGCGGGCAGTGCGGGCTGAGCGCTCCGCCGGGCTCCGCGCACCGCTCCGCTCCGCCGCGGGACACGGCCGCCCCTTTGTTCGTAATGCCCTTGTTGCCCGCGGTGCCGCCGTCCCCAGCAGCCCGCGGCCCCGCTCGGGGAGCCCGCTCCGCAGGGGAAAAGCCGCAGGCTACGCGCAGCACCCCTCCGCGCTCGCGGAGCGGGAGGCTAGCGGCGCCGCTGGCCACCGCCCCGCACCGGGCGCTCGCCCTGCCCTGCACTGCTGTGCCCTGCCCTCCCCTCCCCGCCGGCTACCTGGCGAGCGCTGCCACTTGCCTACGTGACTCTGCCCATGCCCCGGCGGGGGGAGCGGGGACGTGTCATCGCCTCCTCCCCCGCCGCTCCGGCTCCGCCACCGGCCCCGTGTCCGCGCGGGGGCCGTCGCCCCCCCGGCCCCTCTCGGTGCCCCCGCCGAACCCGCTCTCCCCGAGAAGCGGAGATGTGCCTCCTCCCCCACCCCCGCGCCGTCCCGCTCCGCTCCCCATCCCAAACTTTCCCCCCGGGGCCCGTGTCCCCAGTGACGGCGGGGGTCGCACGCACGTCCCTGCCGCGGGGGGTGCAGGCCGGCGCTTTGTCACTGCACCCCTGGCCCCTGCAGCCAGCCCAAAGTTTGGGTTATTATTTTTCCTCCCCCTTGACTGACTCCCCCCGCTCTAGCGCCGCGGTCACGGCCGCCAGCCCGCACCGCACTTACTTTTATTCTCCTTCTCGATCCGCTCCAGGTAGCTGGCGGCCTCCAGCAGCACCTGAACGTTGTAGAGGAAGGTGTCCATGCCCGCCGCGGGGCTCGTGTTGCAGATGTCCCCGAGGGGGCACCGGGCCCCGCCGGCCGCCCCCTCGCCCCGCGGCTCCCTCCGCGGCCGGCCGCGCTTGCCCATCGCCCCGCCGCCTCCCCGTCCGTCCGTCCGTCCACCCGCCCGTGTGCCGGCGAGCCCGGCGGCCGCCGCGGTCCCAGCGCTGCCGCCGCTGTGTCGCCCCACGAGCCGCCGCCGTCCCGCCCCCCGCGCCCCGGCGGGCGGCCCGGCCCGGCCGCGCCTGCGGAGTGCGAGCGCCGCCGGCTGCGCCGCGCCCGGCGCGGGGGGGCGGCCGCGGGGCCGGGCCGGGCTGGGACCGGCGCTGGGGGGAGCGCGGGGTCGTCCCGCAGCAGTCCGGGATGTCTTGCAGCCCCGCAGCCCCGAGCGACCCCCTGGAAAGGGGCGCCGGCGAAGGTGGCCCCGCGCCCCCGGGTATCACTAGTGGTGTCGGTGTAGCGGGGGAGCTGGGGGGGTCCGGCTGCGCCCGCACCCGGGACACAGAGGCACAGGCAGGCCTGTTGTCACCCCGTGTCACCTCCCGCCACTGCCCGAGGGTCTGTCCCCGCGGGAGAACCCAGGGTGACAGCCCATGCTGCACCCAGCCCTGGGGGCGATGGGGCCAACACTGCAGGCACGGCCCCGAAGTCCAAACGGGCTCCTCGGCACGAAACACAAGTAGTTTAATTCCGAACTACTCCTACTCTATTGAGCAGTGCTCCCCAGAAAGCCCTGTCTGGGTTCAGACTCCAAAAGCAATTAGCAATTTTTTTTTTTTTTTCTAAAGCAAATCAAAGGCAGAGACCAGGCAAGGGATGCACCAACCTACCCCCCTCACCCCCATGTCCATCCTTGAAGACCTGGGGTCAGGGTTGAGCACACTGTGTTTGGGGCATATCCTTGTCTCCCCCTTGTTTTTGCAGTCAGGCAGATGAGAAAGAGCATGTGCCCCCTGGGAGCACAGGACCTCACGCAGACCACGGAGGAGGGCAAGGATTTACACTTCCATAAGTTGTTTGTCATCTCATGAATTCTGAGGGAGTAGGAGTGGACCATACTGTGACCAGGCCGGCAACAAGTGACCTCCAACACCCTCCTGGCTCCCCTTCCATCACCTGAGCCACAGAACTATGTTGGCAGCAGGAAATCCCGCTCCTGCCCGGCCGGTCGGGTTGGTCTGGATCCATTGAGGAGCCCTATGGGAGCGGCCGGGGTGAAGCATTGCCCCAGAGATGTGCTGGGGCGTGGGGACCTGCTCAAGCCTGGCTGTCATGGGGTTCCACGGGCCTCACCGGGCTCACCGGCCTCCCAGGGATCAGCACTGGAGGGAAGGAGAGAAGAGAGGTCGTGGTGGCGTTTAAAAATGCTGTATTACTAAGTGTTAATTGGTACCTGGAGCCTGCAGTGTCACGGGGACCTGAATCATCTGAGAGGGAATGATGCCCCAGACTGCAGTGCGTGCAATGAAGTCCCTCTGGCTCGCAATTGCTGGGGGCCAGCAGGCTATTTCTGGGAGGCATGGCTGCAGGATTTCATCAGTCACGTGCCCTTCCCACAGCACGTGCCGGGGCTGGGCCAGCTCTCTGTGCGGCTCAACCCAGCCTCTCCCATGGCCATATGGCACCTCCAAGCCGGCAGCACTGCATGGCTGCTGCCACATCAACAGTGCCAAAGTCCCATCACTGCATTTGGCACCCTGAAATGGGCTGAGGGGTCTGGGGAAGGGCAGGAAGTGTCACCTGGATTTAGTTGTGGCCTGGAGAAGAGTGGAGAGAAAGGCAGAGTCTGGTGTGCTGGGAGCAGGACAGCACTCTGCTGCTGGGCTGGGGTGTGCTCAGCACCCACAGGCAACTGGACATCCCCAAGAGCGGGATTTCACCAGGAAAAGCAAGGGCTGATCAGAGCAGGGGTGGAGGTGGGAGTCAGACTGAGCCATAAGCTGCATCCAGGCAAGTGAGGATTAAAAAGTACTTGGCTTTTATTAACTTCACTAACAAGCTGAGATAAGACGTGATTCCTGCTTTACAAGCATGCACAGGCAAACACTCCCATTAAAATATCAGTCAGAAAGTCTTTGGCTTTCTAATTGTGCAGGGACCAAGACAGGGGGGAGATTCTGCTCTAACCAGTCCTGTTTGCATCCACTGGAGACCTGGGCACAAGCAGTTGTCCACCTCAGCATAGCACTGAGGGCACATCTCTGCCAGCTCACCATCATGGAAAAGGCTTCCCATGACCTTTGCTTAAAGTATGAGGTCATGACTAAAAGCACACCAAAGGCACCAGAAGCAGACAGCATCACATTGCCTAAAAATCAGATGATTTAAAAAAGCTCAGCTCCTCTCCCAGATGAGGATGTGTATGTCCATCCAGAGTCCATACTGTAGATCCCGTGTCTAAGGGCAGCATCCTCTGTTACCTATTGCATTTCTTGGTCCTTCTCATGCACCTGCACGACACTTTTCTAGGGATTTTTGGAATGCTTTATATGAACTGGTGGTGATTCAGTCACCACTAGCAGGTACTGCTTTTCCCAGTGTGACATCCCAGGTTTGAAGCTAAAATAATTATAATTTTTATTCCCTTCCCTTCTTGCTTAGTTCCAGGATAATTTCTCTTTAAAGGTACTTCCACAGAGAAGAGCACTCTGAATTATAAGTCTCCCCAAACAGCTTGCCCTGGAAAGGTTTGAGCAGCTCTGCCATGGCTGGCCAGGCTGCAGGATGTCCCAGATGCCACAAGAACCTTGGTGGGTCTGGTCCAGCTTTGAGCCTCAGTCACCAGCCCTAGAGCCCCTGTCTGGGGGGACCTGTGCCCTGGACCCTTTGATGCCCTGTTTCTTTTAACCTTTTTTTCTCTGGGTGTCCATCCCTGGCCACCACCTGCAGGGCACTGAATTGTCCTGACTGTCCTCGTGCTTTGCAGCTCCAAATCATATTTCCCATCTGAATCCTGGGAGTCCCTGTGTAGTTGGGTCCTTTGGGGAAGTGTTGGAAGCTGCATCTGGATACCTCCAGGTATGGTCTCTGCCCAGTGTGGTTTGTACTCAGACACAGGTCGGGGCAAGGCACAGCTCAGCTCTCACCCAGTGGTAATGCCAGGAGGTGCAAGACCACTTGCCTGTGCTGTCTGCTCCTGGGATTGCAGAGGGTTCTGACGTTTGTTAGGGAATGGGGTAGGGACATACCAGCATTTCCAAGGGCAGAAATTCCAGGGGAACTGGCTCAAGAGATACGTGGTTTTTTAGGGGATATGGACTATGGAGTACCAAAAAAAAGAGTTGGGCAGGAGAAAGCACACAGACAGACTGGAGAAGCAACACAGGAGTGACAAGGGAGGAGGTTTTGCAGCTCCACGCATGCAGCAGCCATGGTCCAGCACTCTCATCCATCATAGCCTTCTAAATACAGCCATGCTGTACTAAGGGCATGCTCTCTTAATTTGCTTTCTCTTTTACTTCATTCAACCTTTGAACTCACCCTGAAGTCTCACTGTCAATTTTTTCTGTGGAAGGTGATGGTGGAGCTGCTTCTTGGATGAAAGTGGAGGGATCAAGTGGAGCTCTAGGGGTCCATGGAAATAGGGTGGGAGGGGGTGAGCTGCTGGCACAGCCCCACCACCCACACCGTCAGCATGGCCTCTGCTTCCCAGGCACGTGGCCAAAGAATCACTCATCATGTTGGAGATCCCTGGACCTTTTATCAGCAGCCTGTGGCCACGTGCTGCCCTCGGTAAAGTGTGGCACAGTGAGGGCAGTGTGGCCCAGAGGAGCAGAGGTTGGGTGCCCACAGTGCTGTTGCCAAATTCACTCTTGTGGAAGTGGGAAAAATATCCACCCTATCATTTAGGATTGCAGCAGGTCAGAGGTAAAATTGCTGGAGTGCTTTCATTTTGCAGTGCTCCATAACACAGCAAAATGCGGGTTTAGGTGCAAAGCTGCCCAGTGGTGTGAGTTGCCATGAGAAAACCATGGGTTAGAGAGCGAGCATCCCTTCCCCTCTGTGGTGGAAACAACCTCGTGTGTGTGTGTGTGTCGTACCCTTGTTGCACTGAAGAGTGGAAAACAAAACTACTGCTCTGAGAACAATCCTAAGTCCCCTTTGGTGGGTATATTTTGACCTTGTTCTGGTGGTATCACACACAGCAGCTGTTTCCCCACATTGCAGGTGTTGTCTGTTCAGTTTGTTCCAGTGGCAGCACCAGTGTAAATCACCCCCTGGACAGACCTGGCAGGGTTCACAGAGGTCAGGTCCAGGACAACGCTGGGTTTTGGTCTGCAAAGGCTCATGGAAACACCTGCTCTCTCTCTGCTCTCTCTCCCAGTTTAATCCCTTTATAAAATTTAATCTGCCTTTAAATTCTACTGCTGCCCTTTTGGAAGGATGAACCCATTTTCCAAGTGGTAGTTGCATTGCCTGTCTGCCAAGGGCAGGCATTTGTCACTGCATAAGAGTGACATCAAGATATTAAAAAATTGTTTGGAGGGCTATCACATATCTTTTTTTTTTTTTTTTAGTGGACACAGTTGTTGTGGTAGTGATGGGCTAGAGCTGTTCTGGAGCAGCTGTACCCTGGAGGGGGAGCAGATCTGTGGTGGATCCTGGGTGACTCCTAAAGGCTTGATTTTGCTGTTGGATCTGAGAAGTTTATGAGCTCGAGCCCCAGCCAAGAAGCTGCTGCTGCAATCAGGATAGTTCTAGTGGGCACTGTTAGCCCTTGCAGCCCTTTTGGGTGCCCAGGTGGGTTGCCCAGCAGCTCCCCAACAACTACTGTATGTGGATTGGGATTTTTCTGTGCCACTGCCTTCACTAGGACACGCTGTGGGTTGCAGCAGAGAAGCAGGAAGCCTCCAGTCCTGCTAAGAAGCATGGCTACAAGGAAGAGCATTTTCTTTTTCAGCAATTGTTTTCCTGCTCTGATATCAGCCTCTTTACTTCCAAGTATCCAGGGTTTGCAAATAAATCAGTCCTTGGACTTGGAACTCTGCGGTGTCTCAGGCCACAGGGACTTGTTTTGCAGGGGAGCTCCATGTCAGGAGATGTGTTACTGGCATCACTCTTTGTGGTCAGCCAAGTGGCCCAGCCCACTGGTGAGCACAGGTATTGCCCTGCTCCTCACCCAGGCAGGGTTTGATTGGGGTATAGAAATCTGCCCACACAGAGAGGTGCACAGAGGTCAGTGAAATCTTGCATTTCACCTTTCACTAGTCAATAACTAATATATGTAGCTCTCCCCAGCACAGGCTCTCCTGCCAGGCCCTTGGCTGCCGTCACCTGCTATTGTTGCCTCTTGTTCCTGATCCTGAGGTGGAAATCAAGGAACCATGATTTGCAGCAGAGCCACATGTCCTTCTGTAGGGCAGGTAGATGTTTGCAGGCAAGGGTTGTGTCTCCTTAGGGATGGTGTCAGAGTCTGACTCTCACTTGGCCAGACCCAGAGTGGGGAGGTGCATCCAGCCCTGTTACAAAGCCGTCATTATGAAGACCTTTCACTTCCCCAGTTAGTCCTCAAATTAAATGAAATCAGAATAACTTAGAGAACAGCTCTTGTTTTGGGTGCCTGCTCCAGCTCTCAAACACATGAGGTATATCCTCAGGCTCTTGAGCAGACCTGATGGCTCTTTGCTGGGGCTCAGGGAAGTGCTCTGATTTCAGTGGGTGTCTCCGGCTGCCCACGGGTACATCACCCCTGAGATCTGTCATTTGATGCTCTTCTTTGGTGTGTGCTAGAAATAACGAAACCACAAAGAGTGTTGATGTTCCCTCTTGCCTGCTCCTGCCCTGCCCAGCCATAATGCTTATCTCAGATCCATTTATGCTGCTGTTACTTACAGTTTCATTCTGCCTCTAAAGATTCTACTACATTTCGTTCAAATTCCTCCTTACAAGCTCCCTCTGTGGTGCCCTCTGATCTCCTCTGGCATTCAATAGGCAAAGCTGAGCTATGACCTCTGCATTTACAATAACTATTTTTCTATTTCCCCCTCCAGCTTTCTGACTGCCCTCCCCACTTTCCATCTTTGCAACTGCAGGTTTTCTGTCTTGCAGATGGAAGCTTGCACAAGCTCTTCTCAGCTCCTACTAGTTCTTCACTGTTCATGCTTGGCCTTTTGCAGTAGTTGCCATGCAGTACTGATATAAAAATAATAAAGAATTTTTCTTGCCCATCCTTAAGGGAAAGCAGACATATGGTCTGAAATTGCCTTGTGCCAGCACAAAAAAGCACATCTTTGAGTGGGTGAATTCACTGCTGAAAATTCCTGGTGGGTCTGCGTGGCTCCGTAAGGGGTGGATGGGACCTGACGAGGTGAGTGGGAGGATGTAGGTGGTGAAAGCCTCAAGAGCACATCCCTGGTGGAAAGGGCCAGGTGAAGGATATGTTCTCCATCTGTTCAACTGAAAACTTTACACCACTCCTAGGAATACACCAATTGATCCTTGAGACTGGGCTGGGCTGGCAGATCAAGAGAAGGTCATTTGACATTGCTCCAGGCAGGAGATCTTGTAATATTCTCAGTGTGCAATTTTGCATGCTCTGGCTTTGGGTTTTTGTGTTAAACTCGGTGTCTGTGACATCCAACACATCGCTGGGATTTGTGCTTTCCAGGCCAGGGCCAAGGGGCCATGAGGACAAGCCCAGCAGGATGCACTGGGGGAAGAGCAGGGAAAGAGAATCCCACAGCTCCCAATGGATGGTAGTTTGAGCCTCTTCTCACTTTTGAATACCTCTATCCAGCTGGCCTTTTAACTGATTTCACAGCAAACCATCTCCCAGTCCCCCCCCATTAGTTCAGGATGGCCTTCCTGAGGTGCTGATGGCTATGAAACCAGGCATCTCTGGGGCCACTCATAAATTGAACCTGTTCAGGTGCCTCATTTTTCCCTTTCACCCCCCTGGGCCTCATGTCTTGGCAAGCCAGCTGCAGAAAATAAAGCCTAGAGGAAAAGAAAGGCAGTGGCTTTATGAGGGCAGGTGTCCTGGGAGGATTCCAGCCACTCTCCTACAAGATGATGGAACACACAGAAATGATGCCCAGGGGTTTGGAGGGATGGGGGCTCAGTTTTGGCCTCCCCAGACTGTCCCTTCAGCAATACCTTATTTCTGCTTTGCCAAAGCTTTTGGAGCTTGGACTCATCCACACAGTCTCTACAGGGGAGATCTGAGTGTTTGCAGAATCAAATTAGTTTCTTTGGATTTCATGGCTAACTTGGGCCAGCTGGTGTTCAGGTGAGGAAATCCATCAGGCACAGCTGATACTTGACTCTAGCAATTGCAGCAACAAAATTATAGTGAAGAACTACATTCTTCCCTTCAAAGGGGCTTGCTGGTTACTCTGAATAAAAGGCTGGATAAAGGTTCAGTTTTGAAAATTTGTTAAATTTTGAAAAAAATATCATGTGCTAAAGGGATCATGACCAGACCTGGAGTTACTGCTCACCTGCAGTCAGTAGAAGGGGTCAGTGCCCAGGGAGAGGCTGCAGGAGAGCAATGGGCACAGGCTGCTGGGGTGGATTTGGAGGCCAGTGGGGCACAAGGACTCTGCCCTTGGCCCTAATGCCATGCCACAGTGGGTAGGGGAAAGCAGAAAGCAGCCCCCAGCTGTGGTGCCAGCAGTGATGGGCACCAGCTGGCCAAGGGAGTGCATGGCTTGAAGGGGACAGTGCTTCCCAGGAGTAGCTCTGCTTCAGGAGGAACCTTGGGAGCGGCCAGTGCCACGAGCCACCAGCTCTGCTGGTTCAGTGTGGTTGCAACGAATTGAGAGATAACTCACAAGTCTTGCAGCATAATTACAGTTGCCTAATGATTTCCTTCATTTCATTTCTCACAAGCATCTCCCTCTAACACCTCTGTGTCCTGCAGCACAGCTTGCTTTGCCTCTGTGGGCCACTGGCAGGCAGGTTTTGGCTGCAGAAGCTGATGCAGGAGGGTTTCCTGGTACATCCCAAGAACAGACAAAGCACAGCAGTGTTTAGTTGCAGTTTTGCTCGTCTTTACTTGCTTGACATCCTAATATCCAAGTATGAAGATCACTGCCACTGCTACTCCAAGCACGTGGTGTCGTAAGGGGAGGGTGAAACCAGAGGGGATCTGCTGGGTCATTTAGTCCAACTATTCTGAGCAGCCACGTCATATAATCCCCTCCACAAATTTCCCAGTCTCCCAGCAGCCCCCACCAGTTAATACCCATTTGTTTGTGTGCCAACATTATCTGTGGTTTAAAAGCTGTTTTCTCTCCCCAGTATTTCCCAACAGTTTCCTCCTCATCTTCCTCTGTCCCCTCTGTTCTAACTAAGGAGAAGGATCGTGCACCCTCCCAGGCTGATCCTGTCTGGCATCCTCCGCCTTCATCCCAGCCATGGACGGTTACTGCACCAGCACCATGGCCAAGTCTTGGCATCCATCCTGCCCCTGGTTTGCTGCCCACAGCCATGCCACGTGGATGGCTTCTCATTCCTTCCCAGTCGACTGGGATCCTCATGTCTTAAGCCAACCACAGGCCAATGTATGTCACAGCAAAACCCACTGCTGCTGGTTCTGACTCTCCTCTTGTGCAGGTCCCAGCTCTGCTGAGTGGGGGTTACACCCCCAACCCTTCTGGTCCCCTTGGCCAGCACATTACCCAGTTTGCAGCTCATTTATTAATCCTCACCTGATCTGGTTCCACTGATGATGACTCTCACGGTGTGGTCAGATACCTGTCTGAAAAAGATATTTGATCTGTTGCATTGCCTGGCCTAGAAAAGTCTCTGGCTGTATAAAGAGAAATTTGCATTTTTAACCCTGTGTCTTTCCTCTCCAGGACTGTGACTGTTGTTTCCTCCAGGACCCCAGATGCTGCAGGATACCCCAAACAACAAACAGCTTGCAGAGTAAAGCCAAATAAAATGCCCCCAAACCAACGTGCAGAGAGGGAGAAAGTGACTGTGGGTTCCTGATAGGGCCAACCTGGCAGAACCCTTGCTTAAATCAGCAGCTGATTGTGGGCAATGGCTTTGGCAGGAACGTGTTTGCTCCATGTTACTGATGTGCTGCCCTGCCACTGGTATTCCCCTTCCTGGGAACCCCTCGGGCACTCTTTGTTCAGGGCTCATAAAACCCTCTATGGTCCTGTGAGTGTTGACTCTCAGAAAGCTGGTGCCAGAGAGGAGCACAAATTATCTGCTCTGCATTTCAGACAGCTGAACTCAGTGGCAGATTGTCCACACAGTCAGTTTAAATCCTTGGCTGCGATGAGACTCCAATGCTGATTTTTGAATCGCCTGCTCCAGCTGCTTCGCCATGAGCATCACTTTAGTGATGCTTAAAGAGGCTGTTTGCAAAGGTACCCCTCTAAATCTACCAAAAAATGCTCTCAGTACCTGCAGGAAGCTGATCC
Organism: Myiozetetes cayanensis; assembly: GCF_022539395.1. NCBI lineage: Eukaryota > Metazoa > Chordata > Aves > Passeriformes > Tyrannidae > Myiozetetes > Myiozetetes cayanensis. Next base: position 10,356,196 of record NW_026086605.1, read on the forward strand.
TAGTTCAAACCTACTCCCTTTTTTTTTGTATAACAGTGAGAAAACACTCCAGCCTGCAGTGATAGCCCCATCCCTTAGAGTGCTCACAACATCTAGGGGGGAAAATGATGTATTGGGGTACCCAGGATTAGCAACAGGATTCATGGTCTTCAAAACACTTGGGATGATTCAGCATTGGAGGCTGAGGGATGGAGATGTGAAAGTGCTGTGGATCATGGCAGGTGAAGCAGGATGACAGCAAATCTCACCTGGGGACAGTGCAGGAGGCTGCTGGTGGGGTGGCACTGACAGAAGCTCAGTGCCAGGAGCTCAGGCACAAAGGCACTGAAGAAGATGCCATAGAAAATTAGGGTTGATTTGGTGGACATCCGAGCTGAAGCACTAAGTCCTACAGGGGACATACAGGATGCAGCCACCTGGCACCACTGCCAAAGAGAACATCTGGAAAGCAGCCAGAGAAAGGCTGTGCAGAACAAGAGCAAAGAGTCCTGTGGCTGCTGGTGAGCTGACCCAGCACCACACAGGATGGGCATCGCCAGCCACTTGGACTCAAATCAAACCAGTGAAAACTCATTGGATCCAGGCGTCATCCCTGCCTGGTCCCTGCCAAATCCTGCCCTGCACAGGTTTCACCCAGCCGGGCAGCCAGAGACGGCGGAGGGTAGAGCAAAGACATAAATAAAAAGGTTAATGTTTTCCACCCGTCTCTCCCAGCTGCCATGCAGATTGCAGCTGTTTCTCCCCAGTCACGCTGGCCGCAATACTCGTTGGGTTGGTATTTAATTGCCTCTCCCTAACGACGCATTAGGCAGGGTGTAATTTGCCAGCGCTGGTCAAACAATACAGATAAACCCGGTTTGCACACAAAGGCAGCGGAGCGGGGAAACTCCGCTGTCTGACTCTGCTCCCCTTTGGAACTGGTGGCTCCAGACATGGGCGGGATGCGAAAGCAACAGACGTCTTGGCCTTCGGGAGGAGGAAGGAAAATGTCAAATAACAGGAGACACCCGCTTGCGCTGTGGTGAGCTGGGGTGAGGCTGTGAGTGCCCACAACGTCACCAGGGTTGGGCTGCCATGCGCCAGCGCAGGGGCTGCCCACATGTTGTTGCAGCTCAACACATCCCTTTTCCTGGGTTTCCTTTTCTTTTTCCTGAATTTCAGGTGTCAGGATATTTTAAGACTTCTCTCTCTGCTATTTTTTAACTTCAGTAGTGTGGGCACATATATGGAAGATGACAACTCCACTCCTGCTCAGGAATCACCCAGCTGGATATAAAAAACACAAGAGGTTTTTAACTTAGGAGGTAGAAGAGCTGCCATAACACCTCTGGTGGCTCTCAGTGTTTCTCAGGACTTCGGTTTCGGCAGAAGTAGGTAAAAAAGGAACAAAAAAGGGAAAGCTTCACCCCCACCCACATCTTACCCTGGCTCTGCAGCACCACAATGCTCAGAGCATTCCTGCCTTCCCCATCTCCACTCACACCCCAGGCTCTGACCAGTAGAGATTTCACCCAGATGCTATGAAAAAATGAGAAGGAGAGAGTTAAAAATTAGCCTGTCCTTGCAATGCAAGTGCTGAAAAAGCAAAACACGCCCTTCCTTGTGCTGGCCCAGGGCACAGACCAGTGTTTATGAGCACATCTAATACAGTCATATATAAAACAAAAAGATAAATGAGCAATCCCCAATACTGATACAGACAGAAGGGCAGTTATATAGATCATGGGTGGATATTAGTGTTCCTTAAATATTTACCCAAAATACACTCTTAGTCACAGTTGCTGTTAGATGACTGCAAATTGCCAGCGAGCAGTGAGCTTTAAAATCCTCAGAAATGAAGTATTCCCACTAAAATTAATTGGGGAATCACCTTTTCTTGGGCACTCCAGTATTTTTAGGACAGTGAAGGTGTGATCCTGCCTGGGCAGCAGGTACTTCTGTGGATCACCCTCTTCGTGCTTGGATTTGCAGGAGCCCAACCGCCCTGCCTCACCCTGCAGAGGGAAGTCTTGTTCGGGATGGCACCAGGCTCCCTCATCCCATCCCCGGACCGCTCAGCATCCACATGCCACACACACAGTAAAACCAGCTGCTTCGTCACCGAGTTGCACATTAACGCCCACACCTACAACGTGGGATGATTTACGAGGAGCTGCCAGATAACCCCGTCCCGGTGCCCGACGTCCTGGCACCTGGTACCTGACGTGCGCCCGGGCACAGGCGCCACCGCCGCCTGCTCGGACACAGGCTGGGAGGAAGCGAACAAACAACAAAAAAAAGGGGCTGTTTGTTTGAAGGTCTCTGGAACAGGAGGAAATCAAGGGCGCGTCAAAATGGAAAAGCACAAAGACAGCAGGGAAATGGGGTTTATTTATAAACTTCGAGAAGACGGCTGTGAACAATGGGGTGGGGTGGTTTCTATCCCATCCAGAGATGGAAGAGGAGTCTGGGTCTCTCAGCCACCAGCACAGGATGGGCTTGCTGGAGAGACCTGGCTGAGCACTCAGCCTGTAGGGTTGGGGGTTCTCCAGAATGTGGCTCCACGGCCCGTGCAGAGCCGTATCCCTGGCAGGCAGGCAGGCATGGCATGCTTCCTGGCTTCCTCCAAAGCTCCACTGCACCCAAATATCTGTGTTGGCAATGGCAAAGGACTGCACAGCACCCATGGTGCATGTATTCCTGTGGGGTAGTTGGGAGCCCCCATCAGCGGGCAGGTTTGGGGTAGGTCCTGTTCCTGCGCAGCAGCAGCTCTGAGCATGTTTCGGAGCAGGTGATGCAACAGCAAATCTCACTCCTGCTCATTGGCTGTCCCGTTTGTCCAGGCTGTCCAGGAGCAGTTTGTCACTTTTACTGCACAGCCTCATTTTAATGATTTTTCTCTTGTCTACAGGGAGAGCCCAGGTGAGCCGTGGCCAGGGGCAAGTCACACTCTGGTGTTGTTTCCCAAGCTGGAGAGGGGAGTGGGCAGAGGTTTGGCAGGGCCGCTGGAGCAGCTCTTGTTCACTACACTCCCAGCCAAGGGGCTCTTCACCTCTCTGCAAATCCTGTGTGATACTTTAAAACAATCCCAGGAGAGGCAGCCAGCCTGGGTTGCAGCATGCTCTCCTGTGCAGAGTTTAAGCTGTGGTGGGTGGTAAATTGGAGAGCCCCAGCGAATGAATTTGATGATCGTCTCAGACCTGCCTTATCCCTTCCTTCCTGGTGAGATACATCAGTATCTTTTTCAGTCAAAACATTTTTTGAGAGGCACCCTCCTGGACTGTTTAAGCTGGGATTGTCCCTCCCTGTTTTCCTCACTGCTGCTTAGCCCTTGGCCCAGAGCCAAAGCAGGCGCCGAAACTGAGCCTTCTGCCCTGGGCTCCTGGGGACACAGTCCTGGCAGTGCCAGGTCTGTATCTGGTCAAGAGTTCAAGAGCTCTACTGCCTTTGCTTTAGGGGCAGGAAGGTACAGCAAGAACCCAGTAAACCCATTACCCAGGTGTTTAGGGTCGCATGGGTGAAGTCGAGTGCACGGATAAGAGCCCTGCAGAACGAGGCCCATGCAAAGAAAGTTTCTCACTACAGTTCCCTGTTGTCCAGGGCACTTTCATACACATATAAAGTTAAATCTGTGTAACAGAAAAATTATCCTGTGGACTCTTCTTGCTTTTAAAATTATTTCAGGGTTTTTTGTTTGTTTTTTTTGTTTGTTTGTTTGTTTTTTAAGTGATGATTGCACAAGCTTCATTTCCTCAGCAGAGGTGGCTGAGGAAGGTAGAAGTTCTGGGAAAGATGACATGAAAATGGAAATGACAAAGATGTTTTCACTGAGAACTTCAGAAGTTTTAATGCATACACACAGGGATCTGCATATCTATGTGTACACCCACCTGCCCCCATAACCACATGCTTCTGTTTACCCTTGTGATGTTAAATGCTCCTTCTGAAAACTGCACTGGATGGAGTGGTACACGGCATTAATGAGACTGGCAAGGTAACTCACAGAGACAGGAACCAGACATTGCACCAACAGCAGAGTAATAGGATGAAGGGGAACCATCAGTAACTTGACATTATCCCTGCTGCCCAGCAAGTGCAGCACTGAGCATCACTGGTTCTCCAACAGCCGCCAGAGGAAGCTGAAGCATGGGAATAGCCATACTAGCCCTAGCCACAGCACTTCAGCTAACACAGGAGCTAAGAGGTGCTGTCATTCCTTTAGGACTGGGGGAATTGTATTGTATAATCTTAAAATCAATCCATAACTGCATCTATCAAGTTAGAGGCAGCTGCCAAAAATGGCACACACACACAAGCACTCATGTTCCTCAAAAAGACTGTCTGGCTTTGTGCAGGAAAAGCTATTTAATCCATATGCTTGGGCACAGGCTGACACACCAAACCTTCTCTTCTTACAGGAGTATGCCCCTTTCAATCTGAATTTTCCAGACATTAAGACATTTGTAGGCTACAGAGACATGGGCATTAAGGCAGGCAGAGCTGCATTAGTGGTTTGTCTGGCAGGGGAAAATCTCATTGCTGACCCACAGACCTGAAGAGTTTGCCCTTTTATAGCCTGGCTAAAACCAGGTTGGTTCTGGCTGCCTCCACCTGCCTGTGCCTCAAAGCAGCTGAGACAGGAGGACAGTGTGCCCAGCGCTCCTCCTGCAGCAGCTCAGCTTCAGCTCCAGAGTCCCTATCAGCCAAGAGGTGATGGTGGTGGGAGCTGGGCACAGCAGCTCCTGCTCTGATGCTTCTCAGCCACCGCGCTGCAGCCGGGGGTGCCCAGGGCTGCAGCACACATGCTGTCAGGTTAGAGGGTTTGGTGCCCAGGTGGGAATTGCAGCTGCCATTCCTGACAGCTCTATCGCAGATCTCAGACTTCTGTTCAAAGATATTTATTTATGGTAAGAACCGATTCTCCTCTCTCAAAAACTGCCAGAGCCCGGATTATCCTGCAGGAGTAATCAGTAGCTTCTCCTTCAAGCCCCTACACAGGCACAGAGAGGCTGCGGGTGAGAAGCATCAGTATCCTGCCCAACCAAGCAGGATAAGGGCTTAAACTTGCCTCTCACAGCATCCCCTCATATCATCAGGAACAAGTCAAAGCACTGCAGATGCTCAAGATCACAAGTTCACGTTAAAACACCATGGCATTTCACGATCTTGCTGCTGCGTTGGCCCACGGAGATGAGAATGGTGCCCTTGGCATTGCATACGGATCCTGCACCACTTTAACACCCTCTGCAGGTGTCCAGGGCTCTGGTGAGGCAGGTGCTGCGCTGTGTGTGGTGCAGATGGCAGGTGTGGGGATGCCGAGGGAGCACAGCACCGTGTTCCCGATCACCCAGACACCACTCCGGTTCTTTCTCGTCAGATCGATCTCTCAAAGTAAACGCGTTTTTTTCCAACTGTCCAGTAATTCAGTGGTATTGACAGCCTTGATTAGATATAAATGACAGCAGGACTAAATGGGGGCAGCAGCGTTCCTCTGCTTCAGGGGCAGCACCTGGGGTGCACCGGGATTAAAGGCCGAATCCTGATCTCGAAGGGGGCAAATGAAAGGTGTGTGGCTTTGGCAAAACTCACCCTGAAATGGCACTGGCAGCACATGATGAGCCTCCATGAGCTGTGTCGTGCTGATGTCCAGGGTTCAGGGAGGCTGGAAGCGCTGCCTGGAAGCCCCATCCCTCCAGGAGAACCTTTGAGCGGCTCACACGAACCTTCCACGGGTTGAAAATAACCTCTCAGATGAGATTATTTTCACACAGACAGAGGTGTTGGCCCCCTGTGTAAAACATAGTGATCTCTCCAGCCAAACTGCTGCCTGTGCAGCACTGTCACTGTGTTCACACCAGCACTCACGTGGGTTAAATTGAAGGCAGAGGCTGACAGCAAAGTGTACATTGCTTTCAAACTTAAAATGCCCAATGTAAGAAAATCATCAAGAATGGAAAAATATACAGAGTTGGAAGGGACCCACAAGGATTATTGGGCCCAGCTCCCTTGTCACCCCTTGTTTGCACAAAGCTCATTTTCAATGAAGGACACTGTTATTCCTTGAAATATTCGTGAGAGGCTCAGTAGCCCCAGTGAGTGGCTGGTACCACAGGTATCCTGGTGCTGGCAGGATAGAACAGGTAACACTGACAAAGCACCTTCACCCTCATCCTGAGAAGGCATTTGGGGCATCTCTAGTACCATAAAGCAACTGGAAAGGCAGAATTCAAGCCACATGGAGTAAGTCATTAGCCCCAAACATAAGAAAATCACTCCAATACTCAAATATTCTCCTTAAATTAAACAGACAGTGGCAAAGCAAATTCTGCCCAACATTCCTCCTTCAGGTCATTTGTGAATTTGGCCCCATTAAATAAATCCAGGAAGAACCAGCTGCTCCAGCTGAAGGTGAATGATCACATGTAGGTGACATGCCAGCCAGGAGATCAGCGCTTAAATGGATGTGGTTACTTATTAGATGTAAACACTGTTGAATAAATCTAAATAAACTCTAATTATTTATACAGCATATTCCTAATGTTGGTTGAATGCTGCCAACTTTAAAATAAAACTGCGTAAATGTTTTAATGCCTCTGTAGATATAATTAGCATGTGTAATATGTATATACAAATATACATAATATATGTAATTATAGGTATTGGTGTTTGAGAGAGCTGTCTAGCCAGATGGAAAGAGTAAGTACTGCAAACACTGTGCCACTGCCTGCTAGAGAGGGGAGAATGCTTAAACTCCCTGGAATATGAAACTGATAGTTGGTATGTGGGGAAGGGAGTTATTGTTGCCCCATGTTCCCTGTCTGCTGAGTGAATTTAACAGCCAACTTCTCCTTCTTGTCCATCCATCTGAAAAAGAATTGGGGCTGGAAGTGTCTGACATCCAAGGGTAAAGCACTGTATATAAACCACAGCTCCTACAGTGTGTTCAGGGTTTCCTGTAGGTCCTTTTTGGCACCCAGCAAAGGTGCAACTCAGGAGATGAGGCAGGTTTGGTCCTCCTTCAGGTAAGCTGGGCTGAGAAACTCCCCTGCTGCTACTGCTTTTCTTTCTCCACCCCAAACACCTGGCAGGTGGTGGACAAGAAGCAGCAAGGCAGACATCCTCCACTTCATGACCCATCTGGGCTTCAGGCTATAGCGTGGCCATGGCAAGAGCTGGTCCTCGTGGCTGGTCTTGCTGACAGGGAGGTACCACACATTTACTTGTGCAGCACTGGCTGGGATTTCTCTTCATTTGAGTTTGCTATCTGGGCTTTGGAGTCCAGGGAGCAGGGTTCCATGACAAAGGAGCCTTCAGGCAGACAGAGGGGCATGGTGACAGCCTCCAACACACAGAGCATGGTGCAACAAGTCCATCCCACCACCCCAGCTTAGAGCGAGATTTCTTTACAAGTATTTCACAAGCAAGGTACCTTCTCAGGCAGGCACAGCTTGGGACTGAGTGTACACAAGTTCAGTGAAGTTTTGAAAGTTTGCAGAGCCTCTGTTATTGCTGTTGGAACAGAGGAAAAAGGAATGAGCCACCAGATGCTTTACTACACCATGTGGCCGTCACTGCAGGGACTCGAAGTGTCCCCAAGCCTCAGTGCCATTGTTCCAAGTGCCAGCTTGTGAGACATGCTGAGGCAGGTCCCTGCACTGCCATTAACACTCAGGGACCCTTAACATGCCATGTTTATTACGGGTCAATTAGCTGCTCTCAACATCTTGGATACAGAAAATCAGCCATCTGCAGCAACCTTCCCTTTCCCGTCCCTGTGAGGGCATGGAGGAGAGGGAAAGAGCTGGGCTGCTGGGATGTTCACTGGGAAAATCAGTCCCTGCAAGGCATTCAAGCACAACAGCCACTCAACACGCTGATGTTGGGGGCTGCTTTTCCCCCTGCAGCTCAGGGGTTATTTGTCTCTCAATGCATCAAGCCGAAAGAACAACAAGCAACTTGCTCTTCTACAGTTCTCCCTGGCATCTCAAACATGCTCAGCTCCTTGAGAAAAGCCAGGCCATTAAATCAAGCACCTCATTTTAGGCAATGTTTGAACTTTCTGTACCTTTGGGAGGAGAGGGATGAGTGCTGTGTCTGGTAAGGAGGTCAGAGAGCAGCCAGCAGCTGACATGCCAAAGGTCAAATCCAGCACCAACTGGCAATGTCTGCCAGGGCTGGGAGCTCTCAGAGCTGTGCCCAGGACCACGTCATCACCCCAGAGAATTTCAGTCATTCCTTACAGAGTTTAACTGCTCACTGCCCTCATCACCCAGGGCACACGTTTTGTTTTTATAACATTTGCAAATTAAAAATTTGCAAAAGCTACAGTAGCGTCCAGAGACAGGTGGCTGTACCGAGCTACCACTGCAAATGCAAAAGGAAACACACCTGGAAATTTAAGACACTGAAGTAGGTGGGACAGAAAGGTGCAGGGGTACCAGTGGATATTGTATATCTCCTCCTGGAGAGACAGGGAGCCCTGGGAAGGGCCTTCAGCAGACCCTCCTCTCCTGTCTGGGGGAAGTGAAGGGCTGGGCAGCTCTGGCACAGGGGGAATGAAACCTCTCAAATGAAATGATCCCCACATCCCTCCAGTATTCTGCCTGGGATTGGCACGAAGCACTCCAACTAAATGTGGGAAGACAAGGACACAAAGGCAGTGGGAGATGTGCCCTTCCTTGTGTGTCCCTGTCCCACACAGTGATGGCAGCCACGTGCCAGGTACAGCAAATATTTCCAGGTGAGGTGCTCACGCCTGGCACAGGCAGCCAAAGCCAACATGTCCCCTTTCTCCGGTCCCAAAGCCCTCCACAACAAAAGCTCCCACAGGAGCTTGGCGAGATATTGCTCAGCACAGAACACATGCATTTCTGGGGTGAAATTTAAGTGCAAGAGTAGGTTGGAGTTCCTGAAAAATGAGGCTGAAGAAGAGCTTTGCCACCACTGAAGCCAGAGCTCAGCCCAGCTCTCAGCTCTGTGGTGCAAACACCCCGGCTCCAGGGGGTTGGTGGAAGATGTCCAGGATCTGGCCTTGAGTGCCAGCCCTTGGCTGCAACACCTTGAACCACACACACCTCCTCAAATCCCCACTCCCCCACAGAAATTCCAGCAGCACCTTCAGGATAAAAAAAAATGGAGTCAGTCTGAAAAGACACTTGCTAGAGATGCCGTGGTCCAGGAAGCCCTTGTGCACACACCAGCAGCCAGTTTGCCCCTATTTTATTTTTTTCTCCCTTTTTCACTGTTGATACACAGCCATTCTCACACAGGGGTGAAGGACAATGTGTTTTTCACTTAACTTCTTTGGCTGGAGAATGTAGGAGAGACTAAAAAGCAGAAACTGAACAGCAGAGAGCAGCCCCGGCAGCATCAGCATTGGAAGGGCAGGTGGATGCAGCAGGATTTGTCCCACATTTCCATTGCTCTGGACTGCAGGGATGCTGTCTGAGCTCACACATGTCTCCTGGAGTCCAGGCAGCCTGGCATGGCTGGCAGAGCAGGGTGGGCAGCAGGCAGGAGGTGGGCAGTGAACCCCAGCCCCGTGTTTGCTGGCTGCCAGACTGTTCTTTCCCTCTTTCCCTCTCCATTAAAATAAACCTTAAAATAAAACAAGTCAGGAGCTGCTGGCAGCAAAGGGACAGGCATGGTGAGGAGTGGAGCTGGCTCAGCCAGCACCGAGCAGCAGCTACTGAGGCTCCTTTGGGCACATGCAGGACTCAGCTGCCCTCCAGAGTGGCCAAACAAATGCAGTGCCAAGAGGGACACAGTCTGTGCTCACCCAGGCTGCACCCCCAGTGATGGTCCCTCCCCTGGCCAGAGCTTCAGCAGGAGAGGGAGGAGGAGCCGCACACAGGGGCAAATGGCACCTTCACCTCCTCGGTGCCTGTGCCCTCTGGCACTGGGGAGTGTCACCACATTTGGGTCATGCCTCTTCACAGGATGTGACAGTGACCCCCTGTGCTTACCCCACTGTGTGGCCAGACCCAGTATCAAACGCAACCTGTGACTCTGCCAGGATGAAGTCTCTGCCGTGGCACAGCTAGATTTAAAGGTACAGCTGAGGAACTGCATTGATGTCACACCTCAGTATAAGATTCTAGAGGGAAAAACATCTGAATCTGTTGCATGTGAGCTCAAGCCTTTGGTTTTCTCTCCCTACATTTGATCCAGTGCAAACATCAGGGTTAGGAAGGAGAAACTAGAGAAGTCAGGCAAGACAGGCCAAAAAGCAAGTTCTGCTAAATACATGCTCCAGGTACTTCCAGACACCTTTATGGGCTTCATTAACAGGCAGGTCCCCAGTAAGAAACACTGACAACACCTCCCACTCTTTTGAAAGCAAAACAATTGGAGACAATTCAGAGCATCTGTCCCTTTGACAACAAACAGGAGAGATACAATAAGATTTAATAATATGCTATATTTATAGTATATATTATAAATAATATATACAATATATTATGGAAAATATAGCATACATCATCTCTGTCCTCCCCCTTTCTCTGATTTTCCATGCACAACAGTTAACAGCACCAACAGCTCAGACTTTTCCTTTTCTTTGACCGATACAGAAAAACAACTGTAACAACTCAGAACAAAGGTCCAACTTGCCCAGCAGCCTGTTTCCCACAAAGATGAAGGGAAGACAGTCGGAGAAAGGTGTCAAACACAGTGATTGCTTTCCAAGACCTTGCCCTCAGCCCCCAGCTACGTGCAGTTCAGGGACTGAGGCTGAGACCAGGATGCCAAGTGTGGTCTGGCAGAATTTATCTGCTGCAGAGCAAGAAGACACAGGCAGGCCAGCAGTAGCAAAGCACACCATTCCCTTTTAAAGAGACATGAAAATTTACTACAAACTGCCAAAACTGGTGTGATTGAACTTGCAAAGCAGCAGGTTTTTCTAGTAGTTCCTTCACTGCAGATCCTCCTAGAGACACAGCTGCTGTGACTTCTGGTTCTCTGCTCACATACCCACACTTCACCCAAGGGAGAAGAGCAGCAAGGCTCTGCCTCAACCCCAAGACACCTGAAGCTCTGCTTCTTCTCAGTCAGGCCTGTCCCCCTGCACAGCTTCCACTGGGGACTCCTGTCACTTCTGCCCCCACCACCCAGAAACGCTCAGAGCTATGAGCCTGTGGGTAAGGTTGCTAGAGAGAAAATAGTGAATATAAGGATATTCTTCTGCTCAGTGGAGTCAGTTTGCAAGTGCAAAAACTTAACCAACATTCTTAGCCAGTTGCAAAAATGCCACTAGGATGGAGGGGAGCAGAGGAGTCTTGCTTCCCAGACAAATCCTGCTCCATTGCTGGATTTTGAAATGAATCAATATAGAAAATAAGTCCAACAGCCAGATGTCTGCTTTCATCTTGCTGTGCTGGAACTGGAATAAAGCCCACAAAATCTCCAAAATACCTTCTTTGAAAGCGCTTTGTTAGTGGCTTTGCAACTGCGAGGAACGATGGCAGCAAACATGAAGGTCTGATGCCACCTAAAGGCCGCTTGAATTTTCACCTCTCAGAGGCTCTGTTGGTGACTCAACCACAATTTCAGAGTGCTCAACAGTCTACAGTCACTCAAACGGCAGGGCAGGAAAATATTGGTCAAAACGGCCTGTTACAGCCCCAACCATGACATTATTCTGTCTTCTTGTGAAACCTAAAGCCTGATACCTCATAGTGCAAATTTTGCAAAATCTGGTTTGCTGTGTAACGTCTCCAGAACAGGTGAGAGTCTGTAAAAGATGATGGCAGGTGATCACCTGGATCACAACACAGATTTTAGTATGGCTGTACATAGGTGAAAGTGGGGTAGAAAGATGTACAGCTTTACAAATCCTTTTCCTTTTTAATGTTCTCAGGTAGTAGTTTGAATGGAATTCTTCATAGCAATCACTGCTTCTCTGTATTGCTCCCTCTTGGGCTAAGTAGCCTGATGACAATAATTATTTCCTATCAGGTCAATGATCCATTTTGAAGCTCGTCTTTCCAAGGGCTCCTACTTTTAAAGACTTAAGCCTTAATCTGTTATGCCTGCTACGAACATCTACTTTATTTCCATGCTTTGGCTTGTGACACTATGAAAGAGTAAGATTTAAGTGAAAATGAAGGGTCTGATGTGGTTTGTAGACTCTTGGGAATAAAGAGAGTTCAAAGAAGAAAACCATAGACACACTTGGCCTTACAGTGTTGATACAGTGTCTACTTTGACATTAGTGCAGCACTGAGCAGACTGCAGATGCTCCTGGAGACAAAGATAGTTAGAAAATTACTTAAATCTTGGATAAGATTTATTTAAAATGCTAGACCAAAATTGTCCTCCCACATGGGGACCGAGTTCATGAAACTGTCACCAGACTCGGAGGGCTGAATTTTGACTTGCTTGTAAACAGAAACAAAAGGCTGATTTGTGGAAGGATAGGGAAAATAAACATTTGTGAAGTCCTTAAAGACATTTCACAGAGTTAGATACAGCTACAAAAACATTACACCGCAACTTCTGTGGCCTCAGAGGCTCTGACATATACCATATGCTGGCAGGGCATAACAGATATCTTCAAATAACTGTGTATAAAACCCTTCCCTACAGGAAAACTTTGTTTTCATTATTGGAAAGAAAGAAAGAAAGAAAAAAGGTATATTCTGCAAGCTATTTCCCTGTTCTGTACTTACACAGCACTCAAACCACCCCAGTCACACGTCCTGGGCCATCACACGTCAGCCCACGATGCTGCAGAGCAGAAGAGGCAGCCCAAGTCACCTGGGGCTCAAAACAACTGCCTGCCAGTGCCGTGTTTTTTACCCCAGGCCTGTCCTCTTTCACCTCCAGGATCTGTGACAGAGAGAACAACTGTTTAACAACAAGATCAGGTTATTTTCTTGCACAGCTTTCAGGGTAAGCACAAGCAAGGAGCCATCTTCAGAATAAATTCTTGAGAAGCAACGTGCATAACCAGAGCATCTTCTCTACAAGAGAGAGATGTAAGAGGACTGTATAAAAAAAAAGGCTGCTATATGAAATCCATCTATTTAAAATACTGTTTATTTGTGATTTAACATTAATTAGCATTACATCTATGAGCAATTTCAGATAACATTTATATATTTTCCACAGGACACAAGAGTTGGCTGGCTCATTCTTTATGCCAAAGCAAGTAAATAGAGGCATTAGCAAAAGGTGCAAATAGTTCACGGTTGCATTTTAAAAAATATTTATGCACATTGCATTCATTTAGATATATCTTTAAAAAAGTTATGAAAAGCGTAGTTCACAGGTTACTGTTTCTACATATGTTGTAATACAACACAAATAATGTAGAACATAAAAAACAAAGTAAGCAACTGAAAGTTTCCACTATGATTAAAAACACTGATTCCAGTATTTAGTGATAGCTAGAAAATTGTTTCCAGGATCCATTCCAACATCGCATTATCACACTTACACGGTCAAAGCTAACCAGCCCCGAACATGCTATAATCAACATTTTTGCATGCCAAACCACTCTCCAGCCATATTTAACAACTATATATGGTATAATATTTCAACTGGCAATTTGGGAATCACATGGATGTTAAAAATGTACGTCCTATTGCGATGACTGATTTACAGACATTTGACACAGCGAAGAAACCCCTATGTTAATTTCTATGTTTAGTTTGTATTTACAATACAGTAAAAGTACTAAAATGACAATACAAGTAAAAATGAGTAAGTGGCAGTACCACCCTTACCCATGGCACTAGGCTCTGATTTGCTCTGGGTTCATCCAAAGGACAACACAGATTCACAAGACCCTTTTACAATTTGAATGAAACAGAATTAAAAACCCACAGTGTTGCACTCTGTATGAATCCATACAAATTATTTAAAACATCTAATATGGAAATGTCACTCTGCTGATTTAATAAAAATATCCCGCAATCCATATCATATATTTAAAAAAAATAATCACCGAACTTTTACTTTCTTTGTCTCCTCCTATTTTCCTACTATTTCACTTTCCCTTTTAACAGTTTTGTTTCCTTCATTTGGTTATGTTAAGAGATTATTTTTCTTCATTCATTAGCTATACCATGAGAGAAAAAAAGAACAACCCATGACTAATTTTTAAACATGAATCCAGTTCAATTTTATATGCTTTTATCTTTTGATTTCTAAGTCCCTGGATTCCTGAATTATATTTAAGTATATTCTAAACCAAGCATTCTTAAATACACTCTAACTATTAAATGCTTGGTTCACATGCTTATAATACCTTTATACTGAATGGTATACAAACATTTGAACATATAAAATCTTCTTTTTGTTTTGCCAGTTAAACTAAATTATCAATGTTAAGTGTATAAAATCCCCCTTCTTGAAAAATAAGGGTTTCCCCCGCCCCAACTGATAGAATAAAAAAGAAGTCTTCAAAAATTATATTTCACTAAAATGAAATATTTGGCAAAAAAGTTATTGAATAATGGAATTCTTTAGACATTTTGTATAATTCCAAATAAACTTTCTCTTACACAGTTTTTCCCCTAATATTATGTGCCAGTGTATAATATTTCTATGTGAGCTAATCTTAAAAAAGATTTAAAGGTGTGCTGTTAATATGTACCCACTCAAACAGGGGTACAGAAACATAAAATATATGGTCAAAAATCACAATACAAAAATGTATGATCTGGTTTCCAAATGAGACAGCAGTTCTAAAAAGTCATATGATCACTCAACAGTAACTTTAATAAAGACTCTTAAACTGTACTGAAAATTTTAAGGTCTGCAAAATACTCCAAGCAGAACTTGCTGCTGCATACTGTGATGGTATTTGACCTTGCTATGATGGTAATTGAGCACCTGCCAGTGTAGTTCTACATGAAACTAAGCAATGTTTCCAGCCCTCATAGCAATTTTGGACACAGTTAAGTGAGAGATGAATTAACTTTCAATTAACATGAAAAGTTTTTTTTTGTTTCTTTGTTTTTTGTTTTTTTCTTAAAGCAAAACCTCTTCCAGTTTCTTTTTGTTTAGGTTAAAAGTCCAGTTACTGCACACCCCTAACACTACGCTGTTAATGGAAAACTTAAACGTTTAAAATGTGCAATGTCTCCCCACAACAGAACTGCACTTATGCTTCTACCTTCTCCTTCTTTTTACTCTTTTTCAGGAAGGATGGGGTGCGGAATTTCTTCTTCTTCTTTGATGGGGATTTGGAAGGTGACCCTTCAGGGGACAGGGCCTCTTCTATCTTTTCAGAGCTTTTGATGGTAATCTCTACGCTCTCCACAGTACTTGTGGTTAACTGACTGACCCTCTTGGTGAGATCCTCTTCCACGTCATGTGCATCTTCCTTCCCGTTCACCACCACGACCGGCATCTCCACAGATAATAGGTTTGCATTCTGGGTATAGAAATCCTCATGGTTTTCTGAAAGAGCAAATGATTTTCCAATTATTTTATGTACACCACTTTGCAAAAAAACCCGCAGTATAGAAACAAATTCCGCGAGTCTGGACTCTGATCCAAAGAACGAAACCCAGAGTGCTCAGATGGGGGTTTTTCCCCTTTATCCACACTCTTCGTTGTTGTAAGCAGAGAATACTGTGAAAATGTCATCAAAGGAAAATGGGCTGAAAAGTCTAACCTTATCTCTGCCAGGTGCATATGCAGATCAAACTGTAGAGAGTATGTACAAATACAGTCTACATAGCATGCATGTCTCAAGCACACTTAAAATTACACGTTACTGCAAGAGACTAATTCCATACAGAAGTCTTTGGAGAACTTCCCTTTCAAAATGCCTACTTAGACTTTGCTGGGAAAGTCTTAGGCAAAAAACCTAATCTTAACATTTTCAATAAAATAAAAGAATAATATCTATTTCCTTCACCTGATTAATATATAAGTTTCTGCATGCCCTGTGTTGTTTTCTGTTTATGAGAATTATGTATTAGAAAAGACTGGGAAAAATAGATGTCTGGATAAAGTCCCTCCCAGACTTTGTAAAAGTGGGCTCTTTCTGGCTCAGTTGACTTCATGCAAGTGTAAGAATGCAGCAGAAGAGTGGATGACTTGGATTATTGGAGCCACTGGCATTGTACAGAAATTGCATGGAATACCTTCTAATTTTTCTGGGACATTTTGCGGGGATTGAGTTTGTGACTGAATTTGTGACACAGATGAACCGTCATCTGAGAATAATTCCTGTTCAGCATCTGCAGGACAAGACTGGAGTTAGTAGCCATGCAAAAGTGAAAGTCAAGCAAGAGTGTCAGTGCTACAAGATTTACAGCTCTGCTATAGCATTGCCTTGCTCAGGCTGACAACTTCACCAAGTTACAATACACAGTTAAAACACTACAGAATTGTGGATTTACATGTTTTATCTGCTAAAAATCATTATATGTTAGTTTTTTAATAGAAAGCATAAAAAAGGGTGGCAGGGTTGCATTTCAAGTGCCATGCCCCATGGTCACTGTCTGCTGTTACAATAAGCTATTGTACTATGTCCTTAATGTGACATGTAACAACATTGGTTTATTACACAGAATTAGTGAAGAAGAAATCACAGTGTTATTGTAAAAAAAAACATATAAAAGATCAACACTGAATTAGTAATTCTCTATGAAACAGTAGTATTGGTAGTATTGGAAAAAGATGTAAAAAGTGAAAGTAGATGAGTCTTGCACACTGGGAGAAAAGACGAAAAATGAAAGAAGCCAAGACCAAACATCTCAGTAAACTTTAGCTCAGTTGGGCACATCTAACTTTAATATCAACTCTGAGGGAGAGGTTGGACTAAGATGACCTTCACAGACTCTCCAACCTGAAGTCATTCTATGATTCTGACAAGAAAATTCATCATGTTAAAGTGTATTTCTGTCAACCCCGTTTCTGTGCAAACCTTTCATTGCTTCATTTTACCACTAACTAAAGCAAAAGAACAAACAACATTTAAAAAAAGAACTCTACCACCTCAAGGAACGGTTAGTTCTCAAGTAGCTGTATGTGCTAATAATTAACATGTATTCCATTTTTACAGCAGGTATTTTCCCACTCATTATTAAAATGTAAACCCCAACCATTTAAACCACAGCACTGACCTTCCAGCCCTTGCTGCTTGCGCTCAATTGTTTTCTTGTACTCTTCCAGCTCCTTCTCAGTGAGATGGCTGAACGGGTTGGGTGGTGCCGGTGGCGCGTGCTCATCATCAAATTGCATTGGCTGGAAAAGAGAACACCACAGAATTTAACAGTTAAAAAAATAAGCAAGAAGCAAGATGTACAGGGATAACGTCTCTTTTTTCGCCCAAAGTTTGTGACTCCAGACTCACAGGGAATACAGAATTAAAACACAGATGCATCCAGACAAAAGGCATTCTCATAATAATGAATACTGACTGCTGAGCTGTAAAAAAATTACCCTTTTGCAGCAGTTGGGTAACTAGTTGGGGATTTTTTTTCGTTTGGGTGCTTTGTTCTCTTTTTTAAGCATGGGGGCACAGCTT
The DNA here is from genome assembly GCF_022539395.1 of Myiozetetes cayanensis. NCBI lineage: Eukaryota > Metazoa > Chordata > Aves > Passeriformes > Tyrannidae > Myiozetetes > Myiozetetes cayanensis. The sequence goes on from NW_026086605.1 coordinate 10,373,663, forward strand.
CAGAGTAGAGATCTGCCTCAAGAGCTTACACTTCAGGGCCTCTACACAGAAGTGAAACTCCTTTCACACAGCTGATCCTAACAGGGATTCAAAAATGAGGTTTCCCTATTTTCTACAGATGCCCAAGTGCTATGATTTTTTTTTTTTTGCAGGAAAGTAACTGCGCTCATGCTCCTGTTTAGGAATCTAAGTGGAAGATCTCCAAGATGAATCTTACAAAGACAAATTTTAAATTTATTCTTGTGTTGAAAGAAAACTCATTTGCAAAATATTCTTTTTGTCTGAAATAAATAAGAAAACTCAGTATTATCTCAAAACAATAGTTGAAACCAAAATGAGAAAATAGGATGTACTAACTCATGGATAGTTGAAAACTCCTAGATTTATAGGTTTCCAATTACAATTCACCACAGTTTGTTGGATAACCTTATTAGGGATATCTGTATTGCTTGGAAGTAAGTATATTCTATTCAAGAAAAGATTAGTGTGGACAGGCAAGAACCTGGAAAACCTCCCTCCCAGTAAGAAGCCTGTTTCTAATGAAAGCTGTGTCTTCTACATGGCCACATCCCACCTTTTAAACTCAGGTATTTCTGGGCCTCAATCACTACCTGTAACAGCAGTTCCACAGACTAATGAAGATTATTTTTGGCCCCATGCATTGCAAAGTTCATCCTCTCTCACTTAGACAGGGTCCTCCTTCATTAATATTAATAATGGCAAACTTAACGTGCATGTCTCAGTTTGAAACTACCATTTCTAACCTCTAAAATGAAACACAAATAAAATGTATCACACCTCTGAAATCTGGTACGAAAACAATCAGTTCTAACAAATTGTTTAAAAAGAAAATGGCCCAAACTGACATTTGAAAGACAGGCAGCCAAACAGCCCGAACAGCTGTAAATTAGTGAATTATGTTGTACTCACTGAACTTGGCTTTTTATCCACAACAATCCCCGCGAGCAGCTGAGATTGTGGTCCTGCTGTCTTCAGGTCATATCGGTTTTGCTCCCTTATCTATATAGAGAAAGTAAACCTGGTTAGAAACAGGTATTTCTCTTTAACAAATCCTATGCCTTGCAAAGCCACTAACACAGTGAACGGCTGGAGGATCAAGCTGTATGCTGCTGCTGCACCTAAAAACTAAGAACTCTTCTTCCATCTCTAAATACACAGCATATGTTATTTAGTTTTTGCAGTACTCCCAAATATCCACCATAGTCCCAGCTCCTGCACTGCATCATGTATGCCAATATTTAGAAATAAGCTCCATGGAATAGTCTCTGAACCTGTCCTCCCCACCTCATAAATGACACGTGTTCAGCTACTGGAGAGAACTCTGTGGTCATAAAGACTGGTAAAGTTTTTCCTTCTGTGAATAGCTTATTTTGTTCCCTAAACTGATAGCCCTAGCTTCAAATTGTCACTGCTTAAGAGACTGACAGATTGGATATGACTACCAATACAGATGATATAAAAAAATTCTACAGCAGAAAATTAGGAATAAACTATCTATGAGTTTATGATAGAATAAACTATCACTATGAGACAGTAACATGCATGAATTTAAAAATCACTGCCTGGGACACATATTATTAATCTCTAGATGATTAGAGGGTGCCTTTCCAGTTCTGAGGAAAGGATTTATTCCTTCTAACTCCAGTCCCCAAGGATACTGATGTAGTGCTTTCCAAAAAAGAAAAAAATATGTAATCAAATGAAAAATGTCCCGAATATCTGGTAATATAATTATGCTGAGGGTGGAGTATTTGGTCAGTCTGATAGTCAGTGTCTTACATGCTGGAAGGGAAAAGCAGTGAGATATTTCTGTTTACAGAGAGGTCCAAAAATAATCCCTCATTTTCTTTTTTCTACTGCCATTAGAAAGAGAACTGGATCACAAAACTCCAGCCTAATAAGCACGAGGCAAATTAAAACAGAGCAGAGCAAGATTAGAGTCCAAGATTGAATCACGCTGTAGATGACGTACAGCAACTCGGTTCATGTTGACACCTAATTATCCACTAAATATAACACTAAATAGCAGGGACTACCCTTTCCAATCTATCATTTCCAGAGTTAATACTCATCATAAATCATCCTTCAGACTATTGCACTCAAAATTTAAATACACACATATTACGTATGTATCCACAGACTTCACGTATGTCACACATTTAAATACATGCTTTTTAGTGCCAAAAATCACATACAGTGTAAGAAACTTCTTAATAAAATCAAAACATCTGAAAATGTTATTTTATTGCTCTGCTGAATCATTACTTGAACATATAATTTTACTTGGAAATGTTACAGTTTTCAGTATATTACACTTCTTTTACCTTATTTCTCTTTTCCAACACTTCACTTGGGTTTGTGTTTAGAGGGACAAATTGGTTTGGATCTTCAATTTTGATTGGCGTTCCTCCACTAGTCTTGGAGGAGTCGTCAGCTTTCATCCACTTAAAGGGGGAGAAAAAAAAAAAAAGAAAGAAGCTAAAACCCCCAGCATGATGGAGAGGAACAATTCTCAGTGTTGCCTTACTGCTAAAGAAGAGATATAAAGCAAGGACTTTCTGCCTTTATTCTCAGTTCCACATGACACCCACAAAGTAATCCTAACTCCTTACAGGTTTATGTGTTTGCCTAAGAGGATTTAAGTTGCCTTGAACATTTACAATTAAGACTACTTTTTTGTAAACACTGAAATACATTTCTGAAAAAAAGTTACTGTGTGCTAATGACACTGTATTTAGGAAGGATCACATCTCCTAGTAACTGGCACAGAGATCCAGAGCCCTTGTTCATGCAATCAACTTCCACCTCTGCACATTCTGACTGCATTTTTTTCCCCCTTCATGAGCCGAGTTTCCTTCTAAACTTAAGTTTAGAAACCTGCCAGCAGGAGGAGCTGATGCTTTTGCAGTTGTACTGTGCAACTCGGAGCAGCCAATAGCAAATAACACACTTTGTAGTCCCAGGAAAGCCACCTCTCTGCAGGCTGAAAACTTAAGTGGAAGCATCTTGGTGAGCTGCAGGAGGCGGGGAAAAAATCTTGATCATCATTCAAAGCTGTAGCATGAACAGACTCCTTCAAAGCTGTTTTCAGTAGGCTCACAAACAGCAAAGGGGCAGCTAGAGATGGATTAGAGCTTGTGTCTCCCTTGTGTAAAACGAGAACCACCCTTGGGTGGTTTAAAACCTTACTATGTTTGTTGGTTAACTAACGGCACAAAAAGATCCAGCAGAAAACCCGTTTTCTACTTCAGGAATCAGAACAGTTAGTAACAACAGAGAAATAACTGTTAAATTTTATCATAAACTGTTACTCTTCCAAACAATTAACCTCCCCCTCTCACCAAACAGAGGGCACCCTTAGTACTAATGTCATTAAGTCTTTGAAAAGCCTATTTTAATTTGCTCAATAAACTTGTTTGCTAATCCTGTTAAAGATTTTCTCATTAAAACTCTGCATAATTTACTTTCAAATAGGGCAAAAATGAAGTGGCTGCCCAAAATCTCTACCTACCGTGATCTTAGTCCTGGGACTGGTTTCCCCGTTCCAGGACTCCTCAGGCACATTAACTTTCAAGTATGTGTTTGGAGAGTTCAACCATCTTGTCTTTTCTCTCTGTTGCTTCTGTGCAAGGAATTTCAGGGGGGAAAGTGGGACTGTATCATCTTCAAAGGAAAAGGCAGTCACAGTGGCTGGGATCTCAACATCACTCTTATGTCTGGGTTTTTCCCTGACTAGTGGTTGCCTATAGGCATAGCCAGTTCTGTATCCCTACAGAGAAGTAAAAGAGAAAGATCACTTAAAAAAATAAATAAAAGGAATTATTTATTAAAAATCAGAAAAAAGGTATCCAAAGTAGTAATGGATTTTTTGTGCTGCCCTATATGCATTAAACAGGTCCACGGAGTTATCTTCAGAGACCCGGTTAGTGGTGTTGTCCAGTATTAATTCATACTATTTACGTTCAAGAGACCCATTTACAGAAGCCACAATTTCCCTGGGCAACCTGTTCCAGTGCCTCACCACTTTCACAGTAAGGAATTTCTTTCCAACATCTAATCTAAAGCAGCCAGTTTAAAACCACTGCCCCTTGTCCTGTCACTATCTGCAAATATAAGAAGTCCCTCTCCCTCCTTTTTATAAGCCCCTTTAAGGTACTGAAAGGCCTCAGTGAGTTTTTCCTGGAGCCTTCTCTTCTCCTAATACTGAAGTTAATAACAAAATATACAGAGGGAATCTGCCATGTCTATTTACTAGGTGGTAATTACAATATATTTTTACTATTAAGCTACTACAGTGTAAAGAGCAAATCATGTTTTCAAGATGGCTGGACAAAATAAAAGTTCAAAGCATTATAAATTCCTATCAAGAAAAAATACCACTGTCAGAAATGGTGACATATGACAAACTAAACCAATTAGAAGAGATTTTACATACACAAAGTTACTCTGTCTTCTTTTTAAAAATCACAAAGAAACCAGAAAAAAACTGTTTGCTTTCCAGAAGCTAATCCTGCACTCGAAAGCTTACAGGGACCATAGGGACAGTGCCATCCATGTGCTCTCACCAGGTTGTCCAGCATCCGCATGAGGGCTTCAAATTCTTGCTCCCCAACTTTCCATTTATGTTGGGAAGCCATATTAACTCCACCTCCTCCCATCGCTGCCACGGCGTGCGTGGAAGGCTTGAACTTCTGCAGATCCAGCAGTAGGAGATTGTCTATCCCACCTGCTCCAGCTAATGCATGAACCTGGGGACATCAACGATTATTTCATTTGTGATAAAGCCTTTGTATTCTCTGCTTTTCTGAATTCGCAGCACAAGCATGCTGAAATACAAGCTGCAGTTACTTCTCAGGCTAGTTTTCTACTGTGCAAAAAATGTGTTAAAATATATAGCAAGTGACTGTTATGGCAAGGATTAGATAGATCATCTGCTAATAATTGCACTTTTAAAGGAGTAGATTCAAACACTTCCTTTCAGAGTACCTTGAAAGGGTCCTTCTGCATCACAAGATTAAAAATTTTTCATTTTTGTATCTGTTTCAAAATGCACCAGTGACTGAACTCAAAATGAATGGCAAGGCAAGGGAGGAAAAGAAAGAAGTGTGAGACTGCCATTTGCACCTACAAATGCCCCCTTGGGAGGACAGGATCAGTGCTGAACAAGTGAAAGCAAAGCAATGAAGTTTCTGGGGATGGGCTTAAAAGTTATGGAAGGTGAGAACACTTTCAGCTGTCTCTCTCCACAGGTCACAGATAACATCTCGATACCTAACCAGGTAGTTAGACAAAATGGAAACAAATGATTTTGGGGCTTAAGTTATTTTTAACTTAAATGCCACCCCCTACCGTTGCTCTGAAGACTCTTTAATTTGGTTTTACAAATCTCTGATCATAGAGAGAAGCTTCTTGTCACAACATACAGCTTCAACAGACGAGCCAGTTCCGAGAGACCCTCAGTCACACTTCCACGTGCAGCCAGTGCCACCAAATCTATCATCCCCCAGATTCTCTGCACGAAGCTCACTCTGCACAGCATGGAACAAAACCTGTACCCTTCAGAGTGTAACACCACTGTGTGTGAGTGACTGTGTCACTCCTCCCAGAATGAGCATTTGTGCCGTTCCCTCTGTGTTTTCCCGATTATTCCAATTTCTCTGACTTTGGACTGGCATACATGATTACTGGATTTCACAACCCCAAATACTGTGTAGAAGAAATCTTGTCATCTGGGATGTAACCTGCAACTCTGAAGCATAAGTGTTTGAAATTAAATACAGATAAATTCTCTCTCACCTGTGTTTCACAGGCCAGCTGCACATTGAAAATATAGTGGAATGCTTCTTCCAGTGTCTCTCCCAGTGCTACCACACCATGGTTTCTCAACACTAATACCTAGTAAATGAAGACACTAATGTTAAATGGTAGAAACTGGCACAGGACATGAAAATCGTTTATGAAGAGCATGAAGGAGGTTGAATACCTTGCAACTGGGTCCAAGAACTTTTTGAAGCTGAATTCTCTCTTCCTGTTCATCAAGAGATCCCTGGTAGTTGTAATAAGCAACATCTCCCAGAATCAGAGCCTCTTGTGATATGGGAAGGATGCCACATTTCATAGAGGAAACCTGTTTCATGGAAATGAAGTGCTGATAATTAGGAATAAAAGAAACTTAAAACTCACATCTCAACCACCCAAGCCTTAGTAGGATGTACTGTTGTATCTTTGCTACAAGAGAGACAAACTCTCCACGGTGAAAGCTTAGAATCAATCCCTCCCCATCAGACTAGTTTCCAATAGGGTGACAGAGGTGTTCCCACCCCGCCTAGGAACAGATTCATTAGAAGAAAATACAAATTAACCCAACTGAGTTAGTTTTTGTGAATTTTTATCTATGTTTAATTCTCAGCATAAGCTTACTCGATGTTTTTTTTTTCCTTCTTTCCCATATTTATAATTTCAAAAAGGTAGTATAAAAGAAATCATTCATCCCTTTTTTTTTTGTCTGTGGTCAAGGAATGCATATATTTTTATAGATAAATAAATTCATATTATTGTATTTCAAACCAATTCTTTCAAGCTTCCTTACATTTTTATCACTATTATGCAGACCACTTTAAATTTATGTTAATTACGACACTTTAATAGTGACGTAAATCCAAACTGAACATACCTACTAATTAAACCACTTAAAAAATGGAGCTTCATAATGCAAATGATGATGTATGCAGCATAATATATTGTCTGGGATGCTGTAAATGAAGCACATGTAAACTATATACTTTACAACCCCCACAACCTGGCCATAATAATATCTAAGCATCACTTCATTCCTATCCCATCTCACTGCGGTGGCCCAGCCCTCTTTATTTGATAACCTCAGACCCTTCTTCACCAGTGTAGAGTCGGTATTAAAAACAAAAGTAAAACTGCCACGAGAGGTGATTCAGATTCAGAAATACACTTCCAAGTTCATGAGGTAAAGCTGTTTTCTTTTACTCTTTATCCAGGGGGAAGACTTACAGCCGCCGTCGCAGGGGTGTGTATGTGTATCACACATCTGACGTCGGGGCGTGTGGAGTAGATGGCCACGTGTGGACTGAATCCCACGCTGTCAATACTGAGGGCTGTACTTCCCTGGTCCACTACATCTCCCAGGATGTTTACCTTAACCTGAAAAAGCCAAACAAACAAATAATATTCAGACAGTTTGCGACAACTACCCTCCCTTTCTTATTTAGTAGCACGTTCCCCTCTACGTATTTGGGGCTCAGAGCACAAAAAAAAGTAGGAGAACAGCCATGAATCTGTGTGTCAATAAACCATCCTGCTGTACAAGCCCTTGATAGTTGTTGGAAGTCCAGCCATAGAAGAAGTAAAGGCAAGACTCTGATACAACATATATTCCACTTCCGTCTAGCTGACCCTTCCTGGTTTCTGACTATTCAAAAATTAATTTGGTTAACATTTCCTACATTTTAAATATGAAGAAAATTGAGCCTCTTGAGAAATGTCCAGTAAGAACATTAAATGCATAAGGAATTTTCAGTTTCATGGGAACATTAATCAACAGGGTCATATCTCAAGATATTTTGTTTTGTTATGTAATGCTATCAATTTCTATCTGGTACCCTTTTCACCTGGAGGTAGTTTATTTACAGATATCTACTGTCATGAAGACCGTGTGGCAGGTTCTGCACCAAAAGATGTGTGATTTAGCAGCTACCATTGCCCAAATAACAGCCTGTAACTTCACCCAGCTCATTTGTTGGGCCCGGGGAAGATATTTGACTTTATTTCCCCACTTAAAACGATAAGAGCTAATTCTACTAACACTTCTTCAGTGGAGTAATTCCATATGTATTATCACACTGTCAGGTTACAAAAGGTTACTGCTACACTGAGGCTATTTGCTGAGCTTCATCAGACAGGAGAAACAAAACTTCACTGCTCTACATTGAAGTTGAAGACAAAGCAACAGAAAGTAAAGCTAAACCCAAGAAGGAACGCTGAGAACAAAGGATGCTAGTATCTAAACAGTTAATCAGCTTTTCATCTAGTGGGTAAATATTAAAAAAAACAAATAACAGGATGATTATAGATTAGAAGTCCATTTTAGCAGCCACAAAAGTATTTTAGGAAACAGGTGGAGCTTCACTGGTTATTAGAGCAGGTGAATCACGTACCAAATTAGAAGCTGAAGCTTCAGAAAAGGACAGACCTCTTGGAATGATTAGAATATGGTCATGTTCTTTGCTTACTCTTACCTGCAAAGGAGGAAGAAAACAGATTACTGATCTAATTAAAACTATTCAGGGGAAAAATAATTTGAGTAAGTAAGATTCTAAATAAAAAATTTTATTCTCTAAAATACTTACTGTGATATACGTATTTGGCAAATGTGCCCACCCAAACAAGTCAGCCAATCTATATAAACTGGCTAACTTGCAACGAGTAAGTTTTTCTCCCTTAACAAACGAGGAGGTATCTATCCCAGGTAGGTCATTGATGGGTGTAATCATTCCATGGCCTGAAAAACAGACAAAAAAAGATGATGGCCACTTGGACAATTAAATGACTTCTATCTGTGCCATTGATCTTCCAGCTGCAGTGCATTTAAGTTGTTAGCCTAGCAGTACCAGCGATTACCAGACTGGAACTTCACTGCTGGGATTTCTAGGGTTGTAATTGAAACACCTGTTATTTTAAGACAGTAGAAGCCATACCTGAATTTAAGTGTTCCTCTCTTTTCAAACATAAGAGAGGTGAAATAAAGGTTTTCCTGAGCTCTCTCCTGAATCAATATCCTATATAGGACTGGAAATGTGCTTTAAGACATTAATCACTAATGAAGTATTTTTACACATTACTTTGGTTTTTTTTTTGTTACAGGACAACACATTCCTTAGGGACTTCTGATACCAATATAACTACTCTGAAGATATATCTCAGTACCTTAATTCAGTCCTAACAAAGAAATTAGGATTAGTGAAAGAGTTCTCAAACCCTTTAAAGGAAGGGATCACCTCTTAACAGAGAAATCACAAAGATCAATTCATCTCTTTGACTTGTGACTACACAGACATACCCTCTTCCCCTCCGTGAATGGATGATATCCTTTGGACAGCTTAAAACCTTTGTTTACAGGGAGAGTTATGACCAGAAGAAGTAAAAGCCATTTTGGTTTTCAACAAAAAGAGTATGCACTCTGAGATCAGTCACCACTGTCTCTGGGTAAATGCAGCAGAGACAAGAGCTGGACACACCATCTCAGTAACCAACCAGAGATGAGAAGATGAGACTGTTTGGGCTCTCTGCTGTTCTCTTCCACTTGTTTTGTTAAATGAACTCTGAAGGACCATTTTAGGACCAATTCTCAAAAAATTATGAATGCTAACAGCTGCCACTGTACTTCAGGCTTCTAAGCTCCTGTACGATGTCCACCCACAGAACCTAAATTGACTTGAGTGTTTCAGTGCTTCATGACTTGGAAAGAAGAACTTGGGTGTTAAATGAAAGATCCCAGTGACATCTCTATAACTAGAGTGCAGACTACAAGCTGTTTTTAACTGTGGGAGTTTGTGTAATGACTCAGTTTGCCAGGGTATTCTTCCCCTCCCTTGTTTTTTTTTTTTTTTTTTTTAGTAACAATTAGCATGCAAGAGTAGAAAAATAAACAATCTGAATGGCAATGTACTTCACATCTCAGTTTATGCCTATGGTAAAACTGCTAATAATAACAGGGCACAACATTTTGTTCCCTAACCCAGTTCAACTTTTATTAGCAAATTATAGAATTGAGTGTGAGGATCCCAACCATTTTGTACATCATTATACAGATTAAAGAACCTGGGAGAAAGAAGCCCAGAAAGGTAAGTTAAGGCCACCATCTGTACTACTTCACAGCTGAGGCAAGCTCTGAGAGAATTTGTATTCAAAGAAAGTGGAGATCCCAACATTGCCAGTGACAATGAAAAAAAAAAAAAAGGGAAAAGTGCAATTATATGTATGATTCACTTACTGAGTGAAGCTGAGGAAAAACCTGTAAAAGTGCTCGCTGTAATGTATTCAGCAATCTGCTGTAAAGCAAGCAGTCCAGTGGGGTTATTGCCCTTCTTCATCTGTTCTTGAATAAGGCATTCCAGATCTTCTCTAAAAGCCTGTAGAAACATTTGAGAATCATCAAGGAAACCTGGCTTTGATAACCATATTTCTATTATAGGTGGGGCTGGTAGTTTTGTCTCTTATTATTGTTACATGAAACTTCCCCTTAGACTTTGTTTTTAGCTGCTTATAACTTTGCCAGACTTTACCCACCCGACCTAAACTTTGTATGCTGGGTATTGGCAATTTGGGGGGCAGAAAGGAGAATTTTGGTCACAGAGGATTAACAACTATTTCCCAGTACAAGACAAGATAAAATGTATTTTTGTAAATGACAAAAAACATTTTTATCAATAATTAAAGTGTTGTCCATATTTTGGAAGAGGTACTTGAAATTTGACCAGGACATGCGGCTTTCAGTACTGTTTTTTAATAATGTAATTCCTGTGTAAATCCATCCAAATTTGATAAAGTTATAAACAACTGGAAAACTGGAGCTCATCCATGCTCAAGGAGTATCACAGACATGCAGAAACTAAAAGGAATGCTGGGATGCTATCTCCTCTCTCTTTCCTTCTCCCAAGGGGAAAAACCCTCCCTTCTTTTCCTGAATAAAATGTCTGCAAGCCCAAGAGATATACCCTTGCGGAACATATCTTGAAAAAGGTTTTCATAGTATCAAATTAAAATACTATGCACTGTGGACAAAGCCTGTTCCTTTGAGATGATAGGCAGTTTATCCCCTATCTGCAGCAAATGCCTGTCCTAGGGCTACTGCAATCCTGACATTTCTAGACTAAGTAAATTCTGTTCCTTCAAACTTCCATTATAGGTTACATTTTCTACCCCTCTCATTATTTCTTGGCAGCATCTTCCAGCTTTTGTCCAAACTAGCAGTACCCAAAGCTGCACACAACACGAGCTGAGGTGTACTGTGAACACTCCTGGCAGTTCATTCCAAAAAGGCATTTGGTGTCTTTACCAGCAGCTGGCTCCCATTATAACTCCAGGCTATTCCCTGTATGTAATTGCTCCTTGCAGTCTGCCTTGCTTAGCAGAGTACTTGCTCTCAATTAAAAAAAGAAAATAGTTCTGTATGACAAATGTGATTTCCTCACTGAATTTTAATTTAGGCCTTCAAAACGCCCACTTTGTTGGGCAAAATCCACCAATCTCATGACAGGCTGTTCATCAACAGGTTTTGACTCTGCAAGAGAGAGTGCTACTGGACTCATAAAAAGCATCCTCAAGACTCTACTTGATATGGCCTCTCAGTTGGACAGTTGAGCTTCCATAACTGCACTTGAATTATCAAGTTTTCAGACACCTGTGCTCTCTTTAGAATAATTTTGCCAGGATTGTGTGCACCTGAGACTTGCCAGACACGTAAAGCCTCTGAAGATTTCCACTGACTGACTGTGCAGTGACCTGTTCCATGGATCTCTCAACACAGACCAGACTATGCTCATGGTGTTTCCTAAACAGCTGAACAACCTCTTGCCAGCCTGAAGGTGCACAGGCAAAGTCAGATTTTTCTCTTCAGTGGCTCATGGAGGTAAGATCTATGCAGCAGGAGAAAGGAGCAGATGAGAGAAAGGAAAGGAGAAACAGGAAATCAAGTGAGGAAAGGAACCTAACTGAGAGAAAAGTGGAAGTATGGGAGGTGCATCAGCAGGGAGAGCCTGTAAGGACCTGACGGGAGGCAGTTATGGGGAGGCAGCTGCCAGAAAAGCAAAGAAGTACTTGTATAAAACAGCAAGTGGTTGGAGAAAACATCCTGACTTCCATCCTTCATCTATGAGCAGATGACGTGAAACCCACTCCCTTCAATCTGATTCAGCTCTGAGGACGGCCATCATCCTCGTGTTCCAATGGCAATGCAGATGCCTGGACCACTGGAAGTTAAGACAAGCAGGGGACTTGTCTTGGCCCCTGCTGCACCTAGAAAATACTCTTTAGGCACAGATATCTTGCCCTCATGCCTCATTTGGCACACAGTGGCTTATTCTCACCAGAAAAAGCAAGTTAGTATTTTTTTTCTCTTCTCGTGGCTCAGCATGTGGCCCTGTCCCTTTTGTGAAGGCTGCAAATACTCTGCTGAGCTGACAATTATTATTTATCTGACAACATTTTCTGTGGGCAGATAATTACTGTAAATCCAAGCGCTTCACAAACATTACCTAATTTCCAGAATGTGCCTTTAAGATGCAGCAAGGCCCCATTATTTCCACAGAATGCCAGTGAGGAGGTCAAGGTAATGATGTTCATCCCTCAAGTTCATTCTGAGAGGCCCAGAGCCCCATTTGCAGAGCACTGGGCAGTAAGTAGCTTCTCACATACATCAAGCTCAACTCTCACTGAAAATTCAAGTGCAGCACTGAGTGGCTAATGCACTGCTGTTCCTCAGGGTATCAAGTGGGATACAAGGAAAATCACAGTCTGAAAAATGGGAAACAGATGATTTGGCATCACTCATGCCTGAGGTCGGCTAGTACCTGAATATGAGCATCTCTCACCAAAGTGGTTCTGAATGAAAAACCACCAAAATGGTTTTGAATGAAAATCAGATGTGCATGATTTATACAGTCCCCTGTAGAAGACAAGGATTTTTCACATAAATAGAAGGTGCATTTTGTTGGTCAAACAGCTCAGAGGGCATAGAAAAAGGAGCTAAGGTTCAACCTCTGTTTTATCAGAAGCGAAAAAAATGTAGAACAACAGAGGTACTTCCTTGGCTCTTGGCACATCACATCCCTCATGTTACAGAACACTTAAAACAGACATTCAGGCACCAGCCATAGTGCCACCTCCCTCCTCTACTGATGGTTCACCATGAGATGATGGCTTTATGTGACTTTCTACTTCTGTTCCTGTGGTCTATTAAGATTGCAGAGATGACTGGACAATATATTTCATCAAGAAACTACACTTATTTTCATATTCTGCCATTCCAAGATATTCGGTTACTTCTCAATTATTACTGAAAGAGGCCCCCTGCAAGAAACTCTGCCATTTCACACTCTGCAAGGCTGAAATGTTCTTTCAGCCTTGTTTACAATATGTATATAAGGGAACTGCACATTTGTAGTCTCCTGGGGGCCGTGTGGAAGACAGAATTCGAGAAATTCATGGAAGCATTTGCTTGGGAGGAGATGGAGATAAACAGTTATCTCTATTATATTAAATCACTCCCACTTCAATTCAACAAGGACTATAAAAAAGACCTGCAAAAACATTCACAGTAAATTCTTACCAGTTATATTTAGACTTCTTTTATAACCTGTACAAGTAATATTGCAGAAAGAAAGGTAGTATAACTGGTAGTATTTTGGGCAATTTTTGACAGAAAGATAGTTTATTTCTCATAGTATTTTTAATTCTTCTGCTTTTTGCTCATGTTGTTTTCAGTCCTCTGAGCTTAGTTTTGCTCTTGGATGCCAACAGTAGTATGTTACACACTTGCTGAGACTACTGCAAATGAGGATTTAGTGTTGTATCAACAATTTTGTTAAACCAAACAAGCAGCATCCCTTAAAGATAATTTTAGAAATAATAGAAGATAAGTAAGAGACAGGAAAGTAGGAAATATGGAGGTTTGGGATGAGCTGTAAAACAGAGGTGAGAATATGGACAAAGTGCATAGAATCAAGTATGTAATTAATCCACATGCCACTGAGTAGTGATGTTTTCTAGCAGCCTTCAGCATGTCACACACGACTCATGCACACTCCTCCATGGACATTTATGAATATTTCTGTACCTTTCATTTGCTGCTGCAAACCTTTAAAACCTACAGAGGTCTGTATGTCCTTAAGTAACTTTCCCAAGAGTGCTCACACAACCTTCCTCCATTTCTGCTAATGGGCACGGAGCCTGGAGACCAAGTGGTTTGGCTTTGCTTTAATTTTTAAGACCGTGATAGGTACATATGTGACATTACGCTGCAACTCCCCACAAGTGATCAAGTAAAAGTCATACTTGAGAGAGATGTTTTCAAAAAGATGGCAAACATGCTGCTCTGGCATAAAGCAGATATTTTTCAAGCAGAAAGGTCACTGGTAATTTCAGATGTAGTATTTGACAAGAAAATGCTGACGAAGTAAAACTGTACTGTCAGATGAATGAAAAACTCTGTTATTCAGCTGTAAGCTCAGCATTGCTCAGTCAAGAGAAAGTTTCAGCTCTGGGATTTAAACAGCTCTTTGGGGTTTTTGCTTGTTTGTTTTAAACCACTACAACTTTAGATACAAGTTAGTACAGTAAGAGCAGTGACTTCTCACAGCAGGGCACCCGAAGTGAAGCAGCCCAGCACTTCATGGCTGTCCACGATCCCATCATCAACAGAGCTGCAACACTTCTGGACTTGGACAACCTTTGTGCCCACACCAGTGCCACAGCTGGATAACCCGTCCTGCCATAGCTGAGAATCTCTTCCTGTTTGCACAAGCATCCTTCTGCCTTCAGTGAGTTCATCTGCCCAGCCAAGCACCTGTGTCCCCCCTCGTTTGTGCTGAAACAGCTCCCCAAGCACCCCACTGAAAGTCTGCATAGGGAGCAGTCTGTGGTATGACAACTGGGCCCAGAACAGCTACCAGAAAAGAGGTAAAGCAACTTTTCAGACAAGGTACACAACTGGGAGGATGCTGAGTAGAGCTTTTATTCACCTGGCAGCAGCAGACACCCAAGCGAGCAGCCTGGCCTGGGTATGCTGCAGGATGCTGCTCTGCTCCCATCTCACCTTCTCAATGTCACTCCACCACCTTGATTGGAGACATGAATTTACCCACAACTCAACAGTAAAAATAAACAGGGCAGCTCAGCCTGCTCCTAAAACTGTTTCTAGAACTCCACTCTTTCCGAAACTGCGGTCAGCTCTTTTAAACCACCTTAGGCAGCCTTACACAGTACTGCAGCTGGCAGAACAGCCACAGCTTTTCTTGATGGAGTCATTAGTAGCACGATTAGGTCAAGGACTTTCTAATACCATAAAATTACTTCTCCAGAAATATTTCCAATCATCTTCCAAATACACATCATAAACTCAGGCAGTTTAGATGCAAGAATCTTACAATTTAGATCTGTAACAGCTCTCTGAATCTCAAGTTAGAAGCCTTGGTTCTCACTCAATTACTGCCATTTTCTTTCAGAAGAAAAGTCAAAGTGTGAGCTGACAGTGTAAATTTGGGCTTTTAAGAATCAAAGCAACATTTGCATGTACCAGTTGACAACCAGTATTTTTCAGTCAACACATGCAGAAAAACTGGAATAACCAACCTGTTAGAATAGCCTATTTTACATGGATACACACGTAAATATAGCACAGAATAATGATGCTGCTAAAGAATTTGGTATAAATCTCTTCATCTTGGTAGGCAGCTCTCTGAGGATATTAAGAAGTACACAGGCTCATAAATATTTTTACCATCTATTTTGTTTCTTGTTTGTTGGCCACTGATTTCTCCATGTATCCACTCAAAAGAAGTAGAAAAAAAAATAGTAAGAAAAACCCCAGTGGTATACAGGTCATCTACAAATAGTCCACATCATTGCAAACCTTTAAGGAGAGAAAGCACGTGCTCACATCACGACTAATTACAGTAATGTCCAAACAGTCTCATGTCATTCTACAGGAAAGTAGCTTAAAAAAGATCCGTGAGGCCCCTACATTTCATAGAAGAGCTTAAAAGCTGCAGAACGATATAAGAAACCCCTTCACCCATTTTCACTTTTGCCCATTTTAGTCAGAGTTTATATATCTTAGAGCCATTTTTAAAAAAGTGAACAGCTCCACTTATCTATGCTACATACAAATGCGCCCACACAGAGTCTCTAAGCTAAATCTCAACCATTGAAGAAAAGTTTCAAAACTTAACTGGTATTTTGTTCTCGAGAGCGAAGAGACGTTAATTTTAACTCCTGTGCTGTAAACACAGCTGCCTGTGGAGAGGAAGACCTTCACCCAAACAGCCGATACAGCTCATAACAGGCTGCTTCAAGACTGGAGTTTAGATACAAACAGCCAGTGCCCTAAGTGGAAAAGGGTGGAGTTGGCCACAAAAAAACCGCCAGTGAGTTAAGGCTGGCGGGGAGAAGATAAGAGTCACAAAAAGCGTTTGTTAATGCCACGGAAAAGAAAAAGGGGGAGGGGGCTTCTCTGTTAAGACAGGAAGAAATAGCCTCAGTAATAACTACTGGGAATTAGCTAAAGTTGTAATAATCTGTTCACCTGCAGTGAAGCACGAGGGTACCTGGGCTGGATTTAGTGACTCAACCAACAGCAAGGCTGTCCCCAAACAGAGCTCAGCCTGTGCCAGTTTTTCCGGCTCTTCTAACCTGGTACACACTGACTTTCCTCTGTGAGCTGAAGCAGCGTGTTTACTCCTGAGATAAGCAGCCTAGAGATACCCTATGATTACAGCAAAACCCAAAGCACTGAGCTCCTTTGCAAAGCCCACCTCCAGCACACCCAGCTGCCGACGTCCCAGCTCGAGCCGTCCCCGCGCTCACACAGCTGCTGCTGTGAGTGGGGGTCTGGGTCCCTCCCTCGTGTCTTCTCATGGACTAAAGCCACACCACTCATCTTGCTGGATGGAATATAACCACTGAAATTTAAAATGCTGGAAGACATGAAATTTCAGCTCCTCAGGGGTCTCATGTTTCTGAGCATAATTAAGTGGTGTTTTCAGTAAGTGCAGGAGTAGGGAGCACATGTGGTGTCAATGCACCAGGAGGAATGGCAGGCAGAGCTCTTGCAGGGCACTTTGGATGACGTCCTCCTGCAGCCAGGGAGGAAACTCATCAATCAGAACCTTCCAGGATTTCCTAGGCACTGTTCAAAGTGTGTACTAAACCAAAGGATTATTTAACAGCCCAAAATAATAATAAAAGGACTTAAAAATTAATTGAGCTTAGAAAATACGTTAATTGATATTCTTTACTTGTACTGCAGTGGAAATCCCTCTTCCTGCCCTCATCAGACCAAGCTGATGCCTTAATTGGACAGAATCTACAAGACTAGCAAATGAAAGAAAAAGAATGGATTTTGTTACAGTGGCTTTTATATATCCTTATTACTTACCTAGGAAAATAATTCAGATCACAGTGCTATTTACAAATAATAACTTCAACTACACAGAGGATCATAGAAGAGTCAGCACCCAAAGGAAGATAGATCTGATATTTTTTAATGATTTCAATAATCTAAAGAATGTGGCACCAGAAGTACAATGACTCTGTAGACATCCCCCAAGATGACAAGAACCCAAACCCAAGCAATTAACAACCAGCAGGAACAGAGAGGCATGGATGTAAGGGAAAAAAGTATCATTTTGGATACTGTTGGCATTTGTATCAAATGGAAACCACAGTTCAAACTAAATGGAAAGCAGCAACATGGAAATAAGAGAGGAGTGAAAGGTACCCCATTTTTAAGGTAAGGAAGCAGGGAAATACAATAGCACTTGTGCAGGACATGAGTGTGATTTTTGACCATGAACCATCGCAGCTACAGAAATGGAAGTTAGGCAGTGGAATTTCTTGGGTCCTCACAGACATCTAGTGGATGGCCCTGGTTTAAGACAACATCACCCTGAGCACAAATTCCCTCTCACTTAAATTGCTGTCACAGCTCAGAGAGGATCTTTAAGGGACATTTTTTAGTATGCCTTAAATGCTGAGCTGAGCTCCTGTCTCCCAGTGAACAAAACACTGCACAGGTTGTATGACAAAAGCATGCAATTAAATAAGCTATTGAAACGAGAGGAGAGTCGTGACTCCCCAGCAGGAAATCGGGAAGATGTCAGAGAAGACAAAAGCCAGAGGAAGGAGCTGCAAGGCAAGAGGGCTGCCCAGTGAGGAGGCCCCCAGGTGAAGTACAAGCTTGTAAGCCCTTTGTGGCCAAAGAGTGGGGCTTCTGAAGGATCTGAAGGGCTTTTGAACTTGTGAGAAAAGAGCAGTAGAAGCCAAAACATATGAGGAACTGAAAGGACTTTGATATTTTTAAGAAAATAAACTGTCCCAAAAGGGAGTGGTATTACAAAAATACTGGATGTTCACTTGATACAAATAAAGTAAGCTAAACAACTGCAAAAGCTGGGGAAAAAATAAATCAAACCATCCTTCATCTCTGTCCTGATAGTTTGAAAATAACATAGCCAGAAAAAAAAAATTCAAGTGTGGGTGGGATTGCTTGTTTTTGAGGAGAAAAATCTGCCTGCATGCTGCATGCTAAGGCAGACCTCTGAATAGATGAGTTGCTAAGCTGGATAGTTATCTCCCCACTTTTTTGGGCAAGACCGGCTAGTGTGGGAGGCAGGGGGGTGTCTGTGCATGTGCAAGGCAGGAAGGAAGAGAGGCACAGGAGAGAAGGACATTTTTAACCTCAGCATAAACCCCCCCCCTTATTTTGCAATCCTGGTGGATAGACCTGATCCAGGCCCTTCATGTGATGGCAGCATCAAGCCAGAATCACTCTGAACAGCCTGCAGAGCCGTGGTGGGTTGGTAGACACTCACTGTATCCCACATGGAATTAAAGCAGAGCGTGATGAGATCCTGCCAACACACTGCTCAACTTCAGAAAAAAACCCACCATCCAAGCTCCAAATAGCTGTGCAAAAATAGCAAGTGCACATTCAGTGGGTCTCAACAAGCCACTCAACATTTTCATTTTGGTGAATTCAAAACAAACTGGGCATTTAAATTCCAATCACCAGGCATTTTTATGTTTACATAAAACAGCTGTTCAACTCACAACTTCATACACAAATTTTACTACTCCAACTTCTTATGTCAGTAAAATAACGAAGTATATCTCATAAAACAGTTTATGTATAAGAATGCATCCTCTCTCACTTCCACCCTGACCTGTAGCTTTCTTTCAAATACAGCAATATAAAGGGGATGTATGGTACTCCTCAGTGCAGTTTAAGCCATGATCCTAATTTCCTGTCAGGTTACACACACTGTCCTGTTAGCTAAAGCCTGTAGTTGGGTTTCCTGCTGGTGAGATAGCTGTTTCACAGGGTCTCACTGCACTGGAAGCAGCGTGGCACTGCCGCCTGCCTGCAGAAACACACACCACCTTCCCTGGCTCTGGGAGGGCTGTGGAGATTTTCTCCCTTCTCTATGTTCATTCAGCTCCTCAACGCTGAACAGACTGTTCAGTCTTCACACACACCATGACTGCACAACCACTGCCTTTCCTTTTTTTTTTTTCTAAAGTCTTTGTCTTTTAAGAGTTTCTGGTTGCTATGGTGAGGGCACCAGAGAAATGCTAGAAGGAAATGAAGGCCAGAAGGACTTGCATACCATAACTGAAATAAGGGTTCTGATGGTGCAGCAAATACATGTTGACTCTTTGAAAGACATAGTTAATCTGTATAACAAGCAACATATGACTGTTTAGCATACAGACAAAACTGTTTTTAATTGTGGAGTTAAGCTGGAAAATATTTTAAAAATACCCAAAACAACCAACCCATCTTTTCAAATTTTGGATATATTATAGAGCAAGTACTTTGGACCCAATAAGCAATAAAATTAGTCCACTGCAGAAATGCAGCACCTTTCCTTTAGAAATAACAACACGCTACCTAAACCTCCTCAAACTGAAGACATCACCAAAATAAACCTAAATGGCTTTATCCCAAAGACTGGCCAGCAGTATCTCTGGATGCTTTCAGGCTGCTCAGACCCAGCTGACATTAATTTCTTTCCACCTTTCTAACAGACACAGAACAGCAAACATGTGGTGCTATCAGATTCTCTGGGCTGTCAGATGTCCATGGGCTACACGCAGCATTAGGCAAAACACGTCTGAGAACTCACTGATAATGTCAGGACATTCTCTGTGGGCAACGGTCATAAAACTCCTATGATTTGTTTAAGGCTTATTATGAACAGACTCTAAGACATTAGCAAACATCAGAGGTAATGGAAATAGCTTTTCAGTAGCTTTTAAATTATTTAATTTAGGAAAGGGAAACTGTACATCAGAGAGGAGTAGTCAGCTTGCACACTAGTATGTGACCAAACGGCACATCAGAGAGATGCAGCAGTTTGATGTCTGAAGATGTCTGGTTAGGGCTGTAGCCCTTACAATAACATGCACTGAACAAAATATACCGTGGTTCCTGAAATATATTCTCTAATTTATTTTCTTGCTACAGGATTTAGATTTTCCTACTTGAAAGGAAGAAAAAAGCTTGTTAGTAAAACCAGATTAAATCAGTACCTAAACTTCCTGCTATATGACAGTGATTAACCCTTTATGTTTGCACCTTTGCTCAGAGAAAGTGCATGTTCAAAGCTCACCTCAAGTCCATACATGCTTGTGTATTTTTAAGACAGTTAACCATCTTTGCTACATACACCTCATATTTACTAATACTTGCCAGAAGATGAGTCAGTGACTATTTCTCTGATCTGAATCCATATGTCAAGACTTGGTGAAGATAAGAACACATATATCTAAGACTGGGTGAAGATTCACCAGCAAGCAAGCTCTTCTTTAAAATGTGCCTGACAAACTCTCTTCCTCTTCAAATGATACCCTCCTTGTCAACTGGAATAATCCAGAAAAGCAACAAAGTTCTACGAAAATGTCTAATGCGATGTAATTCTGCAGCTATAGAACAAAAACACTATTCAGAACACTCATCAATCAATCCTGAACCTGTGTTACACAGACTGATAACGGGAAAAATACTTTCTGGACATTTTGTGATGAATTTTAAATTCAGGAGATCAAGGTCATTGTTTTCAGTCCTGAGTCTCAAGAACAGGACGGCCCACGGCAGCGGGAACCTGGAAGAAACACTGCCCCTTCCATCCCTAAATCAGAAAATCAGTTGTGAAATGTGCTTGATGGACATTTGGTCACAGATACTGTAGAAAAATGCCTTTATTTCCTCACACATGAAATCACAGCAGGGTTCATCTAAATTTTCTATATCAAGGGAGAAAGATACTTGAAGGAAGATACTTGAGGGGAAATTGCAGCTCAGACAACTCCTCTTCATGCCTGATCACACACTCAGCTCCCACGTTCCTGTTTTTCCCTGAGCCAAGCAGGCAGCAGGCCCCTGGCTTATTTGGACAACTGCTCCCTTACACAACAAAAACTTGCAACTTATTGGCAGCTCCAAGCAGACACTTTCCAAAAAGTGCTGGGCTCAGCTTCTTTTGCAGCAGGACACCACCAGCAGCACAGCAGCTCTTTGTCCCTTGACCTTCTATTAAAACAGTTACCTAAACTCAGGGGTTGCCCCCCTTGATACCCCTTCCTAAAATCTGCACACTGACACTGCATCTATTGAAAAAAAACACCACAGAGGCTGCAGCAAAGGAACATTAATTACATCTGGCAGACTTGGCAAAAGGTACCCCAAAATGTTAATGAAATGGTTACGCTCATCAGATTCAATACTGCCATCAAAAGGACCAAAAAACAACACACATACAAACCCAAACAAGATCTCTCTAACTTATTTTTACCTCTTAGGCTAAAGATTTAGTCTTTGCTGTGGGTCCCGGCTATTCATGATGTGAATATTTTAATAGGAAGGGGGAGACTCTGATCACATTTTACAACTGAGTGTTTAACATAAAATTATCATGATTTAAGCATTATGCAATACCTCCTTAGAATATTTTCTTTATAAAAGAGCCTTGCACCAATTGACTTGAAAAATAATAAATTCCTTAGTCAACAGGTTCACATTATACTCAAAGCAACACACAGATCCAAGAGACACTCCAGGACAACACTTTAGCAAACAATCCTGTTATTCATGGATGACTATAACAGAGTGATTACTAACAGCTGCTTGCAATCTTATTACATATGGAAAAGCTTCAAAAAAAGTTACAGAAGCAGCACCCCACCTTACAGAGGAACTGAAGGGAGAAGGATCTGTAAAGCTACTTAACCCCTTCTCAGTCCCTATTATTCTCATTACTCAACACCCCCACAGGCTCACCCTCACACAGGCCTTGCTCGCCACCTATGGCTTCAAAATACTTGAGGCAACAGTATTACTTTCCAGTGTGTTCATCAAGTTAAGCCCAAAGAATACAGGCATTAAAATATAAATTAAAACTACTACGAGTGTGGCTCAATAGATGTAATAGAATTGTATGTAGCCTACACTAGTACTGAACTCACACAACCAGTAGATGAGCGCTAATATGGCCGAGTACAGGTAGGATTACCCCCAAGGACATAAAAAGAACATATAGTCTAGCTTTTAAATAAACTTAACCCAATTACAGATGTTAATTAAAGCATTCTTGATGCAAAGGTTAGGTTAATATTCAAACCCAGAATGCAGAACACCAAGTAATGACCTAATTTGTTTCTATTTGACCGGTGACTCCTTCACTCTCTTCCCTGCCCCTAAGTTCTAATTAAGTACCCTGCAACCAGCCACATCTTTTTGTAATACTGTAATGAAGCATAAGAATATAAAAGCACCCGGAGAAAAAACAACACAATAAAGGCTGCTTGTTCACAGACAAAACACTATGCAAACAAAATGCTGGATAATCTCTTTAGTGACTCTTCTTAGGCGATGGTCCAGAGATATTCTATCTAGCCGTGACACAGATTTCTTTTTCTAAGTCTCCAAAAATAACACCCTTTCCTTTTTTATTCCCCCTTAATGGCACTCACAGGGCTCTGCAGTATCTGAGTGACCCTCTTCCTTTGCTCCATCATGTTGAAGTCCTGTCTCAGGTCAGGGGACATGTTTCTCTCCCGGAGATACTCTGGGTCATTCTCGTTGATGCGATCAAAGTACCGCTCTTTGTGAGGCATCGTGGCCGAGGGAGGAGTAGTGACCACCACCTGACTGGCATCAGTACTCATGCTTCAGCAGTGCAGAGGGCAGGCTTCACCTGAAACACATGAAAAAGAGGCAAGAACAGTTAACAATTCAAAGGAGAAAACTGCATGCAACTTCCAAGTCTGGACACAACTAATGCTCTTTTTCGCGTCCGCAGAACACCATCTGAAATGAAAGGAGAACAAGCGAACAGCAGTCAGAATAATCAGAAAGCTAAAGAAAAATTCTAGAAAAGTGTTTAAAAGTCATTAATAAGTTCTCTGATAATGCATAACCATCTCTATTCAAGTTAAAATGAAACCCCAACAGCACACAATTAAGAATGAAATTTGAAATGACCATTATATATTTTATGACAAACTTTCCTGTATCATTTTAGACTGCACTTATCACCCCACAAGGTTTTTATATAGCTCTCCTTCCTGAGCTGTTCAAGCAAACACACCCAGAAGACAAGGCCTCTGTTTAATATCTGCTCAGAGCTCATCTCCCAACTTGAAGACATTCCTCAATTACAGCATTTCCAAAGCATCTCATAATCGCAGCTTCAATACAAGGCATCAGGCTGCTCAAAGACCACCAGGAAATTTCTGCAAGAGCTCCAGCTGGTGTCTGTACTTTCAGGAGACACTCGGAGACAACTGCAGAGAAGGTCGTACCTTGGGTTACACAGCACTGAGGCTACAACCACAGCAAATAGCTGAGTTTTAGCTTTTCTCCTTTTGTGAGCAACTGTATGCCAAGATTCTCACTGAAGCTCATTACCTTAAGAAAAAAAAAAACCCACCCCAAAAACTTTCATGTCTTGGTAGAAGGCTCAAAATCTTATTAAAAACCTGATAAGCATTTTTAAACACAAACAGAACTGGATCAAAAGCAAAGGAGAAGACACCTGTATTTTCATACAAAGATTAAGACTCAGAAGCACACTCAGGAACACCATTCCTCAAAGGGCTACTGAAGAAGGATGCTTTCTCAGGTCTAAGGAACAAAGAGAAGCAAGATTTGAAGGACGAGATAGTGCATTATGAAAACGCACATTTTAACATGCAAATATCTACATTCAATAATATATGTAACACAAAAATATCTGCAGGCAAATATATTTGGTATGCAGATAATTCACATCTTCAGAGGAAAAAAGCCAAAGTGTCACACAGTGTGGTTTGACATCATGGTGTCAGTGGTTTAAAGTGTCCTTGCTCTGTGCCACAGTTCCTCCACCCATCCCTCGTTCAGGTCACTGCAAACACTGTTTGGGGTGTTCTGCGAACAGTGGAGCATCTGAACTGCATCAACTATAACCTCATGTATTTTCCAGATGAAACACTGGGAAGCCCTGTCAAAACCAGCTGCAGCAGCCCAAGCCCTCCTCCTGCCTGCAGCAAGTCCTGTCGGTCCCTGTGCTGCACCCTCTGCCGCGCAGCCACACCGGGAACGAGGCTGGCAGGAGGATGCAAATTGGTTTTCAGCCAGTTTCCCACACTGATTCCCAAACAGCTTCGCTGACACAATGCAAGGGAGAGTGCAAGGATGAAATCCTGGGGCACTGCAGCCCTGTGACCAAGTATGAAACCCCAGACAGAAAGCAAGACAGATACCACCTACGGAGCTGGGAAAGCATCAGCAGCTAAGAGCCAAGAAAACCACATCTACAATTTTCTTGTAAATTTGGAACTGAGATGAAATACAACAGTTTCTACAGGTTGTAATTGGTTTTGTTCTTTCTACCCTCTTTTTTTGTTTTGTTTTTGAGAGAGAGAGACACACACACACACATGATCTGGGATGCAATGTTATCCAGCTGCACACACATAGCTCCCTAGAGGTAACTGGCATGCTGGATGAACATACCATGTTCTGGGATGTATAATTCACATTCTGGAGGCAAGCTCCATGAACTCTGATGGCTTCATTCCAGGGACTGTGGAAACACATCGGTGAGTTTTTCATTTGCTGCTCGGGTGCAACGCGAGTTCACTCAGCATTTGCTGACTGACTGCTGGGAAGCCTGGTATGTGTGATCAGTTTGGGGATGCTGGGGAGAAAACAAGGGGCTTGCTTCAAGGAAGTGAGGCTTTGGGAAAAATCTAGTAGAAGTATAAAAGGAGCTTAAGTTTTTCTAAAGAATTAACTATTGTCTTCCCCAAGTGGGAGCACTGAAGCAGAAGGATAAGCCTCCTGGGTTAGTGCCTGGGAATATGATCACTGCTCAGCTTAAAGAGGATACCTTATAAATTTAACCATGTATTAGGTCTCCACTGCTCTAATCTGATTGTACCTCCCCCTTTCTTTCCCCACCCAAATTGATGAGGTTTAAGATGAGAAAGAAAAAAAAGCATCAGGAGAAAACACATGACCTTGAGCTCTCTCGCCAAATGCCACAAGGTATGAAGAATTGGAGACCAGACCTGTCAGTCTACCCTGTTCTCCATTTGTGTTGGGCTATGAACCTCCACCTGAGCCAGAACAGACACTTTCCAGCGCCTGCAGATAACTGAAAGCAGTCTAGAAAAGCAGATAGCAAGAATCTCGCTTGAACCGGTGACTAGCTGTGACTCTTGCTCTTTTCTTCCTTCTCAGGAGTTGTCTTACATGATTGGTTTTTTTCCCTAAAATGCTCCTGAGTCCCCTCACCCCCAAGTAGCAGACTTGCTCAGCTGCTGATACACTCAGTTGACTGGATCAACTACACGCATGTCTGAACTTCAAAACAAGTTTATTGTAATTATTATAGGTTTACAGGACATAATTAGTTCAAGTCCGTTACTTTACAATTCATTCTTACAATGACAGAAAAGCCCATTCATCTGTAAAAATGGCACAAATGTGGCTAGCAAAACCTAAAATCCACAAAAGAGATTTTTCTAATTGCTTTGGACTTTATTTTTTTCCTCTTTCCTTTCAGCCTGGTTTGTTACCTCTAGCCATTAAGACTATAACATTAAAGCCCTTGTACCACAAAACCCCCTCCATTACTGAACATAATATGGGTATTGGGTCCAGTTGTTCTTATTGGGTCTGGTTCAATGCCTGCTCTGTTGGACCCAGGCTGACTCTCATATAACCCCTACTGTATCCAGGAAAATTTTCAAACAAATCAGCCATTCTTTTATTATTTATTTGCATCATCCATTGATTTCTTTTTAAGAAAGAGGACATTTGTTAAAAATGTGATTGGCTTTTGGGGATCAAAAAATCAGTACCTCCCCTTCTCAGCACAGAACTGGCAATGACATAAAAGTAAGTATTTACAGAAAACCCAGATTCCAAAATCTATGAATGGTGATAGAGCATCCTCTCCCCCTCCTCCTTTTTTTTTTTTTTCTTTTTTTTTTTTTTTTCCAAGATACTTTTGCCTAGAGGAAAAAATCAGCTTTGCTGCAAGGCTACTTTTGGCTTCCACCCCTTCCAATGATGTGTTTATGAATTACAGAAAGTGAGGTCCCACCTTCCTGAGCAGTACTAGCTAATGTTTCTTCTGCATGCTCCAGAGTGGTTCCAGAGACTGGGACACAAGTAGGAATGAGAGACCCTATAGCAACATGACACTTGATCTTTACTGGTCAGAAAGGACAAACATACACAGAGAAATCAAACAAACTAGGATCTGACTCTATCCTGGTGAGAGACATCACTCTCGCTCAGCTGAAACACACATTTTAGCCCACATTTTGGCCTAACATGCACATGCTGACATGCTAAAAAGAGATTCAAAGCATCTGGAAGAGCAATTTCCCCACCCATGGTTCAACTGCTCCAACAGGGGCAAGAGAAACCAAGAAGGGTAAGTCAGCAGGGATAAAGTTTTGTTACACAGAATCCTCATCTCTGCTGAAAATACTTTTAGGGATCTGTGAAAGGAAGAGACTCACAAGCTCTTGCTACAAAGTAACTTGTTAATCTAACCCTGCTTTCCCCTTCTAGTTCTGCCCTCCCAGTTCAGGCTGAACTCAATTCTGATACAAAAGAAAACAGGTCGTGTCCTCCCGTGCTTTGATGCCTTTTATAGCTCATGGGTTTGGCCTCCATATCCTGTTCTGTATTTTATACTCGTAACTGGGCTAGAGAGAAAGTAGAACATTCACTCCCCCACCCCATCAGGAAGCTGTGTATCTCTCTACTTAGGAGTAAACTCTATTTAACAAAAAGCTTCCAATTTATTCCAGGAACTTGGAACTGTTGATTTCAAGTTGCAACATTACATCCTGAGCATCCCTATCTGACTATTTGTAAAGTCTAAGTAACGTTCTGTGCTGCTTTTGTTGCAAATAACTATTTTGAATGTCAAGTCACAAAAAAAAAAAAGCTCAAAGATAATAATGAGGTCAGAGAAACAAGGAGCACTAAAGAAAAAAAGTGCAAGAGACGAAATTCAAGGAAAATTTATCTTGCCAAAGAACTCCCCAGAAAGCACTGACTTGATATATTTATATCTTTCATAATGTACTGAATGTATATAAAAATAAATACCACCACAAGACAGAGTAACAGAAAAGGGACCAAATCATTACATCACCTAGCAACGGAACATTAACCTACCTTTTATGCTGATTTTTTATGGCTGGTTTCAGACATCTCCATTTTCTCTATGCAGTACAATCCATCTTATTGAGAGTTCCCAGCCCTGCAAACCTGCAGTGTGTGTGCTGCATCGTTAACCGGAGCAGCTGATCTCAGGTCTGAGCACTCGAGTGAGACTACGCTGCATGTGAGCAGCTCCTTCTTAAGGAGCACGTTGTGCCATCCTGCTCTCGCTATTTCTCCTCTGCTTGTTTTTAAGGAACAGTCTGCTCTTTCTTCCCCCCACCCTCCAGTATCTTGTCTGCCAGGAGACTTGTTGGAAGCCAACGGGGTGTCTCTTGATCTCAGCTCCAGCCTCCCTATGAAACAGGCAGGTTCCAGTCTGAATCAAAGACTTGGCTTTACAGAACACCTCCAGCTGCGTAAGGAAGCTGGCAGAAACACACACACTTAAGGAATATGAAGGAATGCTTATCGGGGACAGGGAAATATGCAGGAGAATGGACTGAGAAAAACATCACCACTGCTATTTTCTTGCATTAGAAAGTCAACTGTTCATCCTCCCTCCCATAAATTTTAGTAATGGCATAGAATTGAACATCTTTCAGGGCAAAAAACATAATTAATTTTTTAAGTCACCTGATCAGTACATCAAATACCATAAATATCTGACATGGAGCTGACAGATTTTTTTTTTTTTTAATTCTTTTTCTTTTATTTATGTTATAATGGGTTTGGGTTTCATTTATATATCTGTGGTAGTTTTAATCTAGGCCTTCCTCTGTGACCAGTTTGTAACCAAGGAAGTGGCCATGTTCCCTGTATTCCATATGATTTTTACATAAACCAGGGTATAAATAAGAAGGGAGGAGAGGCACTCGCTCTCTAGATTAAAACTACCACAAGGTCTTACTTTACACACTGTTCAGACATTAGCATTTTCTAAATGCAATTTGTGGAATTGAAAATAAATAGATAGGTAGCATTTGTTCAAAATTATATTAACTGATCTTACTATTACACAGTGAATCTGTATGCTGGCACTAAAGCCAAACTACACCCTTGAATTGATGCGATATAGTATTTGCATTAAAAACATAAAGTAGTAACACCTTCTTCCAACCTTCCCAGCCATTCAATCTTTCTCCCTTTATGACATCATCATATTCATGCCAGCAAGTTCTTCCAAGGTCAGATGGTGGAATGGGTAGGAAAAACTACTCTATGGCTGAGTTTCAGAGGGTTTTTGCCTTTGTTGTTGTTTGTTTGTTTTTCTTGTTTGTTTGGTTTGGTCTGGTTTTTTTAAAAATTTTTTTAAAGTGGATTTATTTTTCAGCTGTATCAGCTCCCCTGCCAGTTAACTGCATATCTACACAAATGTTTGTTCTGAAACAAAGATAATGATGATACAGAGGTGTCTAATACCACTTCTTCCAGTAGCAATGCAGCCATAAACAATTTGTCATACTACAGCCCAAGCTGGTTACTAATCAAATATTCCAATCCAGTGCTGCATATTTAATTTGAGCCCTTATGCTTTTAAACAGAGCAGGATAATAATTTTATTCATCTCTTTTCAGACACCACATTAGAGAGACTATATGGTGGCAAGATACATTTTTCCTAAGAAATAAGAACTTGAGCATATTTGAACACAGTTTTTGTGTTGCTGTGTTAAGTCTAAGGCATTATTTTTGCCCAATTCTGTAGTGCCATGTTAAAGTCAACGTGAATATTCAAGCTGTGTGACCCATGCTTTACTCGGTATAAACTGGAACCGAGCCAGATACTCTCTATTGTCAAGAAGTGAGAACTAAGTGAGTTGCTGAAAACCATCCAGAATATGAGGGCTACACCTCTACCTTTAACTGAAGATGTGACATTTCTTCCCCATTACAGTCTCCTCATAATGCACCCAGACTGTAGCAGGTGCAGTCTGCACCTCTACATTTGCAGGCCAGCCTGCCAACATTTTTCAGCACAAGCAGTGGGGGAATAAACCTCCCAAGCCTAGAATGATGGTTTGATGTATCCAATATGCTCTACCACATGGCCTTAAATGCTATTTGCATGTGTTGAGTCTCATAAATGAACTTGCCTGCTTAACCCTGTAGCCCCAAACCACTTCATTCATTCACATTTTAGTATTCCTTCATTGCTGCGTGAGCTTTTCACGATGGAGAGAAGCCTTGATGAGTGAGTTACACAGTTACCCTTTTCTAAGAGACAGTGTGATAAAAGACAAAACTGTTCTCAAAAGCACAGCCTCTAGAATCCAGATCCAAGGTCCACCCTGCCTACTATGGAACATCTTGTGCCAAGGGAAGGCTGTTTCCATCGCTGTGTGACACTTGAGCAGTCAGCAGCGTAAGGGCTTCCTTGCTGCACTCCATAAAATGCTTCCTTCTTGTTAAGGTTGTGCGGGCAGCAAGAACATTTTGAGATTATGCTGTTCTGTACACAGAACATTAAAGTCAGAACAAACCCCATCACACAAGCAAACTGGTTACTGAGAAGTATCAGAGGAGGAATCTGGACTTTGTTGGTGAAATGATTCACACAGGTGACTCCTGTATCACAGCAGGAAGGGGTGGATGAACTATGAGAAAGCACTGAAATGTCAGTGGTAAAGGGGGATTCGTGTCACGTGCTGATTATTCACTATAAATCCTCTGTACTTCTGGACACAGTTTGCCACACCAGTCCTCTATAACTGTATGATAGAAGCAAGTGAACTAATAATCTGCAACTTTGAAGAGACACAATAGATTGTGTCACTAAAACCTTGCTTTAAGAGAAGGATGTTAGTCACCCAGAAATATCACATTGGTTTGTTTTGTCCCTTTGCCTAAACTTGTTCCTTGAAAAGAAATTTTTTCTCTTTGATGGTTTTATTTCCTCCTTTTAATTTTTTATTTGTTATTTTTAATAACTACCTGGTTCACTGAAATCTACCAGAAACAGTTTGAAAGCTGATTTATATTTTGCTCACATGCAAATTTTGTTTACTCATGTAAGTGTTTGCCTTTATTTTGAAACAACATTAAGCTGCACTTTGGAGTGCTGATATTTATTTGTCACCTCTGCTTGGGTATACAGGGTGACTGGTCCTATGAAACAGTGTGGATTATTTCTAAGGCAATAAAAAAAAAATCATCTCCTTCAATTGAATAAAACCAACAGAACAGTTAATACATTAAATTATTAAACTGTAAAATAGTTTCTATACTAGACTTGAAAAGCATGTCAGTCCTACCTCACACCCACTTTTCCTCTGTTTTTCTCTCATCTTCGATGTTATACTGAAGTTCATGAAAAAGCACAGTAAAAATTAGTTCTATGATGAGAATGTAAATTTCTCCTGGTTTAAGCTATTTTCATACAGGGCATTAAATTCAAATTTCATGCACAGGATATGAGATCACTCAAAAATATCTGAACACTGAGCTTAAATAATCTCCTTCTATCCAAAGGCAAGACTGCTGTTTGGGAATCATGTCCTCACTGTAACAGAAAGCTAAGGACATGTACTAGAGCTGCCAGGGAAAAGAAAACCTCCCCTATGACATATGCAAAAAGCTGCTCTCACACACTGAATGACAACAATGGAAATTAAGTTACTTCCCCTCCTCTTAACATTTTTCATTTCACTACGATTTTGCTCCAGGGTAAAAATTCATCTGCCATTCACAGAAAACCCTCTCCCCTCTCCAGTGCTCCAGAGGATTTGGTAAGGACCAGAGCAGCACGAACTGCTGCAGATTTTCAAGCTGCAGGTGTTCTGAAGCTGTTCTGAATGCAGAAGACCTGTGGCAGAGGACCACAGGAAGGCCCAGGCCCTCCCAAGCTGCTCCCATCAGCACAGCCCATTTCAGCCCTGACCCATAGGGCAGCACTGGTGGACTCTCCCAGACTGGCAGTGCATTTTGGCTCTTGCTGACCCTGCTTTGTACCCTTCTTTTACAGAGAACACCATCTACCCACTCACGTCAAACCCATTTGAATGCCTGGATACAAAAATAACAAATATTATTAGCAAATATTGACACACTTCAAAGAACTGGGAATTAATGTCCTGTATTTACCCGTTCCCGACAGCAACTAGGGCAGAGCTAGTATCAATAAGGGATACAAGCAAACTGTACTTACAGAACAGAAATAAGATTGTTTATTTGTGTTTGACCTTTTCTTAAGTCATGGAACCCCTCAAAATAAAGTCAGGGAGCTTTAACCCCTAATGTGTATTTCAATTTTAATAAAAACCAGAAATTAGGACATAAGACACATATATCAGTTTTCATGAGGAATAACTGCTTCTTCCTTTTGGTTTTAAGAATTCTGATGAAATGCAAATGT
This sequence comes from Myiozetetes cayanensis, assembly GCF_022539395.1. Lineage (NCBI taxonomy): Eukaryota > Metazoa > Chordata > Aves > Passeriformes > Tyrannidae > Myiozetetes > Myiozetetes cayanensis. The sequence continues at coordinate 10,405,512 of NW_026086605.1, forward strand.
TGCAGCACCAAAATAAGCTTTGACTTTTGGTTCTCACGACCCTGTGCCTATTCATGCCCCAAGAGGACCCAGAAGATTACAAATGAGAGGGGAATAAAAAGGGAGGACAGTATTTTGAATTCATCTATATTCAGAGATACCTGGAACCCTGACAATGAAAAAGCATGGCAGTGTTTTCCAAAATATTGCAACTTTAAGACAATAAAAAGAGCTTTTTTATTTTTAAAGACTCATCTCTGCTTATCCACGTAATCACTCATGCTTAAGTCACCTAAAAATATTTCACGAGTCAGTAGACAACAGAGAGCTGAATTAAAAGATTACGTTCTGGTGGCACTTATCCGTATTAAGCTGTGAAAGTACGTAAACACAAAACCCGCACACAGACAATGGCTGAAAAATCTCCCTGAACCTTTCAAAAAGATGAAACCTGGGTCCCTCCGTAGTATCAACTAAGAACTTCTCTGTGAGAAAAAACACGCAGCTGGAAAAGCTGACTGCAGTCAAAACCTTTCGTGTTTTGCAACACTGTTTCTTTTGCAAAGCCTCCAGCTTCCTCTGGTGACTCTTTTCTTGGGGTGTCCCTGAACTGCACAGATGAGGGGGAGACAATTACACTTTTCATGCAGATCTACACAGTCATGGGGTAGAAGAAGCAAGCTTTTTATGTAAATATTTTTTTTAAACCCCACTGACTCATACCAACCTGGAGAGCACTATCTGGAGTAATAGGGGTTACTCTCGGCAATCTTCAAGAGCCCTCCTCGGTCACTGGTACAAGGTGTGACCTTAGAGAGCCGGGAAAACTTATCGATGCCAAGGCACATGAAAAGCCTTCGTGATTTATGGCAGTTTGATTATCCTGAGAAATGTCATGGCCAAAGCAGCTGCCTCCTGGGTTTTGCTGGAGGGTCAGAGGCTGCGACGGTGGGCAAACCAGATGATCGACACGGGGCAACTGCTGGACTGTACAGACATTTACACGAACAACCCATCTCGTGAATGGCAGCACGCAGCCAAACCTTTTTATAGCCCAAACCCTTGCAGGTCCTCTCTCTTCACACCAAATCCTGACCTTTACCAGCACCGACAGCTCCGTGTAGACCCCATTTAAGACCACCACCATGCACTGACCATACAGACTTGCAGCTCAACGCCCTCTGTAACTCATAAGTGAGGAATGGGAAACCTGGCCAACAGCTAATCTCAGTAGGATATTTGTAACTGGGAGCTTGGGGAAAAGATGAAATTGTGCCAGGTCTTCGATCATAAAGTCTTCAGGACAAATTGTATCTTTATTTATATTATCACCACACCCTGCACAATTCCCCCTAGTTCATCTTGGGACCTCTGAATCATGCTGACATAAATTTTAAATAAAGAGCAATAACACAAGTCACATTAATACACCAATATCAGCTTGACCACATCAAAATAAATTGGCTAGCTTCTCAAAAAGGGAATTTTAACATTTTACTGACTTATATGTCATTCTCACATTAAACAGAAAACAACAGCATTTAAAAAAAGCTGATTTATGATAGTTATAGTCAAAAACTCTGAATATTTTAGATAACACAATCACATATATTGATTTCAAATATGAACAAGAGGCTTAGTGGAAATGTTATAGCTGTCCTAAGGTTTTTAACTGGAATTTAAAAATAGTAATTTTAGGGATTGATGCCAGCCAAGTCCAGGCCTGACTGTGCAGGAGGCACATTGCCACTGATTTGCCATGAGAAGTATGGGAAAAACCCTAGGCAACTCGAAAAAAAAGCTACACCTTTACTTTAGTTAATGCTCCAAAAAGCAAGCTCAGATTGAGGTGCAGATGGAAAGCTCTGTTGATAGGATTTTAACAGCTTCCATCAGCCATGGGATGGTATAAGGGACAAAAAACTGTAAACCACTATTCCCAAATTATTTTGAGAAGTGTCTTCTGTCACCCCATTCAAGACTCCAAAGGATCTTGCTTTTTTTCCCCCATTATCAGACTTAATTTTGCCTCAATATATGGAAAAATTTTCCTCCTCCTTGGTCCATTTACAAACAGGAATGTTCATGAATGCTAAAACATAACACAAAAAAAGTCAACAAGCATGCAGAATTTGATTTAGGTTATGGGGGCATCCCTAATACCTACAAAATTATTGTCTCCAGAGGACTTAAGTTAAACACACCTTATGCTTCAGTTTTTCGTGTTTTCCTGGCTGACTCAAGGCGATCCTGCCCCTCCCAACTCATGTTTCAGCTCCCCACCTCTCAAAACACTGTTCCCCCCTAGCTGTGCTAGCACACCTCTCCAGGAAGCTTGAGTCTACACTGGTTACACAAAGGGATCAGGGTTAAAAATAAGCTGGGCAAGAAGGGCAGGGGAAAGTGTGGAGCAGAGAAGAGCCACAAGGGCCTGGCTGCCCTCACCGAAAGTTCAAAAGGCAGCTACTTTATCAGCTGTGTTCAAAGCATGTTGCTTTAATTACCCTTCCCAGGGAAATCCCTGGGATTTATGGTGGTGCAGAAATACTTTTTCTGTGTATAGTCACATGGCTAATATTGTCATCATCTTGCTGGAAAATAATAATAAAAAAACCCCAAACAACTAATTACCTAACTAGTAAATACAAAAAACTTCATTTGCTTTCAATGCTTAACCTATATAATTATGTACATCAATCTCAGCTGACTTGGCCTGAATTTGACCTGCTTCTTGTCTCTGCCACCTTTTGCTCGTGGTACTAGAAAAATAAATTGAATTTCAAGAGCCAAAGGTCTTCTACACCTTCAGGAATGGAAAGCTACTCCACTGAATTTCAAGCAAGCCTGTCTGAAGGCAGAGGGTTATTTTGGACTTAACCACAGCACTGAACAGAGAAGCAGAGAGCAGTGCCCAGAGCAGTAGCCAGCACATCCCTGAACGAGTGCTGAAGATTTACTAACAAAAGCTTTGGTAAGACGCACATCGTGGGGTATGGTGAGTCAGCATCAGGCACAGTAGTAAGAGTAGTATTTTAAAAGTGAAAAGCAGAATATAGAAATATTTCATAATTAGGGTACTATTATTTTCCAGTGCAAGCAAGCAATTATCTACTGTTATCCCATAATTCTCCTTCTCCGTCGTTACTCATAAGCACTGGAAACTTGGATAAAATAAAAGACACTCCGCAGCAAACAACTCTGGTATCACCAGACCATGGATGAATCCCGGCATGCTTTGCAAAATCATGGGGACTTGCAAACATCTGTGATGGTTGTTTCTAGAGTGTAAAACCAGCTGAGATTGAACACCTGTCCTAGGGATTCACCCTCTCTTTTGTCCTAAGCAGTTCATGAAGTGTATTTTCACATCTAAGAAGAACAGAACTTCCTGGCAGCCAAGGCAGCACAGACACCATCCACCAGAGACTGTTTCAGAAGACACTTTATACGACTGCACTGGCACACAAATGAAGAAAAGCTTGTTCATGGTTTCCCCTCAAACCATGGACTTGAACAAGCTGCAGCACCAGTGGCTCAGAATCCCAGTTGTAAAGACCTCAGTTATAATTTTGAAGGCACATACAGCCTTTGATCAGGCACACATGCAGCAGGAAGGATTCCTCCTTAAGTCCTTTCCCAAACAATTCTTCCAGTTTTGACTTCTACTGTTTTTCGTTTGTAATTCCAAGAACATTCTGAAGCCAACAGATATATTACATGGATCTGTCTCCTAGATAAAACTAAAAACATGCGAGTTGTTTTATTTGAATCTCCAAAGCTCATTTGTAAACCTGGTCTGAAAATGCTATTTGTTTGTTTGCATTTCAACTTATTTATATTTATATCGAATGCAAATATCAGACATGTTACCCATGGCCTGGAGTTCAGAGCCTGAGCCCAGAGAGATGTGGGGGCAAATTTTTCTCTCAACTATAACATTATGATTTAAAGGCAACAAATTTAAAAATCCATTAACAACTGTAAAAATTACATTGCTTTCTGAGCTATGGTGATGTGTATTTTCAAATATTTGAATACCTCACAGAAACCATCCTGGGTAAGCAGAATTTCAGTTCATATCATAATTACTGATGATACAAAAAATGTTTGAGACCAGGCAGATCACATCTGTTTGAGGAGTGAAGGTAAGTAACATCTTTTCTAGGTCTTTCAGTTATTTTTTTCACTTATGTATTGGGTATTTTGTGGGTTTTTTTAAACATCTGTAAAAACCTAACATTGTTCAAAGCATTAAAGATCTCCACATTAATGCAAGAACATGCCAAAAAATAGCACTAAACTTGATTAATAAAGTGCTGAATAATAGGTGATTAGATGCTTGCCAAAGGCTCATTCATGACAGCTCTCACAGTTGTGCTGGAATGTTGTGGAGGACAACACCAACCCAGGGCAGCCGGAGCTCTGGATTAACCACAGTGGGGATGCGGAGGAACCACATCCTTTTTTTTGGAACTCACTTCTTAATCCAGAGAGGAAAAAAAGGAATCTGCAGGACTAATGTGGTCTCAGGAGTCTGATCTCAAAGGTTTCTGGAAGTGTTGGAGTGGGTGCTGCTTTTAGAGTTGGGTAGTACTTAGAATTTTTTTTTTTTTCCCCTTCAAGATGCATTGTTCTAACTTGCTAATTTATGGCATTATTTTGGGCAGGGAGATAGCTGGATTTCAATTTTTTTCAATCTCAGTTATTGAGTGATGCTTCCAGAGTGCACTGAAACAAGCATGTCAGATGCCATTTGTGGGTTGCTATGGGTTTTTCATTTTGTTCTTTTTAATTGCCTGGCAAATTGCTAAGGAATTTTGATTTCAGCCTGCCTCATCAGCATTGTGTTCTCTCTCTGTGACAAATTTTCAAAACTGATCAGAGTTTCGACTGCAAAGCAGTCAGGATGAAGTGATGAAAAGCATACAAAGTTTTGTGCTATATGAACAGACTTGAGACTTCTGGCTTCAAATTCAGAAAACTGGAATTAGTAATGAAAAACACTCCTACCTGGCAAACAACCCCCATTCCTCACAGAGTGCGATTATACAATTACGCTCTATGAAACTTGAAGAAAGGTTTTCATTACATCTATCCTGTGCTCATTTTCATGCCATATCCAATGTGTTGTTTGCAATCATGTGATATTGGGCTAGAAGACTCGTGTTTTCTACAAGACTAACACGGAGGGTTTATTTTTTTTTAAGTTATTTTTAACTGTCACATTCCTGAGGCACTGGATAGAAAGCTTTTAGTAATTACACATCTGATATCTAAATAACAAAACATGAGAAATAAGTAAACAAACAAATCCATCCCTTCCTGGTCCCTCCTGGCGTGGTGCAGCAGGTCACGGTCATGCCTAGCTGTCCAAAAGTAAGTCAGCAGCTATGCTGAGCTAACAGCACATTCCACCTTTTCATTCTGTATTAGAAACTATTGCCCACAACAGTAAGTGCTCCAAGTTGGCTGTTTCATCCTTGTGTGGGATATCCACAATAAGTAATTACTAAGTGCTGCTTTGTAGAGTCGTGACAGCACTTTCACAAGTTCGGAAACACAATTAATGCTGAGATTACTTGTCTATATTAGATGGGAATATCTTACACACCTAAGAGGTTTTTGCACTTTTTGCAGCAAAGCATGTTTTATTCTTTAAAACTGAGAATTTAAATTGTCTTAAATCTGCAAACTTGATCACAAGTGCAATTGACTTTGTACACTTAGCCTGGACCTGTTCTTTTGTCACTGCCCTATGATCAGATACAATGAGCAACTTGTACCTCTGCTGAACCTCAGCATCGAAATCCTACACCTTTGTCTTCTAACCAGACATCAACTTTTGTAAAGCACAAATGAATTATGTTTTTACCTTTGTACCAAGTTTGGCTCAAAGTTACCAACAGGTTCAAAAGTTAAGTGGCAGAAATGAACATATGCATAGTGTGATCAGGTAAGATCTCATTTTCATAGAGCAGCAGGTGAACAACAAGCAGGTACCTGGACCTCTCTCTGACCTGCAGCATGAGCCCAGACATGAGTTCAGCCATTTGAAATAACCTCCCATGATAATTAAGCTGAACTTGTGAACATGCTCAGTTCTGCAAACGTGGACACTAAAATGGAAGCTCAGATAATGCTACAGAAGAGTCAATACTTCTCTTTCTTCTTAATAAGTAGCATTTGTGCCCATGGTGGGAGTACTTCCTGAAACATGAACAAAGCAACAGGTATGTCTGGAAATTGAAATTTAAAAACAGCATGAACTCTCAAAGCATTCTAAAGGCTTTAAAAGCAGTGTGAAAAGTAGTGTCTACAAACAGTATAGGTTCATATTTCTGAGAGGAGACAAGCATTCAAAATTTCCTAAGTGCCAGAGAGCAATGCCTTGAGTTAGTTCTACCTGACAATAAAAGCACTCGACAGAACTGAGAATTGTACTAGTAGGGGCAGAATAGGTTGATTTTGTGCCCTGTTCTTCCATTTCCACTTGCGTCATAATCACTAACAGAAAGATAAATCAATTCAAATAATGATATTCAAGTGATCCTATGTAAAAAAAATTAAAATTAAAAACTCATTTTCACTGTTATTCTTGCAGCTCATCTGGTCTCCTCAGTACAGCCATGACAAAAGCTTAGACAAGGGAGGGTGGGGGGGGAAAGGAGGAGGAAAAAGAAAACCAAACCAAAAATCTGAACAAATTGTTTCATAGGCTCAAAGTATCAGTTAAGAAATATAGCTGCTCTGAAACACTTAAAGAGAACACAAAAGGGCCTCTACAATAGTATAACCTTTGGCTCTGTCTGCTAGCATCACAGTTTACACGGTTTCCATGGAAACCCTCTGCAAACATATGAATGTGCTTGTTGCATTAGATGTCGAACAGAAAATCCTTTGTGGCAACTCTGGAGGGCCATGGCCAGTGCCAACCTCCCAGTGGAATAATGCCCTTCACTATGCCTTGCCCAGCAGGCTCATGACACACTCGCTCACATGGCACAGCTGCTGCCATCGCTTGTTTTTCCTCAACTGATATAGAAAAAAAAATAAATAAAAAAAAAAAGGTGCACATCATAACTTTGAAATATTTCTTCCCTCATGGGTAGCCCATTTTATTTCTTCCCTCATGGATAGCCCTTTCTGCCCCCATCAGACTGCTGGCAAAGTCTCTGGTTCTGGACTGTCAGATGCAACCCAGGAACTGCACAGTGAGGACTGACTGGGAGGCTTCCAGCAGGCTTCCAGTCAGGACATTGGGGAATACATTTGCATATTGAGTAGATAACTACCCAGGAAGGGGATGCCACAATTCTTATTATGTGTTTAGAGAAAAACAGATTTAAAAAATGTACATACATTTGCATACTCAGCATACGACAGGTACACCAGTCCAGAAGATAAGGGAAGTTTCATCACCTTATTAATTCTCATCATAGAAAGACCAGCAATAACTCACTCGATGGGCTACTCCTTCAGCAAGGGAGGCAGGAAAATTCTACCCAAGACAGATTGATATATCATCAGGAAGGTTGGTTTCTTTTTTTGTTGTTAAGGGTATGTGTGCAAGTTGAGGGACTAAGCAAATGGTTTCTGCTTTACAAAACAGGAGCTACTGGCAAACATCTGAGTGTTGTGTCCCTTCTGAACTTCCCCAAAATGCATGTCCACTCTGAAGCTCTACATGTTTTACCAGCACTGAAACATGAGTGCTTCTAATTAAAACGTATCTTTAAGACTAATGGCCCACAGCTGGAACATACCTTGTTCATAGATTAAAACATTTCCCTGCACCCTTATTCCTCTGAAAAAACAAATTCTTAGTACAGCACGTTAGATATTAGAAAAAGGTTCTTCACCCAGATGGTGGTTGGACACCAGAACAGCTTCCCCAGGGAAGTGGTCACAGGACCAAGCCTGAATGAGTTCAAGAAGTGTTTGGAAAACACAACATGGTGAGATTCTTGCGGTGTCCTTCAGAGGGCTAAGAGTTGGACTCAATGATACTTGTGGGTCCCTTCCAAGTCAGAACATTCTGTGATTCTGTCACTCTAATTTCTGAGGTATCAATGGCACAATTTATCTAATTACTTACAGATGCACACGGTCTCAGGAAAGATGACATCTCCAAAGGCTACAATCAAGACCAAATCAGGTCTGTGGACTGTGCATGGATGTGACAGCATGCTTGTGCCATTCTACGTAGAACTGGGGAGGCCAGCACCTTTGTGCTTGTGACTGGACACTTGACCTGCAATTCAGCCATTTCCAGCCCCTTGGAGTCACAGCGACAAAAACCAGCAATGTAACAGTTTTGCCATAAAAGCTGAAGAATGAAGGACAACAGAATTTGTACCAGAAATAAAAACCAAACCAAAGGCTTTCAGCTCTGCCAGCTCTCTGTTTCTATGTTTACTTCTCTCCCTTTCCCAGGGGCAGCCCTGAGGGGAAGCCCTGTGCTCTCTCTCATGGCCACCCTCACCTCACACCCACCCATCAGCCTGGGCCCCCACACACTGGCTGCCAAATTAACTCTGAGGGCAGCCAATCTCTCCTCGTTTAGCCTCGCCTGCCCAACACAGTAACACGGGGGTCACTCAAAGCCTGCGTTGTTCCAGCGCTCTAATAACCCATTGTTCTGCCGTTGCCTCGGCGAGATAAAACGAGAGGCAGCGTTTTCGAGGACAAGCAAATTCCCACCGTCAGCCAAGGGCTCGGCCTCACGTCAGGGCCAGCCCATCCTGCGACTCGGTGGAGAGACAGTGGGTTTGTTTTTGTTAGCAGGCGGTTTTTGCAGGAGCATCTGCTCAGGGAAGCAGTGGTGTGGCTCTCGCTATCATTGCCCACAGGCCCTTCCCGCGGATCTGTGCAAACCCACGTTTGCTCCCTCTGCACGTGGCTATCACTACAGAGATACTACACTGACACTCTCAAGCCTAAAATCTGGCTGCTACCTGATGGACTTGATGATCTGCTCCCTGCCTTAAACTGTAGAAGGACTGAAAACCTAATGGTTGCTACTGAGCTGAAGTAAATGTCCAAGGAGAAGGGAGCCACAGCGTAGGCTCAGGGCAGAGAGACCACACCATGACAGTGGGGCTGAAGCACCTCCAGCATCACACCCACCAGGTTACAGATACTAATGTTTAAGTACTGGGATGGGAAAAAGGGCACAACAGGCAGAAGTTAATCCAACAACACAGGAAATTATAAGATTGAGAAGTCACTTATTTTATATTTTCACCACATCTTCTTGTCCAGTAATGAAGTTCACTGAACATCATTAACGTCCCGCTAATGAGACATCCAACTGCCCAGAACACAGCAATAACGAACGTGAGCTCTGTTTCCACCAAATCTACCAGAAAGATTTGTAAGGCTCTGCTTTCCCACTGACATGAACACATGACTCCCATTAGCCTTAATAAAAGAAGAGAGAATTCAGTGGGAGAGAAATTTCCCAAGGTTGCATAACTGAACTGTGGCATGCTGAAGATATGGTATAGACTGCTAAGAGAAGTCAGCAGTCTCCAAACTACAGTGACAGGACAAATTATTTCATTATTTTTCCATTAAGCTGTTCAACTTGTGCCATAGTTTGGAATTCCTTGTTTTATGTCAGTGAAAGTACTCAGAACTTTTTTATACGAAAAAAATGGAAAACCAAATTTTTTTTTATGGAACAGCAAATCAGGTAGTGGGAAGTTTAGATCCTATTTTTAGGCTGAAAAAAACCCTATAACTTCAGATATGCACTTTCTTTATCTTAATGCATTGTCCCTACATACTATTCTTGACTCCATGGCATATAAATTCTTACTTCTGTAACAATGCAAATTTGTTGACAGGATGATAGGTTAAAGTTTATCTTTCAGGCTGCTTCCCTTGCCCCAGTCACAAAATTCTAGTTATGTCAATTTATGTCCCTTTCAGTGCTCAGCGAGGCGAGGAAATGGAGTGGCAGAATGTGGAAACAATGCAAAAAACTAATGCCAGAACTGAGTACCTGCCTCCTAGGCTAAGCTCTACACGCCTTCACAAAGCTTTGGGATTAATACTGCATATCTCAAAACTGTGTTTAAGAAAAACCTTAATTCCAGATGTTGAAAGTATGATTAATCTACTGAAAGTTAGAAGCCTTTTCTTCATCTTTTCTCCCCAGTTCAAGTTTATAAGTTTATGTATTTTAAAAGTACTTGAGTGCTTTGCCTTGGTTTTGGTTTTTTGTTGGTTTTTGGTTGATTGTTTGGTTTGGTTGGTTGGTTTTTGAGGGGAGGGGGAGGTGGGAGTGGGGTGGTTTTGGACATTAGAAAATTAAATTTTATGGACAAGTTAAAAATTGTTGGTCATGTTTATCATAAGAATCTCTCTCACATAATCCAAGACATTCAATGCTATTACAGTATACATTAATGAAGGCTGCCTTATGCACTCTGTTATGGCTTTAAATGAGAACAGACTTCTCCATTATTTATCACACTGCAACGATTTATACAGGAGAATATCTAGTCTGCTACTAATCACACATATTCACAGAAGTTGAACTACTTTGACACAATAAGCAGAGATGAAAAACTACAGTGAAAGAACTGTTGTAACTGTGTGACCAGTATGTGCTGTGTTTTAGAACCACGTGTTAAAACGAATCTTACAAACTAAACCAAGATATCTATTTGTACTCAGCTTTAAAAAAAAAAACAAAAACAACAAAAACCCAAACCAACAACAACAAAACTCCAAAGCCAAACTCAACCACAAAATAAAACCAAACGTATTTGATTTATTTTATTTCACAGACTTAAAATTAAAACCTCAAAGGTCAGTACAGCAAACCACGGTACTGCACCACAGCAGAATCAGCCCTGTGCCCCATGTGGTTGTGCACAATTTAGCTGCCAACATGTACTCAAAACTCCAAGCCCAGTCCTAATGAGGCTGGTGTTCTGGACTCAAGCAGAAGCAAAATCAGATTACATTTCCTTAAAAAAAAAAAAAAAAAAAAAAAAAAAAAAAAAAAAAAGAAAGAAAAGAAAAAAAATCCAAACCACCCCATAATATGCAGAACAACCAATGTTAAAGAAGTAACTGATTTATGGATACATAGACTCTAAGCACAGGGGAAAACTTCATTCAAACACAGAAATTGTAACTCACCAGCTATGTCATGACCCTGAAGACAGAAATCACGCAGGTCTCAAACAGAAGACACTCAAAATACAAGACAATTTTCTGCAGCATCCATCCCCAACCCTTCTGTCAAATACACAACTGCAATAGCACAAAGCATCTTTATGACAGGAATAAAAGGCTCTTTAAACGCTCCTTTTATTTTTTATTGAATGAACCCACTCTTACACAAAGTTCGCTCTACGATGTCTCGAGCTTTAGTACTGCCAGATCCTGTGTTTCATTGGTCAACTACGACTTGTAAGTCACATACAGAACAATCTGAAATATTTATTAACTGCATAAAGTTTCTTCATGTAGCAAGTCAGGTGGTTGATTAGGACACTGAACTTATTACTATATTGATATATGTAGTTGTCAAGAAGATTAAAATCTTGTCTGCTCCAAGTCACTAGCAAAACCCAAAGGGAGTTTAGAACCAAAGCCACAGACTCCTCCCAGCTTACAATGCTAGTTTCAGCATTTTGTGGGGTTGACTCTTCTCACAGAATCAGTAATCTTTACTAACAGATTAGTAATCTTTCCTCCCTCCAAGGAAGCACATTGCACCACACCTCCCAATTGTTTTAGAAGTACACATATACAAAGACCACAGTTGAAAAAGATATCATCAGATGTGGTGAGTCCAGAGAAATCTTGTCCTAAATATTTTTCAAGTTTATTCATGAGAAAAGGGTGGAGGGAGAAACCACAGCTGAAAGATTCACAAACATGAACTCATTTACAGGTTTGCAAAGCAAATCATGCCACCAACCTGTCACGTAACCGAGAAAATGCAGTGCAGACTCTGGATCAAGATATTCACTGCTGGATGAAATTAAATTGCCTTGCTACTACATGAGATCCTTAAAACTGGCTGGTTTTTTTGTCTCTCTTAATCCCTCAGTCAGACAGGCACTGGATTAAAGTGAAGGTAGAGCAGAGAACAATGACTTTCTAAATTTTAACAACTTCTTGCAATGCAGGGCAGTTAAGAGCACTGTTCTCACACACTGTTTAGTGCTTTGAAATGAACACAGTTGGTTACTGGCCATAAAAGCAACCACAGTTCTATAATTTCTTAAATATTTACTAATAAGATACACCAGAGTACAAACCCCAGAACTGCATTCCTGATACTCAGACCTTTCTGTCAAAGCACAAATAGGCAAGAAGATCTTCTGGTAAAACCACTCCAGAATGCTTTTACGTTTTGGTTTTGAAGCACATATCTGCCTTTTTTCCCCTCCCTACAACACCACCCACTCTTCCAAACAAATAAGTAATCCAGTGCTGCACAGGAATTTTAATTGTTTCCATAACTTCTGTTTGTTACCTGCCAAAAAAGTACTTAGTATGACAGATATGGGACAGAGTGCCTATGATACATGCATATTTATCAATACATATAATACATACGTGTTTTATCAAAACATACAAATACAGACGTATATGCATATGTATAACACACAACTTACGTAACAGTTAACTTTTATATAGCTATAAAAACTAGAAGGCTTTCAAAGGGGAAGCCTTCACTCTTTGAAGTAACAGCCACGATTCCAATACACTGACTCTGGCCCAGATTTACAATTGAATTACTACAGCTGAACTTCCTGCATACTTGGTTTGGTGTCCCCTTGTGTGCTGTTAGCTGTGACAGACGCAAGGTCGCAGCGGAAATCCCTGGCATGGGAGGACTGAAAAACTAGGATGCACTCACTACTTTGTACTGGCTGCAAGTACAGTCCAACAGATCTCTGCAGCAGTCTCTGCAAGAGTTTGGCTGATGTGGGTGCTGTGACTCAAAGTCTGGCTCCTTTCAAGGGTTGTGTAATTTTTATTTATTTATTAAGATTTTGGTCTGTCAACCCTTCCTCACCCTGCACAGTATTTACCACAAATAATGGCCCCGGTTTCAGTGGGACCTTTGAAATACTCGTCTTGTGGTAACAAGGGGTTGCACAACACAAGCTGGTAGGAACATTTTCAGCATATTTGTACAACTTCATTTATTTAGTTCCTGGGACCAGGTCTTAAAACAACAAAACCTTTTTCTAGCATTTGTTTAAAGAATCCATCCGACATATAAGACTATTTATAAATACACATCATGCAAATACTGTGTACTAGTGAAATACCTGGGAGAGTTGTAATTATTTTGAAAAAAGAACCAATAGATCTTCCCCTGAGTAAACTGTGTGGCAGCATAAGCCTGCTGGAAGGGGAGGCCAAACAATTCTGTAAAACATTTAAAACAGTTTAATAAACAAGGGAAAAAAATATCTGTGGGACTTACAGGGTGGCAGCTCACAAAATATTTTCTTCAACAACAGGTACCACACATTTTTCCACTGATTTTACAACTAAACCCAACAAGCTGCAGCATCTGACGGCATGAGTGCTCAGAACCTACTTTTGACAGCATTTTTTGATTTGTGATGGGCGGTTTGTTTTTGCATTGTTATGGGCTGGGTGAAGCCTCGAGGCAGACAGGCAGCCCTGTTGATAACATATGTATTTTCCAACCCCGTGATAAATTTCCCATAACTGCTGGCCTGGAACATGACTTTCAGCAACTTGACTGTCCCACATTTGGCTAAAGCAGCCTCAGTCCATTTTGTGTAATAGCTCCAAGACTGTAGATGGAAGACAACTATTTTCTTAACAGCTTGTTTTCAACACTCAGCTTCAGGTTCCTATTTTCAGAAAACAATGACTATTGCATTCAGAAATAAAAACCTCCCCAAACAGATTTTTTTTTTTTTTCAAGCTAGAAATCCAAAGTTAAGAAATTACTTTGGGAAGGTGCACTTGGAATTTGAATATCAAGGTCAACACTGCTGGTTGTTACAGATTAGGATAGGTTTTATTTCATATGCAAATCCTAATCTGCATATATATTTCAGTGCTTTTACATCACTACCACTGAGAAGGTCTGTGCTGTTTTCAAAGCCTAAAAAACTTGCCTTTCACAGCTGCAAAGGAAATGACAAGAGAAGAAAAACACAACCAGTGTATATCAGCAATTAATTCCATCCACAACTGCCCAGCTGTTTGCTCATGGAGGAACCGGCCTGTTTCCTCTCCGAGCTTTTGCCACTGAAAGCTGATCCGGCACTCTCAGAGCCGTGGGCTGTTGGTAACGCGTCAGGAATGCGCGCGAGATCACACGGAGCTGAAGGAGAAGAAATGAAATCCAGACCGGAGCGCTGAGTATCTGTGATATGAGGATAAAGTTATCTGGGGGAGAGGGCGGCAGAGGGGGAGGACGGGGAGCTGCCAGCAAAGCCAGGCTCAGCTTGCAGGACAGACACGACTGTCGTACCGGCAGAGACAAGGTGGGATGGCCTCACAAGCCCCCATGTCCATATCAGCTCTGCCAGGGTGGTTTTTACACGGGCTGATGTCAGACAGGTAGATCTGGGAGCACTTTACAAAAGCTGTCACTCACACTTGGGATCACGCTTTCCCAACAAAGTTGCTGTAGAGACACGGCTTCATCTATACCAGAGTAAGACTTTTTGGTAAGTAATTACTACTTACTGGTAATTATTGCATCCCTCCAGAACTCAAGGCAGATTTCAGCCCTTTCTTTCCTGTGAATGAAATTGCCTTATGCCACCCTTGGGATTTCAGGAAAAGCATGGAATATATAAAAGGAGGATGCTATCAGTAACATCAACAACCCCCACCCTGCTGAGCACCTGGAAATTTCATCCCACTTAAATAAACTCACCAGGTTACATGAACAGTTTTTTTTTCCTATAATATTTTTAAAAACCAAAAAATAACATTTTTTTTTCCTCCCTTTACCCAAGCCTACCCCCATTTAAAATTTCCAAACTATCCCTAGGGTTCATTTTTGCTGGGTAAAGCAAGACTCTTCTAATATATATTACTAGTGTTTTTTTCTTCAGCCACCAGTTAAAAAGAGCTCCTTTGACTTCCTTTGATCTTTAGTAGCAGCAGGTCACCTTTTCATTGGCTGGACCACTCAACCATCTCATACTGCACAGGTATTGGGAAGAATGACACCATTAGAAAATATTTTCACTTGGCCACTTTCAATTCCAGTACCTGAGATAAGAAGTAACTATCACAGAGCTAATCCCTTTACAAAGAGACACACTGAAGTACCAGCTTGTGTATTTTGCTGAATAAACTGAGTATGCTCAAACTACAAGTTCGTGGAAGGAAAAACATTCTACAGAATAAGACTGTGATATTTTGTCCACATAGTAACGAAAAAAATGCAAGAGCAACGTCCTTCTATCAAACAAGATTGATGAAGTATTTAAACATTACCTTTTTAAAAAAGAATCTCTAAAATGTAAAGCTGTGCCTCTGGAAGATTGGTATCATCTCCACAATAGCTATACAAGCAGGTAGTGTTATCACTCAGAAAATACAAAAGCAGAAGACTTTCAGCAATTTACAGTTTCCCAAGGAAAGTAAATCCAAATCCTGTGGTTGACTGGAAAGTATGAATTTGTACAAATGGCTTAAAATACCATGTCTTTTTTTCTCCCTTGGAACCAATGACTCAATAATGGGTAAACAGAAGCAGCACAATTTTGTTAAATGAGAAGCACAGCACAATTTTGACTGCAAGCAATCTCACTGTATTGTTGCATGAACAGTTCCACTGCTCCTTGAAAGCAAGAACAGCACTCATCATTCTTCCCACAATTTCGCTTTTATCTGCTTAACACTGAGCAAATCCATTGGGAGATGATTTTTTACATTGTTTATTGTCTGCCACAGGAAAACCTGACTTTCTCACATACTAGAAAGATGCACAGAAAGTTTCTTTAGTTGATCAACTCATCACATCACATCACACTGAGCAACACCAACACCTTCGAGGTGCACAGGTCACCTCTCCAAGACTGTTAGTTCTTTTCATATGAAGTGCTGCAATACAAACTATTATACTACTTTTCCTAAATACTGGACAACACAAGGCAAAAATTTTCTTAAACAGCAGAACAGAGAGGGGTTCTTAACCTAAAAGAAGGATTAAAAGCTTTATTAGGCCTACCTCAAAATGGAAGATATTTCAGTAAAGTAGAGAATGGTGGCAGTGCTGTCGATGCCTTAAAAAAAACTGCATAGTTTAGAAATTACTCTCACCCCACCCATACTTAGTAGAATGTGTATTAGTTATTAATTTCAAAATTTTTTCCTCAGGCTCAGTTTTCAGCAATATTTTGATAGAAGGCTGAGAAAATATTGATAGATGTTAAAAGTGGTAACAGAGTAAATTTCACTGCATCAGTAAAACTCAGTTGAGCACTACAAACAGAAATCATGCAAGTGTACACATGACAACTGTTAGCTAAACTCAACTCTTCATTGACTAGTCTCTTCTCTGTTTGTTACTTCTCCAGAGTAAAATTCTTTCTTGTGCAGCAAACCTATCAATGATCTATGTAGTGCTTAAAAACATGGAAGATGTGTCCCAGAAATAAATACCCTAATTATTTTGCTCTTAAGGATTTACCATTTAAATTTAGGCATGACGCTTCAAGTTGGAGATAAATTTCAGTGACTAAGGCTAAAATTCAGATGCAGAGAGGGCTCCAAGCCTTTATACCACTATATTCCAAAATAACGCCTCACTACTACTTCCATGTGAGTCTAAGTGGTGCACACATCTCAGATTTGCTACACAGCAAAGAATTTCACATAAAAAAATGCAAAAGGGACTTAGAAAGTCCCTATTTTCACATCCAGCCACAACACAAGGAAGTTGCTTAACTTATGCTGAACATGGACACATATCACATATGACAGAATAATCCCTGAAATGCCTAGAAATGCTTATATTACATAATGGTTAAGGACAAACAGCACCATCTGAACTTGCAAGAGGAGTTCATACTTTATGGTTAAATAATTTGTGAGTCACTTGGGATGACTTATGTTTTTCTCTCTCCAAAACCTGAATCAGGAACAAAGTTGCTCAATGTCTGAAAGTTCCCAGTCTGAAAGGAAAATTCCTAACTCCTAAAGTAACAGTTTTCATTTATCATCCATATTATGTACGAACTACTGAAACTTAACACCTTCCTGTTCAACATTTGTATTTATGAATTCATTAGGTCCTGAAGTACGATTTTTTTTATTTTGCCTAACTTTAGATAATTAGATAATTTAGGTAATTTAGATAACATTTGAATTCACTGTCTAATTAAGCTCTCTCTCTAGGATGAAGTGAGTAATATTCTAGACTTCACTGCCTGCACCACAGGCTTACAGTGCACATAATCCACAAGTAGACATCCATGATGCAGACACCTCAAGTAATGCAAGACGTGTGCTGCTCTAAAACAATAACAAGGTACAGGCAAGACAGCGAAAACGTGTACGAAGAGACCACCTAATTACATTAATAACTAAGGGGCAAAAAAATGGTAAATGGCAGATTTAAAAAGAAAGGTTACTCTTTAAATTCTTGAAATCCACATGCACAATGGGTAGTACACTTTTCTATGCATCCTGTTAACCAGAGGCAAAGGAGTATTTTATGTTGCCCAAGTCAACAACACATACTACAGACTGATTCATGGCACTGAGATACAACACAGTATAAAATGAGAACCTCATGGTGCCAAGTAAATACCAAGATTTGGCAATGGTGTGAGTGTAGACTAAAATATGCTGTGAGAAATTGTCACCAGGCACAAACAAGCTTTTGGAATACCACATGCAGGAGCTGCTAACATAACAATCGTTAAGTGAAAATATATGACCAATTCCTTAAAAAATATGAAGAAATAAAATGTCAACATCTAGGGGATAATGAAGGAGAAAAAGTGAAGGAATGAGGAATGGGGGAAATATAGCAGACAAATTTTATTGGGTTTGTGATCAAAATACAAATGTACTTGATTAGGAAAATGTTCATCCATGGGGTGAATAAAGCAACCAAATTTAATAGAAAATAGTGTTTAACAAGTTCCATAAAAGATTTTTAATACAATAATAATGCTTTCTCTCCAACTCTCACTAAGTGCTTGAAGCTAATGTACATCTCAAAGATTGTATTTTATTATTGCTGTCAAGAAAGACAAATGAGCCAAAAGGTTAGAAAATGTCTTACACAACTCACATTTCTGGACATCAGCATCGTACTAGAGTCTTTACATTTCATGTTAGCATGACATATAAATAAACAAAGTACTCCTTCATACTAGAAATCACAGTGGAAGTTAGGTCAAAGCAACAACAAACCCCCTTGCATTCATCAGCCCACTCTAAGCACCTTGCTATACTCACAGCAATAAAGGGTTTATTGCAGTGAAATGCACTGAATGTATTGCACTAAAATATGTTTGGTAAAAGCTAATTTTAGCTCCCGTCCTTATATGACAGGTAGATGATCTGGAGCTTAATTAGCATGATTCATGACAAACATGCAGCACCAAGTTACAGCGATGAAAAGATTTTTGAATACTTCTCTAAACCATACAAACTTATCGGTAGCCACCCACAAACATATGCTTTCTTCCATATGACACAACATGTGCAAACTAACAATGGTGCAAACTTGGTGATTTATGCCTTAAAGAGAATAGCATAAGTTTATCTGTATATTCCTGAAGCCTGAAGAACAGATTTTGTCAAAGAAAATATTTCCATGGAAGCAATTGGACCTTTCTAGTAATCTTCACTCATTTTGTAATTCTTTGGTACAAAACTGGCACATAGCTGATGTACCAGCTGATGTGTAGATGCAGGTGAAGGCCTTTTGGCTGGTCTAGTAAATCTCTTTCACTTTAAAGCTATTTCACCATCCTAAGATATTAAATGTTTTACACAAATCAGTATTAAGGTGGGGTTTTCCCCCCCCAGTTACTTATCTTTTCAAACACCCACAGGCCATCAGTAACTTTCTACACAGTTGGTGAAACGCAAGTTCTTTCTGCTTAGGATGACAAGTAGGAAGAAAAAAAAAGTATTCAGTCTACATGCAAAGTTAGACACCTTACAGAGGCTGTACCCATAGAACAGCTTGAAGGCACTATTAGTCCAAAGAATCTTTTTTTCCTTAAGCCCAGGATCTAATGCCAAGATGACACCTTACCTTATTTATTTTGTACCTTCTTACCAAGAAGATATTAGCAATGTAAAAAAAGAGTCATGCACATCCAGTCTCACATGTGCTGACCACGTATGAAGACAGGAGAAAATTCAGATTTGGCAGATTTCATAGGAATCTAGTTAATGTCCACGCCACACTCACCACAAAGTAAGCTTCACTCAAATCTTGTGGCCAGAACTTGACCAAAACTGAACAAACATTCACATCTAAATTAATGTGCGTCAGCAGTCATACATTTTGACTACATGCAGGTCATTTAGTGTGCTTGATGCCAGACAGTTAATTTCAGTCCACTATTATTTATTATTTATATTTAATAATAATTATTATTATTATTTCTTACCCAGTTATTTATTGACATACATCTAATTTAACACAAAGTTACACTGTGGTATAGTATACTGTTTCTGGTTGTTAAGTAAGTATCTTTTCCACAAAGTTATATGATTACAGAACAAATTTGTGTTGTTGTTTTTTTTTTGCTTTTGACACCAACTACAAGTTCAATTCTGCAAGCTGAAGAAGAGGGGAAAGAAGAGACCTAAATAACTGCATGTCCCACCTTAAGGCTAAAGGTCATCTATTTGAAATGCACAAATACTTTCCTCAAATAATGAGATAAATTGTATTTGCCCACGTGTTTATCACTTCTGTGGTCTTTGTTCCTACTGAAACACACCAACTTGCCTGTACAGACCTGCTGGTCTGTGGTACCCTGACTATTTCTGGAATGCTTTTAATATATTGAAATTGTGTTCACTTATTTTCCTGCCTCTGATCTCGCAGCTGTCTTAAGTAACAGATCACAGTTGTCAGATCAGTGTTGTCACAGGCAGTTACTATAAGATCTCTTGTATGAATGTTATCTATGCCTGGCAATTTGCTACCTTTTTTTTTTTTTTTTTTTAAATGTTCTAGAAGTCTTTTCCACCAACATTTCAATTTGAGACCAATTCTCAAAATATTACCTATGAAATGAAGTTCCTGCATTAAAATCTCTCAGGAAAGTCAATTATTTAGCTTTTGTTCTGTGGTTTATCTTTGTTGTGTATTTCTTTTACACTTCAGGCATCTATCAGCTCTCCAGTCTGTCTGGCAGGATGTCCATTTCTGATGTACTTGAAATGATTCAATTTAAATGATTTATTGTAGGCTCTGGTATCTTTAGCAAATTGTTTCTCAGAATATCTTTTGGCCAGACTTATTATACTTTAAAATTTAATTTGTGAGAGGGGTTTTTTTCCCCTCTTTCTATTTTCTTCAGAGGAAACTTCAAATTTTGAAAGATGGTTCCTTGTTGCTAAGAGATTCCTAAAATCTGCTTTGAAACCCTCCTTACCTCCTAAAAATAAAAAGTAGCAACCACAAAAAGTTTGAAGTCTTTGATAGATGGGTATATCTTTTACCCGACTTCTAATTCAGTCTTTAAAGAGACAATTTACTACCTGCAGGCTTCAACTTCCTTATAACAAGCATTCTCATTTTTATGACTAGCAAAGGCAGGGTCCAGTTCACCAGTTCAGATGTGACCAGCGAACTTTAACCATACAAATATATTACTGGGAGCCAGGTAAGGACAGCTTTGCTATTCCAGACCCTGGAATAGCATCTAAATGCATCTAAAGCAATACTGATGCTTTCTGAAGTCACTGACTTCTACAAGCTTGAGAGTGGTATCAGCAGGCTTTGGAAAAACAAAATTACCTCCTTCATGGTAGCAGGTTGCTCCTCCAAACATCAGGGTGACTTGTTCAATGTACTATAACCAGGACTGGGATTCTTGTGAGTTACAATATGTCATAATACCATGTGTCTCTTAACTTTTTTTTTTTTTTAAGGTACATCCATTCAAAGACTGCAAATGGAATGCAAATGGGCTTGTTTTGTTGCCGTTAAATTGTAATATTTGGGGGGTTGCTTTAGCTTATTAGAAGAATTAACTCAATCTAAAGTTACAATGTATGTCCAGCATAAATGGTGAATAAACACATCTAATTCAGCGGTTCACTCACTGATTTGTGTAGTTGCATTACTGTTTATCCAAAAATGTGAATAAATTGAATTTAAAATTAAGAGAATTACAGGTTACTCCGATTACTTGTATAGACAAGCTTCAGACTGAACCACTTGACATGAAACCCTCTGTATCTCTATATTAAGGGGTAGACATTGGGCAGTAATAGCAAGTGTTGACATTCCTGAATGCAGAGTATAAAGAAATCAGACTTTCATGCTTTGTTAGTCATTGTTTTACCCCATCCCCCTTTCAACCAAGTCTCTCCTCAGCCTAAAGATGACACAACACAAATCACACTTCCTGGCACTCCACACTGATAACCGGCAGAGACTGGAGTGCTGGCAAGTCTCAGTTAACAGGATAAGCCCTTCAGAAGAAGCAGAATTAAGAGGAGCATCAGCTGCAAAGAACTAGGCCGACACTGTTTTAACCTGACCCAGCAAGGTACACAACAAAGCTGAGTCTTGAAACTACTTCCACATTTAACAGAGTCTTTTCTATGAAGAGTCACAGGCCCTTAGCAGACAGAGAAAATCTTCATGGTATGGTACTACAACTGAACTGTTAAGTAAATCCAACTTCAGCAGAGGGGAAACAAAAAGCTGTAATAAACTGACTTTATAAATATCAATATTTGCTAAGGACCTTGTAATTTCTGAATATAGCTCAATGAGTGAAGGGGGAAAAAATCCTAAAGACACAGGCTGTTGTTGCAATTATTAAATAGTTATTGAGTGGGAGAGTTTTAAGGCTTATAACCACTTCAGAAAAAAATCCAATTTTTAAACACATATTCCTCATTCACTCTACTCAGTCACACCAGATAAAATCCAACAATCTCCATGGTAAAGACACGATGAGCTAATACACATCTATCCACTTTTTTCTTTTCATGCTCAGAAAGTTTCAGCATTTTTAAGCCATCAGGGACAGACTTATTCCTAAGCTAAGGAGCAATTAAAAAAATAAGTACAATGAGATAGAGATAGGGTGACACATTTAAACCCACTTCATTAATAGCTATAATGTTAGCAAAATAGAATGAGTTTACCTTTTGGAAAAAATATTTAATTTTAAGCTAGATCTGTTCTTCTATAGTTAGAAGCTGAATCATTTTAAATATATCAGTCTGCAATTTTGAATATTATTTTCAGCTTGAATTCCAGCATCACATAAGAAGATCTAAAAATCTGATTACCACGTCACAAGCAACTGAATAATTACATCGACCCCTCTTTGTAGAGCTGTTCTTCATTAATTCATAATTAACAGGATTTGGTAACACAATTTGTACTACTAACTTTTAACACCCTGCTTGCATCAACTGGAAAGAGACAATTGTTTGTTTGGTGAACCCCAGAGCTCCAGTGCTTCTCTCCCATGCTTGGCTCCCACTCCCTACAATTCCTCCTCCTGGAGGTGCCCACCAAGCTCCTCTGCCCCTGCTGCAATCAGAGACTTGACATGAATGCTGTCCTCCTCCTCTTCCTGCCTCTCATGAAACTCCTTTATCACACGGACTGAGGAATTTGACAGGGAATGAGATATAGAAACTTTGCTGCCAGCAAACTGTTTCCGTGAGAGAGGCATCGGAAAGGGAAAACGGCAAGGACCAATCCAACACTCTTCAATCCATTCAAGAACTCATGGGAAATAAAACAAACAAACACCCACCCCCCTTCCAAAAAACAAAAAAAACCAACAGCGGCAAAAGAATTTTAAAAAAGCAGCAATAACAATATTTTACCATGATTAAAATAACACCTTCAAAAACTATGCTGTCTGGGAAAGCCTGAATGTCTCTTTCCTAAATCCACACCAGAAGTCACAGCTACAGAAATTCTGTACAAACTCAAGGATTAGCAGCATGCCCAAGGAAGCAGGATCTTCGCTTCAAGCACCCTCTTCATGTTTTAAAAGGCTGCAGGAATTAGAATAAGCTTTCCTTACTGCCATGGATCATAGCGGGAGCAGCAATACTGAAAGTATTGCTAGGGTAGTGCTTTTCTGTTTTAATTATAAAATTTCCTCATCCTCAACTACTAAGCTACTCCAGCTTTCCATCACAGTGAGACAAGCAATGCAAGCGCTCAGGCTTAGTCTGATTATACCAGAGAAACTTCGGGTTTGGCTCTTTTGAGACAAGACAATCATCAGCTTGATGCTGAGGTTACAGAGAACCAGGTTCTATTTTGTAACAGCAATCTATACTGAAAATTATGGTGTTTTTAAAATAATAATTAAAAATGCAATCAATGACCCCCCCCAGCTCTTTCACACATGTATCAAAGAACAGGAATTACACACAAAGCAAGTGTTTTTTTCCCCAGGAGAAAGGCAACAACTGCAGAAATGTTGAATAGGATCTTTTTTTGTTGTTTTGGTTTTTTGCTGTTTTTTGTTTGTTTGGTTTTGGGTTTTTTTGTAATTCCTTTTGATTACTTTAGATTGCACAATATATATCCCACAACGTATTTTATTTGTTTATGAGTATCTGGGCAGAGCTCCAGTGCTTTGTTGCAAGTGCTCACAGTGAACAGCTCAGTTCAGCACGAGCACTACCACCAGCAGGGAAACCTGGAGAAGTGGAGGAGAAACAGCCTCCATACTGCCAGGAGACACAGCCATTGTCCATACCGGACAAGGCTGAGACCAGCCAAGCAAGCAGGAACTGAGTACCAGAAAGTTTCTTCACCTCAGCAGGAAAGGAAAAGTCCAACAAATGCAGGACCCCAGAAAAATACAACTGTCCTCATGATGAATATGGTTACCTTTTTCCACACTCTATGAGAAAAATGTAGAGTGCAGGTACAGTATGAACAAATATTACTGTGTGCTACTGCAAATATTTAGTGAGAAGATTAAGTCAAAGACTCAGACTTTTATGCATTGAAGCTTCCCATGCTAGGAATAAAAAAAGCTTCAGACTGATTCACTGTGGGGAGTGAGGTATCAGATTACACGATTTCATGAAATGTGCATGAGCCCAACTCTGCATTTAATTTTGGTTTTGTTATCAGACTGCAAGACCAACTTCTTTTTATGAATATTTACTGGAAACAGGCATTTAAGGCAGAAATACCCTTGTATCACATATTCTGCTTCATCATTCATGCAGACAGGATTATCTACACTGACATTTGAAGAGCCCCACCTGGGAGACTTAATCAGCCCCAATTAAAAAACTGACCAAAAAAAGAAGCTGACTCTAGTAATGGCTCTCAGAGAGGACAATGAAGCCACATTAAGCTGGGGGATCCCAGGCCTCTAGGATGCTCAAGTGTGGTTCCATAGGGCTAGTAGCTGACAGAGGACAGAGAAGACAATTCCTCTATGTTTGTGTGAAACTCCTGTACATTAGCCATGGCCTAGTAACCATGGTGGTAGTGGATCAAGGGTTGGACTTGATGATCTCTGAGGTCCTTTCCAACCCAGCTGATTCTATGATTCTATGATCCAGAAGTAAACACTTATTAAACAGTTTCCCTTGCTCAAACTTAGGAAGTAGTGTGCCTAAAGGGATTTTGAGCCAATGTGCATCCCAATTCCTCCTTGCTGGACTGGGAGGGTGAGGGCTGGTAGGAAAATGGAGATGGACGTGTTGAAAGACGCACTGGGCAGGGTGGGGGAAAAGCACTCAAGGGCATGCTTAAAATAGTTCCACAAACAACATTTAGCCCCTCACAAGGATTAGAAAGACCCAGCAGCTCAAAAGCACCAAAAGTGCAGCAGACTAATTAGGAACATGACCTTCTCCAGAGCTGCTACATCCAGTGTGCAGAACAGGTATGCTCCTACATCATGCATGTGTGCAGGGGTGGGGAGGAATGGGACAGTACAGGTTGATACTTTTAGTAGGGCACAGACAAAAGTTCTGGTCAACTCTACATTGCTAACATGCAAAAATACTTTGGTAACTGTCCTGCTTTGACCTACTTTGACCTCTTCCTCAGTATTATGAGTAAGTAATCTTGCATCTTACTGTATTTTTGAACAATTTACTTCAGACTGTTCCTTAGACAAAGCAGGAAAGAAAAAGGCAATTGCTTTACCACATTCTCCCATCATTATAATGGGATGCACCAGATTGTTGTTATTGAATAGATCAGTCCCCCAGGTTACATTCCTCTTCATCTTCAGCCTTGCCTTTCAAGTGAGCTCTATCCTTATTAAAAGGACTAGAAGCTGTCCTCAGGCATACCCTGTCTTTGAAGATGAAGCCCCAACCACATTTTATGGAAAAGACTTCTCAGTTTGTACCTTTGCCAAACTGCGTAGCAGGTTTAAACAATTATGCAAGACAGTAGATTTCAATTCCAGGCTCGTCTTACCCAGTCTCAAGTTTTAAAAATAATATTTTTCTTTCTGCTAGGGCACTTCCAAACAATGATGATCCAAAGGCATTAAAGAAAAAAAAGTTACAGCTTAAACAATGTGACACAGATTATGAATAAAGAAACCCTTCCCATATGGAAAAGTTTTAAAAATTTGACATTTCTTTTCAGTATGTGTTAATCAGAAAGGCAGTAGTGAATTCTGACTGCTTCAGACAGAAAAGAACCAAAACTCTTGGGATGCATTACACAAAAGAGCAATTGCAAAGAAGGAAGAGTAATCCTATAGTTTCTTTTAAAACCGGATTCCTAACAGTGTTTTCTTAAATGGCTGGGAAAGTTCAGCAGTTTGGAGCCAGCCACATGTTACTTATCAATGCTTCAGATGCAGGGTTAGTAAGAAAGGCCATGTCTGGTTCCTTTTGCAATTGGGAAAAATCTCTTTTGAACTCTTTCTGAGGGACTGATGGGGGAGAAAGTGTCAGGAAAAGGATCTGACAGGTTCTGCACAGTGAGGGGCAAGGAACGTCTAGAGTAAAACCTCTTGTCTAAAATGAGCAAAGAGACAGAAACCTCTCCTTCAGCGCTGGAGACACCAGATAAAATGTCTGACTCCATTGTATCTTTTTTCCAGCCACACATTAATTCCTTTTTATGCTTTTTGCCAACTTCTCATCTTACCAGGAGCCTACAGGGGAGGCCAGTCCAGCACTGCAGGGAATGCAGCCACACTGGGACTCCATGTATAGCATTCTCCCAAGATCCCAGGAAAACATCTTATATTTTAAATACCCCAAGCATCACAGAAGACCTCAGTTTAAAGGTGGAACCAATCACCTGAGTGATCTTAAAGGAAAAGTCAAAGCACCAGGAAATTACCCTGTTTCTTGAAATGAAAGGAATTATGGATGAACACTGCCAATATCGCCAGTTTTGCCCTTGGACAGGATTTCTCCCCTGTATTTTCAATTCTGTCCAAATTACAGACCTGAGTAGTTCTTTGTCACCTGCAATGTTAGCGTAACTACCCACCAACAGGTCAAGAACTGAACATATTTCATTTTTGCCAGCACTGTAAGTTTCTCTGCCCTTTCTTTTTGACTCCCACGCTCTTCAAGACACCAAACAAAAACACACGTTCCTTTTTCCCTCAATCACAAAGACAAATGCTTGATACAACCAGTCTCTAAATCTGCACTAATAGTAGAAATTTGAGAAATTGATTCCATATAAACGGTACTCTCACCTGCAACAAACTGCTCTTGCAGATGTGGCACAAGCAACCTACACAGCTACAAATATGGAAACTTAGCATTAATAGGACAGGAAGGACCAGAGTTTATAAGTAATAATTTGATGCACTCTTAGTGGAAGAAGGCAGCTCAGCACCTCCCATTTTAAGTGCACCGAAGTATAAAGTCAGCTTTTACTAATCAAAGCCATTGTCTTTACATTTTCCTGAAATGGTAATATTTTTACTCCTTCCTTGCTTCTGCCTCACAGTGTTCCATTTGCAAGGTAATATTTCACAGCAGATAAAGGAGAGAAAAACTTTCTCCAACTAAAAAAAAAATCCCTCAAAAGAATCCTATCCAAGTGCTAGCAACAGGATTATTTTAATATAGTCTTTTTAGTTACATAACAGGCATGAAAACACAAGTTATAACACTGTCTTCTTTTAATCTAGGCCTGAGGAGCTATAGACAAGAGTGATAGACAAAAAATACTTCAGATAAGAGATTAGGCACCCAAATCCCTAAAAGTCTGCACTGTAAGAATGCTTGCTGCCTATTATTATAAAAATGAACACAATATACGCTATCTATACCACAGGAACTCTTTTAAGACATAATAGCAGTGTCTGAAAATGGTATTAAAAAATCCTCGGTTCCTCACTTGTAAAATACAGGCTGCTGCTCAGGTTCTGCCACCTTCATACTCCTCCTTTTGCATCTTTAGGAACTGTACTTACAAAAATTAACTGATGTGCAAAGTTTGCTAACTATTGTGAAGAATGTCAAAGCTGCAAGCACCACATTCACTCATCTTTGGTGATACTCACCAGCTGGTCCATGTATCCCACTGTACCAGCAGGAAATATCCACCTCATTGTGGCTGGAACTTGCAGGACACCTTGTTATCCTTACACATATGCAGCTCCATTACATATTTAGAGCAAATATCATGCAGTACTGTTCAGACTCTTGCACACACAAAGCTGAGGTACAATTTCATGCCACAAAAGTATTCTGTGCAACATTAATGAGATTATCGTGACAGGTTTTTTTGTCTGTGCTTTTTAATAAGACCACTTTCAAAGTGCCAATTTCCTGGTTCGGTTCCCTCTACCCCCTTAAAATCATTAAACTAAATGATCAGCAAGAACACAGCCAAGAATTCAGACAGTAAAATGTTTTAGGTACCTTGATTTTTTTCCACAGCTCTCCTTCTTTCTAGTAATGTAGTTGACCTGTAAAACAGAAGAAAGGGATGACTGACTTCTGGTAGCATTTTGAATATTACTGGAATATAATGTACACTAAAAGCATTGACGAAATATTCAGTTTCTTGAACTCTTTTTCAGATTTTTTCATTGAATTACATTTTCTTACCATATAATGCATTTTTCACACACAGAAATCTCAAAGCGAAGTCTCATTTAAGAGCACCTCTTTGGGAATCTCGCCATTTACCAGGTTACAAGCCAAGAAGTAAAATCCAGACTACCAGCCTCATTTTTAAAACAGAGTATAACAGCCACAATCCACAATTCCTCTTCCAGCCCAGCAGAAGCTGAACTCCAGAGCAGTCACTGTGCTGTGGGGCGGGCGGGGAGCTGGGACAGGGACACAATATCCCCCTTTGAGGGCTGGTGTGCAAATTCGTACGGAAACAACCACCCTGCTCCGACCCTTTCCCACCACTGAGCAGCAATGAGTCTTCCTCTTGCCTTTGTCTTCTAACATGAAAGTAAATTAATAAATAAAATAGCAATTGTTTACTTCTTTCATCTTTCGTCCTCTCAGTCTCCAAGTACAAGTTATCTTCAGTCAAACATGAGAAATTATTTGCATCAACTCCCCTTTTCCCTCAACTGCTCCACCAAGGAAAAACAGTTGAATTTCCTGGGGTACAGGGGCCAGACTCCTTGATTTCATGCATATATACAAAACATATGCTACATTTTCTTTTTTAAGATCTATACATGGCAAATTAGACATTTTATGCATCGTGAAAACATGGAGTTCAGCCAACCATCAGGCATGGTTGGTACTTGTCACCAGCTTGTTAACCCATTTTTATTCATTGGGTTGTTACAGCCTCTTTCAATTGTCCCCAGCTTTTCCTTTTTCTCTTTCACAACTTCAGTGTAGTATCCTCAAACATCACTCTTTAGGTCTTCTACTATCATACTTCAAATACTTCACCAGTTTCAACATTCCAGCAGGTTGGTTATCCTGTTCCCCATCATCATTCAACGTTCTCTATGAGTTTCAGGAGTAAAGAACTAACTTTTTAAAAAAATAGGGTACACAAAAATAGTGGAGGAAAATCATTCAAAATTACTGTAAGAGATTATTGTCATAAGATCCTCCAAAGCAAAAGACAAGTTTCCAAGAGAAGTTAAAATGTTAGTGCACATGTGCTCAAACTGTCTATTTTCCCAGAATTATTTAGTTATAGAAAGTCAATTCCTTGTTCATTTGAAAAGTAAATGTTGCTGTAATATGGCATTATTTTCAGAAAGTTTGCATTTAGGAACAAACAATGTACATACACAGAGTATTAATACAGGTAAACCGCCACAAAAGTATTTCACCTACTTTTAGACTTGAGAGGAATATAGATTAAGGGGACAAAATTGTCTCTATCCAGGTGTCCTAAATGGGGCTTGGGCATATTTGCTTATTTTGCTGTCCTGCCAATGCTCCCTGGTAGAGCACACAAAGTGATGGCAGTGACTGGGGAAAGAAGAGGAAGTGTGTTGGCATCAAAATGCCACATTAGAGCAGGAGTACTCCATAGCATCAGGAATTTAAACACTTTAACGTGACTGTTTATTCTTGGCCTGAGTACAGTTTATTTTTCATCCACTTCACACTGCTAGAGATAAGGGAATGCTATTTTTATGCAAGTCCCTGATACGTTATTTTAAGCGCAGCTGTCACCAGCAAGAAGAGACCCTGACTTGCAGGCTAGCAGCTACTGTTCCCAGAGGGCATCAGTAGACCACTCTCAGACATGAAAATTTAAGAGTCTCTCCAATTTTGCCATCTTCAGGTCTAATAGCACTGGTTGGCAGAGCACAGAGGTGCCCATATCTGATGGTGTTTGACACTGCTTTAGCCTCCCTAGAGTTGCCAGCGGAGCAAGGGCCAGCAGAGCATGGGCACTTTGCTCAGCTGTGTTCCCAACCCTGGGCACGGGGGAAGTCAGAGATCCCACAGCTCTCAGTAAAAGGAGGCAGTGTGGGAAACTGCTGAATCCAGAAACTGTGACACTCCAAACATACATGCTCTTGAGCAAATTTTTTTCCTGCCCTTTGTCACAACCTCTTTCCTACAATCCCTTTCTTCTTCTCCCTCTTTGCGACCCTTCTCCCTATTACCACTCAGCGCACTTTCACAAGCTCTTCCTCCCATCCCAATTCAAAATTCTCATTATTAAAACAACAGATCATATCAAGAACTGGAAAAAGAAAATCAGGAAAGGAATAACAGTCACACGCTAAAGAACAAACTCAAAGTCAGCTCTCAGATCAGGGAAAATAATAACTGAAATACATTCTTGGATGAATAAATTAGGAAAAGAGATGGATGTTAACTCAAGATATGACAGCAGCAAGACAAATATTGAATATGAGCAGCATCAAAAAAATTTGCAATACATCTGAATAACTGTGTATGTCAGAAATCAGACATACTACACAAATCTGAACAGGATATTGAAAATGCAAGTACAAATTAAATGTTACATGAGGGTTTCAGCCTACAGGACAAAACGATTTGTGTGTCAGAGATACCATTTATCTCCTTCAGAATTAAAGTGCAAAAGCCACTTGGTTACTTGAGAGCTACCACTCCCTTGGTCAGAGAAGCAACATTTTAGAGCTGCATCCAGAAAGTATGAGTAATCACAATGACAGATAATGCAGGAACTGATGGGATATCCCAAAGAAACGTGTCCTAGAATGAAATTATAATCTCCCTCAGCTATTCATATTATAATGGCTGATCAGTGCGCATTAGGAAAATACGCTTCTGGTTTGAATCCAAACCTTGAGTATAAAAGCAAAGCTCTGGTAAATATTTAAGAGAATTCTGAGTTCCAAACTGAAGAGCTAGCAACTAAGTTCTTTTCTTTTCTTTTTAACAAGCAAAACCATCAAAAGATTGTGCAACTCTAAGAGCCCTTAAGGAAACAATTGGAAATTTTTCATAACAGGGTATTTCCTTATACCACTGGCCACAGGAATGCAAACAGTTCCACCAAACAGAGATTTGTTCATTGGAAACAACTGACAAGCTAACCATGTTTCCATCTTTTCCACTCTCAGCACTCAGCACACAAAACAGATGATATAATAGAATACAGAACTATCATACCAGGGCCACAAGACATCTTTAACTCAGCACCTGAGACTTAACAAGAATATATTCCTCACAGAGGTTTAGAGAGAGAACTTCTAATTATTTAGCATCTTTATCTAAACAAAATTTATTTTTCTACTGCAATTTCTACTTATTTGTTGGATTTCCCCTAAATAATGTTACATCTCTTTTAACCATAAACAGATCCCTAGCTCCATCCACAAATCAGCACATCAGTAACACGACTCACTCCCGTAGTGTTCCCTGACATAAATCAGGCAGGTGAGGCTAGGGAGAAGCACTGGTACAATAACGTGGGTTGATACTCAAATTGGTTAGTGAAAGAAAAAACAATGAGTACTACCACACTACTGGTAGTACACCCTTTGTACCTTACACAATATCCTCTGTGTAATTCCAATGATTAGATTTCCTCACCACCTTCTCCATTTGGGATTGTTATTTGAGTGATGCCAACTGACACTGCCAACTGTGAATCCCTCCAAAGGAAGCTGGAAACGTTTGTGTATCTGTACAGGCAATGGCACTCTTAGTGCTCACAATCTACCAGTCTTCAGACCTTACAGGAGGAGATGAAGTATCAGACACACATCAAGGGAAAGGCAAGACAAGACTGACAAAGGGATTTAATTTTCTTGACAGCTAATTAACAAGTCACTATTGCAGAGAAAGCAATTTACACTCTGTTCTGAGCTTCATGCTGTGAAGAGGGAAAAAGAGAATAAATGAACATAAGCAACTGTAAAAACAGAGAGTACTGTCAGAATTCAGGAGGGCAGCAGGAATGCCAAAAGGTGCTACATCAGCACCCTGACCAATATCTGTCATTGCAAATTTGCAACTCAATTAAGGCAACCTTTTAATGAGAGCTACAACTGGACTTAATTCCCTCCATTCAAGCTGAAGGAAAGCAAGGGGAAGAAGTCATAAAAACAGAGCAAAACTGAAATGTGCTACAAAGAGACCAAATTGTTTTCAAACGAAAAAACCCAAAACAAACAAAGCCCCTGAAAGACACAGCTTTATGGAATTAGTTTGCCAAACAAGTCAAGAATGTTGAATAGTAGAAAAGACAGACAAATGTCTTAATTTCAGATAGAGATGTAAAAAGACTTTACTTGTGTTTACAATTCATGGCAGAGAGATTATTTTTCTTGTAGTCAAGGAAACCACTCTTACAATTACAAGATTTCAAATTTCGGATTTCCCCTTTTAGGAGGGAATGTGGAAAAATCCTCGATGCTATTCAAAAAGGAAAATGGGATATGGCTCTGGTGTCCCATGTACAGACAAAAGGGCCACACAAGGATCTGACAACAAACTCATC
This sequence comes from Myiozetetes cayanensis, assembly GCF_022539395.1. Lineage (NCBI taxonomy): Eukaryota > Metazoa > Chordata > Aves > Passeriformes > Tyrannidae > Myiozetetes > Myiozetetes cayanensis. Next base: position 10,438,057 of record NW_026086605.1, read on the forward strand.
CCAATGGCACCATGGAGGAAGAAACACGTCCATATTGTACTTCAATCTTCTGAGACAATCAATGATAAAATAGTCATTGCAAGTCTCCCATAATATTTTCACATACAAAACCATTTACCAGAAGTTACTAAACAGGAAGCTAAATATTTCAAGCCAGGCTTTATTTTAACTGTAGCATCTCTTAATCTTTTCATTCTACGGGAGATGCACGCTGAACTCTTGAACGCTGACCTTTCATCACAGCACATTCAAGGTTTCGGAGAATTCAACTTTTTTGAAGTCAAAACACATGAACCCTCCCCTCCTTGTTAGATGATTTTGAAGATCTAAACATAAGTCATACAAAGAAGCAGCTTGGTTTAATTATAATAGTAGAGCAGAAATTATTTTCCCAGTTATCTTGACTAGATAACCAAAGTGTGTTACACAGCCTTGACTAGTGCCAAAGAGTGCTGAGATTTAGAACACTACTCAAAAGCTATCTTTTATTTTTATTACTGTCAGCATCCTAGAAAAAAAACCATGCACCAAAAGCTTTTCAATTTAATCTCACTCGTGATGATATAAAGAACTACTCAAATTCCGCAGACCGTAAGGTAAAGGCAGTAGAACACACCACAGATTTCCATAATCAGAACATAGTAATATCAAGTTATGTAAGAAATTATTTGCTGGTTTTAATTAAAATGCCCAGTTCATTTTTATTTTTTCCTACAGTCACTGCAGCAAGATGCATGTTCAGAATGACAAGAAACTACCGGGCAAAAATTAAAAACGTTCATACTCAGGTTAAATTAGCACCACCATCAGTGAAAGCTTTGGTGTTGATAAGGAAGCAGAGACTGATTTTAGAAAGGTGTTAAAAATCCAAGCTATTGAAGAATATCTGAAAAGCTTTAATTGTGTCTTCTGGCTGAAATAAATACATGTGAAAATGAAGGTGTTAATTCACATTCACATTATGGGTTCTAATTTATAATAATACTTATTTCATTTTACCTCTGTCATCTGATAAATCCCACTAATAAAGGCCCAATGTTCAACAATTCAGTGTTGTAAAGAATAGAGCTGCTATCTGGTAGCTACCTTAATGACTTCCTCAGGAATACTGTAAAATTAGTTTCAGGTGAGTGAGTACATTTTCAGTACTGCATTGTTAAATTTCACATAAATACAGTCTAAGAAATAAGAAATGGCACTGTCAGAAATCATCTGAGTGGTCTTAAGATCCGGATGTCTGGTATGATTCTGCAACAGGCCTCCTAACTGGCCTCAGAAAAATCATTTCTACATTATATATTTTTGCTTCTCTTGGTCCCTTAAAATGAGGTGAAGTGCCTACTGAGATTGGCATGAGCAAAGGTGTGTGTTAACAGACTGCATCTCTTTCACTAACAGGTACTTCAAACCAGACAAAACACAAGTGCCAAGTGCAGGTTCAAAAAGGGCTGTCAAGGGGAGGTGGACCGTGCTGCTTTAGCCTTCCTTATGAAAAATGAACAAGTATAGGTTAAAGTGACACAAAGGGTTCAAGCATCAAAGCCTCAAGAAAGGAATGGGCACTTCAAGGAGCAAGACCTCTGCTTCCTTGGAATCCATCTCTCACAGAAGGAAACAAGATCAACTTCTAAACTCATCCAGGTACCTGCACTTGAGACACCATTCTCCTAGACTTGCATATAAAATATGTACTTACACACCTGCAGTTACAGTACTGGTATGACAGTAGTGGTCTGCCCAAGGATACAAAGCAAGGTAAGACTCACAGGGAGTCTTTCCATGTCTTCATATTAAATAAGAGTAAGACCTGGCGGATTCTCATGCTACATTTCATTTCACAGCAATTTTTTTTGCAAACTGTCTTTGCCACTTCAGCTCCAAAAAACCGTCGATTCGGGGTGTTTTTACTAAGAAGTGATTTTTGCTAACTTGATGCTTCAACCACCTGAGAAGCCACTGATTCTTTTCTCATCTCACCTTTCCCTTGAATACTGTTTTGGTTTTATTTCAAAGCCATCGAATCCACAGCACCTCTACACCTCCACTCACACACAGTTTTTTTGTCTTTCAGCTCTGAACCTCTGATTCTACCACAGCAATATTACTTCTGAGCATTTCCAGCAAGGTTTACTGGCATTCTGAGGCTCATTCTGAGACTGCTGAAACTTGCCTCAAACTGTGCCTGCAAACAAGAAGAGAACAGTGGAAATCAAAGTGAAGACCTGCAGCTGAAGTTTCAAGGGGCTGGAGAGGATTTTCCCTGTGCTCCCAGTAGTGATGGGGACACTCAGCCCAGTCGCATCAAGGCATGGCACAACCTCACAAGAGGAATCTCTGTCTGACAACAGAGGACCAGAAGATGTTTCACAACACAAACTACAAAAGTATGGAATTATTTTCTTCCAGTATTAGTTTATGGATAAAGCCACAGTTGGATTAATGACACCACTATTGCTGCAAAACTAATAATGTTCAGTGTACATACAGATATTAAAATATTTTTCATCAGCTACAAAGTACCAAACCCTTTATTTATTGGAACAAGATGTATTTGGAAGTTAAGATTACGATTTGTTTACAAACTGACCAACTTCACTGGTGAAGCAAAAACACACTTTCATCAGTATTCTTCCTAATTTATTCTGACATTATGAACAGAAATGTTGCCTATTTATATTCTTCTATTTAATCATGCTCCTGAAATGGTCAATCCAGGCCCCAAAGCTTAGAAAGGACAGAAACCAGCTACACTTTTTTTTTTAAACTCTGTATCTCACTTGTTCACTTTTGACTTCCACACAGCTTAATTCAGCCAACCTCCACCCTAACCCCTGGGAGCATCTTGTACTTTCCAGCCATCTGGACTGTATTTACATTACTAAGAAGAAAGTCAAACTTGTTCATGAACAAAGAAAAACCTCCTTAGTATCTTTCTGTCTTGTCTGTGCAGTTATTATCTAAGTTCTTATTTTCTCAAAAAAAATATTGTTCTCTCTGAAGAGCTCACACAATCTTCTTCGTGAGCTCTACTGATGTCATATTTCTTCACTTACCATTTTCTATTGCTGTCTTAATAAAAAAAAAAGAAATTACTATTTTTCCCCTCAGTTTTCACCTTCTCTTCACAAAAGTCCTTACAAAGAGCACGAAAGTTCAGGTATGATAGTTTAGGATAGAAGAAATTGTACCAAAGTGTTTATTTAGAGAGTAAGAGTTTTGCAAATAAAATGAATTATTGCCAAACTAAGTTCAGAGACAAATTTTAAAAGGAACACAGACAAACATTTACTTTTGAACTTGTACCCATTTTGATGGTATCCCTCCCCCTGGCAGCAACTGCTGCATCTGAGCTCCTCCAGAAAAGATGAACATGTCATTTTTTACAATGATATTTTTATCAAAATATCTGTGCTGTGACCCCTCTCCCAAAACAGTGGATCACATATGCTGAGGAACACTCACAGAAAAAGCATAAACTGCAGAAGACAAGTAACTGCCTCAAACTGGTTTTACTTCCAACCACACGTTCTTAAACCCCACCCACTTTTATCTGTTTTTATGTGAGCTGCTGTATAAGTCTGCCTTTTAGTGCGTTTTATAACCCTATTTTTCAAGACACACTATCTCTTTCGATCAAAGGTAGTCAACTAGAGCTTATCATTAAAAGCTATTTTGCAGATTACTCTGCTCCACTTGATATGCACCAGAAATCTGCATCAAGTTTAAATGAAAGCCAGATTGGTGCCTTTGTTACAGGGAAAATTAATGAAGGCAATGAGCAATACTTGACATTCAGCTAACTTTTTAACCAGGAATTGAAGGTTCCCAATGCTTCGCAATGCTTGATCCAAACATCTGATTAATTTCAAATATTAATGCAGTCTAATACGCTAATTTAATACCTGCATAGGGAAAAAATGCCAGTGTAGAACTATAGTGTAACATAAATTTGAAAACACATACTAGGAAGAAAACTTTCTAGAGGGGTGATTTGCTTAGCTGTTGTTTATTTTCAAGTTGAACCTCTGAATTTAATTCAACAAAGTGAGCTTTCAGAAGCATAATGACTTGTAATGATTATGTCAAATATCTTCTCATCCCTTCAGCAACTCTTCTGGAATACCAAGGAGTACAAGTTCAATTGCAGATGTGTGGGAGGCTGCATACCACCATCACAGTAAATTCATTGGAGCAGGAAATACACAGTAGAGAGGTAACAATGAATTAAAAATGTAATGAATAGGTCCACGTGAAAAAATAACTACTGAAATAACTCAGCCAAACACTACCACATATAAAATAATGCAAAAGCTCTGGACACAAATGTTTGAACCAGTATAATAAAGGGTACAAAGCTGGGGCAGAAACACTTCCCCTGCCAACATTTGCCTCTTCCACATCTTTGAAAAGAGGACTTAATGCAGCATTAACAGAACCAAACGTGTTTCCTTGCATTCATAGACGCCAGTTTCTAGACTGATTCAACATTGTCCTTTCCCAGTTTTTTTCTCCTCATCTCCAAAATCTAAAAAAGGTCTGACCATCAGTATGAAAAAATACAGTTTGTCATTAAAAGTAGCTGAAGTGTAGTGAAGATGCAACATTATTTCTGCTTCAGGGAAGCACTGCCAAATTACTTACCAGAAAAAAAAAACAACAGGAGATCTGTTATCAGTTGAGCAATATCTCTACTAAGAAGATTTCAAGCTGTTCAAAATTTGTAATACTTTGTAATACTTTTTCTTTGTGGAGTGAAGGCATGTACAATAACCAATCAGGCAACTGAACTCCCTCTTCTTGAAACACAAGCTGAACATTTCATGCAAGCTACTAAAAATTTAAGTTTTACTTCCAGCAATAACCACTCCTTGCAGCTTAATCAAAGGAATAGCAATCACAGCCTAATGGGCTTTATTTTCTAGAGCATCCGAGCTGGAAAGTTATCAGTAAGAGAAGATTCACTGCAGAGAAGAGAAGAAACTGCAAAGAAGTGAGGACTAATATATTTGCACTTAGTCTGCATCGATTTGATTTTATTTGTTTCTAACACAGAGAATGTGAAGTGACTTGATGCTCAGTCCACAGATACGTTATGAAATTAGTTTCTAAGGAAACGGAGCAGAACCTGAGGGAACAAAATTTCTGTATTTGTGCTGCTTCTGTAGCAATCACAGAATCGGCTGCAGAAAGCACAAGAAGCAAAATTCCTCCAAACCAATTAAGGAACCTTGAGTATCCTAAACTAGCAATTTAACTGGCAGCCTCACTGGTGAGGCACATGCATCTATTTGAGGAGGGAGAGCACAGGGTGTAAGCAGGATGCACACCAGCTCACTGCCAGTACCAGCCTACTCCTCTCGACTGCAGTGCAGGAAGAGACACTAAAAATAATACAGCTGGCACTTAATATAGTCTGCTCGTTCATGCATGCAGAGGCTCCTCTGTGACTTCTAAAAAATCTGACTGCCCACGTCTCGTGGTTCCTCTTTCAGAGAAAAAACAAATTTATAACTAGTGAGGCAGCAAACTTTTCTGTACAGGAACTCAAAGGGGGTCAAGTGAAAGGTGGGGATTTTTAAGAGGAGTTTCCACACCATGAATGCCAAGCAGGTTTTCCTGCTGCCAGGAGTACAAGCATCCCTCCAAGCCTGATGGCATGGGGCTGTTTCAGATGCTCTCCCCAGCTGGTGGTGTGCCTGGCATGCAGGGATTGCACTTAGGATGCAGACAGACCCAAAGGGCAGCTACGCCAGGGGACTCCACATGATGAGATCCTCCAGGACAAAATAATCAGAATTCTTTGGAGAATTTAAAACTTTGGAGGTAACATAGTGCACTTCCTAAACTTTGAAATGAAACATTCCTTCTACCAACCAGCCACATAACCCACTGCTTAGCAACAGAGGTTGCACACGTGTATGCGTCTACAGGAAGCAAAACAAGCTCTGTAATCCATCATTCTCACGACACAGCAAGACAATTTCTCTCTGGGTATACACAGGGTTTTTAAAAAAAATTTTAAAAATCTTATTCACATTTCAAAAGAAATCCATGTCCCCTTTATGTTCAATAAAAACTAGATGGTGAATTGCAAATAAAATCTTTCTAAAGCAGCTCCAATACATGTGTTTGAGTGAGGCTCATTTCAACTCCAGAGAGAACTCTCCTTGGTTTGCCTACATGCTGTGTTGTTTTGGGCAGTGAGGATTCTTTTTGCACAGCTATCTACTTTGCAATAGCAAAACACTAATGCAACTGGAAATACCAGCGTTAAGAGTCTACTGCTAAAAGTGTCTGCATGAAGGCCAGCAGCCCAGAGGTGACAGCCCAGGCCTGAAATCCCAAATACATCACCACAGGCTGGGAGATATTAATTCCACTGTGCTATCCCACTGCAGAATGCACATCAATACTCATCTCTATCTATAAATCAGTGGAACCTATTTTAGGCACAAAAGCTTCAAAATAAATCCTTCTGACCAACCTCTCAAATTAATTACGCAAATGCTGCATGAAAGTGCACAGATCATTTTTACTTCAAAATTTTAAAACCCTGCACAGACATTCTGAGAGGAAAGGAAAGCAAATGCCTAATTATACACGTTGAATAATCCAGATAATGGTCTGTCACATGCCTTGTTCTGAATGCAAATCAGAACAATGGCTTTAGCTGTAAACATAACGTGGAAATGTCAAATAACTTTGATCTTGTGTCTGGCAAGAACATGCTTCTTTAAGACAGCATTCTGTATTAAATGGGATATATATATGTATATATATATATAAAATGTTTTCCTGTTGAGTCTCAAAGCCTTTCCTTACAAAATATACCTTATGAGATATTCCAATAGAGATGAATAATCATATTTCCCCAAACAGAAGGATGCTGCCGCTCACTGCCCTGCTAGAAACACTAGAGGCAACAATACTTTGTTTACTGAATTACCTTTGTTCAAGCAAAGTGTGATTGTTTCTGTATCCAAAACGCCCATAAAGGAAGGGTGTACTCAAAAGTTCCTGTGCTGAGGGGCACTCACTGCTTCAGAGAGAGGAAGCAAGGCATACCCATAGCAAGCAACTAAGCTCCTTACACCTGTTGTGGAAATGAGTCCTAACATGCACTCCAGGCACGTTTAGTAGGTAGGATTTTCTTCATTTCAGTCTATGTCTTTCTTACATAGCAAGAAAACCAAGCAGAAATCCAGAGGCATATGAAAGGAAGGGCTAAAACTGAACAGATGAGAATGCCCAGGTTACACGTGCCAGGGAGGCAGCAGGAACCGCTGGTGTTCTCTTCAAGCCTGGTACTAGGGAAATTCCTTATACCACTACATGACCAATTCAGCATGTGCTGAAATTCATTTCAAGACAACATTATTAATGGGAGAGTAGGCTCTTAAGGAGACAGTTCCACAACTCAAGAAATTTAGGCTCTCAGTTGGAAAAGAACAAGTAAAGAATTTCAGTGGCGACATGATGACAGTGGCTATTTCAGGTCTAAGTGAAACAAGAATGTCTATCTGCTGCATGGTGAAACAGGCTTTGCTTCCCAACACGTTTTTCTACTTACAGGTAAAACACAAGATACTAAATTTCATATTGAGATTACACTAGTCTTAAGGTATGAAGAAATTCTATGAAAACAACAATGCAGGAAAATAAATGTACAACTTCTTAAGTGACAGATAACTGGAACAGATTTAGGGGTCAGTCCAATGAAAACACTATTGCTGCACAGTTGTGCCTGGTTGGACCACCTCACAGAGACAAAAGACGGATCCTGTCAGATACTGCTGCAGTAGATACTATAACAAAGTTTACTGATGCAATCCTTGCTTGTCATTTGCCACATAGATTTCAGTTTTCCAAAGGAGAAAAGAAAAAAAACAGGACCATTAAAACTATGCATAACTGTTACAGTCAGTTGACTAAAGATGTAGACAAGAACAATACCCAAACTTATTTAAATTCAGAAAAAAAAATCTCTCCTTTGAGAATACCTGGACTGTGCAAAGCTTCAGAAGATTGCTCAATTAGTCTAACTTGTTTTGCCACCACAAGCAAAAGGAAATTCTCATGTCTTTACTCTGAAAGAGACTTCATTCCACAATACACAGTTCAAGCTTTCTCGAAAATAGAAGTTACCAGGATATAAGAACAGGACCAGTTAACCTTTCTTTCCCCTTCAGAAATCCAGGGGACTTTTTTTCTTTTTCCCCTCAGTTGAGACAAAACATTATTTGCAACTTAGTCAAAGTGACTCACTTCCACAAGCTCCTCCAACACACTTCTAGCAAAGCCCTTTTGGGAGGGAATAGATTTTCCTCCTTCACAACCTTAAGTTGAAATGATACTCAAGTGTATAGTTAAAAAGAGTACAAATATAAATTACTGCTATGTAAAGAGGATGCTAAGCATTTTTATATGTTCCTCCCTCAAGAAAGGAAGGATGAGAACTCATTTGGTTTCAGTCAAACCACGCCATCCCCCTCCTCACCTCTCAGTAGCCGTATTTCTAATAAGATCCTCAGTTTAGGCTAAAGGCATTTATTGTACACACCTTGATCCCTTCAACAAAAATTATTTAATAGAAGGGAAGAGAAGATGTGCTGATCAAACAGAATGCTACATAAAGACTGCATGAGATATACGTTGGAAGGCCAGCAAAATTAATCCAAGTTCAGGTCTAAAATGAAACAGAACTACAGAAGTGTAAGATTCCCTGAGTACATGCACCTCACTCAATTTACCCAAGCCCTTACACATCTCTGCAACTTGCTTCCACTCCTAAAACTGCTAAACTCGAGAAAAAAATGGCCATTTTCATGTCCTGCTTCTACAACACTGTCACATTGAGAACTGGTACATCAAATCCCATTAGGAAAGGGAACAAAACTGGGATAGACATCTTCAACCTGAATTTGTGGAATGATTCAAGTCTAATCTTGAGGTTTCAGCTAAGCTTTTCTTTTTACTCTTTGTAAGTAATATTTGCCCATTCAGATGAAGTTTGGAAATGTAACCAGAGACTTGTTACCTAGTTAAATAGAAATCCTATCCAGTTTAACATTTTATTAAGTCAAGACACTACTTAAGACACCATCTGTATTCTCCCCTCACTGTCTTCCTGGCCAGCAGCTCACTCCTCATTTGCTATTCCATTCACCACCTCTTGCTACTTGTTCCATTTCTGTTCAGCAAAACGCATAAGTTTGTATATTTCTATGAAAACAACCATAACTACTTGACAAACACCATAGGAATTGCAAGTTGCAATATCATAACATCTTATGAGCCTTCTCCTAAGTTTGCATCAGCCCATAGGTTTACTAGCAAAGTGCCGTCATGCAAGTTTCCTGTTTTAATATTCCCCCTCCTCTTCTTTTAAGCAAGCTTATTCTCATCCTTAGAAACAGAGGAAGTCATTAAGTCAAAAATGTTTATGCTAAATGAAAACACACATATTGCCATGACTTCTATTCAGTGACTATTGGGTGGTCTCAATCTGACTCCACTTTCTCATCAGCAAGTGCTTCCCTTGGAGAAATTATCAAAGCACAGCCCCAGACACCAAGGATTGTAAAGGTATAAACAATCAGCTATTATAATTACACTTCAGGATTTTTTTTTTTTAGAAGACTTTAATATATCCAAAGAGAACTCCCAAACATCTGTTTTCAGTAAGTATTTAAATAATGTTTTCCCAAACTGTATCAGAAATTGGCTAGTGCTGTGTGTTTCTTGGGATGAGGTCAGCAATGTGCACTAGTGCAGTGCCTTTGTTGCAGTAATTACCATGTTTATTTGTGACAGCTTGTGGTTGAAGGGGGAAATCCACAGCCCACTGGCACGATCAACTCGTAACCTTCAGAGTACTGTCTGCAACTGCCTGTGATCAGTGTCTCCAACATGCCAACCTCTGGTCATACTGTTCTTTATTCATAAACTCGTGTTTCCTCTTAAATTTGAAAAACGTTAAAAATACCAACTTCGGTTTAGTACTTTGATAATAATACATTAATAGGTGGCCCACAAAGACTCCCCATACACAGAACATCTGATTGTAACTCTCTCGACACTAAGAAAAATCTGTCACTTGTGATTTGAGTTTATTGCCAATCTAATCCCAATATACTACGGTTTGCCTTTTGTGGACGTAAATTATATCCCAGGAAAAATCAAACTGCAGTCCATCAGCACAATTTTTTCACTTGCTTTTTCAACACTACCTGTCCTTATTACAGGAAAATGTACTTCCTCCCAACCTCAATATTTTAATTATTAAATAATATTTGGAAGAAATGAAAAATGCTTCTCAGAAGAGAGCTGCAAAGCAGTTCCTCAGTAATCATGAGCACTTTCGGGAAACTCAAATACTCCTGCAGCACACCCACTTGCTTCCTGTGAACAGTGTTCAGAATTATCTGGAGAGGTCTTCCAAAGCGCTGAGAACATGATTTCTGAGCATTCTGATGCTCTATGAATCACCAAGAACAGAACATGAAGCCAAGGAACAGTAAAACATGCAAATGCATATGTACAAACAACAAATAAGAGCTGCTAAGACTAAAAATACCAAACTATATCCTGAACAGAGCAGGAAAAGACCAACAGGAACTTACACACTATACCACTTCCACCTGAGACTCTTTACTTTTGTTTGGACCCAGAGATCAATCTGAATGTCAGGAATTAATAAAGCTAAGCAGTACAGATCAGCTCTCCAGAGACCAGGCACATCTGCTCAGCAATGCCAAGCTGCCAGCTGGATGGAGTCCCAAAAGCCTTTAAAGGGTCATCATGCACAGCGAAAGCTTGTACTTGAGTAAAAACCCTTTAGCCTAGCAACTAAAAAGGTAATAGATATTCTGTTAATTACATTAAGTAATTAAGTCATGTTTAGCTCTGTTAATTAAGATGCCTAATTTTAAAAGGTCTAATAGCCACAATATTTAAATTTCTGGTTTGTTCTGGGAACACAATAAAAGTCTATTCTAAACCCCTGCCATTTTTTTTGACTGACTCAAAAAAAGAAGTTATGCTGTGAACAGATAAGCTAATCAGTTGAAATGGAAAGAAATGAAACAAATTACTACTTGTTGAATACTGCATATTCTAAGCAACTTTAAAGTATAAATAATCAATTAAAAAATTCAAAACTAAAGGCAACCTGGATCTCAGCTGAGATCATCAACCACCCAAGGATACTTCATCTGGGTACAAATCGTCAAAATGACCTTTCCTCGTTCAGGTTTGATCAGAGCCTGTTCACGGAAGAAATAAACCCTGCAGCAGATGGATGACACTTGCCTCCCTCCCCAGTATGCTCCTCACTGGCACACAAGGTCTGGCAGGGCATAAAAGTGTTCAATCAAGTTTTTGATACATGAAGCTCTTTCTGAAATAACTGCTGGCCTACAAGGAAATCGCTCCTTCCAAATATCTCCAATCAGGAGTACAGTGCTGTACACCCTCGGTCAAACACAGCTCCACCTACTGCTTTTTCTACAGCTCCAAGTGGCTCAACTTTCACGCTGTAAAGACACGGCTGACACCCTTTAACACCTCGGTAGGCATGTGCTAAAGAGATCTGTTGTTCAGGATCACAGCAGTCAAAACCCCACTGCTTAGCTCCCCCTGCTCTGAGGGTATCACAGCTCAATACTCTTTTATTACAGGATGTTACGCCTCTGCTGTTTGCAAGGTATTTCCAATTCTTCTCTTTTGGCTCATTCCCCAGGGGAATCCAAAAGGTGAATTCAGGCTGGGCCACTTCACAAGCCCCACAGAGAGCTTGTTTTGTAAGGAAAGGAGCCACTTTCAAGACCATAGTTAAGATCAATTAGCTGAAATCACTCTGAACACTTTATGTGAGCAACTGCTACACTATTTTTTAAAAGTAAATCACTGCTCCCTAATTCTACTCATAGCAGTGAGCAGTACCAGTCCTAAAAGACACTGTGTCTGTGAAGGTTTATCACTGCACAGTATTCCTCTTTCTGACCCCATGCAAAGCTTCAGAAGCGCTACCAGCATCACAGGGCCCCTACAGGATGTGGGACACTATCCACGAAGGCACCTAGAATTATTAGCTCCCATTCAATTAGCAAATTCAGCTACTAATTTTATATCCCCTTAAGCAGGGCTTATAAACCACACAACACAGTGCCCCTGAGCAGCCATCTGGAAATGCAGATGTCATCTGCTCACCTTTGTAATCTGCTGTAAGGTCTTTCAGATGACGACATATTTCACTGTGGTGCTATATAAATAAACAAAGTATTATAAACAATCATTTTATCTGACTGGGCTTATGTCATATGGTTTGCTTTCTCTGTGAAAGAAAACATGTACATAAAGTGCAACCAGATGTTGTTGGCAGAGAATCGATTTAATATGGACTCATTTCTAAAAACATGATTACAGATGTGGCCTATATCCTGAACCCAATGTTTAGGGTAAAATTCTCTCTATGTATAAGAATTTCACTAATTTTCTACGTTTTCTCCAAGTCTCTTAACTCACCAAAAAAACGTTTCCAAGAACTAAAAAAGTTACACACCCTCCCCTTTCACACACACCCTCCTCTTTCACACATCCACCACAAAAAATAATTCAAGCATATTCTTACCAAAGGAAAGCTCAGCATGTTACTGAGGAAACCCTGCTTTGCAGCAGATTATTGCTATAGCAGCTATGAGAAGGAAACGATGCAGGATAGAACTAAGTCTAGACTGAGCTTCTTTGCAGCAAACAATACTTAGCTATGTCTGCACCTGACTTATAATTTGATTTTCAAAGTACAAAAATAGTTACTATAATTCTGCTTGCAGGACTGGGGAAACTTCAGATGCTTTAAGCAATTATTTTCAGTGCTTTAATTAAAAAAAAAAAATCAACTGATACTTACCAAAGGTTTGGATCACTAATATCATCCTTAAAATCTCTGACCAAATTCATAGAGCTCTTGGTAAATAATTCAAACATATGATCAAGATTTAATTGGTGTACTCTAGGATTGCTTAGGATAAAAGGTAGTTGAATTTTGATATAATCATGAGCAATCAACACAAAGAATGGAAATAACACACAAGTTTCATACTGAAAATCAATAAAGTCTGAACGAGAACTTGGTGCTTTCACGCTGGCTGATTTATAAAATCCTATCAACTTACCTCAAGAAAACTGGAATTAAACTCAAACTCATTTCAAAACAGGATAGAAACAGCCCAAAAAGACTGACTGCATCACTCCACATCTAAACCCAAAAGATTTTCACCCTATTTGATATCCAGGTATTCAAGTATTTAAAAACAGTCCTCTTAACAATCACTCTCCTGAACTAGATAAGACAAGTTCATTTTCATATGAATAGAGAATCCAATGCTTAAGAAAAATTCTCAATATATATACTCATTATTCTCACTCCACATTCATGTTCATATAGAATTAAACTCGTAAACCCCCAAATAGTCAATGGTTACTGAGACGATTGCCTTGGCAATGTATTTATTGAAGGAATTAAAGCACTTGAAGCTAGGTTAGCTAACTACCAGGAACACCACTTAAAATCAACAGTTGAAAAGTAAACAACCCTTTTTCCCAAATTATCTTTCGACTGGACCTTTAGAAACAAAGACAAGTAACTCTTTCAGAGGATACTGCCACTTATGAGGTCCTACATTTATTGGTAAAGCTCAGATATTTGATTAATCTAGATTATCTTTTCCAAGCAAGGTATTATAAAGGTCACATGAAATGATAAAAAAGTCAGAGAACATAAACCAAAGCAGGGAAAAGTCCCACTTTCACCTAAGAAATTCTGTGTCAGATGATGTGAATGCAGCTGCAATTTTAAAATCCTCTCACAACCAGCCAATTTCTAATCAACAGGTACATAGCTACTTGCTTCTGGAAGCAGGAAGATGAGACAACTGGAATTTTACACAACTATTTAAAGTGTCCCAAGTAACCTTTAACAAGAGCTTTAAACATCTGTTTTGAACATCATTTCCAACAGGATTAAAAATATATATATATGGTTGTACAATCTCTAGTGGAGGAATCAGATTGATTTAAAGCACGGTTAGACCTAATGGCTTGTTCAGAGAGGAAACTTTGGCAAGGATGGATCAACAAGCACTCTGAGCCCAGAGGTGAGCAAGGCACTTGTTTCTGCTCCACGAGGAAAACATTATTTTGGTGAGAGGGGCTGCTCGAGGGTCTGAGCTCTGAGGCTCAGCTGTGTTCTCACCCAAGTGTTTCCAGCTACGTTGGTTTGTGGGGGTGATGCGGGTGAGCAGCTCTGCCCACGTGCCATCTATCTATGTGGTACCTAAAAATTACTTCCAAACTTCAACTGCTACAGTCTCACTTAAAGAGAAGAGCCCTGCTGTGTAGGTGCACTCACCTACTATTTATAACAGAAGCCTTGCTAGCAAAGCATTTTCCTTAAACATAAAAGAAGCCCCAATTTGAAAGGCCTGCCTATGGCTGGGAGAAACAAATGAGGATATGTGCATTTGTTCATTTTTCTTAAGAAGGAAGACAAATAAATTGAGAAGGCAAAACATACAGGTGGTTTCTGGACACATTAATAAATCAGTGGCAAAGCTTCCATTCATCTAGAAGTTGCCAGCTATTTCACAGGAAGGGTTTCACTGTCCCAAAAAAGGGATGAACGACAGTAGCTGTTGCATTCTGCAGGATAAAATATCTTAAAAGGAGAAGGATACCATACTGCAGCATTGACACAGTTTATGTTTAAAAGTAAAAACAAACAAACACAAAACCCCTCACAGTCCAAGTCCTTTCAGAAATTAAGCCAATATGCAGACAAAAATACCTGAATATAATAGTGATCTGAATAATGAGCTGAGAGCTAAGCAGAGAATCGTTATCTGGGTGTTATCTGCACAGCACTGAGAGGACCCACAGATCCAGGCCCCACTGTACAAAGAATTTGTATGCAGGCATAATAACCTAAGTGTACTATTCACTACTCTGCTGGGGCACCTTAATTAGCCAGCCAAGCCCGAGCTGGGTTTGCCTTGTTTTAAGGCTTCCGGCATCCTTAGAGAGTTCTCCAAAAAGCAATTCAAAGCAGGAATGTGATTAAGGGGAAAGCCTCAGCCGGCTGTGCTGACTGGTGTGAATACCTCCAGCCTTTCTGCTCCCTCACGGGCTGAGCCAAAGAAAGAGGCCATGTGGTTCAAGAGAAAGTTTCAGTAGCTGCGGATCCGAGACCCGTGCAAACTCCTCCCCATAAGATGCTACAAGGAAATCACTGCATCTCACTACCAAGACAGTTCTATTTGCTGCCTTTATAACCACCACCCCTCGACGCTGATCTATCAAATACACTAAAGAGAGTATGCTAATTAGAAAGCTGCACAACTGCACACTTTTTGTTATTTGTGCTAGTTCAGGCTACCACAAACAACTAGAAGATCAGATCCTCTTACACTAAATACTCTCACTCACACCTCTCAGGAAACTTAATTTCATAAAACTGCAAGGTAAATAAATAATTTGAAAATATCAGCTGCAACCTTTTATGTTTTTCACACCGAGTTACACAACCTTGTAACCCTCAAAATCCACAGGCTCCTGTAGATGACTAGGATTTTACAAAGCACCCATACTCATCTTGCCTCTGGTCAAAAGTTGACATTGCAATAAATTTCTGGACAGACAAATCCTGCTTTTACAAATGCTTTAATAACTTAGGCACTTCAGGGCAAACCTTTTTTCTTTCTTATGTAATGCCCATTGCTGTAATTTACACAATATTTCCAAAACTTTATCCTTGGGGCAATATGTAGTTTTACCCCTTCCGTCTTCTTTCCTTTTTTTCATCAAGCAGAATCCTGCTGTATGACAGGCATATTATGGTATTAAAAGAAAAAAGTCTAAAAATGCTGTGTCCATTAAATTTGACCATAATGCACAGTGCTGATGCACTGCAAATGTTCACCTCAAATCACATACAGCTTTTTGCTCCACAAAGAATCCAGTTTTCATCTTCCAAAGTGCTACATGATTAGTCACTGTAAGGACTTTCATTTTTACCAGAGAGTGCCTTCTAAGCCACTAAGGGTAGGAAAGATGTAAGAACAGAAGGTAAAGTTATGCCATTTCTCTCAATAAGAGAAAGAGCATTAGGAAAGCTTCTCCTAGATTTCTATGAATACAGAAATGGATAAGTTATATTGAAGAGCACATGCTGAAATAGATGGGGAGAGGAAACAGTTTTGTGCACTGGGTATGACTCAACCATTACACCCAATTTCACCGATGCCCAAAGGCGGAGAAGTTATTGGGAATAAGAGGGGAGAGGAATACTCCAAAACGTTCAAAAATAATTAAAAGGTTTTTATATAATATATAAATATATAGAATATATAAAGGCTTTTAAATAAGTAAAAGCCATTAAAAACAATGTCTACAGTTTTGACTTCAGCAGCTTTACTGTGGTATCTATCAGTCTGTAAATGTCATAACTAATATTATGTGTTTTCCTCCTCTCTCCTTTAGAAGCACCTGCAGAAAACTGCAGTACTGCACACTCTCTACCCTGAAAGACCAGTGCTCTGGCATAGCAGAGGCAGTGAAACACAGATTCAGCATCATTCCCCTTCTGGCACTCAACATGAGAGAGAGAGAAAGCTACTGGCATACCCTGCGTTCTTGCTTCACACTGTATTTCTGGCTGAGAGGCACAGTCATTTATTTATAGAATCTCTCAACCAAATTTGCTTGCATACTGAGGAGCATTTTGATTATTCTATCCCTATGTTAGCATATTACAGTTAATAATATTTTATAACTGTAGTAAAAGGCAAAATATACAATTAACATTAAGAGAGTTGCAGCAAATCACATGCAACAGAAATGAAGGTCAGGTACTCACTCTGACAGAAAATAGTACTGCTTCTCACTAAGCATGAACTCAGCGCTTGGAATCAATGTTTCAGAAACCTCAGGCACAGCCAGGTCTGTTACACTGGCTTTAGTGATAGTCCTTTTGGTGAATCTGGATGTCTCCTGTTGAATTTACTGCTCTAATGGCATTTGAATCAAAGCAACTTCCTGAGTAAGCCAGAATTCAGAATAAATGCATAAGGATAGGATGCAGTGATTAAAAGTACTGCCCAAATTGCCTGCTATTGGTCGTTCAGTTCCTTCAGGCACTCAAACTGCCTCAGTTTTAAACTCTGCTTAAAGTAAAACGAATTAATGCCAATAAAAGTTTCATGGAAAATCCAACATCAGCCAAATCTGGGATTGTTTGTTTCAGTTATATAGAATCATTGTGTCCGGTCCTCGGATCTTCTTTATTATACCCTCATTTCCCCTGACTAAAGAAACCTCTGTAACAGAAAACCCTCAGGAGCCGTAATTTAACAAAGACAGCATCCAAACTTGATACAACTGTATGAATGAAGCCAGTAATCTGGGTATGGTTAGAGTTCAGGAAAAAAAATAATTTCCAATGGACAAAATGAAAAACTACATTTGATAATAAATTTTCTTTTTATGAGTAGGCCTAATACCCTTCCTCTTGGTACAAGAATGTAATACTGTCTTCCTTCCCAAGAAGCAAAAAAAGGACAGAAAACCCACACAGAATAAGAACCATAAAAAACGGAATAAACATCAGATACACAAAGTATTTTCAAAAAAATTGTACCTTTCTTTTGAGTATGGCCGGTATTTCATTAACCAGACTTTTTAAGAATGTCAGTGCTTTAAATAACTCTTCAGAAAGGTAACAGAAGTCAGAGGCAAACCAGGGCTGGGGTGAGATGAGACAATTACATGGGAATTACTAGCAAGCTCCTCCTCATGCTTTACTATTACAAGAAAGCAACAGCCTACATGTGTGCAAGCACGGCAGTCACAGACTGACAGACCTTGGGCTGGAAGGAACACACACCACCTTTCTCCTACAGACATCAAACAGCTGAGAACCCAAAACCACTGAGCTTAGACGAGGGCAGTGTTTGCACCCAAACCCAGACACCACTGTTTTGACAATGTGAACAAGACCAAAAATGCTGCTACTCCTGTTTGTGCATTTAAAAGATGCCCACTATAACAAGCTCTCTCTGAAGCCATTTGGCTACTCACATTTAAAACTCAGGGCTCTGTTTTGGCTTATTTTACACTGAACTGCTACTAACAGAAATCAAGTTCACACCAGGGGCAATACGTGCAACAGGTAAAGTGATTTTCAGAAGCTCTTTCTGTTGCAGTCAATATCAGGTCGCCCAACACGCTGACACAGCCAGAGCTGTTATTTTTAAACACAGCCAGCCACAGTCTATTTAACTAAAGCATCTTTACTCTGACTGAGCCAGTATTATTTTGATAAGACTCCTTAAGTATTTACACTGAAGCCTGCATATCATATCACACATGCAAAATACAAACTTTTGAAAACGATCCTTCATTGCAGCTAGGAAAAGAGAAAAGAGGAGAAAGAGAGGTCCAGGAAAAACTTAGGAGGACCCAGCACTGAAGACCAAGAAGTGCTATCTGCAGGACTGCTATTCACACTGTGAACTTGTATCATGCACCACCTGCACAGAGACTCACTGGAACGATTTCAGTCAACTTAAACAGCAAACAGCTTTTTGCTGTTAAAAAGTCAGCATTACACTTCTAAAGCAATTCTTCTGCCAAATTTGTTGCTCGTAACACTGGGTTTTCTTACACATCATTTAACCTATAAAAGCCTGGATGGAATGAGAAGAGAGGCAATGCCATGGTCAAAGGCACATAAGTTAGAGTTACACATTTTAGGAGGAAGGCTGAATTACACTAAGCAACTTACCTGTATACGTTTTCCTCAATGTAATTCTTAATCTTTATATATAAAGTTGTCTTGTTAACATAAATATATGCCATAAATATTTAAATATATATAATAAATATATAAAGTTGTCTTGTGAACACACAAGTTCATTGCTAGAACCAAGCACAACCCTATCTTACCCTCTTCTATACAGACAGACACTGTGATCTACCCAATTAAGTAAGTAATTAAGTTCTCCGTGTCAGTATTTAGCCTCCATTTCTGACACATAACTGTGAAATAGAACCAAAAAAGCAAGAGCAGCAATGGTACACACTGCTCAACATTGATAACCATGTAATTTTACAATAGAAAATGCAGATGTGCATCTTGTGCTGTGCGTGTTTACTGCAGGCTCTGAAGGCAAGGGAAGGCAGACACAGAAAGCAACCCTCAGCACCACCACACTCCACAGGACTGTCACGTACTGGCAGCCTCACAGAGCTGCAATATGGGAGCTGGGATATGGGTATGTGGCATGGGAGTCAAAGAGCCGCTCAGCCTAGCATGTTGAGATTATTTTCATTAAAATAATTTTGAAGTCTATGAAGTTTCTCCCAAACGTGGCATTTATCCCAGAATCTCCTTTTAAACACGACTGTTCCCTTTCAGATTTTGACAGCTCTAGAAGGGTAAGGGGAACCTCCTAACCTAGGGGCTGTCACATTGTGTCTCAAAGCCTAGAGAAGTGGCTTTCTCATTCCTGCTTTCCTACCAGAGTCCCCCTGCAGAAGGCTCAGCTTACCAACACCTTCCACGTACATTTTTGTGTTGCCTCCCAGTACTGCAGGCAGTGCCCAGCCTGCAGAGCAGTCGCCACTGAAGGATTAAGGGGTTGGAGTCAACCTGAAGCCCGGCACTGTCAGTGCCCCATCCCCCTGTTCCCCCCTTTCCCCCAGATTCTCATCGCTGCCTTCCACACCTCATACCCACCCTAGTGCTCACTCAACCCTCTCTTGTTTTAATTCAACTTATTAAAGAGAGTTAATTCAGTCGAGCTGGGGAGGGGAGAGGAGCTTTTCTGCTGCAATTCACGGTGAATTGCACAAGTGCAGCAAGCAGCAGGGCTTACACAAGAGAGGATGGGGCAGGACCACATGACCCAGGAGGGAAGAGCAGGATATTCCCTCTAACTTGGTTGTAATGTACAACCCAAACATTTAAACTGAATGGAAATCAAGAGTCCTAGAGAGAAGCGATTGTATTAAAGAGGTGATTATATTTATTGGAACGGTGACATGCAGACTTCTTATTTGACAGGGTTCTTAAATAGGATTACAGGGCTTTAATTTGGTTCTTTAAATTGGTTTTGGAGAGAGAGAGAGAAACACAGAAAAAGTTCAGAGAGAGGGTGGAATAACCTTGGAAAAAGTACACTACATTATGCCATGTCAACTATAATAGCTTCCCCAGCACAAATATATGCTAGTACACATTCTTCAAGTTAACTAATAAACAGAAGAGCTATAAAAAATAATTACTTACACCATGTATTTGCACATTGCAACCAGTAATTCTGTAGCTTTAGTTTCATCCTCAAACTATCACTTATATTGACAAGCAACAGTGGCAGCACTGTATAACACAAAAGGGGTAAACAAATGACCTTTATCTAACTTTATTAAAGTAATAAAGGACACTTTTTTCTTTTTTTTTTCCCTTTTTTTTTTTTTTTTTTTACTTACTTCAAAGAGAGTTTTATAGCTAACTACCAGCAGGGTGTGGACTGAAGCTAAAAACTTTGAAATAGGTCCCTGTGAAATCTGAAACCAAAATACAGCAGAGGTCACCTCTCTGTGAAGAACCGCCTTGTCTGTATGTATACTATAAGCAAGGCTCTGTTAGCTCAGCCTCGGCAATAATGTAATTCAACTTAGCCCCTGGGAATAGCAACAACATCAGGTTTCTACTACAAAGATAAATTTACTGCACACAATACCTGTTACTATATATTTGCAGCATGTTTGATAGTAGCCAGACACTAGTGTTACATGGTATACCTCAAGCTATTTTTTCCTTGTTAAAGGCTAACCCAGGCTATAAATATGACATTGTTATTCTTACTCCCACCATTAGCCAATTCTTTTTAGTCAACATTGCACATACATTAATCTTATGCAACATACTAGCCAATGGTAATAGGAAAGGAAGTAATACAATTGGGGATTTTTTCTTTTTTTAAAAAAATTTTTACTGCTTTTCCCCTAGAGGGGAAAATTTCAACCCTTTTCAACAAAGAAACTGATAATTTTTCCAGTGGAGACACAGAACCTCCCAGCACAAGTATTGGGACAGTAACTTTGTTCTGTCTCATGGGCTCCTGTGAAACAGTTCACAGACCCAAATTTAGAGACAAGTGCCATACAGCGCTCAAGGTTCTTGAGAAGGGTTGCCCATACACACACCACTCTGCTGATACATATGGGCTAGGCAGTCTATTCTTCCAGCTACAGGAAGAGACCAGGCAGACAAAGCTGCTGGCACTGGAACCTGTGGGTGAATCTGGGCTCCTGCTTGCCTTGCCAACTGAGGACGGGTATGGCAATCTTCACATCTAAGCAAAGACTTCCCAAAGCACAGGAATGAAATGCTGACCACCCTTGCTGGACTACACTTCTCTTCTACAGAAGAAATCCCACCACGCTTCACAATCTCCACTGGCCACTTTGGGTCCATCGTTAGAGAGAGGTGTTTTGATCCAGGTGACTGGAGACTTTCATATTTAAGATAATTTGAAGGACACAAGATCTCACCTGGCAATACATTGTCACTTGATTTGATTAGAAACACTGACACACAATAAAACATTAGGAATGGTAAGAAAACAAGAACATTTTCTGCTGACCAGAGAGCAAAAATTTCCACTTCAAAAGGCATGGTGCTTGAGAAGAACTACGTTTCTGAATCTAGCCCTTAACCAGGAGCTGTCTTAGGGCTTGTAAAATTAGGGGCACTGCTCTTTAAAAGTTTAAGTTTAAGCAAACAAACACAAAGAGCATAATGTACACACAAAAACCATTTAAAGAGGAAGTAGTATTTTAGTTTTACCCCAAGTGCTTGGCCCACAGGAAAACATCTGATGCAAAGAGGGAACCACCCCACTCTGCCCCTCTACCACCTAAGGGCAAATTATCCAGGCATCTATAAAACAAAAAAAAACCCAACAACTAACCAACCTAAAAACCCCCAAACAACCAAAAAAATCACCTCCCAATGTTTTACAGCCTAAATGTTTTATATAGTTTAAGTGAGTTGTCTTGAGTTAATATGCTTTATGTAATTTGATATGTTTTAACTAGGAAGCTACCTGGATTCATTTCAAGATTTTCTTTTTTTTTTTTTTTTGAACTAACCTGTTTTTGAGAACAGACTCACTCATGCTAGCACTACACAGATGTATTCAATCTCTTTGCATGCTGCAAAAGTATTTAAAACAAGTTTGAAACAGATTAAAAAAACAGGGGGGGGAAGCCCTGATTGCCAGATCACTGGGTTTGGTTTCTGCTTTTGGGTTGGGCCTTTTTTAATTATTTCAAAACACCACGCATTTCAAAGGATGTGCAAGCTCTTCTGCACATTTCTCATTTTTTTTCTGCTCAATACCAGCCCCATGATTTTGATCAGGTTGATAAGGAACAGGACAAACATCTAAAGAGGGCTTTGCTGGTTACAGACATACTTGGCTTTGCAAAGCATGGTAGAAGCCACCATTAAACCATGTATCACAAGTTCTTTCTTCTTCTTCAGCTGCTCAGGATTAAATCTCTGCAATGAAAATATTTATGAAAATCTGACTGAGAGATCTACTTTGGACACTTTGTCTCAGAAGATGGAGTTTTTTGTTCCAGATCATGCACACGCAGAGGTATCCGCCAAGCTCCCCAACTGTGTCACTCCAGTCCTTAAGCCATTTAACACCGAACATGCACGTGTCCTTCGAATGCCAAGTCAGCTACGAGTAAAAGACAAACAGCTCTGCACAGCCAACCCATAACAATCAGCATGTCAGTAAGAAATCTAATTTGTATTCAATATTATATCCATCGATGGGAATTGGGGGGAAACAAAAAACAAAACAAAAACAAAACAAAACAAACAAACCAAAACAAAACCCAAACAAAACCCAAAACAAAACCCAAAACAAAAACCAAAACCAAAACCAAACAAAAACCAAACCAAACGAAAAAAAAAAGGAAAGAACCTGACACATGCTCACAAACTCTTTTACTAACTCAATAACTTTAGGAATGACAAGTTTACAAAGCCTTTGTCTGAAAATAGTTTGCCCTAAGGGGGAACAGTAGATGAGCAGAAGTGAATTAAAGACTATGAACATCTTTGCTTTCTGCTCTGACCACCGGGTCAAAAAAAAAAAAATTTGAGTACCAGAAGAGCCCTTGCATATATTTTTAGGCATATTTAGGTATTTAAAGACAGCTGCAATTGAAAGCCAGAAATAATAAGATTAACTGTGAACTCTACAATTACCCCTTAACTGGGTATTTAATATAATGCTTCATACATGACCAAAAGCTGAAACAGGATGATGAGCTTGTTGTGAGCACTATCACACTTTAACCATGATAACAGAAATATCTATTAAACTAGTTATTCATTTATTATGGCAGTAATGCTACATCAGAAGAGCTAATGTTGTATTCAGTTAACACAGGAATGCCTCCTGCACCTTAAATGTCAGCACCTCCACAGACATTGCAGATAATACAGCTGAAAACATCCATAATAGAATACTTCATCTGACCCTCCATGGGCTACTTATATCATGCAATCTCCAAATACAGTTTGTACGTTCCAAGAATGAAGTTGTTAGGTTTGCCTTTGGTGGTTTAGGGTACACAGGAAACACGATGCATTGTCTGGTGTACAGCAATAATTGGTATATTAAAAGACAGCTGGCTTAAATTGTGTTTTACTCTTGTTTTAGCACTGACCAGGAGACTGGAGAAATTGTTATACAATTCATGAGCTCTCCTAAAAACAGCAGTGTTTCTGAATCAGGAAAACACAAAGGTACTTGTGAGGTCAGTACTTTCGAGTCATTGTATTCAGTTCTAGACAGAGCTGGATGCACTGCCTAGCATTGTCTGCTGTTTCCGTCCCAAAACCCTATTTTCAATTTCACCTAATTTTTCATATGTTAGGCTGAAGGTTGCCTCTGCTAAGTGTCTGCTAGACCTGAAGCATCTGAGCCAAAACACTTCTAGTCTTCCTGACATCAGGGCTCCTAAGTGTACTTTCCAATGCTATAGTTTAATTTTCATTTTTAAACTAAGGATATTTTCTTTGGAAAGCACTACCCAGCTTTCAAACACTTGACTTTGTGGCCTTACTGACGTTCTTTATAAATACCGAGGGTTTTTTGTATATCCATCCATAAAGAATAAAATGTCGTAGGGGTTGCTAAGGAAGTGCTGGGATACTGGATTTTATGAAATGACTTACACTAATATCTGCAGTGTCTCTGAACCCAGCCAATTTATAACCTACATTGCTCTAGAAATTATTTATTTGAATCACATAGACAACTTCAGCACCAAATTGCTCCCACAACATTCTGTAAAGACTTCTAGAGCTGTCAAAAAAAAAGCCAGTCTACATTCAGAGGGGGGAATAATACATATTTCAAATTATATTTTTCTTTCCTTGTTTTGACTGTATTGCAACAATTAAGCAACCTTTATCCATTAAGTAAGCTTTTCTATTTTGCACTCTATTTACCATCAGGACATGCACAGTTTGGGTGGTAAACCACCCTGCTTCCAGGACTGGCATTTACTGTACATCTGCAAACAGAAGATGCAGATCCACATGGCCTCCAAACTATGTTGTATTTAGTGTAATAACTATGGATAATATGCAGATAAATGCTTGTTTTCTACAAGAAAAAAAGTTATCATATAACATTTAAATATACGCATCAATAAAAAAGCTTGAGACCAGTTATTACAGATACAGATGAAGACAACAAGCAGAGATTTTCAAAGCAATTCCAAGAATTCTTTAAGTTTGGCCAACACAGCAGACAGCAGTTCAGCTCTTGGTTGAAGTGCCAGCTACCAGTAACACCAGCACTGTGCAAGGTGCTCGTTCAGGGCAGTGCAGCAACAACAGCAACAGCAGCAAACTGCTGTCAACTCTACGGTATTCAGAACTGCCACGTCCTTCAGCTGGAGAAGTAACTTCAGTTAGGTCGCTACTGCACAAGGGAAAAGGGATTTTCCAGCTGTTAGCTGCTGTGGGTGAAGAGAACACAATGTGAAATGCTACAAAGCAAGCTGGAGTTCTCACACCAGCCTGTGATTTACTGATCTTCACCTCAACCTGCTGACTCATGTGAAAACTGCCTCCTGCTTTGATGTCATTTGGATTTTAACACGTTAAACAATACAAGGCAAGTATAGAGTTTATTTCTAGCCAAGATGAGAACAGTGTAAGAGACTGGGACAATGAATGAGGCTATTATAATATTTCCCTAATTAGCACTTTAACAGCTGATTGCATCCTTGTCAAGCAGAATTGACATTACTACCATAAGACACAAACTAAATTTAGTGTGCTTCCAGAGCCGTAAATGACCAGATACCTACATTACATTCACCAAACTGTAATGATCCAGTGGGGAATAAAGCAGCCAGAAGCTGTCACCCTCACACTGAGTTCTGAACCTCTCAAGCCTCTTTTCATTATCCAAATGTTCAATCAATCTCCAGAAAATCTCACCTTTTAGCAATCAACATTTTTCAGTTTACTCTAAAATTTTGAAGTGAAGCCTCCCCCTTCCCCCAGCCCAGATTAAAAGCATGCCATAACTAAAGATACTTTCTTACCTAACCAATTAATATTTGTTTGTCCTAATAGTCTGGACTGCAAATTATCCACAAAACAGCCATGTACTTGCTAGGATATCTTTAAAAGAAATCCCTCAAAATCTCATTTGTGATGATGTACAATGACGTGTGTTATCTTGAATACAGAAAGAAACAACAGCGTTTCCCCATTTGCCAAGTGACTAAAAGTTAATATAGAAGCCGAGTAGACTCTGTGGGCAAACAGAGCTAATATTAACACACAATGAGTAAGTTGCTGCTTGTTCCCTAAGGGTCAAGTAGTTTTATTCATCCTCATCTGCCAAAAAGTGCTACACCAAAGACAACTACCTCCCAAGAATCCTGCCAGAAGCCACACCACCATCTACCACCATCTCTCATGGTGAATGAAAACCAGCAACAGGCATTTCAAAACACAGCTTGAAGAAAAGCCTGTGATGTAATGGGAAGCAATGCTATAAAAAAAATATAGATTGCATTATTTTAAGTCAATACCAAAACAATGACCGACTCAGTTTTTGAAACAGCAGCACTATGAAAATGCAGAATTGATTTACAAGGAAAATCATAGCCAGAGGTTACTATGGCTGCTAAAGCTACAGGACATTTTTTAAAGAAACCAACATTTGAATCGAGTTTAAAAAAAGCTAGCAAAGGCAATTTTATGCACCATCTCAAAGTCATAAAAGTTATTCTCCTAAATTAAATTGGTCTTTTAAAAGCATTATCATTCCAACACCATCCACAGCAAGGTAAGGACATTTGCTGCAGTTTTAACTAGCAACAATGATTTTAACAAGGGAAAATCTTGTAGCCTTTTGCCTTCTTTCATTTAAGTTTTTGATCTGTAAAACATTCCCCTTACAAAAGGAAAAAAACTAAGGTTGGCCTGTCTTAAAATAGTTTTCATTTTTCATCTCTTACACGTTTATTTCTCACGATTTTCACATAAAAATAGAGTCTTATGCCAAGTCATTTGGCCCGTAACAAGTGGAGCTGAACAAAAGCAGGCGGCCCCGCATGCAGTGTCACCTCTAACATCACATGCAACAGGGACCGTTCCAGCACAGTTTCACCGAGTCTGGCTCAGCTCAGCCAGCCCTGTCGAACAGCCCACACTCATTTCATTACCAGCACAGGGTCGCCAGAAGAGCTGCAGTACCTCCAGCTGACCGTCACGGTAAGACAGCCCCATTCACCCACATCGCTCCAGCCCAACCACTCCACAAACAGTGCAAAGCCTCTGGCGTGAGAGGCACCACCTGGACCTCCTCTTTAGGTTAGATGATCATGGTGTCAGACAGCCTGACTGCAACACCCTAAAAATCACCATTTCCTTGAATAAAAATGTCAGCTACCTCAATCCTCAGGCAAGACTCAAGGATAATGACTGATTTAACCAAGAGACCATTAAATCCCCAGATATCCTAAAGCATAGCAGCACTCCATCTATTGGTCAGGAATTAAGGACATGCTTAATCATCATCATCATCATCATGCACTAACCTCTGTTATTAAACACTCAACCTCTGAACAGCCCACCCGTTCCTGCTTAGAGCTTCAGGCTTTCCCAGAGAAAATTAAGCTCAAATAACATCTTCTGAAAAATAATGTATCACTAAAGTGTTAACGTGACAGCACCTAAGGTTAAAACTGGTACGTTCCATTAATCACAAAATTATCATTTTGTTTCACTGAGAAACACATGCACTCGTTACTCAAAGTAGCATTGAGGAACTTGTCCGATAATGGCCAAAGAGCTCACGCTGTTCCCAGAGTTGACACTTTCTTTCCTTGTAAGTACGGGATGCCATCAGGGAGGTTTGTACAATCTGTTCATACAAAGTTTCCATCCAGCAAGGCCACTTCAGTGGCTGCATGTGCAGCCCTGAGAACTCCCTGATACAAGGCAAACCCTGGCAGGGAGGCAAAAGGGAGGTTTTCACAGCAGATCTGCTGTCAAAGGAGGCAGGTGGAGAACTGCCCCATCTTGCACTGCTCCCCTCAAAGCCATCACCATCCCTTCGCAGCAGATCACACACAGACATACATCTGCCACACCTGCACTTTATTTCAGTCACCAGTAACTGGACCAGAAGGCAGGTGAGACAGCCTGAAGCTGCCCCAGGCACACCAAAGTGCTCTTTCAAAAGCTGAAGTCACATTTATCAGGCTTCATTCCTCCGGAACCAAAGCTCATTTAAGCAGCAACTTCTCCCACACAATTCAGCAATTCCATACATTTATGCTTTTATAACCCTTGGCCAACTATTTTTTCCCCAGATATTCATTGCCACTGATTTTATCTATTTGTTTTAAAACTTAACTCCTCCACATAGTGGCATCATGCAGATGAGGCACAAGCCTACAGATTTTTCTTTTGCTTGGCATCACATCACTACCCTCCAGACATGAGTCCAGGACCTGTGAATGAAAACCAGCAGATTCAGGCTCAACCTGCCTGTAACTTAACGATGCTGAGAAAACAGAAACAGAGGCAACCCAGCTGCATGACAAGCTTATTGTTTTTGAGGCATATTCTACCCTCCCTACAGAGCCAGTCCAAGGCTCCCCTGCTAAAATCACATCATTTGGCCGTGCAGACCCTGCCTATCCTGAAGGCTGAGGTGAACACTGACGGATAACTCCTCTCTGAAATCCTAAATAAGCTTTATAATGAGAGATGAAAACTGACTAAAAACCGCGGAACAAACTCCCAACAGGCCCATAGTAAATCATCATTTCTGGAGCCTAAAGTTCAAGGCAGCAATCCTGAATTTCCTCTTCGCTAATACAAACACAGAGCGGCAATAATTCCAAACTGCGAGCAGAACAGGGGGGCGTGTGGCCACGGCGAGCCTCCGGCAGCGAGCGCCGCGGGGCTGATGCTGGTCACGCCGGTGGGTCCGCGCTGCCGTGACCGGAATGCGTGTGCCTGCACCGGGAAAGCGCATTCCCGGGCTCTCCGCACCGCGACCCACACCTAAGGTGGAGCCGCGCGCGGCGAACCGCACAAAAAAGCCCAAATAACATGAATTTTAAGAAGTTTCCCGAGACGCATATGGGAGCCCGGAGCCTTGCGGCGGAGCGAGGGCAGTGCGTCGTTACAGCAACCGCTCGCCAGGTTTTTATTTGATTAGCGGAGTTTCGGAGCAGAGGCGCATTATTTAAAGCCCCGTCCTCCTGCCCAGCCCGGCGCCGAGGCAGAGCGGCAGCGCTGCAGCATCTCCCCGGGCCGGAGCGCTGGCGTAGCCCCCGCGGGCGAGTCTCCCCCGGCCGCCGCGCTGCCGCCCCATCCCGCCGCCCGCCGCGGCCCCGCGCTCCCCCCGCAGCCCCGGGGCGGCCGCGGGATCGTGGGGGAGCGCTCGGGGCCTCCGACCGCCGCCACCGCCCCCTTCCCCTTCCCCGGCCGCGGGGCGGCCACGGCCCCGCGCTCGGCGGCAAAGGAGGCTCCCCCCGCTCGCCCTCCCGCCCGCGCCCCGCGGGAGCGGTACCTCAGCGGGCCCGCGCCTTTGTGCTGCAGTCCATCCCCGCGCCGGCGGCGGGAGCGCCAGCACCACCGCGGGAGCGGGCGGGGAAAGGGGCGGCGCACTATGTGGCAGGAAGGGACACCTGGGCTCCTCCCCCCGCGCCCGCCCGCCCGACGCGGATCACTATCTGGCAGCCGGCGGGGACGCGCCCGCCGCCCTTCTCCAGCCGCCCCTCGGCCGAGTTGGGAGAGCTGCCGCCCTCCTCTCGCCCTCCCGCGGCTTCCAACTCGGCCGAGGGACGGCGGCGCCGCCAGTGTCCTCCGCCCCGCCTGCCCTCCATTGTTGTCCCACGCCCCGCGGTACCTGCAGTGCGGGGCTGGAGCATCGGTCCCCGAGGGGCCGTGACGCGGGGAGATGGGGTCCTCGGTGCCCAGCGCGCTGCTGAGGTGGCAGTGGGGGGATACGGGGAGTTGTACGTGGGGACAAATGAATAAAGAAACCTCCCCCAAACAAAATACAACAACAGAAAAACCCCTTGTTTTGAAGTGAAATTTTGAGAGATTTAAACAGTTGTTGGGGCTGAAAGGCAGCAGAAGGCTCCTCCAGATGGCTCATGCTGCTCAGGAAAGGGCTCTTGTGCTGAGAGCAGCCCTGGCTAAAGAAAGCTGCACAAAATGCTAAAGTCATCTTGGCAGACACTGTTCTTTGTCTTTTCTTTCTTTCTCTTTCTCTTTCTGTCTCTTTCTGTCTCTTTCTGTCTCCTTCTGTTTCTCTTTCTGTAATTATTCTGCTTCGTAGCTAAATCATACCTGTCTTGTTTCTCCACTCAAAGTTACTTATTTCTCAGTTTCAGGGCCGGTTTGGTTACACGTAAGCAGTTCTGACCAGACGTTTGAAGTCACAGAAGCAATGGGTGATAATTCTTCATTATATGCAGAAAAAAGTCTGTATTTTAATTACATTTGATTATTTCTAAAACTCAAAACTCCTGAAGTCCAACAAGTCTTCATGATTCAGGCTATGAATGGATTATAAGCAGGATCAAGGAGAAATTTTCTAAAATATGCTTGAAAGGCTTAAAAGGTCCCTTTGAAATCAGCAATACTGCTTACAGGTGTAAAATTACACACGTTAACTAACTTCATGTATGTTCAGGAACAAAACCTTTTCATTCTGCATACAGATCACTTTTACAGAGCCCCTCAGGGACTGTGGTCATGGGGAAATGAGCAGGGCTGGAGTAAAGACAGGATGAAGACATTGCACGCCAGGACCCTCTTCTGATGGAGTTACCAAAGAGGCTCCAGCCTGGCTGGCTGCTGCCACCACATCAGGATAGGAGCTACAAGTCCATCACAGAAGGGTGAGCAAGGGCCCTTAGGAGCTAGAGAGGTCCTTGGAGAGGAAAGTGCTTGAGGCATCAAACTATGCAGCCATGGGGTATTTGATTTGAATAGGGAGAGGGTGCAGAACATGTTTTAACTTTGCAAATGTGTACATGGCACTGAGATGGCTCCACCTGACTGGACCAGCGCCCCAGAAACCTGTAGGCACCAGCCACTAATAATGGGCTGAGGTGGTAGAGCATCTGTTATTTAATACAAGACCTCTAACTATCTGGTGGATGTTGAAAACTAAAACTTACCTTAGGCACTGAAAGAATATATAACTACATGTGGATTGTGCTATGAAGGTTGAAGCAATTGGCTCTCTCCAGTTTGCATACTTATTCAATTTAACACTCATGGAATTGGTGGGGCTGTTCCATCCATGTTCATACACTGTTTTTTATTTCCTTTCAGAAAAAAATTATGGCTGTATCATGCCTTAGTAACCTTTCAACCTCAAAAAGCTGCAAAATTACAAACTTCAGGTATGATTTTGAAAGTGAGGATGGAATGGAATTGGTGGATCAGAACTTGCCTCAAACTCTGAGCTCTGGCCCAAACAACTGCTTGGCTAGAGATGATGCTTGGCATACAAGCAACTGGATATGAACTGGCCACACACGAATTTCATCTGGAAATTAGAAGAGGGTTGCTAATCATTAGAGCAATTAAATTCTGCATTTTCCAGGGAGGGTATTGGAAATGGAAAATCCTACTGCTTTGAGATGAAGTTTATTAAATTCATTACACAATGCATTGTCTGCAACAGCAGGGGACAGACTTGATGTCTCAGGAGGTTGATTTGAGTGCGAAGGTGCTGCGTGACATTGATCACACACCCTGATATTTGAATTTCAGAGGCAGCAGCTGCTTATCCCAGCAGATGCCTTTCCTGTTTATTGTAGGGCAAGTTTTCTTCTCCTGGACATGTGGATGAGTTTTACTTTAGTCCTGGAAAGATTATGGAGCTGACAAGTAATCATCATGATCCAGGTTATAAATCGATTACAAGCAGGATAAAGAAGAAACTTTCCTGCATGGAAAAGACTTCTCCTATTAGTTCTAGAGGTTTTGTTCCCTCTTTCAAAACAACTGCCAGGTGTTCCTGGAGAGTCACTGGCCTGGGCCAGTTCTAGTTATAGACAGATCTCTGCACTGCAGCTCCTGCAGATGATGCAGCAAATGGAGGTCTCTGCCCATGCTGCCTGTGAGTTCCTGCAGTGCCTGGGGGCTGCTGTGCATCCTTCTGTCGATTAGGACAAGTAACATCTAGAGCAGGGAGAACACAGGAAGTGAAACCAAACCCATAGTAAGCTAAAACAGCATTGTATTTTTGGAGAGTGGGTCCTCAGACATACATCCGGCTCTATTACTCTCGCTGGAGCTCAGTGTTGCTCCCTGTCTACCAAGTCAAGGAAATCCTCTCTGTGTACATCTCTCACTAAATACATCACAAAAAAAATTCACAAAAGAGATAAAGCATTTCCTCTTCAGGGTCCCAATCTGGAAGAAATGCTTTGCCACTTTACATGGTACTGCAGCCTGTACACCCTCTGTAAAGCCATGTGTCTAATCACTGAACCTAACTGAGCTACTCATTAGAAACTTGGCCAAACCACAAACATTTGTTTCCTTGCTTTATGCCAAACTCTGAGAAAGTGGGAGGGAGTGGCATGGAGCTCATGTTAATGAGTTCTTCAATCCCCACAGAGAGATAATCAGAGCATTGCTCAGAGATTCATCAACTTTTTTTATTAGCACTTTAATGACCTACATGTTGGTTGTTTTTTTTTAAGGAGTTACTTCAGTTAAGAGCTAGATAATTCCTCATGCAGCTGTGGTTTAGGAAGCAGCTCAGGGGACACACATGCCAAATTACTTTAGCTGTAGTTAAAAAAAACCAAACCAAACAAAAACCAAAAAAGAACCCCAACAAAACATATACTACAAGGTTTCCTGGGTGCCTCCCTTTTCAATCAAGGGCATTATGTCCTCAATCTGTCTCTTCTGGGTTACGTGGGGGGGGGCGTGTTGGTTTCTTTTGCAATCTTTGCAGCTTCATGAGCCATACAGCTAAGTGCCAAACACTGATGGTACTGTATGTTCCCCACGGACAAAGGACTGCAACAGTTCTCTGACCCTGGTCACTGTGGGAGGCAGGTTCCCTCGGGAGGGATGAAAGGCATTTCCAGGGACCGGCATAGATCCTTCAGAGCGCTCCTGCTTCAGATGGCTCTATGAGGATCAAAGTTGCTAAATGCTGAGGGCTGGCACCTTTTCCAAATTGGTGCAGGGTGAACCTCTAACAAGGGATTCCCCGGTGCCTGCTGAGGAGCCTGTGACCCTGCACACGTGGTAGGAACTCACTACAACCGTCTACACATAACAGCAAGAGCCGATGGCAACAAAGAGTTCTCACAGGCTTGGTGGAGGCTGCTCAGAAATTACTCAAAGTTTGGTATTTGCAGCTTTCCTCCCATAAGGAACTGCTCATGGTGGCAGTCCATAATGGCAGCTGCTCAGGAGTCCGTTTGGTTTAAAAGGGGGAGAGCTGAGATGGCCTTTTGCTGTCACTCAGTAGGGCTGTGGGATGGAAAATGCTGTACAGTCTCTTCCCATGCCTCCCCCGCTCCCCAGTGGCCAGATTTCCTTCTGGTGTTCTGAAGAGAGCTGTGAGAATATATACATTAAAGACAGGGATGTAGTCAAATATTGCAGGATAACCAGGGTTATGAGAGTATTATGGAGGAATACTATTTACTTTTTCCTGAATCAAACCCCAAGTGTTTCCTGTCAGACCTCAGTACAATGGGATACAAATGTACAGTCCATTACGTTCACATTTCCTCCAAACTGCTGTCTCTTTCCTTCGAACAGAGTACAGGAAAGGATGCTTTCTGCCCCCACTTGCGACTCTCAACTGACTTTATTTCTTTCAAAATGGGATTTGAGACATTCAGCATGCACTGTCTTCAGTAGGTTGCCTCCCTTCTAATGCCTATTGCCTTAGGATGGGAGAGGTTGTAAACATGGAGGAATTCCTTTGATATCAAAGAGAGCTTCACTGGAGTAACATCAGCATGAATGAATGCAAAATGAGGTCCATGGAGAATAAAATGCTAAGCCTGGAGAAAAAAAATAAATCAAGATTCACAGCACTAGTTCTGAAGAATAGTAGCTCATACCATATAAGAACCCCATAGTTCTCATTTCCTCTTTATCCCTTCAGGACAGGAAAGAACATCCTGCTCTTCTAATATGAACAAAATAAAAGTTATTTTTGGAAGCAAAAACTCATGTTCAGAGCAGATTTTTAAAAAGACACCAGTAATCTGTGATTCTGATGATGCATTTGGAGCACAGTACATCCTCTTGCATCAAGAAACCCATGTTTGTTGGCTCAGCACCATCTACACTTGGGCAAAAGGTTTATGTTGGTTGAACAACAAGGTAGGGGTTCTCTGTCAGCACATTAACTGTGACTTGAACCTAAATTGCCATCTCTGACAGGAGTGTGCAGTCAGCAGACCCACACCAGATGGGAAGCCCTGTACAACTGCCTGAGGGAGAAGAGCATGGAAGTACGGGAGTGTAAGGTCATGGACTGGTAGATGTGTGTGTTGATTCAGTAAGTCTGAAAAAGGCTTTCTGTACCTAACCTGGACTCCAGGGTAAGCTTCCATTCTCTTCTGTGTTACACCAAGACAAACTGGACGTAGGACAAAGCTAGAGTTACACCCCACCCTCAGTGGTGAGGTATCTTTGCGTGCTGTGCTTGTTGTTCTCACTCTGGACCCACAGAGGAGCATGTGGTGTAATTTTCTGGACAGATGTTTTGAAGTTTAGAGCATCAAATCAAATTCAGGGCCTTCTGGGCAAACTGCTGCTTTTCATACTTGATGGATTGCTTTAAAGGACAGCACAGAGACAAAATCAGCCCCAAACTTTTTAATATGCATAAACAATATTAATTCATGAGTAATGTTTTATTTTGGATTGTGCATTGGTAACTGTCACTCCCAAAGCCTCTTAAGAAGTAACTAAGATCAAAGAATATATATTAGCTCCATCTCTAACAATAAGGATAAACAAATTGTAGAGGAGTTAGTAATTTACCAATTCAAGATTAGCAAACAGCTAATGTACTATAAAAAGAGCTCCACTTTCCCTTTAAAAACCATTCATAGAGCATAAGATTTTAACTACTCTCAGTGTCAAGGGCCCCAAATACCTAAGCAGACTCTTGGGAATGACCTCATCTGTAGTTTCTGAGTATATTCCCAGGGATGTGTAATGGTAGGAAGGGCTGGATGGAAAGCTGGGGGGGGCAGGAGCTCACTGCCCCAGCACAGCAGGGCTCCCTACATTGCAGCACGGGCCAGCAGTGCCTGCGGGGAGCTCCTGGCACTCGCCTCCAGCATGCAAGTGTGTGCTCAGGGCAGTGTCCTTCTGTCGCTGCAGCCATCGAGACCACGCTTGAAAAACCCACCCAGAGATATTCCTATGAAGTCAGTGGATTGCTCACATACTTGAAGCACTGATTTCCCTGGCGGGACAAATTGTGTTCAGTGGTTTTCATATGAAAGGACGTGTGATTGCTGTTGCTGACTGTCTCCGTTTGTTCTCAGACAGGAAGCGGAGAAGGGCAGTGGGACCGATGATCAGGTCTGTGCAAACAGACACTGGAAACTCAAAACAAATCAGCCAGAGAGGTATGTGGATAGAGAGAAGAGAAAAACATTTGCTTCTCTTTGCCCAGCAAATCCTGATAATTTGTCAGAATGTGTACTAACCAGCTCCAAGTCTGTCTCTTACCCTGCTGATGACTTACCCTAAATTGCAAAGCCCATGGTTTTAACTGGGATATCTGAACTCTCTGGAACTCTACAGAGGAAAGATAAATGAATCCACACAGCAGACTTCTATATCTCAGCCATTTTGCTATGGAAGATAAGGAAATTGTGGAGGAATAAAAGCATAAATTCCCTTTAAGAACAGTACTGTGTAATTTTACATACCATCACATATGTACTAGAAAATAATATTCAGATCCATTATCTAATTAGAATTCTCAATGTGTGTGTTATATGGCAGAAGAAGCAGCTCAAACTACTGTGGAGAAAACAGACCTTGGATTGTCTAAAGATAGATGGTGAAAAGCTATCAGACATCCACAGAGTTCCGTAGACCTCACCAGAGTGAGAGATACATCAGTACAAATTGAGTCTCTGGCCTCCTGCAGCTCTGCAAATCATCAAAAAGGACATTAATGTCATTTGCAAAACCAACAAACGTGCCTATACTTATTACTTGTTTGTAATAAGATTTAGCTAGTGTATAATTAGCAGGCTACAGAAGTCTTTTACGACCTCTGAGAACAGTCTCTGCCATGCTGAGGTTCACCAGAAAATTCCTGTTCTTTCCATGTAGTTACAAATTTCCCATCAGTTTCTACCCCATCAGATGGACTGACAAAACATATGCAGTGTTATATAAATGCATGTGAACTATATATATATGTATACACACCTACACACTCATTAGTTTTGTTTGATTATTTACTCTACAAAGATAATTTTTGATCAGGAGTTTCTCAAGAGTCAATAACACTTCTGCCAAGCAGCACAGTGAGTTATCTTATTTTTGTGGTACATAGGCAGAGGATTACCCATTAGATGGCTTGAACACATCTCATTGTGAGTGGCTGATAAAGCTCATTCTCTGTCCTTCTGCTGGGGTACTTTTTTCTCTAGGCTTGAACATGGCTGTACTGAGTTATTTAAACATGTGTCTAACTAAGAACATACACTGCCCAAATGATACTGGAATGGGACAAATCTCTGAGTAGCTGCTGAACCAGGATCCTGATTTGAATCCCAGTGTCAAAAATATTAACTGCGTGACAGCAAATGGCACTGAACAAGACTGCAATTCATGCCACCACCTGTAGAAAGCTGGGGGAACTTTGGTCTTTGATTTAGGCTCCTGTGTTGCTGGATGAGAAAGTGGCACACAAATGTTCAGCTGACACTAAAGCAGATGAGAACAGCGGTGTTGGAGTTGGCCCTCTGTCAAGCCAAACTGCAGCTACAGATCCGGCATCCTGCCTGGCTTTCAGATAGGAAACCAACTCCAGACCTTGCAGCTCTGCTCCGTTTTTCTACAACTGGGGGGCTTTGCAGAGCTGTTGAATGTATACATGAGAACCGGCTGTTTCACTTCCTTTTCCAACACCAGAGGTGTAAAGAGGCCAGCACGCAGCCAAGAAATGGGGCTGAGAGTCAACTGGGAGTTTCTGAGCATCTGACTGATAGATGCCCTTACTCGCATCGAGCGCTCCAGGTGTTGGGGCCAGCTCCTGCTGCTGGGGGCCAGCTCTCAGGTTCCTTTAGAGTGTTCCCTGTGCAATGCTCTGAGGCTCAGCTCAGTGCTAGGAGTGCTTTGGGAAGCTGGCGTGGAGGGGCCTGTTCTGTGATACACGCTCCGTCATTTGCACCACTGCTGTGTCAGCCACGCTTTGGGAAAGCTGCTCCTGGCTTGCAAATCGTGTGTGTTGCCTCTTGGCCTTAGCAAGTGTGTGCTCGGGACAGCAATGTTCTGGCACTGTGGGAGGGGTTCCTCCCATCTAATGGATGAACAGTGCGGTCCCTTCACTTGTGATACTGTTATCAATGATTCAAAATGAGATAGCAAAAATACTTTCCATACTGTGTAACCAGCTTCCCAGCAGACATCCAGCTGCAAATATGATACTCACACTCTGGTGCTTTTAAGGGTTATCAGTGTGATTGTGGATGCTAATGGAAAGATAGCACTGAGTGATAACCCCCCCCCAAAACAACAGATGTAATAAAATGGGACTGCAGTTCTGTTGCCGCTATGACCTTGGTGTATGAACATGGGCAGGTCTTCAGGAGAAAACATCAAATTTGCATCCTCACAGTCCAAGTTTTTGGTTGTCGTGACAGATGGTCTTACAAATTCCCTTTCAGCAGGTGTGGCCATAATTCATAACATGTCTTCCACCTGGGTGTTCATTTTCCTAACCATTGACTGAAATGTCCTGAGCCCCTGATTCCTCTAATTTGATCCAACACTTGGTGCTTCTGTTTCAGAGCCTGTTATCAGTCAGGCAACATCAGCCAGCTTTATTCACAGAGTCCTTCTGATTTGTGGGGAACTTTCATTTCTCTCAAAGTCAGACTGATGATTCAAGACTAATGAACTGCTCTGAATACTCTGCTTTATCAGAGGAAATAGTTGGAGGCTGAAGTCTTGGTCCCTAACAAGTCTTTGCGAAGATATTAACATGTCTTGCCAAGACATAGTAATTTGCTCGCAGCCAATGCAACATTCCTCAGAGGCCATAAGGCAAGACTCGAAAAAGGATCATGTGGCTGGGCCCAAGCTGAATTAGCTACTCCAGAGAAACACCCTGAGCATGTGACTTCTAAGGTAACAAATCCCTCCAGATTTTGGTGAATCCATTAATCTATTCTCAAAACTGTCCATACAATGCAGTATTCACAGGAAGAGAAGTCACCTTAATGACTGGGGTTAAAAAAAAGAATTGTGGAAGAGGACATTGCACAGCTATGCCTACATTTTGTTTGCTTGCTCTCCTGTGAGAAAAGTGTCAGGAGAAATAAGACAGAAAAATGCTACACATATTCCCTGTAACTGATTATGCAAAATACTGTCCTTCTGGGAACTGCCTGCAGTAGGTTAAACCTGACTTTCAGAAGATGAACAGCAGGTTTTCAATTATAGCATTTGAGATCTGTGGGGTGGGGATTATGAGAAGATAGTGTAAGTCAGATGGCTCTTTGGAGACATGCTTTTTATTCAGTGGCAGGACAAGCCCTCACACTGGTACTCTCACAGGCACTCAAGGTATGTACAGCAAAGGGCAACACACAGATCCCCAAACAGGCTCCAGCAACAGTGGAGCATGGTTTGGGCTGGGGGAGGATCAGTGCCTTGGATCCTGGGTGTTACCATCCCTGTGCCTCTGCTCAAATGCCATGCAGCTAATTAGTTGTGGGAATAGCCTTGGTGCCTGATAGTTGGGTTACCTCTGTGCCACATGCTATTGCTGGGCTATTTCTCCAGCCTGAAGGGCAGCGGGAATTTTATCAGCAGCTTCAGTGAAAACAGGCCAGCAGGCAGGGCTTTGCATCTCCTATGCTAAAAATCGTTACTTGGTTCACCACTCATTGTTCTGACAGTTGCCTCATTTATTCACTTTTTATATCAAAATCCAGTCCTCTAAAGCTTATATTCAGCCCTAAGCTTCAGCATGTGTTAATAGTATTAATCATTCTGGAAATAGCTCTGTCTGCTCTGCTATCGGTAGCTATATTGAAGACACACTGTCCTGGTTCCACATTGCTTCCTGATCCCTGGGGGTAGCTCTCGAACAAATAAATAGGTGCACAGAAGGGGAAAGGGGTAGGAGGCAGAAGGAAGCAGAGGAGGATGCCCTTGGGCTGTGCATCCATATTTTAGAGGCTCTGCCAAGGTGCACTTAGCTGCATTGTGATTCAGCCATGGTTCTTTCTGGGGGAGGTCTGACCTTCCCCTATGCATCCCATCTGTCCTGGAGGAGGCATAACACAACATGTTCGGGGTGGTAAACATTGTCTAGAAACCCAGAAACCTTCCAAGAAGGATCCTACTGTCACAGGCATCAGGGGCAGATGGGATCTGCAGACAGGAGAGCCAGGTCTTGGAAATGCTCTGGGATCCTGCAGTTCAAGTAAGTGTTGATGTTGCTGAGTGACCTGCCCATATGGTTTTGCCTTTTTACTTGCCTGACTTTTGTGTATGCATCTCTTCAGAAAAAGGAAGGATATTCCGGAGGGCTTTGAAACCTTCTCCTGGATATATTAAGAAATAACACCAGTTATGGTGTGGAATCACCAGCAGAGAAATTCAGCTAAGACTAAAAATACAGTTTGTTTTTGCTTCCTTATTCAAAAAAATGCTAATGCCCAGTTCTAGGATCCTCACATTTCTTTATCTAATGGACAGTCTCCAAATAAAAGCATCCTCTGGGGCAATGTCATGTTCCCTTCACAATTGTCTGAACTGTTTTTTCTCTTCTTTCTGATCATATAACATCTCACAGCTGATTATTGTGGAAAAATGCCAGTAACAGTAGTAGGGGTACAAGTAACACATTGCTACCTTCTTTGAATATAATTTAGCTGCTGAAAAACAAATGATGGTTACAAGCATATGACCACTCACCTGCTTTCTTCCTGGCCCATGGCTTAAAAACTTCAAAATAGTAAAAAAATATTTCACAGTTAATTAAAAACCTTACTTTTATCAAGGTCAATAGAGGTGGCTCTGCCCATGACTGCATACAAAAAAATTCCAGCACAACTGACAAATCCCTTCCCATGTCTTAGTTTCCCACATTTGAATAGTACAAAGTACTCACAGACCTGACTTTTCCATGATCCACAACAGGTGCCAGAAGAACAAATTTCCACATAGGGCATTTGGTCAGGTATAGTACTGTTGTACTGCAAGTTGCACACGATGAAAGAGTTATTGAATGGAAAAACATGAGGTCATCTTTCGCTATTGATAATCCATGAAAATGTAAAATACATGGGACCTAGAGCAGGAGTGGATCAGAACACTGCTATGGTAATTGTTTAAGAAACATTATGCTTTTACTCAAAAATCAATAGAGAAGTCAACAAGTTCATCTGAGATCACTGTGTATCTATTTGAGGCACTTCTGGAGTACTTGCATTTTAGAACACTAGTATCCCATAGCACATGTCAAAATATTGTATTGGTAGTTGAAATTACTTAATTACCTGACTTCTTTGGCACTGATCATTTATTTTGACTCTGTGGTCCTTGGAGTAATATTCTTCCTTCAATTCAGAGTATATTGTCAGCATTAACAGTGAATCACAGACAGGAGAGAATAATCAGCTTGCAGCCTCATCACTTTTCTAGCTAACATTTTGCCATGAAGCACACTTAAAAAGGCTGGAAATGAACATAAAATCGAAAGTTAACTGAGCTACTTCATGGTTTTCACTACAGCAGCAACAATATCCGTGCCACTGAACACATTTACTGAGGAAATGATTTTTGCTGTCAACACCATTGGGAAAAAGCCAAAGTTCCCGTTCAATTGACAGCAGTGCTGTCCAAGTTAAACAAATATAAAAATGAGAATTTTGTGATTCTTTTTTTACTCTCTCCAAAATCGTGGTGCATTTCTTGCATCACAGGCTGAGACTTCCTGTTCAGCTATACTGCTTTTTAACCAAACGCTTTTCTTTACCTGTTACTTGACATTAACCCACCACTCCTCCTCTGGATCCTCTCCTCCATCTCTGTGCTCCCCTTTTCCTTCTGCTCTCTAAGTTAACA
The DNA here is from genome assembly GCF_022539395.1 of Myiozetetes cayanensis. Taxonomy (NCBI): domain Eukaryota; kingdom Metazoa; phylum Chordata; class Aves; order Passeriformes; family Tyrannidae; genus Myiozetetes; species Myiozetetes cayanensis. The sequence goes on from NW_026086605.1 coordinate 10,479,026, forward strand.
TCACTTTCAAAAGTTCCCTTTTAATCAGCCCAAGCCTGCTGGCACAGGCTGTCAGCAGTATTCATTTCTCTAGGCTCTAGCCTTGTGTTGCATTGCCTTGGCAACAAGATTTAGCAGCAAGGCAACAGCCTTGAACTTGTCAGAGTCTGTTGCAACGCGCCGAGCATGTATTACTCTCCGGCACCTCGGGTTGCTATAACAACTACTAACAATAAAACTCATCTCCTGGCTTTAAATACAGGAACTTCTACAGTCTGTTTCCTGGCAGGACTGCAGCAATATTATGTGACTCCTGGCTGTGCTTGTTTTGCCGCCTTCTTCCTTTTTGCACATGATAGCAGCCTCCAGGAGCGAGGCGCCGAGGCAGGGGAAGGAGATTGGCAGTGGGCAGCACAGCCCCTGACAGTGAGCATGGGCACTGCTGGTGCAGGGTAGGGCTGGGGGAACAAAATGCCAAGTGACCCCAGGGACAAGGCAAGGCACAGAGCCCCAGCAGCAAACTCCAAATGCTCCAGACCAGAGTCTGCGCCCAGTGACACTCAGCACCTGGTTGTACCACGCTGTTGGCTGTAGCATTTTGATTTTTTCCCCCATTCCTTCAAAACACACCCTGAGTGGCTGGTAACAGCATCCTGGCGAGGAGACTTCAGCTGTCACAGAGGCATTTTTGGTATCTATCAGCACAAAGTGTTTCCTCCTACCCTTGCAAATATTCAGCTGGCAATACTGATGAGAATAAAGGAGCAGTGCTAGTGTGGAAAGACAGGCAAAGGACCAGTGACTGTCATAGAACTGTGTACCTCAAGCTGGAAGGGACCCATAAGGATGACTGAGTCTAATTCCCTGCTCCTAACAGATTTACCTACAACTAAACCATATGACTGAGAGCCTCCTCCAGATGCTCCTTGAACTCTGGTAGGCTTGGTGCCATGAGCAGTTCCCCGGGGGAGCCTGTTCTAGAGATCAACCACCTTCTCAGTGAAGAACCTTTTCCTAATGCCCAGTCTGAACTTCCCCTGATACAGCTTCATTCCATATTCTTGTGTCCTATTGCTGGCCACCAGAGAGACCAGCACCTGCCTCTCTCCTGCCTGCTGTGAAGAAGCTGTAGACTGCAAGCTACCATGACACAAATGTCATAAATTAGGTCTGAATCACTAGTGTTAGGTATTCAAAAAACCCTCTTAGCAGAGACAAGACCTTTAGTCCCAGAGGCGCCCTTTATGATCTACATTTTCAGTTAATGAAAATGCAGAGTGAGGATGCAAATTGAGCCAGAGCTCAAAATCGGGAACCATGGAAATTTCTCAGCAGCTCACCCAGTGCCCTGTCACACCTCCTTCCTGTGCCTTCATTCATGAGGACAGTGCAAAGCATTCATCCTTTTCCTGTATGTCACATCCATGAGTATCTTGTGCAGACGTAACATCATTCTCACTTTTCCATACCACGTGTCATATTTCTTCAAAGCGACAGAATTCATAACCCGCGACTCAAACAATGGGAAAGCTTGTACAAGAATAGCTCAGGATACAGATCATGTCAAGTGTGCTGAGGGATGCAAACAGGAACAGCAAAGAACCAGCAGATCTTTCCTCCTGTATGAGCGAAGCCCAGATCCTGCAGGCAGGAAGCACTGCCTGTGATACAGCGATTGGTGGGATATGGGAGGAGGCTGAGCTGTGTCTGAGCAAAGGTCTGTTTGTTCAAACAGATTTTACGATGTAGAAATGGTGCTTTTCATTTTCTACTGTTCTTGCCAGCCAAAGGACAGTGGTTGCAGGTGGCAGGAGAGGCTGTAAGTCTGGTCACACTGTTTTCTATTGCTGCTGATAAAAGAATCAGTGCAGGGCACAAAAGTTGCAGGCAAGGAGCATCCCTGGATATGCACAATCTTTCTACAGAAATCCCTTTCTTTACCTCACTTGTTTTTTTGGGCTCATGCTTTCTCCTGTGTAGAGTTTTGAGCAAACATTCCCTGCACTGAGTTACTAAGGGTCAAGCAGCCAGCCTGATAGAGACACCCCAGCCCCCAAACTCCTCTAGAGCTTCTCATATTTCATGTTTCATTTGGGGGGAGTTTTTCTCACACCTTATCTAGAGTTTTGGCTTAACAGGTAAAAACAACTAATCAAACATAATTAGCCTTTGTTTTAATGAAAGCATGTCATTTGAAAAGACCAGGGCTCAGTTCTGCAGTTCGATCTAAAGACACTAGTGTACAAAGACCTGAAATATCATAGAGGGGGTCTCAGATAGTCCCAAACCTCTCTTAGATATGGGCTATGGATCACCATCCCTTGGGCATAGGAGTCAAAAATGGGGCCAGGCACCAAACTAAAGCACCCAAGCCTCACAGTTTGGTGTAACATCCAGGACATGTGCCAGTGCCCAGGTTTGTTCCCAAGTGCTGATGGCAGCCTGAGAATGCAGCACAGCAACTGCAGGTTTGCTCCCATAAGGCCAGTTACAAGGACCTGGGCTACATTTTTAAGGTTTAAAGTTTCTACACTGGACATGTGTAGAATGTTTAATCCCGACTTTTCTGCTTTGTCCCATTATCTGAGACAGACAGTAACCCAATACTTTGTGTCTGTACTCCTGCACCCCCTGTAATAAACATCTGTTTCTTATACTGTGATTCATTTAATATATATTACACAGCTTGAGACACAAAATTATTTCAACACATTCAGGCTCAAGGGATTTTTCATCAGGTGAGTGGGCCTCGCTCACAAAGGCAGTGACTTCGGGTGGGAGCTGGGGCTTGTAAAATGTGGCCATATATAAATACACATACAAATAAATGTCTACTACACTGAAAATATTAATTACAAACAAAATCCATGTCTGGTCCCTCACTGGCAATGCCAGAGACTTGGGTGAGCACTGAGAGTAGAAGTACCACTAACCCAAGCTGTGTCAGGAACTTGCAGGAGGGCTCCCATTTGCCTCCCAGGCAGACAGAGTAAGAGGAGTGGAACCTATCAGACACCTGGCTCCATTAGTTTTATTGCTGGAGCAGATAAGGAAACATTGAGTAACAGAAATACTTCCCAGGTGTCAGGCCAAAACCTAGACAGATCATTGCACCTGTTGCAGTGTTTGTGCTAGTGAAGACTTTGAGGAAGAATGGCATGGTAGGATCTGATTAAAAGTCTCTTTTGTGCAATAAGCATGACTTTAATATTTAAATATGGACTATACCCATAAATGTATGCAATTCATCAGCATATACTTCCTTAGCAGCATGGAGTTTTATGCAGGCTGAAGAAACGATCTCCTAAAGCACTTAACACCTGTGCTCCACCAGTGACCACTGTTGTCTTTTTTTGCATACGTTAGATCTAGCATTTTCCATCTCTTTTCATCTAGATCAGGCAAAGGAAAACTAGAGTCCTGGAAATGGCCACAAGGCTCACATTTTGCTTGCAAACAGGCGAGTACAGGTGAGTGGGGATGTGTGAGCATTGTTTGGTGTTGAAATGGAGCAAGGCAGAAAACGCAGCAAACATTTCATTTTCATCCCTGTCATTAAAGGCTTACAGGCGAAGTCCAAACATCTGGTATTTAACTGAAAAGAGCAGACGTGGAAGTACTCAGATATCTACCTGGCCTGCTGCTGCCTCCCTTTCCTTTCCAAATGCTGCAGGGAACCACCCAACCATGATCAAACTTCCAGTGCTGGCTGCATAAATTGTCCTCCCAAGAAAAACGAAGATAAGATCTCTAGATAGGCTCGTTTCTTCTCTGCCTGCTATCTTTTCCCCCAAACACACCATTTGTTGTTGCAGTTTCCAGTTTCACTGTTTCCAAACATACAAAATTTATTTTAAATGTGATCCAAGAGGACTCTGCCACATGTTTGAAACTTTCGTTTCACTCAGAGCTGAGAGCTGAAAACACAAACAATATTTTGCTGTTCTCAGGCCCTTCCTTGTCTTGGTACATTACAGCGCTGCTGATATATACTACCAAAACACCGGTATTAATTGTTGTTCGGTAATTTTCTAGGGTGGAATAGGAAGAAAACTGGACTTACAATACTTGCTCTCCCCCGCATGGACACAGGTGTGTCTCTGGGCTGGGAGGATGTGACCCTGCCCAGGCAGCTCAGAGACATGAAAGCAGCCAAATTCACTGTGGGCCTTTGCGAGTAAAACAACCTGCACGTGACTGTTTGCAGGACAGCCCCTGGAAACACAAACACAAGTGGGTGGGTTATTGTTCTGGCAATCCCAGTGCTGTCACACGGATGGGAGAGGCTGTTTGGCCATGTGTGCAACCCTGTGAAAGTGTGTTGGCAGAGAGGAAGTGACCCCGGTCTTCACCTCCGAGCCCTTATGTGTCTCCTAATATGTTTCCCAGCTTGGAAGCACTGCTGAGGCTGCGGGACTTTGGGATCATGGCAAGGAAGAGCCCAGTAGTGCTGCTGGCACTGATCTCTGTGTCAGGAGAACATTCTTTCACCTGTCTGGTGTCCAGGAGATGTCCCAAGCCACTGGCAGATGCCACTGGCAGATGCCACTAGCATCCCCTGTCCTCTCCGACAGCCATGTAGATGCTCAGCCCCTGCTACAAATCCCCATTTCCTACTGCTGTCTCCCACAGCCTGCACCACTTTGAGGGAAAAAAAGATGGGTTCTGGTCGCAGACTGGCACCACGGTCTCACCAAGGTGCCAAACAGCTTCTGCCAGGAAAAGGCTGTGGGCTTGCTTAAGGTGGGCAGGGATCATTTTGGGAGATTACATTGCAAAGCAGGAGTCTAAATTTCACAGGTGCCCAACAGGAGAAGGTAAAGGAAATGAAAGTTACAACCACAATAAAGGTATCATGGGTATAGGAGGGTTGATAAGATAAAGTGAGTTCTTTTATGGCTTATTTCCTGGCCTTAATCACTTGATACAGATCAAGATTACAACAGAGTAAATAGCTCTCTCGTTTGGTGAGGTTGGTCTCAGGGAATTTTGGTTACTTCTCAGGTCTTTCTCCCTCACCTCTTTTGTATGCAAATACAGCGTTATAAAAACATAAAAGATAGTCCAGTTAGGACAGTTTAATTCAAAGCAACACGGATTGAACTGCTTCCATAAAAGATCTTTGCAGAACTTGCACCATTTTAATTGAGATCAAACAACCACTTAGAAAGGACAGTTCCATCTCTTTAAACATTTCAGAATATATTTCATAGACAGCATTGCCTGATAAATTAATTATTAAAGATTTTACATTATCTACATTGGTAAGTTCATTAGGACCACTTCAAAGCTTCCCAGAGACCCAAAATGCCCAGGAAACAAGCATCAAACATTTTGGCTTAACCGGAAAGCTCACTCTGCTTTCCCTTATTTAACTTACTAGTCATGTATTATTCAAATGAAATAAATAGTGCTGCCTCCCGTGCTTATCTGGGCAAAGCCTTTAGCAGCAATTCACTGGCTCATTCAGACTGGGTATCCATCAGCCATGGGCCATCTCTCAGCACCAGCCCCCCATGCAATCCAGACTCCCTCAGGACTCATCCATGGGCTTAACACTGGTCCAGCTCAGGTCAGCAGTAGTACTGGGATGCTTGCAGTGTTTAGACCCAGGTCTCTGCAGACAGGCAGGACATCAGCCCCCACGGCACAGTCACATTTCCACCTGTAAAATGGCTTTTTACTGCAGAGGACTTGTCACGAGCACACTCAGAAGGTGTCTGCAAAATGCTTTTTGGTCTGAATACATCTTTTCTTACAAGATCATTGCTCTCCTGGAATGAGGTTCCTATGCAGAATACCCGTCAGTTTGTCATTATTAATTTTACCAGGAAGGAAAGCAAATTACTCTAAATTTTAGAGCTCAATGAGTCAGAACCAGTTAGAAGTCACCTCTGGGTACAGAAGCCTTCACAATGTGGCTCTGCAATACCAGTAGCAACTAAGAAGCTCTTGCCGACATCAATATTTTCCCCTCTGTTTTCTGCTTCCTTTAGCACATTTTCAGGAGACAGGAATGCAGACTTTTTTTACCTTTATTAAATAAAGATCTTGATCAGGAAGACAGAATGGGGACACATTTTGGTCACCAAACAGTGCACTAAGGTGTTTTTGAGTGGTGGCTTAATTCATTTTAAATTACAAAGAGACATCAATATCACATTGATAGTCTGTCCACAGTGATGCTTGTTATTTCTGCCCTGAGCTGGGTCCAAAGTAGCGAAAGTTAATCAAATTCAATGCCCCTGTTTTGCTCTCCTCTCATGCTGGGGTTGTAGACTAACTAAAAGAGGCAGGACAGAGTTGCTCTCATGTTCTAGTTCTCCTTGGACTGGCTGCAGACAGGCAGAATGATATCTCGAGACCTGGAGGAACTGAGGCAAGTTCTGAGAAGATGCTGAGCTTTCCCCTGCCCTGTCCTCCCTCTAGTACACTGGGCTCTGCCAGCAGCTTGATTATTTCATGCTGTGCACACTCCCCAAGTCACACTCCCACATAGGAGAAGTATTTTCTTTCCTCCCCGTATTTGATTGCCACTGCTCCCACGGTCCGTTAGCTAGCTCAAACTGATATAATAATGATTCACTGGCAGAAAATAATCAAACAATTTCACTGGCACAGGCATTAAGGCTACCTTGTGTTTAGCCACTGTCCTAAATTCAACCAAACTGAAAGTGCTGCAGATCAGGAAGGGAAGGGGTAAGACACCCTTAGCTCTGCCCCTGGGAATCAAGCATGGAGAACAACGCCAAGGTGACAATGCCAAGGGGAGATCAGAGTCTTCTGTTCCCTTGGGTACAACATGGACAAGCCAAAAAGAACAGGACAGGAAAAGGCATCCCCACTTGGGGAGCTGGAAAGGCATGTGACAAACATTTAAAATGTTTCAGATTGATCCACCCCCCTTCCCTGGGCTGGTTCAGCTCTAGCAGGTGCAAGTCTCCACAACCCTCTATTAAGAGCCACAGCCAAATGCAAAATCTAACCCCAAATTATTATTATTATTATTATTGTGAGTCAGAGGAGGCTGAAGGGACTATTTCACTACCCTGATTGGATTCAGCTGCAGAGTTCACCATTGGCAAATTATCTCTGTGATCGTCGTGCCAATGTTGCAGTGCTTTTAAAATGTCCTGACACGTGCTTTAGTATGAGCATCGCTGGATTCTGGCTGGTTTCCAAGAAATGAATCTCCTCAGCAAATATTCTGCAGGGTGAGCATAATGTGGTCTGTAACACAAATGAAAAACACGGCTGTAGTTTACCCTGAGGGGGACACTGATGTGATGATCTAAATGGGCCTTTCCGGGCCAGACTGCCAGGATTGTAGGAATCCCTTGTGGGCAAGGCTGGAATATAGGGTGAGAATAATCGAGAAACAGCAATTAGCTTCACCCAAGGAGGTTAACGAGGAAAGAAAATTTTCTGCTATATCAGCTGTGGTCACCAGCCTCCCTCTCCCCTCTCTCCTGTCCCTCCTCAGGGACGGTCTGCAATCCCAGCCCCATCCAATGACCCTTCCCAATCCTGAGATGCTAGTTGCAGGACAGACCTTTCATTCTCTTCTTTTGGATTACAAGTTTTGCTGTGCAGTGTTATGCTCTAAATTTTATTGCAGAGATCTATGAGACGGAGATCTGCAAAGTGGGGAGAGCCACAGTTGCTGGCCGGGGTTGGCTTCAGGGGAGCTGGAATTGCTGAGCCTGGAGAATGGTCAGAGAGAAAAAGGAGACAGACCCTTTCCAGATGTGCACAGCAAAAGGTCAAGGGGCAAGCTGCAATGAGGAAAATCTGTTTGGGTATCAGGAATAAACCTTTTTGCTCTATGGTGGTCAGTGCTAGCATGAGGTGGTGAGGGAGGCTGTGCTTATCCTTTCTTGGACACACTGAAAACCCAGCAGGACCTGCTCTAGTTTTGAAGATGGCCTTGCTTTTAGCAGGAGGGTTGGACTAGATCTCCAAAAGCCTCTTTCCCCTGAATTTTTCTACATTTATCTCATCCTGGTTTTGCTTCATGCTTTCCCTGGAACTACATGAATAGCTGGGGAGTGCCAGGTGGTTTAGTAAAAGCCTGGCTCACGTTTGCTCACTAGATGCAGCAGCAAATGTTTGGCAGTCTGTGGGTAAAGCTCTGCAGGCTACAGCATTGGTGTGGACTGAAGGAGAGGAGGAGGAAGAGCAGAGTAGCTGCTGGCTGCACTTTTTCTCCTAGAAAAATGCAAACAGACTGAGGCCCAGGAACTGTTTTCATGAGTTGGCCATGTACCCACACAGTTCTCCCCTACCAGTGGAATGTTGGGTGTAGCCCCCAGCCTGTGCATCTTCAAGGGCCCAGTACTGGGGCACCGTGCGGCCAACTGAGCACCTCCTCCTCTACTGAGATCCCAGGATGTGCAAGAGGCCCTGAACTAGGATGGGTCCCACTGAGAACATTTTCCTCCTCTCTTCATCCTTTGCAGAGTCACAGTTAACTGGGGTGCAGGGCTGAACCCCATGAGAGACGGGTGGCTGCAACACTGTCACGGTGCTGGGGCCAGAGGGTCCCCTGAGTACGCACTGCTCCAAACAAACCCCTCCTGCCTGGACACAGCTACAAAGCATGTTTTTTAATTTTGTTGTAGCCTTTCTTGGTGCTGATCTTCTCATGTCTCCATTTCTGTAACAGCCATGTGTTTCTGTCCATAGGGTTTACTTACAGCCCACCTGTAAAAAACTGCAGGGGTAGAGCAGGCTGGTGGAAGGTATTTTCGTTAGGGAGCACACATGGCAAATGGCCAGATTTTCATAGAATTATAGAATGGTTTGGGTTGGAAGGGACCTTAAAGATCACCTACTCTCAACCATGGGCAGGGACACCTTCCACTTGACCAGGTTGCTCGAAGACCCATCCCAGCCTGGCTTTCAACACTTCCAGGGACATGGCATCCACAGCTGCTCTGGGCAACCTGCTCCAGTGCCTCACCACCCCCACAGCACTGAATTTCTTCCTAATATCTAATCTCAACCTGTCCATCAGTTTGGTGCTGGGGAAGGGCAAGTGTGAGCCCCCAGCCCCTTCTTCTCCACCCGCCTCGGGCAGCTCCCAAACCCCAGCGGCCCGAGGCCTGCAGGGCGTGCGCTCGCTGGGCGGCCACACACATCCGCACCCCTAAAGATGTATTTTTGGGAGGCGGAGGAGGTGTGAGACAGGGGCTCCGCTCCGGTCCCTCCCCCGGGGAGGCGCTCGGCGGGGCTGCAGCGCACTGGGGCTGCCCCGGTGCCCGCGGGCTCAGTCGGGCGGCCACGCCGGGCAGCGCGGCTGCGGCGGCACCAGAGCGCTACATCGATCCCGATCCGGTTCCCGTGCCCGTCCCTATCCCGGTGCCCGTCCCGGTCCCGCCCCGTGACGCCAGCCGTGATGCCGCAGGGGGCGGCCCGGGCGGCCCACGTGGCGCTGACGCGGCGGAGGCGGGCGGGCCGGCGGCAGGTGAGGAGCGGCGGGCGGGGGCGGCCCCGGCGGGAGCCCCGGGCTGGTGGCTCGGAGCGGCTCGTGTGGCCCCGGGGGCTCAGCACGGCGTGCCCCTCCGGCCGGTCCCTGGCCGGGTGTCCAGGCCCAGGCCCTGCCAGGGCATCCAGCGCTGACAGCCGGGCCCGGGCGCGGTGTCCAGGCCCAGCGGCCCTGTCACCCCTGAGTGGGGCTGGGGAGGCTTTTGGCTCGGGGGGGCAGGAGCATCTCTCCTATGAGGAGAGACCGCAGGAGCTGGGCCTGTTCAGTCTAGAGAAGACTGAGAGGTAATCTCATGAATGCATGTAAATACCTCAAAGGTGGGTACCAAAAGAATGGTGCCAGACTTTTCAGTGGTGCCCAGCAACAAGGCGAGAAGTAATTGGCATGAACTAAACCACAAGAAGTTCCACCTCAACACGGGGAAGAACTTCTTGATGTTGAGGGTTGCAGAGCACTGGGACAGGCTGCCCAGGGAGGGTGTGGAGTTTCTTCTTTGGAGTCATTCCTGAACTCTGGACATGTTCCTGTGTCACCTGCTCTAGGTGACCCTGCCTCGGCAGGGAATTTGAACCAGATGATCTCTAGAGGTCCCTTCCAACCCTAACAATTCTGACATTCTGTTTGGCGAGTTTGCAGGCAGGCGTGACGAAGGGTCAAGCAATAGGGCTTGTGCCTCAGTATATATCTGTGAGTGCTTGGGCTGCCCTGCATGCAGCCAGCCCAGGCCAGAGAGGCCTGACTCTGGGGTGGTACTGCTGAATCCTGACTATGCAAGCTTATGTGCTTATTTTGAACAAGGCTATACGTAAAAGAGAAAGCGAAGAGGAAATGGTCACAAAGATGAGCATATATGAAGAAAATGGGACATAAACGCTCAAGGTTGTCTAACACAGGTGCAAGCAGACCCAGCTGTAGCCAGACCTCCTGTCCTTGCCTCCTGTCCCTTCCATGGCACTGATGCACACCCTGACACATTGGTCCTGGTGTCTCCAGCCCTCGCTGACAGCCCATCGCTGTCCATGCATGTGGGAGGCAGGAGCGGGTGTCTGGTTCCTCTGGCAGCATTTCTGTGATTGCTCTTTGTCCTGTGTGTCTGATGGAGATGCTGTCCAGGCAGGATCTGGTCTGAGCTCTTGCAGAACTGCCTCCTGCAGTCTGAGTGAGGTGTAGATAATATATGTCTAGACAGTGACAGATTTTGGGATCTAGCTCTGACTGTTATCATGCAGTGGTACTTTGCATGTTACTCCTGCTCTGCCTTGGTTTCCCCATGGGAAATGGGAAGTGGCCTGTGATAGAATGATTGAGAAACAAACTGGCAAAAAACAGCACATACTTGCAAGATCTAATCGTGAGTCTTGACAAGCAAATGCCTGGCCCTTGATGTTCCCTGTTCCCTCACAGTTCACCGTCAGTGCATCTCTAATCATGCCAGTAGAACGTAGTGTTAATGCATTTTCAGCTCATTGCTGGGGGATGAGAATGTTTTATTGGGGGGCAAAGTTTGTTAGCCATTTGAGTTTTGCCCTTTGCTTTCTCAGGCACAGTGGAGCTTATGAAGGCTGAGCAAAGAGCTGGATGGTATTTTGTGTGAGCAGAGGTTAGCAGCATCCAGACGTGGGGAACTACAGAGACAGGTAACAAGGGAGCCTGATGCCTTTGAAAAAGTTAGGGTGCGGAAGGGGACTGGTCCTTGCACTGCTAAATCCTCTACCTTAATTCCAGCTGTGTTTGGTTTTGATCACCGGCGTGATTAAATAATGATTGAGAAGCTATTTTAACTTTATAGAGGTTTATAATCATGGCCAAGGGAGGAAAAGTCACCTGTTAGAAGTTTTATGGGGACCAGAATAAAGGGCTACCAAAGATCTGTGAGAAAATATCTTCTCTTTCTCTGGAAACTGGTGACAATTTTTATTGTAAAGTTTATGGAGGATTTTTTGAAAGGGATTTCTTATACTGTGGGGGTTATCTAAAATAAATGTCCTTCTCAATAGGAGTTTCATTGCTAATCTAGCTTAGTTTTGTTTTTAATATTGTAAGCAAATCTTTCAACGGGGAGAGTACTTTTTAAATGATTTTTTTTGTCCTTGAGAGACTCTCTTGCTTGCTAAGAAAACCATGACTTGTCAGCAAGGAGCTTTATTAAAAGGCAAAGCCTTGTCATGCCTTGCCTGTTTATATGAGACTTTTAGACTCCTAGAGACAAAGCACAGGCCAAGAATGGAAGCTGTGTCCTTATGAGTTTGTAGAAAGAGATTCTTTTTTGCTGGCTAGTCGTTATGTTGTTGCTCTCTCTCCTTTGTGTTTTACTCTATCAGAACATAAATCAGTAGCAATGTTATAGAATGTTCCAGCAGCTCGTTGCAGAGGACAGACAGAAACAATCACAGTATTATAAAGTTCAGCGTAGCTTGCAAACACTGTATAAAATTATGAAAATTGTCCTGGAAATAAATCTGAGGTGTAATCTAATCCCAGCAAAGGGACAAGATAATACCAATTTGAGGATCAGGGCCTTCTGACCTTAAATTGCTTCATGTGGTTTGGGTTTTGAAACACAGTGTACCTGTGTGAGCAAAATCAGTCACACACAAGTCTTGCGTGCTCTAAACTTCCTGTGATAAAACATGTGAATGGTGGGCTTGGGTTGAGACCTGAATGCATCAGATCTTGGTTCAGTTCCTGACTTGGTCACAGCTCTGGTGTGTGACCTTGGTCAAATCATGTTTTCTTATGGTTTGTGAAGGGGAAGCAGCTTTTCTACCTTCTCGGTTAGGTGGCAAACATACAGGGCAGGGACTGTGCCTTACTGTGTTTTGGCATAAGACCATAATGTCACTTGGGACTCCTGGTAGTTAGGGAGGTGTAAATAGAGTAAGTGCCTGGATAAGCAAAAAATGTTTGAGACTTGCATGCTGTTTGCTTCTCCCATCTATGATCTGTTTGTAGACATGGCTGTGAAATGAGCTGTGAAATTAACTGGTCAGAATAAAATACTGCATAACGTGGCGTTCAAGCAGCACACAGCCTGCCCACCTTGCCCTGGAACGTGACAGTATTAAAGTTTTAAAATCCCAGCACATTCTTAAAAATGTGAAAGAAGTGGGTAGGGAACTGGGAAGAGACTCTCTTTGGGCACCCTTTGGAGATATGAGTGAAGAAAAGATGGAAAGAATCTCTGAGGAGGTTCAGGTTACTTGATTTCCATAGACTTTCTGGCCAGGCATTCCCCACGGCTTGGACATCCTGCAATCACTGTGTGCTTTGCCCTGCAGCTTTCTCCTGTGCCAGCACAGCAGCACGGCCTGATGCGTCACTGTGCATGGTGCTCCCAGCGGGCCCTGGCTGGGGACACTTTTTGGGTAGCAAATTGAGAGGCTGGTGTCCCCTGCAATGCTGAATATACATCCATTGCAAAACCACAGCCAGGGAGTGGGATTGGCCTGTGCCCTTGTTTTCCCCTGTGATCTTCCATCCAGGCTGTGCCTCACCCCTGCCTGACACCAGCTGAGATCTGCAGAGCATTTGCCAAAGGTCTTTAGAGGAGGTTCCCATAAGCCTCCCTAGCTGTCCTCTGGCAGTCCCTTGTGAGAGCTCAGCAGGCTGTTCCTCCTGTTATAGTTGTGTTCTTCTAGATGAACTAGCGCACAGCCCAGAGGTGAATGTGGCCAGTGAATGCATCCCTCTGTGTCCTTGGGAGCAGATATCTTTTGTCTGAGTTAATCCACTCACCAGTCCACTATGAAACTCTGGGCTATAGTGAAACTTCTAAAAATTGCATTTGTAGTTGGTCCATTCCAGAGTTCCTGAAGTCATGTCTTGTTCTCCCAGCAGCCTGAGCATATAAACCACAGCATCTCTGGCCCCAGGGTGAAAAGACTGGAAGTTTCTCTTGGTGCATGCCACGGGTGTGGCTGCTTCTGATCTGTAGGTGCTTGGAACCATCCACATCGCATGCCAAGCCCTTTCCTGGCTGTCATAGGGAATGTATGAGGTGCTGTGGCTCCTGGTCCAGTCCACGTGCAAGGAGGGTTGGCCAGTGTGTTAAGGTGATGTGTATCACCACAGGGCATACCATCCTTCACCAGGTGGGGAAGATCCTTTACAGGGCAGACCAGCTGTGATTCTCTGGCCTTAACCTGATCCCTCATTGTTAAGGAAATTGAGTGAAGTGACAAGACAGGCAAAATTCTGGTCTGAGAGATATGATACTGGCAGAGTTGTCCTCAAGGGGAGTTTCCAGTGGTGATGGCTCCTTGCCTGTGCATGTGGGTGACCTGGGATGGTTGGAGAAACAGAGGTTTTGTGCTTTGTTTTAGTTGTAGGTGGGAAGATGAGTCCGAAAATTACAACAGAGCTGCTGAAGCAACTGCGGCAGGTGATGAAGAATCCCAAGTATGTCCAGGAGCCTGTCCAAGCCTACATAGTGCCCTCTGGAGATGCCCACCAGGTATGATGGATGCATTGTGGGAATGATCGTGCTTCTCTGTGAAAAATAAAAGCCAAGGATAACTGAAATCACCCTTTGTTCACTTGCTTTAATAGTTATAGCATAAAAATCTGTGTAACCTGAGAAATACCATGCTGGAAAATGTTTCTGGGGTCTATTCAAGAGACTGAGGTTTTTATGTTCTTGTAAGAAATCAGAGTGGACAGTCTACCAACAGCTTCTCATCAGATTGTCTCCAGGGAGCTCACACTGCAGAAAAGGGAGCTTGCCAGAGTGCTCACTGTGCCAGTCCTGGCTGTTGGGAAGAATGGATTTACTGGGTGAGGAACAGACATTATCTAGGCTTTAGTTTCCCTATTAGCATCTCCTGATCAACACATACTCTTAAGTGAGGTGATAAAGGATTAGTTGCAGAGCTTTCCCTTTACTAGATCAAGTTCTTACTGGAATTTGCTGCCTTGTGCTAAAGCCCTTCAGCTCCCACAGGGAGGAGCCTTTGGAGAGGCAGGGAAGGAACAGGCCACAGTGATGCTTCCCTTTCCATGCTGCTGTGCATCATGTTCTATGCTCTTAAGACAGGATGGAAGTCTGGGCCCGGGGTGGTAACCCATGGCAGTAACTGTGGTGTGTGCTGCTTCCACTGTTAAGATTTTTGTAGTCTGTGACATAAATTTGAAATTGCTGAACTGCCTTTTAGCTCCCCTGCTGGCTCGTATGCTGGTTTTACTCTTCTGTTCACTCTGTTAGGAGACCCAAGAACTGCCAAGGGTTTTTCCCACCTCAGCCATTTTCAGGAAACAAAAGACCTGAAGCTTTCCTGGCTCACACCCAAAGCTCCCTTTTACCCCAGGGCACACGAGAGCAAAATGCAACTGAATCGGAACCTTTGCCCTTGACTTGGCACTGGGGTGAGCCGGGTCCAGACTTGCCTGTGCCCTGGGACCATATGTGCAGCATCATATTTCCTCTTAGGGAGATCCAAACTTGGGCAGGTAGGGGGAAGGCGTTTTCTGCAGCTGCTATTGTCTGCTGCATTCCTGCCTCAAGCTGCCTCTGTCCATATGTAACTCCGGTTTCATTTCACTAGACATTGAATGCTGTCATGTGAGTTGAAGAATGTGACCCTCAGGACTTCTGGGTTTTTCTGTTGCTTTCTTTTCCTTGACAGAGTGCAGTTAAGCAGAGAACCCCATGTTGCTATTTCCTGCCAGGCGAGTTGGTCAGGTTTCTCTGCAGAGCAAATCTATCTGAATGGAAACGATTACTGAACACTGCTGATCCTGGTGCCTCCTGACTAAGTGGTGCAGGATTTTTCTTCTGTGAGGTTTGGGAATTGGTGCAGTTTTTGTCATTGACAGGAACCTGTTGATCTCAGAACAGCTTTACTGATTCCAGGTAAACTGTGATAACCTGAGATTTGTAGCTTCCCTATGTTCCAAGCAAGGGTTTGTTTCCTGTGTGCAAACAAGAACTTTACAGCCCCACAGTCAGATTTTGCTTTTGGGCAGCTCCTCCATGACTCAGAACGTTGTTCTTGAGTATTTAATGATACCCAAGTGTTTGGTGGCCTAAACCATTTCCTCCCCACAGCCTAAGCAAGCTGTGTATTGCTGTCCTTGCCTCAGCTATTCCTAAGGCTGTCTCCGGATCCACATCACAAAACTTGTCAACAAAGAGGGCTTTCCCTCCTGTGGTGTTGCTGCAGGGTTAGACTGGGGGGAGATCTATTCCCTTCTGGGTAACAAAGGAACTCCAGGGTTGGACTGATGCTGATACACCCTGATACTGCAACTTGCTGACTAATTTCTCCTTGTAACACTGGGATTGTTTGAGCTCTGAGTTCTGTGATGCTTTTAATATTGGTTTTCCTGCAAGGCTAGGAGGTTTAGATTATAATACTGCCAGGAGTCCTGCCACCAGTTGTATCCTTTGCTTTCTGTGTTTTGTTGTGTAAGGAACTGAAAGACTTACAGAGCTTCTCAAATAGAGCTGGCTCTGACTCTGGCTTAACCAAGGCTGCTAATACCTTGCATTTGTGGCTCTTGCAGTCAGCCCTGGATGTTGTCTGGCTGCTTTAATTTTTGAAAATTTTGATGCTGGTGATAGGAAGTCTGAAGGAACAGACTGCTTCCTTGGAGACCTGGGTGGTCCAGAGGCTGATGAGAAAGGGGAGCAGTCCCAGTCAAAAGTGGGATGAAGTCCATGCAAAGAGCCTCACTTCCTTTCAGGAATGCTAGGTGGATCTTGTGGCTGCAGGCATCCAAGGATCATGAAGGGGTGAAAAGCCATGCTTTTGGGAAAGAAGCATGTGAGTCCTCTGTGGTTTGGTTAAAAATGTCTGTCAGAGCTTTTGGAGTATTGCAGTGGTAAATGCAGGATCCATTTTTTATGTTGAGTCATGCAGTTTACATTGAATCTGGAGTTTGCCCATATGGAAATA
Organism: Myiozetetes cayanensis; assembly: GCF_022539395.1. Taxonomy (NCBI): domain Eukaryota; kingdom Metazoa; phylum Chordata; class Aves; order Passeriformes; family Tyrannidae; genus Myiozetetes; species Myiozetetes cayanensis. Next base: position 10,495,385 of record NW_026086605.1, read on the forward strand.
TTCAGAGATTGGAGGAGCTTCTTAATGGGAGGGAATGATGTTTGGATTAGAGCTTGGGTTTGGAGCGAGTCACAGCTTAACTAGGGCTGGCTTCTACCTCCAGGCCTTGACTCAAAACAAATTTAGTTAGATCTGACTGGTCTTCCACATCAAGGAAGCACCTGCCCAGCTAAGGGCCCTGTGTTTGGGTTGGCAGAGGTGCTGTCTTCTGCTCAGGGCTGGCTCCTCTCACACACACTTGTGCTGAGCTGAGGAATCAGCAGGGTTATAAAGCAAGAGACAGCTTGTGCACAGGTTGTACTGACCTGTTCCAGTTCTTACCAATGCAGTTTAGTTCTTGGCAGGGAATACTGACCTCCCTCCAGGTACACAGCAGTGTTTGTTCTTTAATGACACCAATGTCATTAAAGCTAAGGGTAGTGAGCTGCACTTTTCATTGCTGATCTTGGTTGACATTAGGCTAGATTAAGCTTTAACATGTTAATGGCTTAACCTTGCAGGCTCTGGGGGTAAGCACCACTGATATTTGGGGTTCTTTCTGGCTTAGATGATTATTTCTGTGATCTAGCCCCAAGTTTTGTCTGCTGAACTGACAGGTATGGTGAAAAGCAGACATGAAAGGCCTGAGGAGGGCCAGGTTGAAGGCCATCAGAGCTGCAAGACAAACCCCAGGGAAATACCTTGTTCTGACTGTGCTGTGGTCTCTACTTTGTGTGGCGTACACAGGTGTTCCCCTGGTAATTTTAGCTCGTGCAAAACATGGGCTCATCTTTGCACAGTGGGGGTTGCTGCCTGAAACAGAACAGGTGGGTGTGCAAGAGTTCAGACTGACAGATGAATGAACCATCTTTCCCTCCAGATCTCTCATACTCCCTTTTGAAGGCCATTTGCCTCATGCCCTGGATTTGTCTGTGAATGGGACAGCATGAGGTATTTTCACACAGTCAAGGTCTTTGCTAATTTAGGTCAGCTTTTACCAGATCTAAAACTGATACATTTTTTTTAAATATTTTTAAAAAATATAAAAATTTATATTTTAATATATTTATATTTTTATTTATATTTTATCTATTTATATTTATCTTTTATCTGTATTTATATTTTTTTAACTGCTTTCATCCATTTCACTGTTTTGTGGTGCTAACCCATCCTATGAATGTGAGATTGACATCTGCACAAGCAAACTAGTCTGTAGTCTCTGCTGTGTTGGTCAAGAGAAATGGAAGAGAAATCACTGCTCTGTTTTGGGTTGTACTTAGTGATATGTCAGGTTGAATAGTCGTTAGGAAATGTTGAAATGGGGAATCCTCATTGCTCTGCCTTTGTCTTCTGTTCTGCTGCTGTGAAATGGGCAGTGGGGAAACAAGCACTTGATTCTGTTCCCTGAATGACTTTGTTGTTTCTGTATGCTGATGTGTATGTTATTATTTTAAAGGGGGTTAGTGGTGAGAGTGTGCTGCGTGGGGCTGAGGCAGATCCACCCCATCAGCTAGAGTTGTGCCAAGGGCAGTCATTCCTTCCCAAGGTGGGTATGCTGACCCCTCTCCTCTCCACAGCTGCTGAGCATGTGTCACAGCCCAGTGGGGCTGGACAAGCAAAGGCATGGGAAACTAACTGGGTCAGAGATGAGGGCAGGCATGGTCTCCATATCCCCTCCTTTCTGCCAGCTTTCACTAGTGTTTGGATGAAATGGAGGATTTCTTTGGAGCATATCCCAGGAATCTTCCCTGGCAATTGGGAGCAAAAGCTGCTCAGCCAGATCCTCTTTTGGGCCCTGAGATTTGCTGTTGCAAGGCTCCATTTCAAAATGATAGTGGTGAATGGTTGGTAACTGCTGCCTGGGGCTTCTCCCAGAAGGGGAGAGACCTGGCTGTTCTGGAGGGGATTTGATCATGACATGATTTGGAGCAGAAATAAAAGAACTGGTCTCAGGTGCTGTGATTTATGCTTCCTCACTGCTGTGCTTTGAACCCTCTGCCTTCTTCAGAAGAGTGAAGAGTAACAGATTTGAAGGGAGTATTTTCTAACAATCAGGTGATTCTATCACAGTAGGAACTCAAGCTGCCTGAGAATTGGGCTGTATTCTTATCTCAGTCCCTAAGATGCTTCTTTTGCCCCAGCACAGCTGGGTGCAGAGAAACTTCATGGGCTGAGGAACAGATTTGGGTTTCAGACCATTTGTGAGGTACAAATCCAGGGGTTTTGCAGCTCAAACATCGGTGCTGTCAGCCTGGATTAAGCTGATTTGCTGAGTTGCAGTAGTTAATTAACAGGCCTACTCAGCAGTTCTGACCTCCAAACTTGCCAGACTGGGATCCCATAAAAAAGGCTTGTGGGCCACATAAAGGTACAGTTGTTGTTTTAATTTTGGCAGCTCCTGTGGGTATCAGATGTCTATGCCTTCTCAGGGTCTTCTACAATACTGCCGAGGGATGTGCCAGCAATCACAGCTTGTGATAGGCTTGGGATGAGGGTGGACTTTGATTCGCTTTCATCCATCAGACCATGGTCTGGCTGTTTTTGCTGTAGTCTGATTTTGAGTAGGCAAGGGAGGAGTGAGAGGATCAATATCTATTTATCAAGGTCCTAAGGGTTAAATTTTTTACAGTTTTACCACCTTGATGATTTTTTTTCAATGTCATTGTTACAGAAAAGAAAGGAATTCCTGTAAATGCCAGTGAGGGGACTTTGCTGGAGATAGTCAATTTTACAGATTTTATGCACTGATTAGTCTGGTCTCCAAGATCAAGGAGTGCCTCTGGTTTCTCTTCCTTTTACATTGCAGCTTCAAAGGCATCATTTGTTTGTTGCCCAAAGGGGAGGCTGAGTGTGAAATAAAGGTCTGCAAACTCTGAAGCACTTCAGTGTTTACAGATGTTTGTGGGAGAAAAGTGCTGCAGCTTAAAAAAACCCACCAGTTGAACATAAATACAGTATAATCACAGATGATTAAATGTTCCAGTGGAGTAGAGCCCAGGATTTTTAACTCATTTTGTTCTCCCTGCCGTGTCCTTTAGGAGAAAAAGCTTATCAAAGTATTTGTCATCAGCTGATTGGTTTTTTTTCCTCTGCTGCTATAAATAATTGCTGCCTCTTTTGTTTTCTAGAGCGAGTACATTGCACCCTGTGATTGCAGAAGGGCGTTCATCTCTGGATTTGATGGCTCTGCAGGTACCTTTCCAGAACTTGGGTTCTTGCATAATTCTCCTATAAAGAAATAGTTCCATTCATGGCATAGAGGCAGGATGGAAAAGGAAACGGATCCAGCTTGTTTGGACTGTTTATTCCCATTTCAGCATCTGTAGAATTATGTCTTGGCTACCCGCTGGAATTATGTAATATCAGCAGAATAACAAGTTTTCTGAAAATATTTGACCCCTAAATGAACCTTTCTTAAAGTAAAATCCTGTTAACTCTTTAATGTGGTGCTTATAACCTGCGGTCATTTCTTTTGATGTGCAGCCAGTATGAACAGATTTTTATGTTGCCCGTTTGGGCTGGGTGAATAGGAGATGGACTTTAGTTGGCCTTTCTGTTTAAATAGAGCCAGGGCCAGAAACACTGCATTTGGAAACTGAACACTGTGGAAAAGTTTGCTTATCTTGCCGAGACAGGATGTTTTCTTGGCTGTAGGATAGGTCTGTGTTTCAAGAGACCTAGTTTTTACCCTGGCTGTACCCTAAGCTCTGCAAATGACTCTGCTTTGTGGTTGTTGGAAAGTCACGTTAGTCCACTGAAGTCTTTTTTCCCCTCTAATTGTAAATCAGTTTATTAAATACCAGTACCTATGTGTTTGGAGGGTCTGTTCATCAGTTCCTATGAGCTCTGGGATCTCATGTGTAAGGTGATAAATCCAGGGCTGTGGACTGCTGTTAATGGCTAACATGAATCCTGTATTAATTTCGTGCCTTCTGCTTGACCTCTTCATAACCTTCCTCTCTAATTTGTGCCCTTGTTATGTACTTGGAAGATCCACGTTCCCAGCCTAATGCTCAGCAAATCAGTGAGGTTTCACACAAGGGTCACCTTGTGTTTCTTGCTTCATCTTTTTGGGCTGAAGCAGCTTAAAATGTGGTTTGTGCTGGGGGAGTTTGGTAGAAGACAATGAATTCATACTTGGAAACTGCTCTGGTAATCTGGGCTTCAGTTTCTGGTGACAGAGAGTATGATCAAGATGCAGACTCAGAAGACTTGGATTCAGTTTCTGTTTGTGCCATGATTTGTTTTGTTTAGTATTGCCAAGGGCAAGGCAGCTCGAGTGCCTTGCTGAGATGTCACTGCCCCTCAGCTGTCTGCTTGCACCCCTCCATCTGGAGTCACTGGAATGGGACAGACTCTGGAACCAACAGAAGTTTATGTTCATGTTTCCTGTTCAGCCATTTCTGCTAGAGCTGTAACATTTGGGAAAGAGGTGCAGCTGACAGCTGGGAATGATACTCATGTCTGCAGGCCTGGTATCAGCTGTTTCTTGTGGATAGCCAGTGCCCAGGCTTCCTCCCCAAAAGAAGATGGGATGGAGTTTAGGGATGCACAATCTGTGTTACTGTGACAACAGCCAAGTGGAGACCACGGTCTGTTATAGAAGGTTTAGAAAGCCCCGTTTAGTCAGTTCCACTGACTGGCTGAGGTTTGCTTAAGTCAAATTCATCTGAGGCAATTCATTAGGGTGCATCCTTGTGCATACTCTCTCAGATAGGATTTGGAAAGTCATAGCTCAGAGGAAACAATGAGTACTGAAACAGGACTAACTTTTGAACAGTGAGCAGAGATGCCTTTTGGAGAATCAGAGTGAATTTCAGACACTGTCCCTGCTGTCTGTATCTCTGCATGGTGTCTGCACACCTCTGAATCACTCCACTTTTCTGCCTTCCTGCCCAGGTACTGCCATAGTCACTGAGCAGCACGCAGCCATGTGGACTGATGGACGCTACTTCCTGCAAGCGGCACATCAGATGGATAACAACTGGACACTCATGAAAATGGGTACGCAGAGGCTGGGATTACTGCTCCATTGGTAAACAGAGAACAGTCAAGGCTGATTGGTCACTTCACACATGTGGGCTCTAAGGACATCCCATCGTGCAGGGACTTAGGGACATCTTGGATACACTGCTCCTGCTTTAGTGTCCTGTAATGACTGTTGCCAATGGGTCTAGACATTCATTAGAAAATGCATTAGCTTGGACTTTTTGCACAGTGTGGGAACGTTTTAGTGTGACTGCTTCTTTGAACTTTTTTTTTTTTTTTTAAATCCTCTTAGGTGTGAAAGATACACCAACTCAGGAGGATTGGCTAGTGAGTGTCCTCCCAGAAGGCTCCAAGGTGGGAGTGGACCCTTTCATTATTCCAGCTGGTTGGTTTTACTTTATTTTATAATTCTGGGTTGGGCAACTATGTTCTGGCTCCTCACTTCTCTGTCTAGCTGTTGTATGATGGTGTGCAGCTAAATGTGTTCCAGCCCAGATGGAATGGTGGGTTAAACTGTTTTGCAAAACAGGTTGGATTTTGGTTTAGGCACGTATCACGAGAGCTCCACAGCAGTGGATTGAGTCCAAAACACAAGGGATGAGAACTGCTTTCTAGGCTTGCAGTGACCTTACCTGAAAAGCAGAATCCCAATCTACCTCCTTTTTTCTGTGCTTTGGCTTGTCATAGGCACTACAGTACAAAGCTGCTGAATGCCTTGGCCAGCATGTGAGCAAGAGCACCCTTGCAGAATCCACGCTGCTACTCCTGCTCGGTGGTCTCGGCATCTCTGCAGCTTTCCCTGTAGGAAGCACAGTGAGAGGTACCATTTATGTCAGAGTACATATCTATTTGTGCTTCAACACGTGGGGCCAAATGCAAAGGTCACTGGAGGCAAGGGGAGATACTTGCTTGATTCAGGTGGGCTAAGGATCCATCTTCTGGCTTAATGGAGGCAACTCTCTCATCTAGCTTAGATCTAGCATGGCTCTGCACTGGGGTAGGGTAACACCCTTACGACAGCTTCTGGGCTTCTTCCAGGGACTTTTGTCCAGGACTGTGACTACCTACCAGCACTGGCTGTAGTGATATGTTTGTGGAACTGTAACTGCATTAGATTTTGCCCTTTTTTTTTTTTTTTTTAAGGGAATGGGAAGAAGAGTCTGGAGAGAAAGGAGGAGACAGATTCTTGAGTCTGCCCTCTGTGAACAGGGCTATTGTTGAATCCATGTGCGTTCTTTAAAGCCATCACTCTTGACTTTTTCCCCTTTGTCAGACCAGTGGAAGAGGATGTCCAAAGCCTTGAGAAGTGCTGGCCATGACCTTGTGCCTGTCAAAGAAAACCTGATCGATACAATCTGGACAGATTGTCCTCAACGCCCCTGCAAGCCTCTCATCATGCTTGATCTGAGTTACACAGGTGAAAAGCTTAACTCCCAATAGACAGGGGTTGTTTCTACTGCCCTATCCCCCTTCTGCTTTTCTCTTATAAAGTAGTGAGAAAAATAGTACTGCAGCACAATATGATCCACTATGAATAGGTCAAGAAGATGATAAATCTCAGCTAATGACCCCTTTGTCCTCAAAACTCCAAATAACCATTTGCTAGAAGTTGGGTGATTTCAAAACCAACCATGGGTGCCTGGAGGGCAGCTCATTTGAGATTGTTCATATCACTTATTAGAAAGGAGTGAGGAGCAGAAGCACAGTGTGTTTTGGGTCCCTTCACAATCCAGCGTGTTGGTCTTTGTTTAAGTGATCTTCCTCAGTAAAGTTTGTGACTGTAGCTTTTCATATTGTGTTTTGCAGGGGTCAGCTGGAGAGACAAAATTACAGCTCTCCGTTCAAAAATGGCTGAGAGAAAAGTCGTGTGGTTTGTGGTGACGGCATTGGATGAAGTAGCATGTAAGTCTTTGCATGTCCTTTCTCGGTTCTTCCTACAAAAGAAATGTTCTTCCTGCCTTGGAAAGGAAGAACCATGCCAGGGCGAGAGGCATTTTTGACAGGCAACATGTCTGTGAGACATTAGTTAACTTGTGTATCAAGTGCAGTGGTGATAACAGGTCACAAATAGTGTGCCTGTATTTCTGCACAGTGCCTTATTACATCAGTGCAGCTCCTGAGTACCTTTTTAGCCAAGGAAATGCAGCAAATCACCTTTGAAAAGCATCCTGGGCAAAGGGAGAGGAAGGTTATGTATAAAACCTGAGGCAGTTTGATGAAAAAAAAAGAACCGTTGAGGTTTTCTGGCTGTGAAATATCCTGATGCTGCCTCACGCAGTGGAAAGATGGAGACTGTTTTCTGCTGTGAAGTCTGGGCTATAAACAAAGCAGTGCAGCATGTGGCTTTGTATACATAAGGCAAGGGTGGGGTATGCAGCATTCACAGTCATCTTCCTAATTGTTACAACTTCTTAAGCCAGTCTTTCTCTCTCCTGTGTTCAGCAAATGCTTTGGTTAAAACAAGTAAGTCTGGGCTCAACTTGTATTTCTAGATCATTTCCACCTAGGGTCTCTCACTGGAGTCCCCTCTGTGTTTGGGGCCCCAGGATGACTAGGTCTCCATACCCTGGCTCTCAGCCCAGTGTGTAGGAGGGGAGAATGGCCACAAAACAGAGTGGTTTCCCCGAGACTGCTGTTTCTAGTGCTGTGTGTCCTTTGTGCAGAAATCACCAGTGCACAGACTGGTGCAGTAGGAACACAGCACTGTTGGAGTGTCAGCGCTGCCAATGCCTGTGCGTCATGTCTGGTCTGAAAAGGCAGAAATGAAAGTGGTGTGTTCCCAGCACCACCAGTGCTGCATCTCTGGCGCTGGGTGAAGCTCTCCTGGATCTGGGACACTGAGCAAAGAGGTGTCGTGAAAGGAGTGCTTTGGAGAGTGGTGAATATGACTCCTCCCTGGGGAGGCCTGCATGAGCAGAGATTGTGTGTCTCACCTTTTCAGGCGCATCTCCAATTAAATTAATGATAAATTGGTGCCCTGAGGTGGTTTCAGATTAAATGTCTCCAGGAAAGCCAAGCTTGGTTATGAATCAAGAGTTTTAAGATGGACCAGAGAAGGTCATGAGAGAAGCTCATTTTCAGGTGCCTGGTTGGTTTCTTATCCTAAAGGGGGAAGGGGAGAAGTTATCTTTAATTTTATCTAATTCAATTCACTCCAGACAAGTTCTGGGGACAGAAAGAGAGCCACAAAGGATACTATTGCCTCCTTACTGCATTGGGAGTTGTCTGAGCAAGGAAGTTTGTACCCTTGCTGTAAAGAGTTCTTTGTGGCTCTTTCCTGCATTCAAGTGACCTACTCCTTCCCTGGGGAGAGTTAAACTTTATTTTTACTTTCATGGCAGAATTTGCACAGTTCAATGAATACAGTGCTGGGTTGTGATTTAGGACATGTTGGTTCTTTTTCCAGCTGTCCTGCTGGCTGGCCTTATTGGCTTGAGTAACTCATTTCAGCTAATTGGATACCCTGGAGTTTTTATTTGACCCTACCCTAAAATCAGGAGTTTGGAGATGCTGAACATCTACTTCCCCTCTTGACTTTATCTGGAGTTGTGGGGGATAAAAATCTTTGTGAAAAATTGCTAAGACTATACAGCCTGAATCTGAGATATTGGAGGCGCCCAAATGAGAGGCCTTTTCAGGGTATTTTGTTCTTGCCTATTGTGTCTTGCTCTTCCCTCAAGTATCAAAAGGAGGTCTGGAATGAAATGATAACTTGTAATTTTGAAGTTTTCTGGCTGTTAAGAAGTGAGCTTTTATTGCATTGCACAGACCAGAAAGGGCAGATGCTACTTTTTGTACACGTATCCCTGTCTTTCTTTGACTGTATCTGCTTTCTTCCAAGCCAGCCCTCCTTTACAAGTTAAAGACCAGTCTTCTTTCCCTATGGGAGTGTTTAAACTGCAGTTCTGGTGCCATCTCCTGGCAAAAACTTAGGATTGCCAGAAAAGCAGCAGGACGTGGGACAACTGGGTGGGAGCTGGACCCACGGCCTGCACCTGTGACATCTCACTGCTTGACTGTGTTTTGCTGAGATTATTTTTGGCTTTCTCTGATGTTGCGAAAGATAAACCAGGACTGTGATTCTTGGCATTCTTATTTTTCAGGGCTTTTCAACCTCCGAGGCTCTGATGTTGAGTACAATCCTGTGTTTTTTGCATACGCCGTCATAGGAATGAACACAATCAGGTGCTTGTATTTCCTTCTTCAGTTCCCCAAGATTCATTCCTCTGTGAGAGAACTGTTCTGGCAAAGCATTTATCTTTTGAAACGCCTGCGCTGGGGTGTCTTAGTGTCCTTTCTGAGCAGTTTTGTCTTCAATGTTAATTACTCTCCTGCCCTGATCAGAGCTAGAGAGGCAGTCAAGAGCTCTGCTGTGCTTCTCAGCACCTTGGCTGATGTGCTGGGTGACCTTGGGCATGATGGCTGACCCCTCTGTCTGTCATCCTGAGATAATGTAGAGGGCCTTGGAGCTCTGGGTGAAATGCGGGTAAGAGCCAGCACTGGTCTGGACACTGGAAAACTTTGCACTGCTGTCTAATTGCTGAGTCACTTCACAACTGCAGGGACTGTGTAGGAAAGTTTCATGGCTGGCTTATGACAGGCGGCTTCTTTCCTGTGACTGCCCCATATACTGAGCCTTAGCAAGCAAAAGTCTTTCAGAGGCATCTACAAGCTGCCACGTAGATCCATCTCAGATGAAACCTGGCTGGATAACTACAGGTTGTTGTGGGAAAGTTGAGTTGAACTTTTCAATTCAGGGAAAAGTGAGAACAAAGTGATACTTAGAACAACAGTAGCTTTTTTATTTCTGGATGTTACCCTTAAAAATTAGACTGGCTGTTGTTTGCCTCTGTTACTCTCCTGTTTCAAGCACAGTGGTAGGATGTAGCCATTTTGGATGTATCATACAAACAAAAATGCTGTCAGCTCCTTTCCTCTCAGCGGGGTGGCACATCTTAATTTCAAAGCAGGATTTAAGATGGGTGAAGGCCAGCGGTTAAAACAACGTAGGACACAGTATAGCGTATAATTCACAAACTCCTTTCTCCCTGAAATGTTGCCAGAAGGGTTTCTCATTCCTTCCTTAACTCCAGCCACTGTCAGATACGGTCCTACCCATTTGTTCTATCCGATTTGTTTCTCAGGCTCTTCATTGATGGTGACCGGATGATGGACCCAGCTGTGAGGGAGCACTTACAGCTTGACTCCACCCTGGAGCCTGAGTTTAAAATCCAGGTGATGCCCTATGGATCTATCCTGTCAGAGCTGCAGGCTGTTGGTGCAGGCCTCTCACCCAAGGAGAAAGTGTGGCTCAGCGACAAAGCCAGCTATGCTCTGACTGAGGCCATTCCCAAGGTCAGTGGCTCTTGCAAGGGAAAACGCTTTTCTCTTCTCTGCTCATCCTGGTCAGGAATGGTGTGAATGAGGGCAACTGACCACAGTTTCCCCTCTGCAAAGCACAGTGCAGGCTGGAGCTTGTGCTGAAGGGATCCAGCCCTGCTGAGGTATTGAGGAGTGGTTAATCCTGGGGTTGCTCTCGCTGGAGCTGCCCTTCCAACTCGCTAAGCCGATTAGCCAAAGAATTGTCAGCTTAAGATAAAACAAGTACAGGGAGAGAGGGGAGGGAGAGAGCGAGCAGGGTGAACTTGGGTCATTCTGACCACGGGTGGAGCATCAGCCTTGTATGGACCAGCAGTAAGAACTGGAAACTTGCAGAAATTGAAAGCTGAGCAGGACCTCTGGGAGGGTGCATTTGGCTTGATCTGAGTGTCTGAGGGTGGTTGCCCTTATTTAGTTCAGTAGCTTGAGGATATTGGGCAATATGTGTTGTCTTGTACCAAAGGCAGGAGGGACAAGGTGACAGAGTTGTTGCAGCAGGGAACTTTGTGAGGACACAGATATAACCTGCAGGCATTGGTTGTCCATGCAGTGAGTGCATCTGCTGAGGGACAGTTGTAGCATCAGAATAATTTCTGTACAGCCACACATGCTATATCTTGCTACCCTTGTACTTGAATTTGTCTGTCTGGGACTCCCACAGTCCACCTAATATTCCAGTAGCCATGAAAGAAGATACCTGGGGAAGAATACAGCAGCAACTCTGGACAAATAAGCTGGTTTCCATGCATCTTGTGTACATCTCTTGTTTGCTAGAGATCACACTCTCTGGAATGCCAGCCAGTTTACAGAGATATCCAGTAACTAACAGATACTGTGAATAAATATTTTTTTTGTGAGTCTATGGAGGATTCACGATAAATTGTTGTTCTTTTAATTTCAGAGTAGAAAGCCCCTTGCTGAAGTTGTAGTTCATGGTCTATTCCCAGCTTGGGTTAGTTGCTGTAGATGATTTATGTAGAGCATCCCGTCTGACCTAGATTAAGGAATGTAATGAGTTGGAGTGACATTATTTACCCCCTGAGCTCTGGAAGTTTTGGCTGATACTGAGTCATTACAGTGCTACATGCCCTCTGTATGCAATGGGGAGAGTCCCTGCCTCAGGGAGCTCTGTGCAATAGAAAACAGAAGAGGAGGACTGAAATGTCTTGATTAAAAACCACTTAGAGAGTCACTGAAAGAGCCAAAGTTTTCCTGGTTCCTTTCTGGCTCTCCACCACCTCTCACCAGCTGAGAACTGGCCTGCAGTGCTTTGAAGAACATCAGTGCTGGAAGTCCATCTACTGTCTGTCTCCCTCAGAGCCAAATATTGACACTGGCAAAAATCCAGTCCATTATTAAACACAGATCTGCAAACCCTTTATAGATTTGCTTACAGCTGCATGTAAATATGCTTTTCACAGAAGATTAATAGAACTACCACTATCTGTAAAAGGCAAGTCAATCCAAGAATCTGACCATTTATCCCGTTTTTGAAAAAAAGGCTTTCCTGACTTTTTTGTCAGGAAAGTGACTTCTTTTTTACTTTGCATTATGACAATTATGTAATTATGTTGCTGTTCTTAAGACTTTGAAAATTGAAAGCATGTAGGATTTATGTGAAATTGGTCTTTGCTGAGGCTCTACTGGGCCTTTCCATGAATTTGAGTGACATTTATTTGTATGTTGATATGTTGAAAATATGACAAAAATGTGTTGCTTGGGCTATGCTTCTGTAGTGCTCATTCCACCTCCTGATATATAATGGGTAGAGCAGAGAACTGTGGGGCAAAAGTCTTGGTTCTTCTTCCTTCTTCTGATGCCAAGTGTGACGAGGCTTGGGCAAATCACCTCAGCTGGTGCGTTTTTGAAGATGTGCTCAGAACCAGCCGAGCATTCCTGCTAATCTGAGGATGGCTGATGTTTGGGGAAGTGTGCAGTGGTAAGGATCAGTTACTAGTTCTTAATGCAGGGTCACCCCATCCAGGCACGGGAAAGCTTTGTCTCAAACCATTGATGTAAGCTCCTTTCAGAATGGGTAGCACATATAGCTCAGCTTTCCAAAGGCTCTCCATTTTTCTTGAGGCCTTGATGTGTTTCTCAGAGCTGCTGATCATCAAAAGTGTTGATGCTCAGTGCTGGAGGAGGCAGAGCGTGGTGGGGCTGGATTCAACTCCAGTTCTTGGTACCTGGGCTGGGGACCCTTCGCTCCCTGCTACTCGAGGTTGACAGTCAAGTAACAAGTCAAGGTGACTTTTAGGGTTGTTTCCACTGCCCAGGTTCTACCGTAGTGTCTGGGATCTCTCACTGGCTGTCTCTGGACCTTCAGTGTACATCAGCAACAGGAAACTTACGGCTCAGACATTTTTACATACATGTATATGGTATTGAGGATATCCAGATCTTCCTCCTGCTTCATGACAAGCTTTTGACTCTTTAGTTCTTTGGATTTCCCTGTGGCTGTTCTTCCTTCAGTCAGGGGTTGTTTTCTCCTCGTTACTCCCCAGTGCACTTAGCTGAATACCAGCAACCTGTATCTCACTGTGCTGAAGGGTGACAGAGGCTGCCAAAGTACAAATTGTGGCCAGGCTGAGTTATTAAATCTGTAGGATTATGTAGTCTGACTAATCCACAAGTAATCCCTGTCCTTCTGCTGCAGGCTTACCGATACCTCACCCCATATACCCCCATCTGCATTGCAAAAGCTGTGAAGAACGCGTCGGAAACAGAAGGCATGAGAAGAGCACACGTAAGTGAAGCCTTGAGAGTCTCCTTGCACATGGCAACAGGTTTGCTTTATGTTTAGGGAAAGAAATTACATTTTCCTTTCAGTTTTAATGTTATGGATAAAAAAGCAAATAAGAATTTGGATGAGAGGATAAAAAAGGCTTTCTGTCAGACATCCACTGCTGTTGAAGCAGGTTTTTTGCTTGTTTTGCATTCCCTTGAAGAACAACATTTGCAATAGTGTGAGGAAACAGCCTTTCTCTGTTGGAAGACCATGCAGACTTGAGAAGTGTTATTTGGAGTGTGGGCCCTTAAAGGGATGTTCTTTCCCATTTGCTAGTTCTGTTTTCTTTGTCAGTGGAGTCTTAAAATTGTTATCACTTGAATAAACAGAGCCTAAAGAACACAGAGAAATTCTTCAACACATGGTGAAAAACACAGGCCAAGATGTTCAGAAGCAGCCACTGGCCTCGAAGCACTCTGTTTTTGTCCCATCATCATGACACACTGGAAACAAGGCTGATTTCCCAGGAAGCTTCATATTTTCAAGCAAAGAAGCTGCCTGTGAAATAGGTTTATGGTGGGGCTGGTCTTTTGTTTATTTCCTGTTAGTTTTTAAGCAGCAGTTTTCACAACAAGAGAAATGTGCCAGTTGAAGCAGAGCTGGGAATTTTGAGCTTGTCCCATATTTTCTTTTAGCTTCTCGGGAACTGTTACTTTCTATTTCATTGCTTTTTTCTCCCTGTTAGTTAAGGGGAAGTAAAAATAGTTGTACTGAGCAGAGGCACTTTGTCACCTGCCACCTGAGGACAAAATTGTGCCTTGCTCTTGTACATGTGCCTCCTGCTTCTTGCCTCTGCATGCTGCAAGCATGTAGTAAAAAAGGAACAAAAATGGGGGCCATCATGCAACAGAACCAGAAGCTGTGTGACAGAGGCTGTGGTGTCCATGTGCCCAAAGGACACGTTCCACTGTCATATCACCAGATGTTTTGTGTGGTTACCTTCTGCTATCTGAAATGCCAAAACTCGTGTGTTGAAGCAAAAGAGTCTTGAAAGTCTTGTGTGGGGTAAAACCAGTATTTGCTCAGTGCTTGGTAATTCTTCACAGTAAGATATGTCCCAGCAGCAAACCTTTATTAATGTTTATTTAGCTGTCCAGATACATTTCCAGTGCTTATATTAATGACAGGATGCAAAACCCTGAAAATACCTCTTAGATCATCTCTTAGTTTGTGTTTTGGAAACTTGCAGGTTTGTTTTGCATCAAAACCTGGTTATACTGAGGCTCGATAAATCTCTGTTTCCACTCAATTCCCTTTTCTTGTGCTTATGTAGATTAAAGATGCTGTTGCCCTGTGTGAGCTCTTTAACTGGCTGGAAAAGGAGGTATTGTATTATTTTTTTTTAACTTGAAGGTTTTATTGCTGTGTACAATTATTCATTGGCATAAACTTTTTGCTAGTCTTTATAGTTCCTTTGCTAAAAGTGGGGAAACAGCTGGGGGTTCATCTGGTGGAGTTTTTTTGGGGTAATTTTTTTTTTTTGATGTGGATTTAAATCATTCTTTTATCAAAGGCTGAATGAATTTTTTGGAAACATGCTCCCATTCATTTTACACAGAACAAAGCTAGAATAGGCTTAGTGTAGTGTTAATACTGTCTTGTACTGGTTTGGTGGTGTAAATGATGAAATAATATCCTGCTTGATAGAATACTTTGGAATTATTGTCATGATAATCAGGGTTGTCTGGTAGTATGAACAGATTTGGCACTTATGAATGGAGAGGTGTAGTGGAGATAGAATAAAAACAAATTACTTGTGTATTCACTGGTTTAGAAGTACATAGTGAAGGAGCAGAGTGCCCAGTGTTACACACCAGCTTACTAAGCTGTGTTCCTTCTATGCTACTGCATGTCTGAGTCCATTAGCTTTATTTATGGAAACGGCTTGATGACTTCCAGAAGGTGCCTTTTTACATGTCTGAGTACCTCAAGAAGTCTGCCTCAGGGGTTTGAAATCTAGCACCTGCCCCCTTTGCTTGTTATCTATTCCTGGGGAAGTTGCGTCACAGGTTTTAATTTATCAAATGCCTAAAGTGAAATTTAACATACTTTCTTTTTCCTGCAACTGCTTCCATTCCTGATTTAAAAGCATAACATTTCTAATACCATGGGGTATTTGGAGAGAACTGTTCAAGCTTAATGTAACCCATCTGTGAGGAGATGTTGCCTTGTGAGATGTTATTTCTGTACATATCTCTTAGTATTGCACTAACTACTCCCTAGTCAGGATTCAGCAATCCTGCTGTGACCATCTCTGCTTCCTGCTTTTCACATGCCCTGCACAACATTGCTAGGTTTGTGTTTGTCATTACTGAGGAATGAGGACAGAAAACTTGGAAAGAGGACCCATCCAGACTGGATTTCATAACGCACAGGCAAGGCCCAGTGCTTAAGCATATAGCATTTTCTTTGCTTGTTGGTGCACTAATTGAACCCATCTCTTTGCCCACTAGGTTCCAAAGGGAACAGTAACAGAAATAATAGCTGCAGACAAAGCAGAGGAATTCCGCAGGTAAAAAGTAAATCCACTCTGAGGAAGTTTCCTGGGTGGTGTTTTTATCCTTTGTTTTTTATTCTTTAGAAATCCATCTCACTTGCAGATATATTTTACCTGAGGACAAACCATTACTACAGGATTTCTTTGAAAACTTGAATGAGTTGTGAAGAATTGGGTCTCTTGGGAGATACAAGTCCCAGCCCACTGGATCCTATCTGCTTTTGTTTTGAGATAGCAATGAGGAGTGCCGCAGGTTAGCCCTCTTAAATACAAGAGAGTTGCTTTCTTACCACAGAGGAATTGATGTAAAAGTTAGATTTCCTCTTCTGATGGAGAAGGAACACCTTGAGAGTTACTCCCACGTGTAGGTCAGCAGGTCCTCTAAAATGCCTCTGAGTAAATAAGTAGCAAAGCAGAAAATGTTCAGCACATCTCTTCACTAGGTGGTTTGGGTGGTGAATTTTCTGTTTTTCAAAGGAAAGAGTAGAGATGGAAAGCAGGTTTCCACTTGGTTGGGAGAAGAGGGCTTCAAATTGTCCAATTCTTCTACCCAAATGTGCTTGCCCAGATGGCTTTCATGGCCAAGGGCAGGGCTGAGGTGACGTGAAGATGAGGATGGGGCACTCCAGGTGCCCCAGGTGCCTGGTGTGCTCCTCTCACTTTTGCTGTAGTGATCACAATCTTTTCTTTCAGTCAACAGAAAGACTTTGTTGAATTGAGTTTTGCTACCATATCAAGCACAGGTCCAAATGGAGCCATCATTCACTACAAGTAAGAGAAACACAGCGTCTCCTTTCATCCTTCAGCAAACATAGCTGGAATGAGTGTCTTGCTTCTTCATGGAGTCACAACAGAGTACTCCAGGGAGATGCTGCTTGCTATCTTTCTTTATTCTGCACTTACTAAATAAGGACCTTTCCCTGCTGGCAACATGCATGTATTATGATGCTGATCTGCTCGGGGCCATAGAAAAGGGCTATTTTGGGGCTAGAAGTCTGGGAAGGACAAGTATAAAGTGCAAACTGTTCTGAAATACGTCCAGGAACAGATGTTGAGGGTTTTGCTGGAAGCAACAAAGCTATTCTCTGTACTGTAGTGCTATTTGTAGTATACAAATACTCTCCTCAGTATGATCCCTGGCTCAGCATGTGTGGGATTGCCATCACTGCCACAAGAAATCAGAGCTGACACATCCAACCTTGCACTTAATATAGTTTCTGAACTGCAGATGTGGGCTGGACACCTTAAAACTGTGGAACAAAAAACTTTGTGTTTAACTGAACAGGCCAGTTCCTGAGACCAACAGAACGCTGTCTGTGAACGAGATCTACCTCCTGGACTCAGGAGCACAATACAAGTAAGTGGGATGAATGGGGTTTCTGCTCCCAGTGACCCCTGCAGGGTCAGCTCAGTTGCCCTGACGATCAAGGCATTGTGTAGTTTTGAGGAGGACAGCAGATTAGGGCTGACAAGTCATGCTGGGGTAAAGGACAAGATGTCAAGGTGCAGTTCCAGTCTGAGTCCCATTCCCAGCGGGATGGGAGCTGTGCTTTAGCTGGTGGTGTGTTTTTGTGTCTGTTGCAGCTCTGCACACCTGGCACACTGGTGTTAGAATTGCTGGAATGGGGAGCAGGCCTGATTACCCTGGCTTAGCCTTACTTGGACTGCCTATACAGCAGCCTGCACAGCTGGGTGAGGCACTTACCCTGCCAGGATCTGCCCTGGGGGCAGATTTGTCTGATGTTAAAGTTAGAACAAGGTGAGAGAAAAAGAGCAGGACAGCACTGCCCTATCTCTGCCTTTCCAGAGAGACTTCGAGAGTCAGATTTCCTCGTCCCAGTGGCCACTTGGATTTTAAGTTTGTTTTTGGGAGGGCATCATGGTTGAAGATTCACTCAGTACTGTTTTGACAGTGCCATTCAGTGGCCTCAGTTCCTTTACTGTGGAACTCCATAGAAAACTAACTCCATGGAAAATGAGAGAAGCGATGTTTTTAACCAATGTAAATAGATGAGAAGTGGCTTGTTCAGGAAGATACAGGACAAGCCTGGCTGCTCATTTGAGATGAGCTTTGTCTTTAGAGCTATGCCTTTTTGTTATGTCAGTCAGGAAGAGCTTTGAAAAAGAACCATACAGACATCCTTTGATAAGATTTTTACAAGGAGATCTTTTTTCCTCCCCTCCGATGGCCTAATTAACGATTTCCTTAGTGCCACTATGAAAAGCAGCCCTTTGAATACAATATAATCTGGACATCAATGGCACTTACCACAGCATTGTGACAGGGATGCTTTGCTTGTCCCTGCTGAGAAGTTAAACCGTGGGCTCTTTGTGACCAGGGCCTGTGTGTGCTGGGGAAGAGCCCAGGGACAGGAGCGAGCATCTCAAAGGGAACTTGTTATTTCAAGAGCCATTGTGTTTTTGACAGCAGGCTCGAAATGCTGCTTGTAGAAGGAACTTTGAGCCAGTTTCTGACATCTCAGACTAACCCCTATCCCAATGCAGGATAGTTTGTAGAAATCTTAGCCCAAGACATTCTGAGGATGAAAGGGGTATTATACCCTCTTACACTTCCCTTTCCTGAGATGGTAGCCGTCATTTGTGCGTAAGTATATATTTTTAAGCAGTTGATGAATCATGTTCCATACAAATAGGCTAAATTTGGCCTGTTCTCAATGGACAGGTACCAGTTGCTGAACCTCAAATTAGCATCGTTTTTATGAGCAGTTGAGATCCTAATTTGCGAGGAGCTTTGGGATGCTTATGGTTGAAAGATAACAGCTTGAATTGTAATTCATTATTGCAGCATCTGGGGCATTGTGTTCAGGAATTTTTGAGATTAAGAACTGTTACATCATCAGGCTTGTGTAGCACAGAGCAGATGACTTTAGGAGCTTGGTTGGTTTGCCGCAGTGTGACTGGCTTTTCTGTGTATTCTCACTTTGATCTTCCTTATTCCCCCATCCCTTTGCTTCCTGCATCTTTGTTTGCCTCTGAAGAGATGGTACAACAGATGTGACTAGGACAATGCATTTTGGCACACCATCAGCCTATGAAAAGGTGAGTTGGCATCTCAGTGTGGTTTCTGATCTTGCCCTCATTGTTAGAGATACTCAAATTAGTAATATGCCCTCTTGCTATGTAGTCAAAGTGCTTTATCAAGTACCATTTATTTACTAATATGTGACAGCATTTGGATAAAGACTGAAAAGGAGACTGGCAGACTTTGGACTTTCAAAATACAAACTAAGTGATTGAGAGAATCAATACTTTTCTATCTTAAAATGCACAGCTCTCATCTGCAAAACGACATGGCTCCTCTAAGAAATAATAAAATCAGCAGGCTGAGGATAAACATCACTGGCTTGTCCAACATGGGAGTTAGGGGGATGTAATTTAGTGCAAAGCTTAGTATCTTATGCAAGGCTCCAGTCGGTGTGTACCATATAAAAAATCAGTCTCAGACTTCACTTAGAAGGTCTGTGTTGGAAATTCAGCAATGTAATTTTGTTTATTTTAAATTGCTTCTTTAATTAAAACTAATTTCATCATTATAGTTCACTTAGTGACAAAAATATGCTGTAGGGTATGCTCAGGAAGTAAAAGTATACTCATAGAGAAAATCAAGCATGTAGGTCAGGTGAATCCTGCTGCTAAACCTGCTGCCTGGGTTTGTGACGCACTTCCATAATTATCGGAGAAGAATCTTCAGAGTAATTTAAACTTTCTGCTCATGGTTTGCTTTGCCATTAGCAGCCACAGGAGAGCATGAGCAGGTTTTTCCAGATCCTCCACAATTTGCTACAAGATTCAGTCTTTCTTTCCATTCCTGAGGAATACAAAGTTTTGGCTTTCCCTGTTTGCTTATGGCACGCATTTCTTTGACAGGAATGCTTCACCTATGTCCTGAAGGGACATATAGCTGTGAGTGCAGCCATCTTCCCGAATGGAACCAAAGGTGGGTTGGTGAGTTGGAGTGTTTTGACCACAGCAGTGACCTCTGAAGAACCATTAAGTTGTCTGAGAACAACATTATGGTTGACAGGTCTAGATGTTTTAGGCAAATGTTGATGTAACTCTCTATTTCCATCACAACAGTTTGGATTCTGGATTACTGATGCTTTCTCTCTCATTGTCAATCAGTGCTGGAAAGTCTGAGGGGGAAAGTCTGAAGGGTGTTTGAAGTGCTCTGATTCTGAGGTGATAGTGACTTTGATCAGTCAGTGGCACTCTAGCACATCTGTGGCCTTTCTGTGCTTGGATGTTGTCTTTATTCTTTACTAATGGCCCTGTCAAAGCAAGAGGTCACTTTCCAGCTTCAAAAGGACTGGCTAATTCTCTTCCAGTTATTGTGAAATCTCTTGTATCAGTGGGAAAATGACACACAAAGGAGCTGTTTTGATTTTGTGCAGGAAAAGCTGTGACATACATTCACCTCTGGTGAATTTGTTGCAGAACTATTTTCTCCCTGGTCACACCTTGTATGAAACCACCTCGTTTTAGAGTTTTCTTCAGTTTGCATTCTTGGATGGGCAAGTTATAAAAGCAGCTGCATAGGTGTACGAGAAACCCAAACTGAAACTGAAGGATGTCTTAACTTGGTATATGGGCTTGGTGTTCACATGCAGGTAACATAAATTCTGTGCCCTCTGGCCGAAGCAGTCTGAACTGATTGGCCATCCAGGCAAGAAGTATGGCTGATTAGTTCACCAAATACAAGTGGCAGATCTCCTACTTTGAGTTTAATGAGTTTAATGAGCTATCTCCCTTTAAGAAAGGTACTGAATTCCCTGTGGGAGAGGTTAACCACTAGATTCTTTCCTGAAAACACCAGTGGAGCAAGCAGCAGTGCAATGTTTCTGTTGCAGACCATTTTCTGAAGACCTCTGTAACAGGAGACAGCAAGGCTCTGTAGCTGATAAAGGGCTTGAATGTCAGACCCGCCAAATTGGCCCTATAACTTCTTACCAATCAATGACTTATCTTTGGTTGATTGCAGGGCTCTTTGAGGAGGTGATTGTATTTTTTTTTGTTGGGGTTTTTTTGCATGTTTTCCAGGTTTGAACGTTCAGTGTGATTACCAGCTTCTTTGAGAGAGCCTTACTTGATTAAATTCTCTCTCTCTCTGTCTACAGGTCACCTTCTAGATTCCTTTGCCCGCTCTGCCCTGTGGGATTGTGGTTTGGATTACCTGCATGGGACAGGACATGGAGTTGGCTCTTTCCTAAATGTACATGAGGGTCCTTGTGGCATCAGCTACAAAACCTTTGCAGATGAGCCCTTGGAGGCCGGCATGATTGTATCTGATGGTATTCAGCCCTGGTGATTCTCTCTGGTTACTGGGGAGGGGTGACCGAGCTCTTTAAGATGCAGAGGGAATAAATTTGATAGTGGTGTAAGCAAAGGTCAGATCAAAAGTTTTGGTCTGTCCTTCTTGTTATTTTAATTGTCATTTAAGCTCTCTAGGTAAAAACCTTCATTTTAGCTCTTTCACCTTCCATGAAGCACCTTTGCAGTCAGGTGCTGCAGGTCTGCTTGCTGCTCTGTGCAGTGCAAACCTCAGGAGAGCTGTGCTCCTGACCAGCCCGGCTCTGGCATGCTATGGAAGAAGAACTGGCTGTGGTACAGGGTGGACACTAAGCTTTCAGGAGCTAGTCTTGTCTTTGCTATGGGCTGTTTGAGGCAGCTATTAAATCTTTACATGCCTTATTCTTCCAGTAGTAAATTAACAGCCTGCTCAGAGACTGACTTACCTTCCTTCAGGGCTGCAAAGGCCTCTCAGGGAGTCAGGGGAACACTCTCTATAAGAAGTGTTTTACAGAAGGAGTTACCCACCTGCCTCTCATAAAGATATCAGCATTTTCAGAGTTTCTGGTATTTGGAACACATGTATTCTGTGCTTTCTCTTGACTTGCAAGGAGACTCTCTGCAGCTCGAGGGCTGTCTGTCTTGTTTCTTTTCTTTTTGAGAACTTCTGCTGTCACCTTGCTCGGGGCTTCCGTGCAGACTAAATAGAGTCAGAAATTTGTTTGCCTCTGTGGTTTCCTGATGTCAGGATTGCTTAGTGACTTCAGTGGACTAAAGCCATAGAGGGGAAGTTTGGCCATAGGGAATAAGAACTTGTACAATGCAGCCATGTGGCTCAGTTAATTACTGTCTGTTTCTGCAGAGCCTGGGTATTATGAAGATGGTTCCTTTGGGATCCGAATAGAAAATGTCGTCCTTGTGATCCCTGCTGAAACCAAGGTAAATGACCTACTCAAGATGCACCTTTCTCCACAACTTGCTGGTTGTAAAACTGGAACTTGAGGTGGGACCATGCTGCAGACAGTTGAATCCTACCCAAGATTCCTGGTCTCCAAAACTCCACACTGCTGAATGCTGACTTTAAGTTTCCCTTGCTAATGGGGACACAGAAGACAGTTATACTTCTGCAGAGTTTCTATAGGTTGAAATGTGTGTGTGTGAGTTGTTTTAAAATGTTTTATGTCTGGATAGAAAGATTGGAGTCATTGCTGTAGGGTTGGTTGATGTTCTCAAGGTGGGATTTTCCTCTCTGGTAGAGTCTTCAGTGGTATTAGAAACAAAAGTACAGACAGATTTTGATACTATAGTTGCCAGCTTGGCTGGGCTATGCTTTTAGAAATGCCAAGCTGAAAATGATTATATAATCATCAAGCTAAAGTTCTGTACAGCTGTGACCTGGGACATGGCTCTTAGGAAGGGACCACTGAAAGAAATAACTAAGGTTTATACTGGGATTCTTTGCTTGAGCTGGAAGAAAAGTGCTGCTGTAAGTTGCTACCCTCTCATCATAATGTTTCTTGGGTGGTTCTGTGGTGATGACACAAACCAAGGAGCAAGTGTGATCTGGCTGGAGCTGTTTCTAAAACTATATAATCCCTTTCTCTTTCTGCTGCAGTACAATTTCAAAAACAGAGGGAGCCTGACTTTTGAACCCTTAACCCTGGTTCCAATCCAGACGAAAATGATTGGTGTTAATTTGCTGACACAAAAAGAGGTAAGTAAAACAGGTTTGCATTGCTGCCTTTGCAGAACCACCTTGTTCTGCAAGGGCCAATGGCCTCTGCTCCATTTCACAGATCTGGAGAGCAGTCCTCAGCACTGTGACTTATTTTAAAACTTCATGTATCTTTGAGTGGGAGGGTGGACTAAACAAGCTTTTCAGAGGTCTTTCCAATCTAAATTATTCTATGATGAAGGCAGCAAGGATCCTGATTATTAGGTAGTTTTGGTAGTTCCTTTGATATGATATTTGCCACTGTCATCTCTTTTCCTGCTCCTGCCTTAATTTGCTTCTCTTGGACTATCATGCTGTGTCCCCAGGGACGATAGTGATGATTGTCCCATCATGTTGTTGGTATCTGCTTGTGACCACAGTCCCATTCAACCACACCCAGTTCAGTACCTGTGAACTCTGAGCAGAGTTCTGTGATACCTGCTCAGCAGCATTTATTTCCTGAATAACTTCATACTCTAAACTTTCTGTTTAGGTCTGTCACTACCTTCTTGTTTCATCCTGGTTTTCTACCATACTCTTTATTTTTCCTCAACACATCCTCCTTTTCATAATTATAGCCCTGTTTGCATTTCCATTTGCTTAAGGGGCTGTGAAGGGTACCAAGATCTGCCCTAGGATTACCTGTTCAGATCAATAGGGCAGTTTGTCCCTCAGGAGTGCATTGTCCATTTACAACTTTGCAAAGCTTATTAAACTGTGCCGAGGTAGCTGTTTGGACTTGCTGGAGGCAGTGATTTGCAGAGACTTTATTTGTCAGCTGAACTGAACCTTGGCTCCTCTGAAAACCGATGACAAATTGCTTCAGTTCCTACCCTCATCAAATTTGCAAGTCACTTCCATATAATAGAGGTCTGTGTCTTTGGGACAGGATTCCATCCCAGCCTAACACCTCAGACCCCAAGAGCACAAGGGCCTACAAATGTCTTTGGCTGCGCATAACTTGTAAGGACATGAAATCTTCTGTGTTTATGCTGAGTGTTACACCCCTCCCTTTCTCTAGTGTAACTGGGTGAACGACTACCATCAGAAATGCAGGGAAGTAGTTGGAGCAGAACTGGAGAGGCAAGGCCGGCACGAAGCTCTTCAGTGGCTCATCCGGGAGACGGAGCCTCTCGTCAGAGTCCAGTAGCACCACAGTTGTCTGTGGTGTGTAGAACACCAGGACTGCTTGATGTCCCAATAATCTACGTCTTCTTGGACCTTGGCACCACTGGGAGGATGTTCTTCAATTAACCTCTGGAAATCAGGAAGGGATTTCATGTAGTGTTTCTCACCCCGCAACACATGTAGGTAGTGTGGGGGTAAGGAGGGTTACTGTCTGAAAAACTGTTCGAGGGGGGAGGGTTTGAGCATGGAAAGCAAACAGAATAAACGAGCACATTGCCTTTGAAATAGGGGTCTTATTTCAATAATGGTTCTAAGAGGCAATACTGGAATATTTTATACTGTCTGATTTTTCACTGTGTAAACTCAGTATTTTTGCATACTTGGGTTCCAGTTGCTAAGATGTTACACACACAGCAGGACTGATTACTGAATAAAAGATTCCAACCCGCTGTTTGCTCCGTCTGTCTTAATCTTGCACCCGGTCACGTGTTGGGTTTGACAGCCTGAGGAAGGGCAAGAACCTGATCGTTCCACCCTTATCTGTGCATCCAGCTCAGGCAGGGAAGAAATATATATAGGACTTCCCTGTACCAGGCTCTGGGCAGATGTTATGGAGAGGTCTAGCAGGAGCAGTGAGTTCTGCTCCGTGACAGGTCCTGGAAGGATGTGGAGACACTCGGCAGAGGTTTGTGTGTGCAGAGCACCCTGACCAGTGCTTCTGTCTATTGTTACGGCTTGCTGAGTACTCACATAGCCCGTGGCAGGGCAGGATGTGTGGGCAGTATCGTGGAATTGCAGTTCTTCCTGGACACAAAGAAATTATTAGTTAAAATAAATAAATATGCATACAATGGACAAAGGAAGAACTGCGACTTGGGCTCAGCTGGCGCTGTGTGGTGCGCAGGGACACCTGGTGGTTCAGCGAGGTGATGCAAGCTGAACGCTTTCTGAAGTCATTCTTAACGTTTACACCTCAAAACTCAAGTTCAGTATTAGATGTAAAAAAACCAATCAGGTATCAGCAACTCAAATTCCTGATATTTCAAAGAAATTTTCTCTGCAAATGGAAATGTTTGTGTACATCATTTTCTTCCCGTCGCCCCCCAAGAATTTCTGAGGAAAATACTAATCTCTGTTAAATGGCATGAAATTAGTATTTCCACTGAGTTCTGTAAAGTGGAAGCAAGGTCATCTACCCAGCCAGAAAAGTATTGGGAAAGCAAGGTTTCCTAGCTGTGTTATCCAAGGAGGTGATAAAAGTGCAATAAGTGCTTTAAAAGTTCATTTTGACATCCCAGCCTCTGCAGCTGGGTACAAGGCTTTTGAGGTAAATAGACCATTTCTCCTTGAGCAGAGGGATTCACATTCATTTATCACCAGCAACAAGTGCTCCTTCCCTCCATAAGCCAGGTGACTGCTAGGCTTCTCCACAGTCACCCCTCCTTCCTCAGTCTCTGGGTATTACCTTAAGCGTGCCTGGTAGCAGTAAAATTCAGTTGTTTTTTAACTTAGATGGCTCATAACTCACCTATAATGAAACCCCCACCATTGTTTCAGTGATTATTAAACTGTCCCTTTCCATGACAGCTCTCAGAGCAAGTTTTGATTTACCCCAGGCCGCTCTTAAGAAGAAAACTTCTGAGAACACCATCACTGAGGGCCTCCTCAGCAAACCCATCAAACCAGCCCAATGTTCAGGCTGCACACAGTGCATCAGCTGCCCAGCAATGATGAAGGGCTGGGGTGTGCCATGGGGCACTGGTGCTTAATCCTGTGTTTCTTTCAGCAGATAGTGACGGTGAGAGCCAGATGGTTGGAGCAGTCAAATATTAAAGCTCTCCTGGGGATCAAGAGATACCATCCTTGTTCCTTTGCCACTTCCCTTCCTGAGGGGTCTCCTCTGGGTGGTGTGAGCATTTTGGAAGATGCTCATGGTATGCTGAATGAGGCTCCTTAGTCATTCAGGCAACTGTCAAAAACACCTGCTTGTGGTCTGGATGCCTGGAGGGGACCTGTCTTTTCGCAGCACCATCTCCTTGCACTCAGTGGGGGTGATTTGGCTGCTGGTGCTAAGGATTACTGAAATTTATTTTTGTTGAACTTGTAGCAATTCACACCTTGTTCCTGGAATCCACTGGTTTCTTTTTGGAGAGGAAACTACAGGCCTGAACATCTGGCAGTGGTATCTGGAGATCGGGAGTTAAATAACTTGCATGGTGTCACTGCCCTTAGCTTGTTTTACATGATTAGGACAAAACTCCCCATGGCTTTGGATGTAATAAAAAAAAATGAAGCAAGAGCCTCTGGAGGGTAGAAATATGAACTGTGTTAGTGCTTAATTAAGTTGCCTATTAACAGTTGTGTAGTGGCCTGGAAGAATTTTAATGTACCAATTAAAGCACGGAGCTATCTCCTCAGCTTTCCACCACCTCTGGGGACGCTGTCAAGAACAGGGAGCTTGCAGATCAAGTGCTGTTTATTTTGCTGCTTCCAGCTTGTTAAAAATTGTTCTAAATTTGGGATGTGGCAGATGCCCACAGACGTGT
The DNA here is from genome assembly GCF_022539395.1 of Myiozetetes cayanensis. Lineage (NCBI taxonomy): Eukaryota > Metazoa > Chordata > Aves > Passeriformes > Tyrannidae > Myiozetetes > Myiozetetes cayanensis. The sequence continues at coordinate 10,521,712 of NW_026086605.1, forward strand.
TTGCTTCCGCGAGGCAGTGGAGAGATGTCTGTCTGATGAAGATTAACATGGGAAAGAAACAGGGCTGTAATGCTGCCTGACCCCATAAAACCCCTCCTGTTTCTTACAGTTCCTCTGTGTTGCTGCAGGAGGAGGAGGGGGATGGAGGCCTTGGGGCAGCTCCACGCTGACAGTGGGGTGTGTTGGTTTGGCACATACAGCCTGGACAGCTGGTACGAGCTCACAGCAGTTGTTTGGAAGGGATGTGCCAAGTTATCCTGCCTGTTCTCTGGCTGTCCCATCACCGTGCCACACCACCTTTCAGCAGTTTCCCCCTGCTCTGTCATAAGCTGTAGGGATGGGAGGTTCCCCTCCAAACGGGCCTTGTGCAAGGTGGTTGGAGAACATGGCTACTCTGATGCCCAAGATCCTTCTGCTTTAGGAAGGAAAAAGAAGGTAAAAGAAACCACTTTTTTTTTTCAATTATTGCTTTTAAATTGCTTATCTTTTACTGGCCTGAGGGCTGGTGAAGGTTGCAGTGAAGTTGGTTCGTCAGGGCTGCCCACTGCCATGCTCCTGGAAGCATGGGCTACTGGAACACAGTGTTGCCCTGATCCTATGATGCACTGTCTGCAGATCAATCTCCATGCTCAGATGGCATTTGAATTAAAAAAAAATCCCATTCCATCCATTATTCACGTACCTGCTGATTGCTCGCTCTGGCTTCTGGTGTCAGGGCAGCATTTTGTGGGTGACCTCCTGTGTGTGTGCTTGGCTACGAGCCCTTTCTTGCAGCAGCCAGAGCCTGTGACTTCCATGCTCAAAGCTGCATAGGACTCATCCTGCTTAAAAACCAGTCTGGGGCCAGCATGTTGGAAACATCTCCCAAAACAGAACGTTAACCAACTGGCAGGAGGTTCTACTTTGATATCACTTCATCACCCCAGAATCATGTCAAGCATCCCTGGCTGGGTATCTCCAGAGCTGGAACAAATTCCCGCTCCCCCTGTGTGTCCTCTCTCCTGCACAAATGCTGCTGTCCCCTCTGCCTTGACTGGGAACTCAGAGTGTCCTTTACTTCCATTTGCATTTGCAGCACATCTTCCAATAAACACCACCACATTCCTCTTGAGGTTTTAATACAAAATAAGCTGGGGGATTTCAGACAAAGGTAGCCTTAGTTTGGAGCACCACAGTCTTCTAGGAAGGGATTTAAGGAGCTTGGAGTGGTTGTGAGAATATCTCTGCTTCAAATCCAAGCAGGCAGCTTGATAAGTGCAAAGTTAAGGAAAATGTCCTCTTCTCCTTGTATTCTATTAATATTTAGGGCTGGGCTTCAATTATTCATTCCTTCAGGGTGTGCTTTTATCATCTCAGTGCTGCAGAATTAGCTTGTGCACTGTCTCTGGGCACTCAGAAAAGACCTTTTTGCAATATTTGTGAAATTTCATATCTAAGAGGCCTTTTGCAAGAAAAATATATGCCATTATTCAGAAAGAGCAAATCTTCCCCATCCCCATCCAGAGCTTCTTCAAGACCACACAGAGCTGAGGCTCAGCAGGCATACAGGATCTGCCCTTGGCTGGAGATGGGCTAATCCAGCACTGCTTGGTTAGAGATTGGGTCCATTATTGCCTTTTTTATACAAGAACGAGGAGATGTTTGATGATATTAGATAGACCCAGATCAGTTCCATACACATCCACCACCCTTGGCACAGGCAGCTCGTTTGTCTGAGCGGTGGACAAATTGAAGTACGCTGTGATTAAATGCTCCAAATCATTGACATCTGCTCTGTAAATACCTGACTTGTTAACTGCCCATCTTCTTGCTGGGCCACAAAGCCTGACAGTCAGTTTGCTCAAATGAGGATAATCAGATCATATGGTTTTGAGTGGGCAGGGCAGGGTCTGGGAAGAATTCTGCTTTATTTGTCCAAACATTCTTTTTCTTTAATTAAGTAAAGCCAACCATGAAATTAGCATTCCCTTTCTCCCTTCAGGAACCTGAATGCCACTGGGAACTAAACACCTCAGCAGTCACTGCAATTTCAGAGTTGGTAAAAACAAGAGACAAACATAACATTTTCTTTTTTTCCCCTGCCTTTTCAAAATATTTTGTGTGGTTATTCTGTTCTAGGATGAGACCATAAGACTGTGAAAAGTTTCACTTACCAAAAACATGGAAAAATTATTGAGCTAAAAGAGTCGCATCCATCAAACATTTTAATTTTTATTGTTATAGAAGATGTTTTGTGAATACTGACTATTTTAATTAAATGTAAAAGACTGGATTAATTTTTAAAGTGAAGTAAAAAAAATGAGCTAGAAGTTTTCTATTTAGAACTTTTTGGAACAAGGCACTCTGGCATTTTTGAAACTGTTTGAAATATTTTTGACATAAACCTGATGAAACCTGGACTTAATCTCCTGTGCGGGCTGAATTTTGAAGAACTTGAACTTTTCAGATAAGAAACTCAAAAGCATAAAAAACCCCTTGAAGTCAAACATTTTGCTGAAAAAATGCTGCAGTGATTGCACTATTTCTGAGAAACAGGAGTAGCAGCTGAGATGCATCCAAGTGTGTGTTCATACTATCAAACAGGGCTAACACCTTGAGTTTGCTTTCTGCAGTCAGTGGAGACATAGATAATGCCAGGAGTGATGTAGCAAACTCTTGAGTTGAAGTGTCCTTTTTGACTTCTTGACTTCTCTGTTGGCTTGACAAGCAGACCAGGTTTCTTTCTCAGCCACTCCAGGCACATGTTTATAGGAATAAATAAACGTTGTCTTCAAGAGACAAGACTCTGGAGTGAAGTGCAAACCTCTCCTTGGCCTCAGGCAATGCTTCCCACTGTGGACCCTCACTGACCCCCTCTGGGCACAATGCTGAGGTGGCTGCCCACTTCTGAAAGGCTCACACCATTTACAAAGTTCTAAATTATTCAGATTTAAAAAGTGTTTTGATTTCAGACCAGTGGCACTGGGCAGCTCTGAACCGATCAGGTTTTGAACGCAGCTGGGTGAGAAATGCTGATCCAGGTGAGCAGCTTGATGGGCCATGCTTGCAGCCAGCAGCTGTTTGGGCATCACTGCTGATGCTCAGACCTGCTGTGGCACCTGCGGGCAGGGAGCACCATGTGCCAGCACAGACCAGTGAGCAAACTGCATCCCACCCCAGCTGCCCACAGCTGAGCTACGGGAACAGGTGTTTTGTCTAACCTCTTCTCCAGATTATGGCAAGGCAGTTTAAAAGAGTTCAGCACCCAAGGCAGAGACATCAGGTGCTGTTACTGTCTTTGGGTTTCCCACAGGGGAATAAGGCCAAATGTTTCTGCTTGGCAAAGCAAATAACCCTGGGCACTGATGTTTCTGCATTTCCTTTGCTGAACACTGTGGGTACCAATACCTGCAGTGCAGGGCATGGGATAGAGATGTCTTGTGCAGTTTTCTGTTCCAGGGTGGAGGTGACAGGAGGCAGGTGTCTGGGCTGTGGCTTTAAAAGTAGCTCCTCTTTACAAGTGCACTGTTTAAAGATACTTTTTGTTATTACCACAGGAGCAAAGTTGGGTGTTTCCATAACAGCATAAGGTGAATATCATATGTTTGCCCCACAATGGGCAGCAACACAAACGTCTTCCTGTACAGGAGGCAACAGGTAAGATGCTGGCTATTTTGGGGTAATCAGCCCCTTATGAAGCCAGGCTGCAATGTAACATCTCCTGCAAAAAGCTCCCCTGAAAGCATTGTGAAAATGTGAGCAGCCTGATGGAGAGATACACAGCTCCCTCACCCTTCCTCACAGGGTCTTCCACCAAAAGCTGCAAACCTATTTTATATCAAAGGCTCAGCATAGCTACAAGGAGGCTCAGTGGGACTCAATTTTTCATTGTGAAATATCGATAGAGACAGCTTTTTTGCATGCTGCCTCTTGCTCCTGCAGCACAGGCTGTAATTTCTTGTCAGCTCTAGATTCTGCAAGAAACCCCAGCTGAGCACCAGGGAGGTGCCAACATTAAAGAGGGGGCACCGTGGGCCCCGAGAAAGGGGTGGAGAGCAGGAATGGTAAGTGGCAGTAAAAGCTTACAACCATAAATTAATGTTGCTTTTACCTATCAGCTCTCGGTAAAAATAAACCTTGAATCCTACCAGGCGTAGCTGTAAAAGTGCACGGATCTTGCTTTAATTATCAGCTGAGCACACTGCGCTCTCTGCTGCTGTCCATTCAGCTCATTAAACAAAAGGTGGAGATAATGTGAATCCAACACTCTAGCAAGGGGTGTTGGCACTGTCAAAGTGTGGGTGGTCCCCAGGGAACAGCCTCATCCAGGAGCACCCCCAGTTTTATCAAAGTAGCCTGCTATGTCCTGCCACTCCTACTCTGGGGTGGAAAACAGGCTCCAGGGCAGGGATCACCCATCCTCCTCTGCCTGTATTCTTCCTCCTGAGCCATGCCAGACATCTTAAGAACAGCTGGGACACCCAGCTTTTTCTTGAACCTGAAGATATGAAGTTAATCTTGCAACATGTGTGAACACAGGCTGTTGTGCAAGACCTGGATAAATGGGAAAACTCTTGAAGAAGTAGGAGGGTTTTCTGCAAGAGAAGTACTAATAATAGTACAGCCTGTCTAGAAGGTGTTCTAGCTCCATTCATACAGTTTTCTGTGTACAGAGAGAGGGACATCACTCAATCACAGCTCAGCTAGTCTTTGTAGGCTGAAGTATCAGGGACACAGCAGGAGAAAAGTGTTCCCAACATAGGGTGGGAGGACTGTAAAAATCCAGAAAAGTTCCAGCTGTTGAATTAAGGGGAGACATGCAATGGCACCAGATAAGCACCAGAGTCACAACCAATCTGGTAATGACCCTGCAGTAGAGCAGGTTCCCATTAACTTTAAAGAACAAACCAAGTGAGCTTTATCCTGCTACGCCCAAGCATTTGAAAGTGCATTTCATAAACATAGAATTTCTAATACAAGCCATCCCACCATTAATAACAGCCTACCAGCATTACAAATTGTGCTGCAGATGCATGGTTTTGCCAGATTTGAAACATCAGCAAATTTAGTTTTAATCTGCTGTAGAGCTAGAAATAGGATGACACTGTTTTGCATTCAGTGCATTTATTGAGATGAGAAAACCAGCAGGCATTAATTTAAAGTGATTAATTCAGGAACATGCAAATGTGAAGGCTGCATGGAAGCAACAGACCATGTGTTGCAGAACCATAGTTTGGTTCCCTGGTTCCCCTGGGTTCACCACCTCAGAGCAAACTCTCTGTACACAGAGGAAAGGAGAATACTGAAGCAAAAGGACTGATTCCAGTGGGGGATCCAGGATGGGGTTTAGTTTGGCTCTCAGCTACCTGGGTGACAGAAACCCAGCAAGGAGGGGGATTTACAGGTGGTGGTGGGCAGTGAGTTGGACACAAGCCTGGCCAGGTGGGACACTTGGCCCAGAGACTTCTCGCACAAGATGTCTGAAACAAATCCTGCCCAAAGGGGAGCTCCTTGTATGAGGCAGGCAGTGTGACCTACCCCTGCTGCGTACATTGCATATTGAAAATGACTCTCAGCTATCTGTGACATTTTCACAGCACTTGACAGTGTGAAAGTGCTTTTAAAAGAGAAGAAACAGCCCAAGGAGAGGAGCCTTTCCACAGCCCTCCTCATTTGCTGGAGAACAGTCAGGGGACTTATGTGAGCTCTGCCCTTATGAATGGGGCAGAAGCAGATTCAAACCCAGCACAAATTGCTCTCAATTACCACCTGCTCCCCAGGCTCAAGATGACTTTTGGGAAGATGACAACCATAAGTCTCCTCCATCCCACTGGGTAGCCCCCACCAAGCTGAAATAAAGAAGTCACTGTATTGATTTGCCTTCCCCTTCTGAGGACCAAACATTGGCTTGTTCTGTCACACACACACAGACCAGCTGGCAAAGACAAACTGGATCATTAAGGCAATAAAAACAGTGAACATACAGAGAAACATGAAAAAAAGACCCTAGGATGTGTTCACATTTTATGCATTTACTGGGATAAAACCTCGAGTCTATAATATTAAATGAGAACTTCAAAGAGATGGTTTATGCTAATTTAATTAAAGGCAGCATCCTGTTTGAATTAAGGAGCTGAATTAATATTGTGCACACCCACTAATTTTACCTGCCATGGGTGTGCTTACTGTGTGTTGTCCTGATGTGCTCACAGTTTGTTTTTTTCTGGACAGAATGAGTATAACCCACCACCTACCTTCCCACCCCCAGTTAGGTAGGGTCAAATTTTACACTTCTAAGTCCCAATAGCTCACAAATTGTGTGTAAATACCATCTCTGGGCACCTGGGCACCAATTTATCCCCCTATGCTAGAGAGGTGGGAGTCCTTGCCTTCCTTTGCTTCCCATGTGGAAAAAAAGAGAGAGGTTTCTCAAAGAAGCCTGAAGTGAACAATTCCCCCCCTACCCTTTCCCGAAGTATGAAACAGGATTGAACTCTTCTGGGAAACAAATCAACTTGTTAATGGAGTTTGAGACATCATAAAGGTACCATAAGCATTTAGCTTCACACTTCATATGTTTATATCCTAATTTTGCTTTGGGCATATTCTCTTCCTTCATGTGTGTGGGAAAATCATCGTTCTAGAGTCATAGTAGGGTGTAATGTTGGAAAGTTTGACCCTTACATAGGTGCCAAAATGGAGCTTCACTAGCTGGCTGGCAGTGCCAGGGGATGGGGAAATCCATCTGCTGTTTGTGTGGAAAGATGCATCCAGCCACTGCTCTCCTCCCTTCCTACTATGTCTTCCCACTCTTGGCAATTAGAAATGGCAGGGGTGGATATTCTGGTTATTTATACAACAGGAACATCTTAAATCCTCAAAGCAGAAACAAACACCTCATATCCTTATGTGCTGGAGCTTGGATAAAAGCTAGATGACTCTAGGAAGTTTGGGCACAACTCAAACCTCAGCCAAGCTAACGGGAGAGTTTTGGTGAATCTCAAAGGGATATGGATCAAATGTTCTGAGTGTCCCACATTTGGATGCAGAAAAGAGCTTATGGCTTCTTTGTGCAATACATTGCAATGTGCTGAACTTTGAGAACGTGTTGAAGTCCCTCAAAGTTTCTTGGTAGCACCAAAGCTGCCAGAAAGCTTCTGAGATGTCGTGTCCTCACTGCTTCTATTTTGGCATGGCAGTGTTTGCGAAACAAGCTTGCTTTTCCTTCCCAGCCTGCATTATGAAAAGGGCCAACAGGCAATTAAAACATCGTTGGGTAAAACCTGGCGCTAGTTCATAATACTGATTTTGTGCTTAGATCTTCAAATCTTCTTACAAGGAGCTCTTCAAATGCTTTTGCCCTCTGAAAATTAGGCATAGAGCTTGAGTACATTGAAGATGGAGCTACTTGGGGCTGAACCTGCAGCCTTATTTGAACCCATCAGAATCAGAGGCAATTTGTTTGTCTGTTTGCTTCAATGGGGCACTGTCACTCTGCTTCAAAGTGCTTGGGCGTTAAGGGTGCCAAGAAAGTGGAGTTTCATTACTAACTGTGGGAATCGTGGAGGGAAGTGCATCTCTGAGGGCATGAGAATTGCCTTCCTGGGGAATAAGACTGTCATTATAAGCCAGACTAGGTGCAGTTTGGATGAGAAGAAAGTAAAATAGGAAAAAATTGCAGTATAAAGTTTCCTCTTAGTGCTCTTTTTTCCAGGCAGAGGAAGCACTAAGTGTAAGTGCACTAAATGGGCAACTGAATTCTAAGACTGCAGTAATACCTTCTGCTGATAAGTAATAAGAAGAGAAAAGCATTTGCTGGATGGCTCCTGTTACTCCTCACTATTGGGCTAAAACCGGCTTATGGAGCATGTAAGTGCCTTTGCGAAAAAACCTGCTTGTGTGCAGAGATGTCTCTGTTCTGCAGCACGCTGAGACACTTGGTCACGAGGCCAGTTCTGCCCATTAGCTGTGAACATACTGAAAATACTTACCGTGGAGAAAAGTATCCAGTCCCACATGAGGCGGCAAGACTGAGCTCTCAGAGAATCCAGGTGTCAGTGAGAACAAGGGATCATTGCCACCATCCAGGATATTAACATGGAACTTTTCTAAGAGTGTGTCACTGCTGGAACGTAGCAGCTCCATTCGTATGGTCCACAGAAGAGATGCTTCAGTGTTCTCTGAGCCACCACCCTCAGTGTTTAGAGAACACTCTGTGCTGCCTTATAGCACTGGCAGAAAGCTGGCACACTGCCCTTAGAGAAGGGCTATTTACAAACATCTGTATTCTGCAAACATGAGGACTAAGGAGCAGACATTTCTTCTTCTATTAAGGCTGAGATCCTCTGATGATAACTCCTATTTATGAAAGCTGGAAAAAACTAATATTCCAAACTGGGCATGAAATCTAGGCAGTACCTGGGACTTGGATTTACACTTAGTTCTGCTCCCCACCAAAGGTGTGAATGAAGCAAGTTAATAAGTTAATAACTTACTTGCCTGAGGAGTATGTAATGTCAGACCCCCAGAGGAGTTGGAAGGACTGCTCTCACCCCTCAAAATTTCCCGCTGGCTACCAGTTATTCTTTTATCATCACACTTTAAAGTGAAAACACTCTACATTATTCTCTATGACTGTATTGCAGAACATGACTTGGGAATGACCTGAATAGGAAGGTCTGACAGATTGCTTTTTCTAAAGACTCTTTAGGGAAAAAAGCAGACATGACCCTCTGCTAAATTACACCTGTGTTAAAGTAGTGCACTGCCACAGCCATTGACAGCATTGCACCTGGCTAAATGAGTGTGAAAGAAGGACTGGGACCAGCATCACATTATTTTCCACTTAGCAGAATTGCTACTTTCTCCCCTAAGTCCAGAGGGGGCTAGAAAAACTTCTTTGGTTCTGACCTTCTTCCCCCAGGTTTGACAGGTCATTAGAAATGTTGAATTGGCCATACCTTCAATCCAGTGCTTTGGGGCACTTGGAATGTAAATAGTATTCTAAAGATGATTTCGTTATTTTGGACTACGTCAGTGGGAATGTACTAGAAATGATTTGTGAGAAAAATATTTGAAGTCAATTTGTTGGGTATGAGATGCTGAGCTCATGAAAATCACTTTTGGATCATCCTCTGCCCCCTGCACTAAGTTCATCCATCCTTTCTCTGTTTTGCCTTTTCTTACCAAAATACTGTTGGTGTGGGAATTTGTAATTTGTGGCTGGGTCCCTGTTGAGGGGAGGTACTACAGATTCATTTCCTTAAGGCTGGGGTGGAATAGGATTTTCTGTTCATGAAAGTTCAGATTACTTGGTAGCCTGAAGACCTGCGTGCAGGCAGTGCCTTGTTTTGTGTTTGGGATGTGAAACCTGCTGATCCCCTCCCTGCTCCAAAGTGGAGGAGAAGGAAGGATGCTGTGGGGCCACACTACCACCGGCACTGCTGTAGTAGCAAGTAATCCTATGGCCCTGGACAGTGGGGTTATCAGCACTGTCCTGCTGCTCTGCTGCCTGACCCAGTGGGCTGTGCACCACCATGGGATCAGATTCCGTGTGGCCACCAATGAAAAACCCATCTTAAAACATAGAATCATGGAATTGTCTAGGCTGGAGAAGACCTCTAAGGTCTTTGAGTCCAACTGCCAAGGCCACCACTATGACCCTAATCACCACATCTACACTTTGAAATACCTTCAGGGATGGAGACTCCACCGCTTCCCTGGGCAACCTATTCCAATGCCTCACCAACCTTTTGGGAGGAAATTTTTCCTAATACCAATCTAAAACATTCCGGTGCAATTTGAAGCCTTTTCCTCTCTTCCTGTGACTTGTTACCCTACCTGGCTACAGCCTTCTTTTCAAGTGGAGAGGTCTCCCCTGAGCCTCCTTTCCTCCGGGCTGAACGCCCGTAGCTCCCTCAGCTGCTCCTCTCGACGTGCTGGTCCGGCGGTGTAAGGGCACCCCGGGCAGGGTGTGGGGTACCCCGAGCAGGGTGCCGGGCGCCAGGCAAGGCTCTCCGGGAGCCGCACCGGGCAGCTCTCGCTTTGGAGAAAGGAAAGAGCAGGAGCAGCCTCAGCTCTGCTCCAGCCGCCGCCGCCGCCGCTTCCCATCAGCAGAGGGACCCCTCTGACCGGGCATGGTGCTCGCCGGGGTGGCGAGCAGGGAGAGCCCTGCGAGGGTGCGGGGATGGACTGTGCTGCCGGCAGCACCCGCTTCGGCTGGCCCGAGAGAATGGCAAAATGAATCCGAGGAATCCGGTAAAATAACTGCCCGGAAGCTTTTGGTCTTTTGAGCAGCAAAGGTATTTATTTGTCGACGTGGGGAACAATGGGGGTTATCGCCACAAAGCACTTGTTCAAAGGTATTGGTACAAAACAGGGTAACTTATTCAGTCTAACTTGTATGATTATAACATCTTACATACATATTCATATGATTGCAACATCTAATCATACATATTGATAATAGATGGAGTATAGGCGGAGCTCGGGCGGAGCTTTTCTTGGCCCTCAATTCTGGGGGTACATCCGCCTTTCTTCATCATTGAGGCTGGGGTCTCTGTAGTCTTCCTCAGTATGGCCTCTCTAACTTGCCATTGTCTTTGCCCCAGTCACTGAAGCTTGGAGAGAGCCTTGGCTTCAGGCCTATTTCACCTATTCAAATGTCTACCTTAGCTTTCTTTGCCTTAATTTATGGTCTATAGACCCGTTGTATAATGTTTCTAGCCTTCTTCTTAAGATTAGGTCCAAGGAATGGAACAGAACAAATTTTTCTTTAGCAATTTAGGCAGAGCAGGTGTGGAGGGGCTTCTCTCAGCTGAGCAAGATATTTCAGTTAATTCTTTAGGCCTTGCTCTCGTTTCAAAACAGCAGGCTCAGCATGGAGATGCCAGACAGGCTGGATTCACCCCCGCTCCTCCAGACCCACACCTGTGTGTGTGCCTGTCAGGAATATCTGCGGAAGGTTTGGCAGAGATGCGATGTGTCCCAGACTCCACACACATCACCTGCTCTCTGCTGGGGTGAGCCAATATGGGAAAGAGCTGTGGACGAAGGGAAAACAGACGGGGGAGAAAGGAAAAAGTGAATAATCAAAAGTGAATAGTCAAGTCTTTCCAGTCACCTGCAGTTTAACACCTTTTACTGCTGAGAAGTGTTTGAAATTATGGAGGTAAAGGAGTCTTGATAAAACTGAGGCCTGTTACTACCAAACTTGTTCTGCAGTAGTGTTATTCACGATTTTGTGAACACCAAGGCACAAATATGGACTGATTACATGCAGGTTTAGGTGAATGCAGGAGTCTGGTCTCTGCTTGGAGAACACCTTATGTCTCTACTATGCTTACTATGCTGGTGCCTCAGTGAATGTCATCCCTGTCTCCATCCTCCCCTTCCAAAAAAAGAAAATAATGCCCCATCAATGTTCTGGAAGTAATAAATAGAATCATAGAATCATTAAGACTGTAAAAGATCTTTAAGATCATTGAGTCCAGCCATTATCCTAAATTAGCAATAGGAAAAAAAAGCAGAGCAATCAGAGGGCATCTACTGCATCCTAAAAAACTGCAGGGCTTCACTGTGCTAAAAACTGCAATTATTAATGTGACAGATAATGGGGTTGACTTGAAACCTTTGGTGAGGTCTGTAATATTTTTTTTTTCACCCCATCAGGGTTAAAATTTGGATTATGGCCTTGCAGAGAGCAGTTTTCCTCAGAGTGAGTGCAGCTCCTGGATTTGAAGAACAGGAACTCCCCAGCTTCAGCCAGCTCTGCGAATGGCCCTTTGGAGAGGAGTTTGCTGGGAATCTGCTCTTGCCTGACGGCCGCGTGCTCCGGCTGCGCCAACAGCTCCCTGGGCACCCCTATGAATTCTGCGCTGAAAATGCTTCACAAAGTTCTTGCCTTTCTGCTGTCCTTCAGAAACTGACAATTGGAGCAGGAAGAGTTTTTAGTGCATTGAACAAGATCTGTTCAGGAAGTCAAACAGTTTTTTCAGTTCGTCACTCCTCTCTCTTTGCAAAGGGTTTCCTTTCTTTCATAATTACCACGTGCAGTGTTGTAGGAGTGTCTAGGAGATGCTGAATACAGGTAGACAGACCACAAGCCAGAAGCCTTATATCCAGCTGAAGTGGAAGGATGGGTCCCTGCCCTGACTGCTTGAGTCATCTGTATTCATCTGTGCTGCAATAATCCTTCCTGCAAAGCCCAGCCATATGCCTTTGGTACAGCTGCGTGACTAATCCTTAAGTAATCGTTTATTTGGGGAATGTCACCTCTGGGTGTGCAATTTATTGGTCCATAACAGTACATTTTGAAGAGAGCAGGTTGAAATAATCCAATCAGCATTTCATGAAGGGGGATACGACCCCTTCCCCTTTTCTCCTTGTCCCCAGCAGACTACCAGGAGTGCACGTTGTGCATGTGAAGAGATGGGAATCTCAGTTTCAAGGAGATGAGGGGTATCTGAAGGCTGATTGCAGTGTGAAGGGCAGACCTGGGAGGAAACACAGGGAAACACAATGTGGGAAAAGCTGCTTTGCCTGGCTGTTGGAGCTGCCTGCTGTAGGGTGCTTTATGAAGTAATGGTGGGAGGCATATAACTGTGCCTTGAGTGGAATGCTCTGTGGCTTGAGAACATTTGGGCTTCTGTGTATGAGGCTGTGTCATGGCCACACTGTGCTGTATGAGTTACATGCAGCATAAGCATTTCTAGTACTCCTGAAATGTCCAGGTCATGATTCTCCAGGTATAGAGTTTTCTAGTGCTGGTTCCTCATGAGCTTTGGTGGCCTGGAGGAGCGTGGCTGGGCCTAGATGTGTCCATTCTGCTACAAGCTGGTATTTGTGAAGGTCAAAGCACAGCCTGCTAGTCTTTAAGGGTGCTCTCAAGACTGACAGCTAGGAAGTATGTCATATCTGGAACCAATCCCATTCCACCAACCCTTACGCAGTGAAGAACTTGCTTTCCCAATATTAGGCTCCTGAACATAATGCTCCAACTTTCACGTACTGCTTAACTCCAGTGGAAAGAACATTTTCAGTCTGAATTTCCCCTGGGTTTTTTTCACTTCATGTCTTTTTTTCTCCTCTTATAAGACGAGTTAAGAACTCAGTAGCCTGAAGAGGAGGGTGCTGACAGTCCCTGGGGCTGGTTCCTTGCCCTGACCTGCATTCCAAAACATGATTTGAGTTGTTGATATAACTCAGGGAAAATTCAGCCCATTGCAGGACTGGTTGCTATCACATTTTGTAGATCACTATATCAGGAGCTATTGGTGCAAGAGTAACCTACATTCTGCTTTGTGTCTGATTAAAGCCTTTTTGACAGGAGCTCCATGTGTTTGACATGCATATGGATGATTTGGGCTTCACAAATCAGAAAAATCTCTGTTTACCCAGTGGTGGTAAAGTGTAACTCCTGTGGGACAGCTCTGGGGTTATTATGCCTTTTAAGGAATAAGTTAAAAATAAAGTTATTTTTTATTCATCTGTTGCTTCCTTTGGCAATAATATTCATTACTTACATTTTGGCATAGTGATGAAGAATTTCTAGGTGACGATTTGATTTGAAAACTCAGAGGGAATGCATCTAAAAAAACTGATTCTCATAAAATGAAGGGAGGAGTGGGCTGGCATTTTCCTCTAGTGTATGACAAAGAGGTCCAAACTGGGCATTTCCAGACAAGGCTGAAGGTATGTTTCTGTCTTGCTCACTGAAAACTGGAGATGGTCAATGGGTCATTGAGTAGTTGTCCCAGGGGCATTATATGTAAGACAACTTTGCTGACTTTCAGTTAACTTTCTTAACACTTCTGTAGTGAAGGAAAAAATAGCTGGTTCAAATGAGGACCAGAATCTGGATGTCTGGTTCCAGGAGGATTTTTAAGGCAATGCAAATGTTTCTTTAGGCTATTATTTTGCATTCTAGTTCAAACTGCTGTCTAATCCTGTCTAGCATCTGGTGCTTCAGAGAAAGGAAGGGAAGAACGAAATGAAACCTCCCTGTAGACCCAGAGCATTCCAGTAAACTGCAATTTTTTCTTGTCTCAAACAAGACTAGCAATCGTTAAAAAGACAACTCACAGAAGAACGGTGCATTCTGTGGTCATTTCCACGAAGTTATCAATACGTCCCTAGGCATGAAATCTTCATTTACAATGCCTTCCATCAAAAACCAGCTCAGTGGGGTCATCATGAGGTCACTGACATTGGTCACTTTTCCCAGCTGATGCTACCACCTGTTTTGACTTTGCCCTTTGGCTTGCCTTTGGCACTTGGACTGTATTAACCACTGGCAATATGAATCAGTGCACAGGACTGACAGTCTCACAGCCACTCAGGCGAGCTGGAGATGTGCCGAATAAATAATCAAAGCTACTAATGAGGCTGCATAATGCTGGGGGCTTGCAGGGAACTTTCTTGCAATGTGATTGTGTCACAGTTGCTTGAGAAGAAGAAGAAAAACATAATGTTTGTTACAGGAGAGAAAAAACCCAACTAGAATATCTTAAGTCAAGTGAGTAGCAGCTACGGTGCTTAGCTTTTCTTACCACAAGGTTTATGATGTTCATTATTTATGATATTATTGTTGGAGCTGCTGTGGCATAAACAGAAGGACAAAATGATTTTTATGAGGAGAAGTAACGTCTTTTAGCTGTAATAAGAGGTATCACCACTATCTAAAAACCCTTTTTTTGTTGTTGTTTTCACATAGGTGTGCACATCTGGGAAGTGATTGTGCAAACTGCAAGCAAACCATCTGCTTTTTTGACCAGAGGAGTTCTTCACTATAGAATCTGAAAGCTATAGGCTTATCTTCTCCAGGAATTTACATGACTTAAAGCATCAATAATCAGCTGTGACTTGTGGCTACCTATTGACTTCCAGGTCCACTAAGGAAAACACTGTTTCTGCACTTCAGATTTACGAGGAGATGGGAAAGGAAGAAGGTGCAGAGTGCACATGCAGCGCTGGGAACGAATTGTCACAATCCTCAGCAACCTTTGCCACTGGAACCTGCTGTCCATCTTTCCAGATATAACAGCTCACTTAATGCAGAGCAAACATGCTCAGGTCTTGCTATGACAAACTACCCCATAGCACATCTTTCCTTATCTGGCCAAAGAGCTAATCCCTGCCTGTCCTCAGTTTTTTCTGTAGGTCATTGCCAGGGGAGGAGGACAGAGGAGGAAGTTTGTCCTTTTCTGCCCTGTGCTGTAGTATATATTTTCAGCCTCTTGGTCTCTCTCCCCACCCAGAACTAAAGGTAAGGTGGAAAATCTGATTTGATAGAGGTAACTGGGGCAGTTTGTCAGGTAAAAGCCTACGGGCCAGCAGCACACTTCACTGGTTCTCTGCAGGAATTTCTTATCACATTTTGAGTATTTCTGAAAATCTTTTCCCCGTTTCTAATATTTCTAAATGCTGAATTTGGAAAATTTAGTCCCCTTCAAAAAAAAAAAATCCAGCAAAAAATAAACAGATGTGCTGTATTCTCTCTTCTCTCAGACTCTTTCATTTTGCAAAATTTTTCATCAGTCACAATGTTGTGGTTTTGCCACATTACTCCTCACCCACCCTGCTGGGAGCCTGCTGCAGTGCTGTGACTGCTAAATCCACCTTAGTGTCTCCATGTATTGAGAAGGATGGAGGGCATAGAAAATGGGCCATCCTTGGCTCCTTGCAGCCCTGGTCTCAGAGGACCATTTTGCCTGGCTGATCCAGGGCATGGTGCTTTTGGGAACAGTTTGCATAGCCCAGACAAGTGAGACACAGCTACCGATCCCTTTAAAATCCTCTGGCACCTTGTGCAGAAGTCAATTCATTATGCCCCAGCCTCAAAATCATTAGTCAGCAGTGGCCATTTTTTTCAATTATGGGGTTTAAGGGATTATTGTGAGTCATTACTCTGAGGTATTAATAGTTGCATTGCTTCTGAAACAGTTCAGGTAAGGAGGTGGTGCAGCAGCTGCACCCAGGGCAGCCGGGAGCTGGGAGCGCGACCCTTTCTTTTAGTCTCTAGAGCAGAACTGAAAGGAAAACATGCCCTTGTGTTAAATATTCAACTCATTCCACAAGCTTTTCACTTTGTCTCTCGAGGGGTCAATTAAAGCTTCACGGTCTTTCCTGCCACACCGGCAAAAAAAGATCTTCATCTGCCCTTCCTTTGATTAACTATGTTGTTATAAACAGACGATGCAGCACAAGCAGGGGAAACTAATATGCCTTCCCCCCAGCTGAGGTCCTCGTAAATGAATCCATTAATTTGAACCAGAGCACCCCTGTGCTTGAAAAGGTGCAAAGCTGGCACACAGCTAAAATCCTACTGAAGTCTAGGTGTTTTGGGGACAAGTAGCCTCAGATACAGGAAGCCACCCCTGCACATATGGACTTCACAAATGCGCCTGGGCATCGGCTTGCTGAGATGTTTTTCTGCTGCAGATCCTTCCCCCAGTTTGGCCTCTTAGTTCCACGAAAAAGAGGCTTGTAGCAGGCATTTAAATTTTTATGAAGTACTTGCTTTATTATCTTAATAAATCCTTGTTTGGTTTGCAGAATGCATCCCCATTGAAGTTAAGAGTTTATATGAAAATTAAAACGGCACTATATCTTCTTAATTAGACAAATGTATAGATAAAAAGAAACAAATGTCAGCTGGCAGTGGAATTTAGCTTTGCTGGGAGGGTTCTTTTTTATTTCTCTCCCAAGATGCTTGCAGAGGTTAATGCTGGTGCTGCAGGCATTCAAAGGGACAGCAAAACTGTCCCTTATCAGTAGGCAAAACACGGGCACAGCCTGTTCTTCTATGTTGTGCATCTCATCTGTGCTGAATTATTTACTTCCAAAAATAAGTTACATAATTGTTATCACATAAAAATTAAGCAGATTTTATTTTTCACAGGTAAACAGCCAAGGCTGGAGCCCATGAAGCCTTTGCTCTGGCACATTTTTTAAGGTACACTAATTTACAGGCTTAATTGGCAAAAAATGGTGGGAGAATATCGATCAATGAATTTTTTATTCAGATTGGTTTTGGCTTTCAGAAGCGAGACATTTAAGAAGCAGGTCATTATTATTTCTTACATCTCCTAAAGACTCTAGCTGTAAATCAAGGGGAGTTATCCAATGTTCTCTAAAGGCACTTTTTTTCTTCCCTGGAAAGATACAGGAAGCAAATTTTACCTATATTGTGGGAATAGTTTTCTTCTAGCTCAGAGGTGGCTCCATGGTGAATCTCAGGCTGCATTTGTTCTCTTAGCTACACACAGCGGAAGAATTTCTGGTTCTCAGAATGAAATAGAGTGGGAGAAACTGCTGGATTATAAACTCTTGCAGTTACTGGCTCTGATGTCCTGGGCTTTAATAATGAGTTTTATCCCTTTTAATGGGTGGATAACAGCTACTCCACAGTGGGTCTAGTGCAGCAGAGATGGTCCTGGCTGTTGGGCTCCTCATCTTCTTTCTTGTGATGAGGCAGGAGGCATCAGCCTGGAGATGTCCTACCAAAGTGTTTCAAGACACTTGGCTGTGCAAGGAGAGCACTGGCTTCATGACCCTACCCTGAAGTGTGATGAGACCTGGCAAAGCTGTCACTGAAGTGGCTGAGATAGGGGTAGAAAGCAGATAAGCAAAAATGCAATGCAGAGATATTTAAAGATATCTTCTTAGAGCAGATCAGATACTTTCTGTTTACTGTACAGCTTAAAATACTATTGCCAATGAACTCTACTTGAAAGGTTTCTCATCTTCTCATGCTTCGTTTAAATACTTTTTAAGTTAGGGAATTTGTTCTGCTCCTAAAGGGAACATAACAGACCTGAGGAAACTTTCACACTTACAGAACAAACCCAAGACCATTAAAACAAAATCCTTGCTCGGGGCAGCCTTTTTGCCTATGGTACATCGCAGGCGGGAAGTTTAAAGCAGTCCTGATACTGGCAGGGGGGAGGAGACTTGCAAACTTCACTGTGCCATGAGGCGCATTGGTAAATCATCAGCCTCTTGGGAACCGGGACCAATTCCACAAGCACTGCGAATCTGAGGGCAGATCTCGTTAATCTGCCGATGTGTGGGTGCTCCTTGCTTTGCTGATGAGTTCAGCTGCTGCCGAGCGGTGAGCAGGGGCTGATGACTGCTGTGCCCCGGCACAGCGCTGCTGTTGGATGTGCGGCTGGGCTCGGATGTGCTCTCGGGGAGATCGTGCTCCAGAAAGGTTTTTGCAGGGGAACAGCCCAGCTCAAATTTTTGAAGCATTGAGCTGTGACCGCTTGAGCTGGGGCTGGGCAGGAACAGAATGTATTTGCTGCCTGAGTTAGCTGACCTTCATCTCCCCTGGGAAAGGCGGGATGGGACAAGCAGGCTTCCTAGGGAGAACAGCCTTTCGCAGGGGGGAGATTTCCTCTCCTAGGCACACAGCAGCAGCCATCATTAGTTATGTTGCAAGTGTATCTTGCAAATGCAGAGATCAATTCTGAATATTTTATGGCTTTAATTACACCACCCTGCATGTGATGCAGAGAATAGGTTATTAGGCTGCTGGATGCTAATTTCCTTCTCGGATGAGGGTTTGTTTTTTCACCATGCTTTTCCTGCTTTCGATAGCAAAATATTGCATGCAAGAAGGGAAAAGTTCACAGCTGCATTTAACTAGTAGTTAGGCTCAAAGCAAGAACTGGCAGAGCAAAAGGTCTCCACTCTTTTCCAGTATGACTCAGTAACTGGACTATCAGCAGTATATGGATTTCAAAGGGCAGGGAAGGAACATTTATCAGAAAGTCATTCATATTTGCTGTCAGAGAGATTATTCTGCAGTTTGATCAAAAAGTGCTTGGAGTCCCTGGATTTTGGTCAGATACACAGGTGGTGTTCAAGAGGGGGTAATTCAGGACAGGGGTGTTGCCTGGCCCTTCTATGTCTTCTTCAAAGAAAGGCACCAAACTTACTGCTGTGATGTGCTGCTAGACTCACTCCTAGTAAGAACAGTCAAAGCCTGGGTATTATAGTTTCATAAGGAGCTTAGTTTCTACCTCTGAAACAACTGCAATGACATTGCAACTCTCACAGACATGGTCTGGACTATTCTCTTCATGCTTTCTAAGCTCACCTGCAGGCAGGTCTGTCTGTCTATGCAGGCAGGTCTGCAAATCTGAAAAGTCAGGTCTAAGGAAACAGCCAAGGCATTATGATTGCAAATCAGAGGTTTGATGAAGAGTTTGTCTTTTCCCATCTGAAGCATCTGCTTGCCTCTCTCCTGGTATCTTTTACAAGCTCTTTCAAAGTCATTTATTTTGACAGTCTGCACAATGACATGATATGGCAGTGACTGTCTGCTCCAGCAAGTAATGAGTTCAGATATTTTGCTTTGTATATGGGTGCAAAATGCCACTGCCCTTAGTTGGTCTCTCATCACATTCTCATCTCATAAATGAAATAGGATTGAATCATAGAATCATACAATTGTTTAGGCTGGAGAAGATCTCTAAGATCATCCTGTCCAACCATTAACCCAGTGCTGCCAAGGCCACTGAATCATGTCCCTAAGTGATACATCTACACGTCATTGAAATGCCTCCCAGGCATGGTGACACCACCACTTCCATGGACAGTTTTTCTTATGCCTGACAACCCTTTTGGTGAAGAATTTTTTCCTAATATCCAATCTAAACCTACCCTGGTGCAATTTGAGGCCATTACTCTTGTCCTATTACTTGTTACCTGGGAGAAGAGGCTGACACCCACCTTGCTACAACCTCCTATCAGGTAGGTGTAGAGAGTGATAATTCCAGGTCCTGGGCAGCCTGAGAGAGGCTACACAGACACAGACACATTTGTTCTGTAACTTCCAGATGTTAAAACATGCACATACATCTTGGGGCAACCATGGGCTAGGGGATCAGCCAGATCCCCTAGAGCATGGTATGTGCTCTTTGCCCATGAGTGAGTGCTTGAGCTGCTTTCTTCTCTAAAGCAGGTTCTGCTGCTGTACTGTGCTGTTTGAAAGGTCCATGTGCTGCCCTGGCAGAGGTTGTGCATCAGAAGACATTGCTTTCAGCCATGAGTTGCACTTATCTGAATTCAAAGGAACCAGTTATGGCTGGAAAATAGCTCTTCTCAGTTCAATCATTTATCAACGATGCACATTGCACTTATCTTCTTTGGGACTGGATTTGTAGTCTGATAAAGTCAATGGCAGTCTCTTCATTGACTTAAGAGGATTTTTGGGTTAGTTTCACAATTACCACTTGGTACAGTAAAGGTATACTGCCCTTGAAATCTAGGAAAAATAACGCATGTTAAACTGAATTTTACTCTCCTAAATGGTCTGCATTCCTTTTATGGCACTATTTCCCATAACTGTGCTGTTTTAGGGAGTCTCTTTTGTAATTGTACAGAGTAGATAGTTCTTTTCTTCTCCAAATAACTTCAAAATACACTTTTTAGTCGTGCTTTTTGCTCTTCATCCAGTGCAGCTGAAGGCTTAATGCATGTCAACCTTTAGCAAATCTGCCTTTTTAAGACCTGTCTGGCTTCCTTTGTGAGTATTCTTTGTGGGGCAAGGAAATGACACTTTTCTTATATCACCTTCCATAGCAGGAATTTCTCTAAATCATGGGTTTCCTTTGCCTTTCCATTTAAAGCTGTGTGTCTTCATAGACCCCTGTGAACACTGAGAAGTTTTGTGTGCAAATCAGGCATTTCTTATTCACCTCTTTGAAATCCTCAGTCTTTTCTCTTTTCCAAATGGTATTTTTTCAGGAGGTACAGACCGGTACGGACCAGTATGGACCAGTACAGACCGGTACAGACTAGTATAGACCTGTACAGACCAGTACAAACTGGTATAGACTGGTACAGACCAGTACAGACCGGTACAGACTGGTACAAAACCAGTACCTGTCTGTGCCGGTCCGTATCGGTCTGTACTGATCTGTGCATTTGGAAGGTGAGATGAAAAGCTTTTAGGGCATAAATCTCTAACAGTTCCCCATCTGAGGTTCTAATCATGGTTACAGTACCGAGGGAGGAGGGATTTCAAGGAGTGTTAGCAGAAACCTGGGAAGTTTTCTGAGTCTGAACCAGTCTCTTCCTCCCATCCTTCATCTTACCTCTATAGGGCTTGCTCCTTTGGTGTTCATGGGAAAGCCCTGATTATTATTTCTTACAAACAGGGAATCAAGGTAAGAACAGCCTTTGTCAGCCTTCCTCATTCCCAAAATCATGTAGTTTCTCTCGTGTGTTAAAAAAAAGATTGTCTCTCCCAATAACTTTTCCCCTCTATTCATCGATCTCCTGCGGTGGTACAGCCAGGGGAGAGGAACAGCTGCATTTGCATTACTACAGATCATCTTCTCACATCTTGAAGATTTTCCCTTCCCAGCAGAAGAGATGATCTCCATCTATGCTTATCTTTAATCTCATTCCATTGCCTATGATTCCTTCTGTAATTTCATTAAGTGTCCCTTATGCTTATCTTGGAGAAATTTAGAAAAGCATGGAAAGATCTGTGTGATGAGAAGGTGATGAGAAAGTGTGCTCTCAGAGGTACATATCAGGTAGGGAAGAAATAATGATTGCAAGATATGTGAATACTATTGCTGTGGGGGTCAGAGTTAAGGTTAATTAAATGTCTTCATTGTGCATTGTCTTCCCCTTAAGGTGTTTGAGAGTCTTCTAAGAGAACCATTAACTCTGAGCAGCCATGGTTTTTAATGAATATTTTTATTGATTTTACCTGTAACAGGTTTGCTCTTAACTCACCTCTACGTATTCTTCATGTATTTTGCCTTGAAACTATATTTAAATTTTCCCAATTCAATATTACTAACTGGTACATTTTAAATCAGATACGGCATGTAAATATGCCTACTTTTTAAAGAGAAAGCCATCAAAGTGCATATAATACTTTTTTTCCCAGTCTTTCTACAAACATGATATGAATAAAATATTCTGAAAATTACATGCAGCCAACTAATGTGGCTCCTACTGAACTAGGCAATTAAACCATCTCCATATGAATTGCTTGATGATATGCAAAAGTATATGTTTTAGCATTTCCTACATTATACAAGATTTAATATAAAAAAGAACATTTTTGCATCTAGATAAAGGTCTGAAAATTGTTGGGTCTCTTGTTTATAACCTCCATGTTACTGTGAGATATTTAAGAGGATATTAAGTATGAGCATTTGTGATTCATTCTCTCTATATGCATGGGCATTTCCTTTCAAAATACCTACTACTCAGCTTGCATGAAAGCTACTGTGTCGCTGCCATGGAGATGAGAAAGTGTGAGAATTAATGGGATGATGAATCTCCATTGCTTGAAGACTTTCAAGCAAGGCTGGCTGTCTTGGAAAGTTATTGTTCTTTTCGTAGAAGGAACTAGAGGAGGTAGTGGCCTATGTCTTTCTTTAAGGCCCATTTTTGGCCTTAGCGTGATGACTCTGATGCAAATTTCTTTTTTTATACTCTGTCTAGCCAGGCCCTCTGGAGGTCTCTGCTCCTGCTGACGGTGCTGTATGTGTCTTTCAGAATGCTCTTGACCTGACACTGGTTTGTTTCGAGTTCACTTGGGACAAAACTGTGGATCTCCATGATATTTTGGTTTCTCACTTTACGGAAATCTTCAAGTAACTGCATTTTGTGTTTGGACTGTGGGGCAGCTGATCTACACAGAGGTCTCCAAAATCCTCAGTACTAATTTTCCAACCCAGGAGAGCATCCATGCTGCCCTGTGTGACTGTTCAAAAGTCAGGTGAGCTGTGGGGCAGGGTTTGTGGTGTGTGCCGACACTGAGTTGGGTCATAGTCTGGGACAGCAGCCTGAGTGCTCCAGGTTAGTCACCAGACTTAAATAGACCAGAATCATCTTCTCCATGCAGTGGTAGCACTTATATCTTATGGTGAGAGTTATTTTTGACTGCTCGCATTTTACCACTGCTTGTATGGAAAAAGATTTGAAGTTTCTAGAGGTCATAACTCATTTCGCCTATGTCAGTGATATCAAAATTCCAGCTCTAATATGTATAGTCGTGATGATGTTTTGCAGCAGGTGGGAAATGTCAATTGACTTGAATGTATAGCTCAACAGCTTCGTGGGAGTCAGTCCAGGTACTTAGAATAATGGCACACCCTTCACATGTAGCATACCTGAAGCAGTGGATTGTCCCCCTCATATTAATAAGCAGCTGAAGATGAAGTGGGCAAACCAGAAGGGTTCAGCAGGCCCCATAATTTAAAAGTTAGGCTGGGTGTCCAGGCTATTCTTACATTTTTCCTGCATCCATTCACAGATGCCTAGCTTACAACAGCTTTAAACTCACTAGAGGTCTTGTGTGTCTTACCCCTGTTACTCATCTAACAAAACTCCCAGGTCTCTTCTTTCTTACAAAGGGATATGTTCAGTTCTGCTGCTGTTCAAACAATCTATCAGCTCTGTGTTATAAAATACAACAGTACAGATCTGAGGCCATTAGTTAAAGACATAAAGAATCACACCCAAAGTTGTAAACGTAAATTTTTGTGAATTATTTTTTTATTGAAGTATGTTCAGGAAATTTACATATAGATTAAACCCTAAATATACCAAATGTCAGTCTGTTTACATCCTGATGCTTTCACATTGCTGCTGTGTATGGATTGAGTTCAGAGCTGGAGCACTCTCCTCGTTGCCTCTAACTAAAATAGCACAGCAGCGAGGGTTAAAAGAGATCCTTACAGGTCACAGACATGCTTGGGAGATCTTTGACGTGTCTGGACTTTGCTATGAACTTGTCAGAATTTTAATGTATGTTGCCTGAAAAGCTAATGAGGCTCCATCTGGAGACATATAACTGATTACAGGCTCAATTATTTCTCCTACCTGAACAGCTCAGTCCTTTGTTCATACTCACTTTTAAAAAACAACAGCAGCAGCAACTTGTCATCAGAAGGAGGTATTCTTTGCTGAAGGCTGTTATTTCATGGACTTGTACCCCATGCAAGCAAATACCTCTGCTTTTTTTTTTTTTTCAGCTTTGTCTTTTTCCTCTCTAAGTTTCGTTTCTTGGGCATTTGAAACGCCTCCTCCCTCAAGGTGATCTTGTAGTGGTTAGCGGTTCATCAGGATGGATGTACAGATGATATCGATATCCTTGCCTTCACAGATGGGGCGGTATAATCTAATAGCTGAGGCACCTGAGGGGTCAGAACAGTGGGATAATGTAGAGTGATCACTTCTAACTAAAATGTGATAGCACTGAAGGAGAAAATAAAAGCTTAAGGAGCAAAAGAAGGTAGAAGGGTCATTTGAGTTGTTTGTACAGATATAACAGCAGGAATATGCCCACAAACCTTGATGATAGAGCCTGGCTTTCAAGGCAAAGGATTTGAAATCTGCCCTGTAGACTCACTATTTCCTGCTGCAATCCCCTTCTTTCATCTTTCTGTCTTCATCTAGAAAAGAAGAGGTTGTGTTACAATCAGTCTAAACAAAGATTGTGCACAGCACCTGGTCTGCATGAGTTCAGTCCTGGTTGGATCCCAAGGACACAGGAGCAAGGTTGAGCAGAGGTGATCTTGGCACCCTGACTATCCAGAGCACTTCACTGCAGGATTTGTAAACCAGAGGGAATAGGGGAAGTTCCTAAACATTTAATAGCTCATTTGAGAATTTCAGTTGATATGCTTAGTCCCCCATCAGTTTGAGGACTTGGTTTTTATAGGCACTTTTATTATTTATTATTTTACAGAGTACCTACCGTAACATTTTTCTTCCTGTCCTTGTTGCTTTATTCCCATGAGCTATAGCCAGCCTTTTGGTGGTGACCAGAGTCCTCTCCAGTTCAGTGGGGGTAGAATATAATAATTTCTGTAATGAATTGGGCTGAGATTATGTCAGCCTTTCTGCTGGACGATACCAAGATCACTGAATCAATGATAGGCTGATAAGGTGACAGGCTGCAGTTAGCATCTTCTTTTCAGTCATGCAGTAAAAATTAGAAGATCTGTGTCAGTCAGGGAGCAGGATCTAAATCCTGATGAGACAACAGATACAGGCAGATGATGATGATGATGATGATAAGGGTATTAAGATCTCTGTCCTGCTTCACAGGAATGTAAAAGTGGTTTTTGGCTTGCTGGGAACTGTAGGAAACTATTCTGTGCAAGCAATAACTGCTTTGAAAGAGATGAAAAAACTTTTCCATGTTTGGCCAAAACATCCATCTGAGGCAGTAACTACCTGGCTCTTGCAGACAGCCAGAGAAATGTCCCCAGGATTTCAAGGCAGCTGTGAAATGAAAACTTTCTCCCAACAGATGATACATTCCTCTTATTAGTTACAGCCTGGTAGCCACTGTCAAACACATATTAATTATTTCTCTATTTTTTTCCTTTTTAGCACCTGCAAGAAGATTTTCTCTTCCATAAGCAGCTCTTTATTGACTAGCAGTTTGTTATTGATTTCTCTATTCAATAAAAAGTGTGGTTAATGGGGACATTAAATTACTTTAGAGCTCTCACTTTTAAAAATGCAAGAGAAAATAGGACACTATGATGTGTTATGTTAACACACGCAAGGTAGAGGGATAACTTTTGCTGCAGTGGACTGTCTGAAATTTGTCTGGTTTCATTACTAATAGACAAAATTTGATCTGTTGCATGTGCAAGTACATGTGCATAAATGTGCACAGACACATACGGGAGGTTTTTTCCTGCTGAGAGAGGTATAAGTTGTCTCTCCTTTGAAGCCTGAGCCCAATCATTCTCATTTGGATGGAAAATAATTGCGAAGCCATATTATGACATTCACTAGGCAGAACTTTGAGAACAGTCCCTCAGGCTGCTGTCAGACCAGTCATGAAGCAAGATGTGGGGCAGGACTGGAGAGTAAATTTAGTTTAGGTTCATGGAGGTTGGTAGGGCTTGCACGAATCAGTGGGAATGTTGGTCTCCCTGCCAGGGACCCACTCAAAATGAATACATGGGCACCTAGCTGTGAGCTGATGGCCTGCAGACTGGATCTTGAGCCACAGGAAAGGTTGTTAAATGTGTGAAGTGGTGGAATATCCAGGTTTCCAATACTGAAGGCAGGGATTTTAGCTTTTGAGCAGTTCCTCATTTTGGCAGATGACTTGGGTGTTCTTGCAGACAAACATCTGGAGGTTGAGCATCCATCCCTGCTAGAAGTAAGTGTGTAATCTATATGATAATTTGCTCACACAGAGCTTGCCTTGGGCTGCAACAGGCATGATGTTGCAGTAGCTTTAGAACAGGCCTATATGGTTACATCCAAGTTAGTGAGGGTGAAATCTGGTGTGAGGAGTAAGGCAGGAGGGAGGTTAGGTCACTGTGAAAGTAAATGTGATACTAGTCCCTTTTGTACCCTGGGTAAAACGAGGTCTCTCTTTTCCTCAGGTTTCCTTTCAACATGATTCACTATTCAAAGCCACTCTAAGTGCATCTGGTCTGTGCTTGATTTCCTGTATGATTTTGCTTTTTCTTCAAACAGGAAGACAGAAAGTGGGTCAGGTAGTGTAAATGCAACTGAGCAATCTGCTCAGTGGGCAAAGTCAACTGCAGGACTGGGATATCTCTAGAGGCTTCCTTGAATGCATGTCCCTATAAGTTTAAGGCTGGAGAAAAACCTCAGACCTATTGCTTTACCCTCTTCATGATTTCTTCCCTTCTAGTGCTAAAATAAATAGATATGTGACTCCCCATTCTCCTTCCATGCTTGTGGCCGTCAGGACAAACTAATTTTGAGCTCTGTGGAATTACATGGGGGTGGAGAGGTGGAAATGAGATGATTCTTTTTCTGTCTCCTGTGGTCTTCTGTAATTCTTCCCAGTGGCTGGATTCTTGGATATAGGTTAGGGAACCAGCTGTAGTGTCCTGGCTTTGCTGCTACTGCTCTCTTGTCTGCAAAGAGAACTATCATGGCTGTTCTGTGAGTACAGTATGAGCTTCATATAGCAACTGATTTATCCTATTGTGGGTAACATATATTTCTAAACAGAACTAAATGGTGGCCATAGTCATAACACAGTCAGAGGGTCTGAAAAGTGCCAAGCACAGTGACACTGGAGTAATGGCATCAGTCCAGTGCCTCTGAACAGTGACAGTACTGAGCCTGTGGATGTATGAGCATTTCTCTCACAGTGCTTATTTAACTAGGTATCCCCACTCAATACTTCATAGTTATCTTTTGTCTCTAGGCAGCTACAGTTCCACAAACCCCAGAGGTTTCTCTATGAGGTGGTTGTGTTCCTCAAGGGAGAAGAAGTGGGAAAGGACTGGGTCAAACTGGGCTCGAGTTGGACCCTCTCTCTATGGGCAGTGGGGATGCAGCTTGCTGAATTCCTGCCTTCCCCAGGCACAAGTGACAGAGGCTCAAGAAACAAAACTAAAACTGATCTGAAGCTGTAAAAAATGAAGTGGGAAGAACTGAAAGGGAATAAACCCAAGACAAAAGCCTGCTCCACTATTCCTGATCTACATGGTCCTGTATGTTGTGGTGGTCTACTGAGGGACTACTGGGGCTGAACTTTTCTCTCAGCAGGCATTGTGTTTCCAGGGCTTGTCTTTGTAGTATCTGGGGCTTGGGGAAGAAATGAGGGCAGAGGACTACACTCCAGCAACTCCTTCCATCACCAGGAGGGACTCCAAAACCACGGGAAGGGACAGAGCTGGGTCTCCCACAGCAGCACTACTGCTGTGGTGTTGGTATTGTTGATCTGAGGGAAATGTCTATCTCCCACTAATGCATCTTCTTCTCTGAAGGCAGATGTGAAGGGAGAGGAACATACCACAGCACTTTGTTTCAAGAAATGCCTGTGCTTAGCCCAACACCTGCACAGAAGTGAGAAGGAGGAGTGGGATTTGTGCCCCAGTAGCTCCACAAGCTTTGCAGCCCCAACAAACAACCCCCCTCCTGGAGTTTGCACTGCTTCTCTGTCTTTCCTAAATGAACAGGAACCTTGAGTCTTTTGGGCCATTTGTCATTTTTTATGAACACACCAATTCACTCGAAATTCTCCCGCACTATCTTCCTCCCGGCTCTCACTCGGTCCATTTAGTTGATTGCTGTGTACTCCTGTTAGTGCTGTGTTGAGCTGCTGATGTATGTTTAGTAACTCTCCACAGTAGACTAGCTCTAAAAAATACAGCATTAAGAATTTTTGACACAGTGATCTGAAAAGTCAGGGATATGTATTTCAGAGTGAAACCCTGCTCTTGGCCTTTCACCCTCTCATTGACATTGCACAGTGGGATTGGCAATAGAAACTTTTGTTCTGTGTCCCTGGATTAAGGTGACTTAAACAGGGTTGAATGTTTTGTGGGGTTTTTTTTGGGATTTTGGGGTTTTTTTTCCAGTTAATTATAGTTTGGCAATCGTGCTTTGTGATGATTAGAGCAGCTCTGCATATAATAGATGTACTCAGGTAATTACCTCGTCTGTTTAAAAAGGCCTCATGGACCAATAAATTTCCTTTTCTCATTTTTTCCCCCCCCCCTTTCTGAGAGGAAGGGAGGAGAGGAGTGCTGAACAAACAGTGCTTGTCTTATGACAGAGCCCTGACCTATGTTACATGCAGACAGACACACAGGCATGCAGAGAAGCAGGTCTGGCTCTCTCCTGTGCTACAATGCCATGGTCAGTCCCAGGATTCCCACCCTGCGGTGTCTTCACACCACAACTGCACTCAGTAATAGCAAAATCTTTTAACGGATTACACTTGGTGCTTTCATGATATGAACCCGTCAGGCTCCATTTCCTTCCCACACATATCATGCTGTTTTACAGCTTTCTCATGCTCTGGGTGAGAGAAAACTTCCCCTTGCTTTCAGCTTGGGCTGGAGAACTATTTTATCTCTGGCTTCCAGCTGTCACTGGCAGAGAGGCTTGGCCGGCAGCTGCCTGCTGGCACTGGGGTAGCCCCCCAGTGTGGGGGGACGAGAACGGCTGCAGCAAGGTGTGCTCTCGGCTGCTGCTTGACCCAGCATCGGCAGGGACACCAGCACACGGGTCTGGGTCTGCAGACACTAAGTGAGGTCAAACTGCACACTGCTCCTGCTGAAATGATTGCTCTGCTGGTGGTGCAGGGAAATTGCTCCAGGTAGGGTTTAAAAGCGAGTGAGTTCCTTACTGCCGTGGGAAGGAATGAGTGCCTTGCTGTCCGAGGTTACCTTTGAAAGGACTGACCTCTGCTGGCAGGGGCTCGGATCCAGTCACATTCCCATCGTGTGGGTAAGTGGCACTGCTGAAAGGCAGCGATAGTTATTCACAGAATATGCTTTAATACACACCTCGTGTCTTACACCTGTGGCACCATACATGTGGATTGCCAAGAGAATAAATCAGCCAAAAAGCTTCCAATAATTAATGTCATATGTCATTTTCTACATACAGTATAACCATACATACAAATTGTACATCTGGGAAGGAATTGTTTGCTGGACTTTCTTTCCTTATGATTAAATTTCCAGTCTTAAAGTCTCCTTGGGAAAAGGAATAATTATGAGAGGTCATTTGTCAAAAAGGATTCATGCATATAATTAATTTATTGCACTTCAGCAATTTACCATGTATCAGCTGGAAGATGGAGACTATTTGTGTGTCCCTTGCCCTAAGCACATACATGCGGCTAGGCTAATAAGAATTTACATAACAATATAGTTCTATAGCATGAATTTTCAAAACAGGAGTGAAAAGCCAGAGATTTTCCTTGAATTGCTTGTAATTTTTTGCCAGGCCTGTAGTATTCCTGTACTGTTACTCTATTACAAAGCTCAAACTGTAATCTGGCAATATTTATTAATGATGGTAGTGCTGTTGTTTAAGTTAACTTTCCCTGGAAGATGCTTTTCAAGCCATATCTTATTAGCAGATAAGGTTTTGCCCCCAGCTGTCAAATATTTCATCCCTGGTTTCATGAAGTCTATGTCCAGAGAAATTGTCAGTCATGTATAGAGTAAAATATTTACTCCAATAATTTTGATCTCTGAATTACTATGAATAATGCTCTCCTCAGTGTTTAATACTGAAGAGTTATTTCTCATTTCACTAACTTTATTTTGATGATGCTACTTTCTTATATATCATATGTACTAAACGCCTTGTGCCTTCTTGTGCAGGGTCATTCTAGAAGAATGTAGTAAATAAGTGAAGGCATCATCATTACAAACCTGCTGAGTTCACAGAGGTTTTGGATCTGCTCCTAACATTCCTCTTCCTTTAGAGTTCATTCATATTTTCACAAGACTTTATTTTTTATTTGTTTTTTTGCGGAAGGGGAAATGCTGGTGTGTATGAACACACACACACATGTATATATGCACACATGAATCACACAAGTTTTCTACATATATAGTGTTTCAGACTGACTGGAAAAATAGACAGGTTAAGATGTAAGTGCCAGTTCGGGTTAAGATGTAAGTGCCAGTTCCTCAGGTATCTGGCACTGACACTTGATTGATACCTGGTCTTGTACCAGGTCCTTTTAAAACTTATGTTCTTTATAGACATAATGAATACTCCATTTAGCTGTGCATGCGCAGACTGTCCACCAGACCTTGCAACCTGTGAGAACATTGCTGGAGCCTGATAAACCGGCACTGTTGTCCTCTTGTCACAGCAGGCTCACTTGAATCCTCAGGTCAGGGCAGCCATCGGATCTGCCAGGAAGGCCAGGAGCCACCCAATTCATTCTCAGTGGACTTAGAGCCATGAGGATAATGAGAGACATTATGCATTTCTAGCATGTACTTTTTTTTGTCTTTCAGAGTGTTATTTCACTGCTCTTATGTATTTCTATTGCAGCAATAACTAAATACCCCTTAGTACTGGGAGATGACCCAAAAAATTTACATTCTAATAAGTAAAACAGAGAAAAGGAAATATGGTTATGCATCTTTTACAGATGGTGAATTTACTCACAGAGAGTTTAAGTGGCCTTTCCAGTATCATGTAGAAAGTGAATAATGAGCAAGGGGTAAACTGATATATCCAGAATCTCAGGCTGGAATTTTAATCACAGGATCATCTTTGCTGGCTGGGTTTGTCTCCAGAAGTAAGAAACTTTTGCTACTACATTTAGACAGCTCAGGGCAAATTTATCCTTGCTGCCATTTCTTAAAGGGAAATACTTAATCTCAAGGGCTTCCCTTGTGTAAGGAGGAGTTGGCTTAAATGGGAAGAGGTGTCTCAGCCTAGGATTTTTTATATCATCTTCCCTGAATTTCCCATACAGGAAACTGAAAGAAATTGCT
Organism: Myiozetetes cayanensis; assembly: GCF_022539395.1. Classification (NCBI taxonomy): domain Eukaryota; kingdom Metazoa; phylum Chordata; class Aves; order Passeriformes; family Tyrannidae; genus Myiozetetes; species Myiozetetes cayanensis. The sequence continues at coordinate 10,552,938 of NW_026086605.1, forward strand.
CAACTGTGCAGGGTTTGCTCCTCCACTGTGAGGTTTAAAAAAGCAGCAGTGTTGAGTCCTCGCAAAATTATGAGGCTTCATCTGCTGGACCTGTCTGCAGCCCTGCAGGGTGGGAAGCCTGGCCTGAGCACAACCACTGCCACCTGGGCTCGTGAGGTCCAGTGTGTCTTGCTGCAGGTCTTCAAGCTATTGTTGCTCTGGTCACCTTCCCTGTGCAAAAGTACTTCTCAGTAAAAAACTACTTACCCCTGCTTTAGGCCCAGATGCTGTGCTTGTACTGAAATGTCATCAGTGAAACATGGGACACAAGACACCTCTTAAACAGGTTTAGGCATGATGAGCTTAAGGGACTTGTTAAATTACATGAATTCTAGGGTTGCACAGGCACTCTCTCTCTCTCTGGAACAAAGATGACTGTGAAGATACCAAGAAGACAATGTTATTAAAGTCCATTTGTTGCTAAGTCTAGGCTGTATCAATCAGACTACTTCTTGGCGTAAGAAAGAGCCAGAAATGTCAGGACCTTTTGGTTTGTATTTCTCACACTTCAGAGGCTCAATATGGAAACCTTACCTTTTGAAGCAAAGTATATGAACAAAAAGAGACAAAAATCCGCAGTCAGGATTTTCAAGAAGTCTTTTGAGGACATTGTGGAGCTAATGACAAGCTCAGTGGTTTTCAATTTCCAGTACAATTTTGCAGATTGAGGAAATATGAATAGTTCAGAGATGACTGAAGTCCCTTCATTATTGCATTATTATTTCACCTAATGCAAATCAAAGATCCCTGTAATCCTCTTCTATCCCTTTCCTCAACAAATAGGAAAAGCAGACAGGGATGAGTGAGATCTGCAGTTATGAGCATATACAGAGCAGCAGGGCTGGAAATTCAGTGTCTCTGTTAGCTGTTAGCATAAGGGTGTATGCAGTGCAATAAGCCCATTCTTTGACCCTTTTTCCTGGAAAGGAATCTCCTTATCTGACTGTGAGTGAGTGGATCAGTGCATCATAGTCCAGGACACTTCACAGGTGAAATGCTCTGCCTGCTGCTGTTCCTGGGAATGAGTCAAACACCTTGGCTTTGTCTGGGTGGACTAGTCCCAGGATGGAGCTGTAAAAGAAGCAGCTTGTTTTCAGGCCAGCAGATGCAGCTAATGAGGCATTCACTGGGTTAATGATAAAGCTGGAAAGGACCATTACAGACAGATCACTGGGAACGTCTCCAGGTTCAGCTGGTCCCTTAACATGAGAATTCTGACAGTGTTGATTTGCACCTAGCTTCTGGGACTATCAAACCCAACCCAACCCAACCCAACAAGGAAAAGAATGCAAAAGTTCCTAAGGCAAGAAAAGGAGACAACAGAACTAGTTTTCTAAAACGCAGTGAAACAGCTTCAAAACAGAATGGGAGACCAAGTAGGTGTGTGAATATATTCCAGGATGTTCTTTTGTGTGCTCATTTGTCTCTTATTCTCACCTCTGCTATTTAGATGATGACACATGATCTTATCAGGTGGAGGATCACACAGCTGTTGGAAGTCACCACCAGAATCTCTTCACTGCAATGGATTATGGTTCTGAAGGCAAAGATATACTATAACAGCTGTGTACTTTCATTTTTATCTTCAAAATAAATAAAACATTTATGGAGCAATATTTATAGGCTTGCAATTTTATATTATTTCAGTTACCTGAGGTACAGAAAAAGCTCTCTGCCCTCTGTGTTATGCACAAGGAGTGCTCACAATCAGAAGGGACATTTGTATTTTTTATTTCCCAATAAGCTCATAAAATAGCAAATATTTTCATCTGCCTGCTATGTCTCTAAGTAAAGACATGTGTGCATATTTGTTTTTAGAGATGACTGAGTAATTGGAAACAAATCATTTATTTAACATATTTTCCTTCAGCTGAATCTACAAAGAAATGCAGCATAATTGGGAAAGCAGCTATGTGCCTCCCAATGCAGGGAACCTTTGAGTAGGGTTGATGGAAAAACTGTCAGCAAGTCATTTCTGAAGAAAATGTCCATATCAAAAATCAGGGGAAAGAAACATGTTTTCTAGTTTTCTTCCTTTCAAAAAAACAGTTTTGAAAATTATTATTTCATTTATTTATTGACAAAAGCATCCAGGACAGAGGAGCTGGAATCAAAACCAAACAATTCATTGTCATAGGCTAGAGCAAGAAGCTCTAGCACCAAGAAGGGACCCAATTCTACAGTGCAACTCCAGAGAACCTGGAATTTCTGGGGTTTCAGGACAGGATTTGGATCTCTACTACACATTTAACAACCTGCCAGCCACAGATCAAAGATCCTCATGCATGTATGATGGGGATGTGACATTTGGCTTAGAATACTGCTTCTTTCTGGTAAAACACAACTCAGAGAAACACCTCCCAAAATACTAAATTAATTATAGAACTGAGGAGGAATATATTTGAGAAGTCACTTTATATCATTGGTGCCTAATGATAGAAGAAATCCAGCTATTGGTTTGCAGCACTTCTCAGCTCCAGTGGATCATTTTTTACTGGAAATTAAAACTCTCCATCTCACACCAACAAATATCTGCTGTTCTTTGATAACGGGGTCACTCTTCTGTTTCACTGACAAAAACTGCTGCAGCAACCACGGACTGTGTGCTTTTATCAAGATATTAAATGTGGATCTCCATAGAGAGTGCACAGGCTAAACTATATGTTTAACTCAGTATCTCTCCTGGTTTTGAGCTTCCTCCATGTTGCCTTTATCTGATCTTGGTGCTTCTCATCTAAACAGTATCAATTCATTACAACAGGATAAAAATACATATTCATATGTTTAGGAAATAGCATTGAGTGTGTTTTCTGCATCTCACTGAAAGTTATTGGCCATACACTCCATTGTCTGAAAAATTTATTTGGAGAGATGCTTATGATAATGTCTCTTGGGGTGCATTTATCATTCATGCTTCTGAAGTGAGTCCTGTGGAAAACAGAGGTTGACATATCTCTTTCCCTGTTCAATTAGCAGCATTAGCTGCTCTTAAAATATTAATCTTCCAAGCTAAATTGCAAAAGAATTTGTGGAAAGCAGACAGCCCCGGGTTACAGGGATGGAAGAATGTAAGATCTTTTTGCAATGGTGCTATAATTCAGAATGAAAACATTTTTAACAATAATTATGCTGCAGTTATTTCATACCTTTTGTCTTGGGATTACAGAGCATCTATCACAAGCCTCAAACCAGTGCTCATGTTCTCCTTAACGTTACAAGGTCACATAGAGACAAATTACTGATTCCAGATGGTTGGAAGGATCAGAGGAGATAGAGAAAGTAGAGTCTGCTCTCCTTTTTCATCAAATGCACTTTTCTTTCATTCCCTGCTCTATTTATTACTTGATAATGTGCTCCCTCAATTCACCCTAACCTGTTCTTCATCCCTTCCACTTGTGGAGCTTTCTGGACAGCTATTCCAGTTGACTTCCCAGAGGGTATGCAGGGACATGGTCCCCTGTGTGGCTGCCCACATCTGGGACATCAAATATAAAGTTTGGTACTCAGGATGTTGGGATTTCAGGATGTGGCACTTTGTAAATCAGATTGTTTATTTATAAGACCAAAAGTAGAAACACGTTGCTTATATTAACATTACTGTAAATGAGTTTCATCATCTTAGGCATGGCTTGAATGTATCCTGCAAGCCCCAGATATGCAGAAGCTACAGTTTGCTACCAACCACTAGTTGAGGGTGTGTGTTCAAGTAACGTCACACGATCTGTGTCTTCTGAATTCCCATGCTTGTGTCTACTGTAAAAGAGTCACTGGCAGTGGCACCCTCAGCCCTTGCAGACACAGACAATACCAAAATCAAAATGCAAGTACTGAATTTTGGGTACCTTTCTGGGCTGCAGTTGGTGGAAGCATGGCAGTGCTTAGGCTCCAGATGTGTTGAAAGCAATATCTCAGTGCCGATCCAGATGGTCACTTTGTCTCTTTATATTCCTTCATCTTTTATTTGTTGTCTTATCAAGGGAAGCTCTGAGGGCAAGGAACATATTTGTAATCTGCATTTGCAAATGATCCAATAAGGGCATGGCTTATGAATGAGCCCTCAAGGCACTGCAGCAATAACATAAGTGGTAAATAACAATAATTATGATAATAACGGAGATGACATCTATTAGCAGAGACACTAATAGAGTTCTAATAAGAATCACAACTGGGTGATGCTTTTTAATCAGAATTAATGGCATGTGTTGATCTATGTTGTAGCAGGATGCCATTGATTCAGCAGCTGAGTATCTGACAGAATCTCAGACCTTTCTCTAAGTGCATTCAGGCCAAAGGTAATTAATTGGAATATAGTTAAGGAAATTATTGAAAGCTACACTTTCCTTTGGGAGAAAAATTTATCCATGTATCTATGTATCTATCTATGTATCTATCTATCTATGTATTATTTAGTGTTAAAATGGATATGTGAATGCTTTGTTTGCCATTGGGACCATCAGAAAATGCTAATATATGCGTTGCTTTTCCAGTTACATGCACATATATCAAGGTATTTTAGTTAGGTATTTTACCACAGTGTTATCATCCCCTTAAAACACTGAAACACAGGCTGCCTTGAAAGTGCTGCTAACAGAAGCCATGTATTAAGCAGATAACTGTCAGGATCTTATATGTCAAAGTAGTCAACTCTGATCAGTAAAAAATTGCCGTAATAAATACAAACCCCCCTTTTACTGCAAGCTGACCTACAGCTCATCACTTAGTACAAAACTAAGGAGATAAAAGAAGTTTTGTCTTGTTCTACGATCTCCAGCATTCTGTGAAAATGTACATTCAAACTTTGTGTAAGAAGAGCAACCTACCAGCTCCTCCCTCTTCATATAAAAGGGAGAACAGCTCCAGAAACACTGATCCTGTGTGGTGCCTCCCAGAGCTGGTGAACGTTGGGTACATTATTGAAGTCAGAAGAACTCCTGGCTCTCACTCCCTTTGGATATCCAGTTGCACATGGGTGCCCACAGGCTGGTACCCGATCACTAAGAATTCTATCACTAAGGGAGTGCAGGGCTCTCTCTAGGAGATGTTCTCTTCTCTGCTTTCATGGTGCATGTGCCTAGTTCCTGCGATGGTGTCTGCAGTCACCCCTTGGCTTAGGGACTTGCTGTCTCCCTGCATTGGGAGCTCCTCCCAGTGCCAGAGATTAGGAGCTGGTGTATCTGGGTTGTGCAGGGAACAATGCCTGCTGGGATCTGCAGTGTTGGAATGGATGAAGAGAGGTTCATGGTTCAAGAGAAGCCATTGCTAAAATGATTGGCTTCAGCAGTCATCACGAGTGCCCTGGAAGTGGAGGATTTCATGGGATCAAGGATATCCCCCCAAAAAATGAAGAGGTGTCTTTCCCTCATGGACAGATCTTCACAATTCCTCTGGAAAGGTCTAAGAGCAAGGGACATGCATTGGGAAAAGAGAGAACTACCTCCCAGCAGCATGGGAGTCAAGATTTCATAAATTTTCTACTGAATGTCACTGCTCACTCACTCCTGTAGCCTGTCAGCTCCGCACAGCACTGTTGTGCAATTAAACAGCAGCAGCAGCACCAGTGGAAGGTGACAGACAAGCAACTGCCCGTGACTGATTCACCCTTCCTTTCTCGGGGGTCTGTCCCCTGGTCTTGAATGGAGAACACAAGGACAAAGCAACAATTGCTATTCCTCTCCATTGTCACTGGGCTGCCCATACTCTGGTAGCACTTCCCTCTCAGCACACACCCCGTGCCATCGAGGATCACAATGCCTCTCTGCTGTGTCTCTGCTAATGAGCAATCACGAGCTTCTTGATGTAAATCTCCTCGCATCCCTCCTTAATGATACAGAGTTTGTTATGATCATTGTTCTTCTGACATCCCATCTATTATGGCACTATTGACTTAGCGAGGGCTTAAAAAAATAAAAAAACAGAAGAAAATAATTATTCCATTCTGTTTCTGTTCCAGATGGCTTCTATAATCAGTTTAATACTTTTGCAGATGTTGTATGAAAACTTCAGGATGTGAGCCAACAGTGGGGAGATGAAGCTAATGAAAGTGAGTTTTCAGCTGATTATTCACAATGTGGAAATAAATATATTCTGCGTGTCAAATAAGTGCAAGGCAGAATGCAAAGCACGTATCTGGAGCATTTGATTCCATCACATGGTATGTGTTGTATCAAAGTCTCTGGCTTCATGTCATGTTCTTGTCCCCTGCTTCTATGGGCAGGAGGCAGGGAAAGGCCAGTGTCTTTTCCGCTTAAAATACCAACGTGCCGTGATCAAGAACAAGAGGGCAGAGTCTCATTTCCAACCCTAACTGCTAATCATTTTTTTAGCCTTACCTGGTTCCTTTCTCTCTCTGCTCTAGTCCCCAAAAAGGAGGATGCCTCTGGTTTTCATGTCTGCTTTCTTATACTTCACTGTTTTTTACAGCAGCTGCACTGCAAAAACAAACATCCTGCCCTCCGTTCATATGGTAATGAGGTGATCACATATTTACTAATTTTTTAGGATGGCAGTTATTTCATTAAGGGCAATTATAAAGGCAATCCAAGCCTTTTGGATTTAGATTGCAATTAAAATTAAAAAAAAAAAAGAAAGAAGAAGAAGAAGAAAAAAGAGAGAGATTTGAGAGAACATCTCTTGCATTGGAAAACAGTGTTTCCCTCCAAAGAATGCCAGTACCCATTTATAAGCCGTCCTGGATAGGTTTCAATGTTAATATCCTTGGCTGAAAATGCTTAGTGATTAATAGCATTGACTGGCTAGTTAAATACACGATCAACCTGGGAACAGTCATGCCTCTCAAGTAACAACAGTAATTGACAGAATGTTCAGCAAATAAAACTAGTTTAATGCTGTACTAATATATAATTAAAATACCTGTAACTCTTTCCCCCAGTGGGGATACAATGCCGCCACAGAAATGCCAAGTGTTTCAGTTTAAAAAAAGGAATCAGGTTTAAAAGGCCTGATTTTTCTTTTGGAAACCTCCCTCCCCCTCTGCCCCATAAATAGGCAGAGTGGTAATTTTGTATTCAGAGGTGCCAGCAAACACAAGACCATTTCAATTTACAGTTGCTCCCACACATTGTGCCTGCAAACAGGAGGCGATGTATATTTAAAGAGCTGCTTATTGGTGTCCTCCCTTTCTGCCTGAAAAGTATCCCACCTACAGCTCAGGAACATGAATTATTTACTGCCAAACAAAAAGCTAAGGCGTTTGGCCATGACACCCTGATGGTTTGAGTAAGAAAATTCAGCCTCTCCTGTACATCTTCTCCCCCTCCTGCTGGGCTCGTCTGTGCTGGGCTGAGCGCTCTGGAGGGTTCTGTGCAGCCTGTCCGTGTCCTGCAGGGCAGGGATCCTCCTGCTTGTGTGTGAGACATCAGCCTGATATTCTTGAAACTTATTGTCCTGCCTTTAATCTGTCCTCATCCCCTCTTCAGGCACAGCCTAGAAGGGATTTACTGGCAGCGCACATTCAAATGTAGCACACGTCTTGAGCTTCAAGAGCTCTGCAGCTTTCTGGTCCAGATCTTTTCACCGTCCCTGAAAACAGGAGCAGAGGGGAGACATTAACCTGTATCTGTGCATTACACTGAGCTGCCAGACACAGCAGTGTGATAATCTCCTTTCTCTTTCCATTGGCAGCACATCCCCAGCTATAACAGAATTACGACGTGTAGTTCCCCCAGCACTGCTGGCACTGCAGCAGATATTAATCAAGGTGTGCTATCCATCCAACTATTTGTTTTTCCCAGATATGTTATTAACCTTCTTTCCATCAATCCTGCAAGGGCCAGAACTGTTTGGAAGTGTATGTGTGTTCACTGCTTTCACAAAGGGTATAGTAAAAAAATTAAAACTCTGTAAAACATCAGGTCAGACTCACACCAGTATAATTCTTCTGCAGCTGGTGAAAAGACCAAAGGAGTGCTGGAGTCCAGCCATTCCTATAGAAAAGCACTACATACATGCTCAATTTTGGAGCTCTATGAGAACAAGAAAAAAAAAGAATAAAAGTAATTACCTTTATTAATTAAAGTAGTTTATAGAAAAACCCCACAACCAGAAATAAAGCAATGGTAGCACAGGGCTAATAATAGGAATATTTCGTAGTATGGAAGTAGACAGAGGATCAAGAAATAGGAGTATCTGAATATAAATGCTTTGCAAAAGTATAATTAAGCATCAATCCTCTCCTAAAGACTTCCTAGTCTTTGGACAAAAAAAAGAGAGATTTTTCTCATATTTTTTTGAATTAGGAAACATGATTATGATGAATTGGCTTATTAGGAGTTAGGCAGAGGGTCTGTAGGATGCCTGTGACTTACCTCCAAGTGTTGGGAATTGTCTGCTTTTTGAGAAGATTGGCCACCTCTTTCACTGGAGAGAAAACAAGCTCTGACAGAAAAAGCTATCAGTTCCTTAACTGGAGAGTGCTGAGAAGACATGGAGAGATACAATGAAGATAAATTGCTGGAATAGTGAAAAGTGAGAAATTTGATTGATTTTATTCAGTGGTCAACTCACTAAGGCTCTGGGTTACTGTTAAATCTTTATATTGCACAGAAAGAGAAAAAGACTCTATTAATATGTATGTCCACAGAAATATTAAATTAAATAAAAAGTACAAAATATTCTCCATTTTATAGCAATTTCTATCTCAAAACAACTCCTTTGCTCTCTTTTTATTATCATCATTCTCTGACTGCCGCTTGGATGCTTTGTGCAGCACCGTTACAGAGCTGACACCTGTTGTGATGCAGCTATTCTTACAAACAGGTCTATCTCTAGTACCAGGCAGTGCCTTTTTTCTCATGTGGTTGTTCGTGTTGTTGTTTTCCACTGGTTTTACTTTTTAAGTTAGCAAAGGGCAAAACCAAAAAAAAAGTCATTGAGGAACTTTGCAGTCATTTTGCAAAGAGTTACATGATTATGAGTGTGCTGGTTCTGGTGGGGAAAGGGGCAAAGCATCTGTTGCTACAGACTCAGGTGTGAGAAAGATGTTGAAACACTTCTCAGACAATTTTTCTTTGTGATTCAAACTAAAATTAGTAGGACAGAAAAGCTTCAGGGGAACATCATACCCAGACACTGTTGTAACAATACCTGTCATGAGTTCAGAGTGTGGTTTAGCAAGCTGTTTAGTCTTTCAGCTGTAGATCTAATGCTTGTACCCCAGTCCAGATCCTTTGCCTTTAAATTGTCCTCTGGAACAGTTTTATTGACAATTTTCCTAGGCTGACAGATCACGTGTGCTCTTGAACACAGTGAGCTGTTCATTCGTATCTACCTTCAGAGAACCTTAGAATGGTTCTGGTTGGAAGGAATCTTAGAGATCATCTTGTTCCAACCCCCCCTGCCATGGGCTGGTACACCTTCCACTAGACCAGGTTGCTCTCGTTAAGATCTGAGTGAAAACTGATTCTTTATCATTTTCATAAGCTGGCAGTTGGGACCCTTAAATTGCCATCATTATCCAGATGAGGAGACATCCCAGAGTGATTTGCTGCAGGTATCTGTGAAATGGCTGCAAGCTTGAGAATGAAATAAAAACATGATGGCAGGTGAAAATAACAGGGGTTATCACCGTCACTCACCTTCAGGTCTGACTAGCTGTACAAGTTTTATTTGAAAATCCACTTGTTGGCTTGGTATCGCCTCCCTGATAAAATCTGGTGTATGATACTGAAGGGTTGGTGCAAAGTGCAATATCATTTTAGGCTCAGTGTAGAGCCCAGCAAATCTTGTGATTTGTTAGCAGTAAATGCACGGTGCACTACCTCTTTCAGGCAGACATTTTGGGCACTGAAACCCTTAGTGCTCCTTACCTGCACAGAGGGTTCCTCAAGCACCAGACAAGAGATGATTGTAAGGCAGATCCACGGCATGCTATTAGTGATTTCAGTCCTGAACGATATGAGTGGTTGAATCACTCTTAATGGTAGAAAGGGACTTGGCTAACAGGTTAGGTCAAGGCTGATCCTAGACCTTGAGGAAAGCTGTACTTGTGTCTGAATTTGATGGCTTCAATATTGACTTTATGGGCCATATGATGGTTCCTGTGATGCATCATTCTCTCTTTTGCATCGGACTTGTTCTACAGTTAATGGCTTGTTGCTTTGGAGTCGGCACTTTTAGTGTAGGGGACTGTATTTCTCTTCACATGGCTCATGAGCAGATAATCAGAGTGCTGAATAATACAGCTCATATTCTATAGGCATTGTCTCTCTAAGGGAAAAAGGCTGTGGCACGTTAAACAGCTGTTAGGGATAGCATCTTTTAATATGATACAAAGTCTTTCTAAGAGTGATCTACACCTCCAGAGAACTGTGGGTTTTTTGGTTGTATAGTTAACCTGGTTAAAAAGTCTGCAGAAGTGAGCAACAAGTATATACGGATCTATGTGTGACAAATGGCCTCTAGTACCAAACAAAAATCTAAGGTTCAGTACAGTCTGGATAAAAAATGGATGTCCTGCTATTGCCTTGGCTCAAACTACATCAACTCCCTGCCTCATCTGTGATAAAAATATAAGAATTAGGCCATGATTTGACATTTGTAACTGCTATTAAGGATTGGTGCATTGTGGTGCTTTTAGTGTCATGAGAATGGGAGCCCTGTAAGATCTGCTGCTCAGATGGCAGAGCTGAACTTTTCTACCAGGAGTAAATTGGCAAACCAAAACGATACAACCCTGAAGAAAGACTAAGGACAGTAAACCCAACATGGTTTTCTACCGACCTGAATTCACCATAGATGAATGAGCAAATGGAGGAACCTTAAGAAAAGAAGCAAGGTTCTGGTATTTGGGAAATTCACATTTTGGAAAGGTTGTTCCAGAGCCTAGGAGAGAGATTTGATCATGGACCAATTAAATGCTGAAGCTTGAAAATTGTTTAGTGTTATGTATAATTACTTTTCCAACTATAACAGGAAATTATTTAAATGCAAATTAAACTATGCTGCCAGAAGGTAGATGTATGGTGCTGAATAGAGCTGTTTTAGGAAACAATGTAATTTTAGGAAAATTACCTCCCTTGTCCTGAGGTAAAAAACAACGGCTGTGGAATTAGCCCTACAAATAATGTTGTACCACTAAGATCAGTTAAACATTGTTATTCTCCAGGATTTGAGCTGCTATAAAACTCCTAAAATGAGTAACAATTGTTGCCTAAGTGTGTAAGGAGACTTTAGAAGCGAAACAGTGTCCCTGGATTTCTTGTGTAACAAAGCATATACCATCTAACTCCAGCTGGTTGGGAGGGTGGGTGGAAATCTGGGAAGGTTTTAAAGCTTAAACCTCTACACTTTTGGTTCCCAAAATTAGAACCTTTGTATGCACCAGTCAGATTTGTCTAACTTTGTTACAGTACTGTGGAGCTGCTTGCCATTTTAACTGGGGGATTCCTAGAAACCACCCAGGTCCCATAGTGTGACTTCTGATTCACTTTGTGAAAGCCACAGGAGGTCCTTCTAGGACCTTCAAAGGGAGCAAAAGAAAAAAACGCAGCTGAAAAAAAGAAATTAGCTCAGATTAATGTAGAAAAAATACCACAGCACACTGAAAGCAAGGAAATGTTTTGTTTGGCTTTCATGAGAGGACTTTATTGACTCTCACTTTCAATCCATCAGGCTTTACTGCAGGACCATTGCAGGTCATACCACTGGTCCAGCAAGAGCCAGGCTTCTGTGAGGAGCCCTGGAATATCGCAGTTCTTGTGACACAGTCAGATCTTCCTTTGCTTTCCCCTGGGGTGATAAGAAAAAATGAAGAAAAGCGAATGTTTTACTGTAAAGTGACACATTTAGGGGATCGAGCATTCAAACAGGCTTGTGGAAGAAAGAGCCTAAAGATTAAGCATAAATAGTGAAAGCATATGTGGAGATGGAATGGTGTTAGCTCTTGTCCTGCTGGTCTTTCTGTCAACCCTGCTGGGGCAGGTTTGGTAACAGCTCAGAACAGTGTTTTCATCTATCATCAAGGGCAAAGTCTGAAAAAAGATTTTAAACCCCTAGTGGACATGGGTCCACCTCAATTAAAACAAAACAAAACAAAACAAAACAAAACAAAAAAGTCTAATGGGAAGAAAAACTTGGTTTTTTATCCACAAACATTTTTTTCAGTGAATAGTGGAAGCTTTTCTCCCCATAGCCCTTTTGATGATGCTCTGAAAAGGAGGACACAGTGACAAAAACAAATGAGGTTCTTCCCTGAAGACTGTCCCCCAGACTCCAGAGCAGAGTGAGTTTCCATAACAGCAAGTGATTTAACACTGCATCTAGTACATTTGCACTCAATGTCTAGGAGTCAGTCACAGGTACACACCGTGGGCAGGGAGCCCAGTCCCTGTCTGCTCAGAAATTCAAGAAGAGCTGAGATAAAGCCCCTAGGAAAGGGAGATTCAGCTGGCTGTAGGAAGAACCTAAGGCAGGAGGGAGCAAGAAGCAAATCATGGGAAAATCAGACAGATAAATATCTTGCAGATGATTGGCATTTCCACCATTGTAAAGGAGCTTTCAGGTGCATCAGAGACAGGTCAGAGAGGGAGAGTAGTTTTCTTATGTTGATAGCACCCATCATGGACCCTTTTGCACATGGGATATGTGCCCTTGTGCAAACACACATGGCCAAATGTTTCTCTGGGGTGCGTCATAAAGCACATAATTGCAAGGCATTTCCTGCACATCCTAAGGAGCCTACTGTGACAGCTGCTGAAAGACAAATGCCAGTAGCAATCAGCACCTGGCTAGCAATGATTTAAGCAACTGTGTACCCAAGAAAAAGGTTCCCTTGCTGACTGAGGTGCCACTGACTTACAAAAGTGTGTGTCTGAGGTCAGATCTGCACCTTGAAACCTGAGGAGTCCACGTGCCTTGCATCAGTGTAGGTGGGTAGGGGACTTATCTCCCATCTCTTCCTTTCTTATTTCCCCATTTCCAGCAGCCTGCATCTCTGTCTTCCCAGCATAGGAACACTCAGAAGGTATAGGACAGTGGCTATCTTTATATATGTTTGGAAAACTTCCTGTCCCTTATTTCCAAGGCATTTGAGAGCCTCTTGCAGGCACACTGCATTAACAGTGTCTTTACTGAGGGGACTAAAACCCATTGTAAAGACACAAAGCATTAAATGTTGATCAGTTAGAGTGGCCAGGTGTGCATCACACGCAATGAGCCTTGCAGGACACAGAAATTTAAATTACTATGTTGCATATACAGCAGCCTTGGGGTATGCTGAGGCTTCTTTATGTCACCCCAGCAGCAAAAAGAAGTTTTAAACCATTATTTTGCCTGAAAAGCCTCCTTGAATAGGCCACAAGTACTTATTGATGAATGCTTATTCACGGTTGAAATTAAATTGCCTATAAGTAAGGGTTTTGCTTTCAAGAGCCTGTGGAAAGTAGAGGGTGAGACAGAGTTTCTCCATGGGATTGTGAATGTGCTGCAAGGGGGCTGGGGAGGCTCCTGCTGCACTGTGGGGCAGATTGTGGGGCCATGTTTTCACATAAGAATTGTTCTTTCCTCTTTTTCCCAAAGGACTGTGCTAAAAGTGGGACTTTCGTAGCCTCTGAGAAGAGTCACGTAGGAAATAAAAGGCTGCAATATAAAGGCATGGGATCATTCCACAAAAATCCATCAGCAATTTGAACAGGGGTGCCTTGAAGCAGGAAACAAGCGCCCTGTGAAATGAGGACCTCTGTTGACAATTCAGCTCCTTGTTGAAGGTTTTTGACAGCTTGGCCCTGCATGCCTGTTCTCACAAGATTTTTCTTGTTTTGGCTTCTGTCTCTGGCCTGAAAGAATTGGCAGAGGAAGGTCGTGTTTACCTAGCAATATAAAATTTATATAACTTGAATTTGAGGGGGACTCTTGATATGAAATATGGATTGTACTGCAAAGTCTGACAAGCTGTCATACTCGAGGAAGGGACCCTGTCCTTTGTTTAGCTCTGCAAAAAAATACAGCAGGATGGTGATAAACACGAGATGCGTGCTGCCTCAGGCAGAGGCTGGATGGAGCATTTCAAAGGTGTGCCCAAGGGTATTACAGCTGAGCTGAAATCTTTCTGCCAGCACAACTAGGACATCTTAGTACCTTCAAGGTCCTCTTCAACCCCCATCTGTGAGCTCCTGGCTTTCATTTTACACTGGTCATGTATCTGGTTTTAGGCTGCTCGTTTAGGATAGAATAGAAAAGCTGCCAAAGCAGCCTAACCAGGGAGGAATATGTGTCTTGGGAGAAGCTATAATTCAGCTTTCCTGGCATCTTCTTTCTTTGCAAGTAACAAGAAATAAAGGACTTAGAAGTTCAGGTAGCCCTTTGCACTGAGCCAGGCACAATAAATGAGTGGTGTTCATCTACTGATCACTGATAGTGTGTGAAGTTCAGATCTGGGGTAGTATCCACACTGTACAAGACATTTGGTAAAATTATTGTTACTATTGGTTAATAAGTAAAAATATTCTTTAATGACCTTCATACCTGAGAGGAGAAAAAAAGAATCAGAGCAATGAAAGAAGTCCTCTTAAAAGCTTAACTAAAATATGAAACCTTTGATTTCAGGCAGTTAAACGAGACATTTTATGCCTTTAAATTAAGTATTCTGATACTCTCTAAATAGAATATGCTTATGGCTGAAACTATATTCAAGATTATAATGGTCTGGATTAGTAGTGCTTCAGATGTGCACCTCAAAGCAAAACTGACTGCAGAACTGAAGCAGAGATTGCTTCCCAAAGACTAATGAGAGTTGAAGGTGCTCTGATGGTGGCTGTCAGAATTGGCAGCTGCTTTATGAAGCTGAAGGACATAGGTGAAAAACCTACGGAAAATTTGGAGAACAAAATGTAAATGATGGTGCTTCTCTGGAGTCAGATGTCCAAGCACAGGTGCCCATAAACATCCCACTGTACATTGAGGAGCCACCTGAAATGGCCACTATCTGTTTATTTGGGAGCAATCTGAAAAAAGATGCCTTTTTTCCAGCTGAGCCATTCATCTGTTCAGCCTAAGGCATCCCTCAACATTTGGGTGAGGGCAGAGAGACAAGATGAGGTTGGTTGTCAGCCAAATCTCAGCTTTGGAAAGTAGCTTTTACCTGCCTAAATTTAATCTAATTGCACATAGTTGTAGCTTTTGCTTTTACACCCTGCCCTAAAATATTGAACAGCAGCATACTAGGCAATTAAATAGCTGTCATGCCTTCTCCCAGATCTAGCAACACTCTGGGGATGTATATGACTCCTGATTTGTACAGTCAGTTAGTAAAAACTTTGTAGAGCACTTTTGGATTCATCTGAATGAAAGGTACCACCATAAATGTAAGATCATTCTCATTACCATTAATATTCTTTTATAACGGACCTTATCAAAAGCATTTTGAGAAGCCAAGTAAATTATATCTACCAGGTCACCTTTATGTACTATTTTATTAGCTTTTCAGATGAGGTATTGCTTTGAAGTAACAATATTTCCTTACGGTGACTGAAGTGGGTTTTCTTCTTATCGTTGTTTATTTGCCTTCATTATGGTGACATTACAGGCTACAGCTGAGGTCGAGGGCCTGTTGTGCTTAAAGATGCATCAATATGAAAGGAGAGAATGGTGGCATTTTGGGAAACTTAAAAAAAAAAAAAAAAAAGGTAAACAAACTTTTTGGGTTTGTCCATGCTGAGATCCTTGTGCTCATGTCCTGTGCGGTGCCAGCTGGATGGTGATTGTTTCAAGGGATGGAGGATCATCTCCCAGCCAGGGCGTCTCTACCACTTTTGGGGAGTGAACAGGCCCCAGAGATACCGTGCCCTTCCCTGCAGTTCTGGTGCTGCTGCAGTGGGAGCACTGCCTGGATGAGCAGCATTTCCACAGGCACTGTGGGGTACCATTCCTGCAGTAGCTCCCAGTGAGTTGTCCCCTGCAGTTGCTGCACAACAGGAGCCAGCATCGAATCCTTTCCTTTGTTTTCAGGAGGGAATTTCACCCTATAAGATGAGTGGGGCACCTTATTTGACAGGTTCACTATTGTGGGTTTGTTTCCTCTACAGCCTGGGCAGGCACTGCCCGGTGATTTACTGCCCTGGTAAACTGACAGCCATATGACTCCTTCCTCAGGTCCTGTTCACCTTCCACGGTGTTAAAGTAAATAATTGCTGAATTCACTATTTTCCCAGAGAAAGCAGCAGAGACAAGGAATCTCTTTAGTTACATCCATACAAATAACTCATGCCGAGGTTTTATTCCTGCTTCAGCATTCTCTGAAATTTCAGTCTCCCTTCTCCCCACAAAGATAGAGGGCTGTGGAGAAGAAATGCCTGCTTTAGTACATCTGACAGCAAGTAACCATGGAAAGTGGTGTCTTCCAGCTGATACATATATTTGAGTTAATTAGGTACAATAAAGCTGTCACATAACAACAGCGCTTTCTAAGTTTCACTCATTATATGCCTGGTTGGGGGTTTAATTTTTTTCTCTTCTACTATATCAGAAATACCTTGGTTTTTTTTTTTTTTTTATTGGCCTATACATCTATGTCCTTTTCCTTTCTATCTTGTCTGCATTTACTCTACCCTCTGTTCTGCTCTTTAGTCAGATATCCTTTTTAATTTTTAAAAGAATGTTTATTTTCAGTAAACTCTGCTCAACTGTGCAAATTTCATTCTTTCTGTTCTTATTTTCAGCTCAAAAGGTCCAACCACCATCTGCCCCTCTAGAACAGATTCTTAAATAGCCTCCAGATTGATTACATTAGCCAAACTCACCCGTGGTACAACTCCTGAGGCTGCCAGAGCAGTTACTCCAGGAACAAATTTGCTCTAAGTTGTTAAAGAGTTTCACTATGCCCTTGAGCCTTCTGTTAATCATTTTTTCTCGTAGTTTTAAAATCTGGCCTTTTAAAGTTCACCCTCACTGCATTACCCCTAGGAGAGTAACCTTCTATTATGATATCAAACCTAATTGCACAGTGATTATGATTACCCAGTGGATTTCTGACTCTCACCTCCTTTAACTCTTGTGCATAATTTAGCACAGAGTTGAGATTCAGTCCCTCCAACAAAGGACTCCTCTGAAAAGCAGTCTTTAAATAATATCAATTAATTGGCTTTTCATACCATGGGCTTTTCAACTGATAGGCAGCAGAGGCATGGAAGTCATAACTCTTCCACTACTGACTCAATGCCCTCCACAGGGTCAACCTGCATTGTTCCAGTGGTGGTCCTCAGAGCCATAGAATCATAGAATCATAGAATCATAGAATCACAGAATCATAGAATCATAGAATCACAGAATGGCCTGGCCTTGTGCAGTACCCAGTGGTCCCTGCAGCTTACCCAGGTGGCCTTGGCACTGGCAGAATGGTGATAGGGAGAGAGAGGAGCCCCCCTAAAAGCCAGAAAAGTGAAAAAGCATAAGGTTTGGAAATGAAAAGCCTCTCTATGTGATAACGGGCAGAGGATAATAGAAGGGAGGGAGGTGATGGGGTTCAGTGCACTTCTGTAATGGCTGTTTGGTGACTGCCATTCTTGCAGCATGTGGGTGACACGTATTAATAGAGCTGCACGCCCCACCAAAGCCTCTTGGACCCTGTGCTCACTCTCCTGCTCTTCCCATGACCCTTTGTAATGAGCTTGATGGCAGACAAGGTCGATTTGTTTGGTGGTTTCCATGAACTGAGAACAAATGGAACAGTCTGGAGAAAGCATGTTGCTAATTTCAGAATGTAATAGCTTCTGGTGACTTCACTGGTCATTACGAAAATGTTTCCCCTTCAAGGGCTCCTGAAAATTCTGTGGAAATGTTTAGGGCTGAGTACATGACAGAGGTAAATATTCTGGTCTTTTTAGGTTTCTGGATGGGAGTACTTCAGCTGAGGACCAGTCACCCCTTTTATAAATAGTGGTTAGCAGAAAATGCAATTCACACGGCAAAAAAATAAACACTCATTTTGTCTTTTAAAAAGCCAAGCTGCAAAGAAATGAAGGAAATAAGAACTAGCTCATAAAGATTAATTCATCACAGGAGAAATTCCCTCTCTGAAAGGTAAAGTGTGGTAGGGTTCTAACTGCCTGCAATAAACACAAATGAATATTTTCTGTTTGCCCTAGTGACTGCTAATATACATATTTATCTTAATGCATTTGGAAAAAAAAATTAAGTAATATAAAAATAAAGCTCAATGGCTTGTTCTAAATGGATTCCCAACACTGGCAGAAAAAGACACACAAGGCACTTTACTAAATGCTGTATGAGTGTGTAGCAGCGCTGCTGAAAACAACATAATGGGCTATTGCCTTTCAGCTTTGCAATTGTGGCTACACGATGCTGTTGGGCAATCTTCTGCTTATGTGTGGGACGTGCTGAGCAGAGGCTGGTGCTGGTACTGGGCCAAGCAGTAGCTGTGCTTGGATTGATACCAATCCCATCTTTTCCTGCTTTTCACCTGTCCCTGACGTGAAACCCTCCCTGCTGATGGTTCATAATTTCCTTAGAGATGTGAGGTGGCATGACAAGCGAAAGCACTCAGGGAAACATTTGGAAGCTGCAGGCTTTTATTTTTACATGGATCTGACATGTCACTTGAGCGTCCTCTCTGTTATCCCTGGCTGACAGTTCAATATCGTCCTGGTCATTTTCTTTGGCTGTTGTTTGCAGCATTTTGCTTTTAGGAGGTGGTCGTGCAAGCATTCTCAAGCTTTCTCTGTACTCCTTTTCCTTTTGAATCATCTCTTCACCAAGCTGCACCCTGTACATTTACACTGGAACCTTAGGCACAAATTAGCTGGGATTTCATCTCTGATACATCAAGAAAACACATTCTCATCCGTAAGGACACGTGTTGTTGAATGCTATGCAATAAACATAGGAATAAAAATCACAGAGTCATTTAAGTCTAGAGTAAAAAAAAAAAATTGCACTGGTTTACTGCACCTAAAGGTTTCCTCTCTCTGCACTGTTTTTGTTTTTTTATTTTTTTTTTTTTAATTGGTACTGGATGAAAAGAGAAATTGCAAAGACAAATCCAGCCTATCACCATGAAATGAAGTCTTCATCTCACCATGCTCACCAGCATCTACAAGTGCAGGATGATATGAAAAAAAAATGAACAATAGACAGGTATCCACAATAGGCCACATCCCACCGTGCCCATGCTGCCAGGCTGTTCCTGGGAGATGGGTACCACTGTAGAGTAAGGGATTACATGGGCCTGTGACCAGATGGTACTGAGGGGTGAGCTCTGTTCCCATTAGGTAGCTAATGCATTCCTTGCAAATCTTCCTCTCCTGAAGTAAGTCTAGCTAAACCAAATCAATTGAAGAGCTTTCAAGGACTTAAAACTGTACCCAGTCTATGCAGTGGGAGATAATTTGCACAATCAGTGGAACAGAGGGCAGAACTGTGTCTGAACCAGGAAGCCAAAGGCAATAACTAACGTGTATCCATAAAAAATTCATGGGAAATTTCATCTTGGGTAAAAGAGAATGAGTAACTATGTTGATTAAGTATTAAAAGTTCATTTTATTTTTAGAAGTACTCAGAAAATTGAAAACATCTGGGAACATTATGCAATTTTTTTACGTAATATCTTCCATTTACATTTCATCAATGCCATCAATTTAACCCTGACCTGTACGGAGGCAACCCACAAGACCCTGTCCTCTTTCTTTCTGGGCTGCAAGAAGTGGTTGAGTTCAGGCACTTTTCTCTCTATCAGAGCATAATGCCCAAGCCCTTCTACATATTTGACTTTCATCGTCCTACTAGCGAAGTGTACCAAGTTTGAGAGGTGAGTGGCAGAAAGGTGTCTTAGTCTGATCAGTCTGTTAAAATGTTGAATCCCTGGGAATTTGCCCTGGGACATCTCATTGGACTAGCTGTGGATCCTGTTAAACAAGAAGGAAGAAGCTTCCAGAGAAAGCTTAGATCTGCAAAGATCTTTTGACAGGTCATACCAGAGGTTGGCATCTAGAGGGTAGAAACAGAAGTGCCTTTATAGGCATTAGGAGTACTAACTGTGTCAGATTGGGCAGGTTGGGTTGTGTTTTCCATGGGGGAGTGATTCCTCCAGGGATCAGCTGAGAGCAGACACAGGGTGTAATGTTTAGCTCCAACCTCTCCAAAGGTCTCTGGCAGAGGGTGGAACAAAAGGACAGCAACTTTTGGGATCACCTTCCACCTCCAGCAAGCATTCTTGCTTTGGCCCAGATCTCTGCAATTTCCATCAGGTACAAATACACCAAAACAAATTTATTTTGTCCATCATTAAAAGGCTCATTCACAGTCATTGTATCCACTCTCAACATGGGGGTGAGTCCTTGTCCTGTAGGGAGCTCTATTCCATATCCTATAGCGGAATCACCTCTCAAGGACAAGGTTTGTCATTTCCTCCCATGCAGAGAAGCTGCCAGCAGGAGGGACCTGGTTTCATTTGTGTGTGTTTTTGAGACTGTGGCAGGAGATTAACTCATGTAGGATTTACCAGATGTCTCTCTGTGGAGTGGGCTGCTTTGAAGAGCAAACGAGTTCTTCAGTCTATGCCTAACCAAAGGAATGAATCATACACCTGCACACTCTCCTTTCTTTCAAGGACACAGTGTCTTGTGGAGGTGGGGGTGTTCTTTTCTTGCCTGGAGAATCTCACATCATCACAGGCAGAATATTAGAGGAATAGGGAAGAGACAATGCATCGACTTTGCTTTATAGTCTGCCTCCTTCTTAGTCTCTCTGGCAGGTCAGATAAGCCCTGCCTAATCTTGCATTGAGTTTTACCAGTGTCTGCTTGCTTTTTTTTTTTTCTTCTTCTTCCCTGTTTTAGCTTCCCCTAACACTTACTCAGTTGACATAAGGTCTTGCACCCTCTAAGTGCCTGCAGAAATGTTCTTTCTCCGGCTGATTTCAGGCAAAGGGAAGTAGGGATGCACCCTGAGCTATCTGAATCTGAACAGAAGCTTCCTAGAAAGTCTAATTGCAGTGGAGGCAGTTCAGCTGGTCTCACTATTAACAAGCACTATCTCTCAGCTCTTCATCAACATCGGTGTGATGACTCTGCAGAGCTGGCTGGGATGTCCCCAGTGAGCTGTGCAGACTATCTGATGCAGAAGATCGTGCAGGGACAGTGGCCTTTGCAGGTTGTCTTGAGAGCTGAGGGCAGCAGCGAGGTGTGGAGTCCACCCCACCCAGCCAGTGCTGAGCAGTGTCTGGAACTCACACTGACAGATGGGCTGGATGGGTAATAGGGTCTCTTCTTTCTCACTGCCATCAGGGACTCTGATTGATTTGTCCAGCTTGCCATGATGAAGTCATTAATCTTGATGACACTTGCTGCAGCTCAGCCTCTGGCACGCCAGAGTAATTCTTTTTGCAGCCTGCCAACATACAGGTCAGATAGCAGGATAGGCACTGTCTGAAAGTTGTAGATCTGATTTCTAAGAAAGGTCTGATAGGTAGCCACTAAAGGGAACAGGTCAGGAGATGACTTGCCTTTGGTACAGATTGGAGGCAAGACCCTGTTTCCTGTAGTGAAAGCAAAGCTAAAGATGGACCACGTTTTCAAGAGTTCATATAATTCCCATGGCAAATCTAGGACAAACATCACTATCCCTGCTATCCATTATGCAACGGTGTAGTGAATCCCACAGGAAGGTACTTGGCAGGACAACAATCTGGCCAACAAGAAACACCACTGTGTGTCCTGCTATTCAGTACAGTCAGCAACCTTCCTACCAGTAAGGAGGCACTATTCCAGGTCAGAGGTGCCTTATCTCAATGCAGCTCTTATCTTGTAATAATAGCTTGATATTAAATTGCAATCGTATAAGACACTTACCAGTGGCCTGCCATTGCCCTTCTTGAACATGGCATTAGATACTTTGGCCTTCTCAGTGTTCAGACAATGCCTAAGCACGGATGGAAGGAACTTTAAGGAGAAATTACTTTTTCAACAGAAAGTAGGAGTTGTTTCCTAGGAATTGTTTGTACCAACAGCTCCTTGTTTCTTTGTCATTTCTTACCACACCCGTTGAGTCAACACTAAAGAAAATGACACATGAGTCAATAATTTTTAAAACTTGAGCAACAAATGCTATCAGGCTGGAAAGGTTAAATGCTTAATTTCTGTCCACTGAAAATCTACCTAATTTTTTATCATGGTTATAACTCTAGAGGAATGGAAGTTCAAACGATTAACCATGAATCATAGCACAGTCTACTGCTAGCAAGGTTAGCACTAATGGATTATCAAACATTAAGTGGTAAACTGATTTTTCCCCATCAGCTCTCTTACTGGGTGCTTGTTTTTTGGGGGGCCAAAGATGTAACAGAGCTTTTCACTGAATTATCTTAGAGAGTTAAATAGTGTGTACAGCTGGTAGGTTCAGCCCAGGATACTACCAGAGCCCTCAGGATGTTCAGACATGTTTCAAAGCAATTTTTTTCTTTATCATTGAGATGGGTAAATCCTTTGTTTAGAGCTGGGAAAGGTTTGCAAACACTGAGATAAGAGGACTGTATCTCCCTGTACCATCACCCACTGACACCTGTTTGCGCTTGAATAATTTTCCAATTATACAGAATCTTTTCAGTACTGTGACAGGGCATCCCTGGAAGAGAGGTTGCCAGTAGTCTTGCTGCACCTGAGAAGATATCTGAGTATGTGATAGAAAGCAGCTTTGGAGGCACAAACTTATGGAAATTTTGTGCTTATAATGAGGATGTTAATAGTGCTGGAAAAATTATTTGCTCTGTGCACTTCTAAGAACCGAGTGACTGAAGAGATCTACATCTTTATAAGCACCTCTTGGACGTTAAAAATGTCCTTGACTTACTCTTCTCTGCTTGTATGGCACAATATCATGTACAGCTTCCAGCTTCTTGGATTAGAAACCTTAGGCTTTCTAGAGACTCCCAGGCTCAGAAGGTGGAGTGAGGGTGACCTGGTTCCACACAGTGTAGCTGTGCTGTGACAAAGCATCTGGCTCTTTTTTGGGATCTCAGGACTTTGGTGGACACTTGAAACACGCTGGTCCTGTTACACTGATTTGGTCTGGGTACCAAAAATGGAGTTGGTGTCCAGCTTTGATCATCCACTGAAAGGGATTTCAAAGCTTGTAAGTCTGGTGTAGAATAAAATAATTAATTCCTTATCCTGAGGAGTCAATATTTTATCTCGATTTGCAAAATCTTACTTTGTGCTGACCGGATGCACTGTCACTGTGTATACACACAGAACACTCAGGAATCCTTTACTTTCAAGAGCTTGTTATGCCATCCATAGCAGTGGATGGATGAGAGATATATTAATGGGAAGAATCCATGGAAACTAATATAGGAAATCAGCAATGACCCTTGTTCAGGCAAAGATCAGAAAGAAATGTTTTTTTCACCCTTGGAGAATTTCTGAGATTAGAAGAATTTTTTTCCTTCTTCTAAGATGGAATGAAAAAATCAAATTATTGATGTGGGTGTTTTCCATTGAACAAATAAGCTGTAAATAAATACATAAAATGATAATTTCAAACACTTCATTTTGAGCTCTTGACATTTTCCAGTCTTTAATTTCTCTAAACCACAATTTTCAATGTAATAAAACATCCCTCCTCTCTTTACCTCAAGTCTTCAAATTACATCTTACTGGGCACGTCTTGCCTGGCTCTGTTAATAAGAAAATGCTAATTAGCAACCTTAAATTTAACCAGCCAACAGAGAGCAGCTATAGTGGTTTGCCTGGGGTTTAGTTTCTTTCTTTTGTCTGTAAATACCAGGATCCCATGGCCAGGCCATCCTGCCCAATGTGAAATGCTGATGCAAACCTGTGTCTGATCACTCTGGTGGAGACAATGGCATGAAAAGCTTCTCTGGCTGAGACTGCTTGTTTGTCATCACAGTTCTCCATCCAGAGAGATTTTCCTGGGAGATGGCAGCAACCTCTGGTTTATGTCCCTTTGCCACAAGGGCAGGGACTGACCCCTCTCCTGACCATCTCTCTGGAGAAGGCAAATGATCTGAATAGAAGAGAGGTACCTGTTGGAGGTGGACCAGCAAAGCAGATTGAGAACTCTGCTCCCGAGGCTCCTCCTTCCCCCTCTAGCTCTGGGTATCACCACAGTTTGTACTGCAGATAAAAGCGGTACCAAGAAAGAAATATTCCAGAACCAGCTGGATACAATCTTGTGCCACATGCTCTGGGATGACCCTGCTTGAGCAGGGAGCTTGGACCAGATGACCCACTGTGGTCCCTTCCATCCTGACCCCCTCTGTGATTTCTCAAAGGATCAGCCATCTTTTGGGAGCATGCAATTTTACTGATGAAAACATTACTTGCACACACATACTTACACATGGACATATAAATACACAAATGTATGCAAATACACATGAGTGTACTTACAATTTATGCTTATGCTTATATTTGTGATCACACACGCAGAAAAGAGAAAGGTTAATGTGTGTTTTGCAAAGACAGAGGACACTTGTTTGCTCACTGGGAAAGAAGAAGCAATCAATATGTTTGGGTAAGGGAAAATGGATTATCCTTAAACATTCTGCACAAGACAGAAAAGTTTCTGTTTGATGTTGATGTTGATGTGAGTCTGCACTAAAGGTCAGCCCAATCACACTATTTTGGCTGTAGCCAGCACAATAAAACACTGCGTTCAATCTTTCAGAAATTTGCATGTATTTTTCTGCGTGTTACTGTCTTAAAAGTAAGTTTACTATATGGAAGTGGAAGTGGATAGGTTCATTTGGTGTTTCTCAATAAAGATGAATATTTTTTGTTTCAGCTTCCACTTATCTTTCCTTTAAAGAGGTTTCCCCCCCCCCCGGTTATTCCATTTCCTATATTGCAGCTTCTGAGACAATAAAAATCCACTCAACCCTCATGCAGGAGCAATCTAAGATTTTTTGATCTAATATTTTTCATATTTTTAAACACCACTGTATACATTTAGCATGTAAAAAAAAGGGGATGTGTGTGCACGTGTGTGTTCTCTAGACAGACGGTCCATATTTAAGACCCATCCTCTGCTAATACAGATATTTATTCAAATAAACAGTGTCTGCATGGTGTAACTCCATTAACAGACAGCAAGTGTTGGCTCAGATCTTGCTGCAAGTAACATTGAAGGGGAGCAAAAGATATGCATGAGATTGCAGATAACCTGGCTTTCTCATCCCAGGCCAATTTTTGAAATAATTTACCAGAGTAATTTCAGATAAAGACATAAAGACTTCAGCATTTTAGTGACCTGAAAAAAAATCAATTATTGCTCAAGGAAATTGGAAAGTTTCATTTTTCAACATTTTTTTCTTTTAGATTTCTGCCCCCACCAAGTAATAACATTTATAAAGAAACAGTTGTTTTACACCTCTCAAGTGAAAAAAACCCCACAGAACATCACTTCACAGCAAAATTTGGGTTGTGAAACTACCAAAAGTATCATTGAAACAGAAATGGGCTGCAAATGGCCTTTTCCTGGCATCCTTTGCAATTTTGACAAATTCACCAGGTGTACTGAGCTGCATGACCATGGATGAGCATACTTTTAGAAGTGACAGTGTTGTACATGAAATCAGCACTGTGTAAAAATCCTTCTGTTCCTTATTTCTACTTTTGAAATGCAGGCAAAAGTGTTGTGGACTTTTAAGGCCCATCACTGTGCAACACTGTGAAGTGGTCACAGACTCCCAAGCGTTTGTTTCCATAAAATGTATCCAGACGTTTGCCTTGTGTCAAGGATGGGACCAAGCTGAAGTGTCAGTGAAATAAATTTTGTAACTAATAAAAAGCCTAACACCTTGTTCTTTTCTTCACTCCCTGTAGTTTCAGTGTCTGCTTTACTTGATTTGAGGCTGCAAGAAGGAAACACTAAAGGAGATTTTTTCCATGGAGTGTCCAAAATTAATACCACTGCCCTGACACAGCAGCAGCAGCGACATAAAAAACAAGTACTGCTTAGCTACGGAGTTTTGTTTTCAGACAGATAATCAAAAGGGAACTTGGAGAGATAATCAATTGCAAGGAGAGTTGGTGGTTTGAACAGAGTCAAAGCACAGTGTGCCTCTGCTGTGTTTGAAGGGACACGAGACTGGAAAGAGCCAGCGGGGAGAAGGGAGAGTTCTTGGGGGATGCCAGCATCTGTCAGCATCCCTGCTTCTGTCCAGCCACAGGCCACAGCACCTGGTGGCAGAGCTTGCTGGAGCGAGGGGTAGGGGAAGGGATGTGCAGGGGATCCACAAGCACTGGGTGGTCCTTCTCCAAGCTCCTCTGCTCGTGCTGTGGGACCCTGGTTCTGCCGTGGGGACTAAGGCAGCATTTTCTGAATGTGCCACAGAAACTCTCAAGCTGCTTGAAGTGACAGACATGTCTCCAACTGTGCCACACGTGGGTATCAGGTGAAAGTACCTAGGTGTATAATTAGATGCCAGTGGTGTCAGGGTGCTGCACAGCAGCTGATGCAGACATCTCACCTGGAAATCTATTACTACTGAGGCCCAGTGTGTTATCACATCTTTACAGAGAGGTGGCATTTACTTGAGGGAAATGAAAAGATGACAGCAGCAGGAATCTTGTGTTTTTTCCTCTGCTGATGTTCACACACCTGAAGTAAGGAAGCTGTGGCAGTTGCAACTTGATTTCCTCCTTGGCTTGGAAAGAGTAGTTGAGGTAATAGCCCAAAGAAATGGCTCTCCTAGAGTCTCTGATAGACTCCTGTGTGCTCCCTGCAAACAGTGGGGAACACGGTGTTTCCCAGGAGAAACTCAGGAAGAAACACTCTCAGGGAAGTCCTCACCTGCTGGCTTCAGCTGCCTGATGGAAGGTGTAGAGAAGGCAGAGCCAGACTCCTCTCAGCAGTGAGAGACTGTGGATACAATTTGCAGAAAGCGAGATGCTCAAATTTCCCTTTTCCTTCCAGCCCCTGCCCTCCCCCCAACTCATGACAGTAGTCAAACATGGGAACAAGGATCTGAGAAAGCTGTGAAATCTCCATGCTTAGAGATACTCAAACCTTGGCTAGACACATCCCCGAACAACCAGCACTGAGCTGGCCCCGTCCCCTGCAGTGGTTTGGACTGGAGACCTCACAGCTGTACTGCCATTGTGGAGAACAAAATTAGGCTCCTAAATGTCACAGTTCAGGTAAAGCTTTGCAGCAAGCAAAAATGGCAACAAGATCCTTTTCCCTCCTCCAAATTACTTTTGTGAAGAAATGCCATAAACTTTTTCTGAAAAGACCAGGCCAGCCTTTTGATCTTCATTCTGCAGAAGTCATAATCCTCCTTCACTGCCTGTAAGCCACTGGTTTAATCCGTAGTTCCTTGGTGACCATTCCAGGTATCACCAGCTCAGTCCTTACTGAGTTAACCAAGACAGTATCTAGGACAAAAACACCACTTGAGTCTCCCTCTTCCAGGAGTTTTTCTGGTTGTTAGCATGGGTCTAATATTCACCCATAGTCTGCAGTTATTTAGTTACATTAAAGTAATCTTCTTAGAAAGGACTTACTGATGACTTATACTCAAATGTGCAAATAATATGCTTGTAGAACATTAAAATGGCTCTAATAGGGTGGTAATAAATTTCTTTTCTCAATATAGATGATTAGAAACTTCAGTAGTTAGAAGCTATTAATGTACTCACCATAAAGCATGAAAGTCCATCCTCATGAAACCCTAAATGACAGTACTGCCTATAAATTTTACTGGAGGTGGAAAGAGCAGTAATTATATGGCTGGCATTAGATGTAGCTCTTTTCGCAGAGGTGCTAGTGGCAAACCTTTTCCTCCTGTTGTTAAGCACTATTTTTGGCCATAGCCAGTAGCCAGAGTGTACTGTAAATAATATTGTTTTCTGTGATGGATTTCTGCACAAACAGGACGAAAGAGATTTTTTATTAAAAGAAAAATTGGCAAACAGTCAAGTGTAGATGGCTTTGAGAGTGGCAATGCAATAAAGAGCATTGAGCATCTGGTTCAATGTTGTCTGACTGACCTATGTGGATGGAGATGACTGAAAAACCCATTAGCTGCTGGCACAGAAGCGTGTCTGATATTATCGTCCAGGCACTAACATGGAAAATCACCAAATCATGTTGCAAAATCACCAACTCCACTGGCATTCTCGTTGGCAGGAATAGTGGAGCAGCCAGGGAGTGGGTAGTCTCATATGGAGACTAATTTGTGCCCAAATAATTGTCTCAAACACCAGATCTATGAAAAACTCCTTATGAATTTTTTTTTCTGCTTTTTTCTGCTTCTCCAAATGAGATGCAGGTACAGTCAGGGTTGCTTCCTGCCTTCCATACAGCAAGTATTTTGAGGTAGCAAACCTATAGCCCTCCTTTGAACCTCTCATCCAAACTAAGCCAGACTCGTATTCAGTAAAACACTTCACAGAAGTATTTCAGTTCTTCTGCAGTTTTATTACTGCAGTGTACTTCTTTCTGACAAAACACCTATTTTTACTTTCAGTTCTTGAAAAAAGTTCACTGGGGCAGGACAAACTATTGTACTTCCTGGTAGGATTCTTTGAGTAGCAGGACCCAATTCTCAGGCTGGCAAATCCAAGTGTTTGTGACACAGATCATAATGGGGAACAGCTGGCTGGCAATACCTTCTGATTTCTCATTAAATAAATGAAAAATATTCAACATGATGTATGTATCTGCTAGAGTTAAAAAAACCTATGTGGATACACCTCTTCTACCATCCAAGCTATTTGCCTTATAGTCTTTGATCATGCACATGGAGCAAAACAAACAGAACATAGTCATTATCAGAAACACAAATAGTTGACTAATATGATATAACAAATAATTTGGTTTTGCATATCAATCTCATAAACTGTTAAAGTACGGATCAGTCAACTGGAAAATAGGTTTTTGGATAAATGTAAAGTGTGAAGATCATGACAGGTTGGATAGAACTGTCTCTACATATGATATTTCTTATTCTGTATGTTTGGTGGGGGTTTTTTTTGTGGGTTTTTTTTTTTTTTTTTTTTTTTTGAATGCTGATTCCTACTTCAGCATAGAAGTCAGGAGAGCTGGTTTTGGGCACAGAAATTCTTGAAGGAAAATAGAACATCATCTTATAATGTTCAGAACCTCTTGAAATCTTGCACTCCAAAACTTTTCCTGTGACAGCATACCATCAAACCCCAGTGATGAAACATTTGGAAGGATTAAGGTCTTCTGATAAACAGAATGACACAAAGGAAACCTCAGTAATTTCCAACTGAAAGGTTTTTCTGCAGAAAGCATAGTTGTGGGCATGGTTCATTAACCCAGTATATCTTTTTCTCTGTCTTCTGCATCACTTCTTCCATGGTCAAGTTATATGGTGCAGACCTCAGCAATGAATGTTTTGCTCAGAATTATTCAAGCACATAACAGAGAGAACGTGCAAAAACTCAGCTGGGAGAAATTTGATTTAAGGTCTTGATTTCCTTATTCTAGAAGAAAAGTCTCTTGTGAGTGGTAAGAACTGGCAGATTTAAAGACAGGTGAGTAGACAGAGGTTTGGGGGATCAGACTCAAAGACTTTTAAGACTTGATCAGAATTTGGAAACATGTGAGAGCCTTCCCAGTGTGAAGGAGACAATATTGATTCCTAAGGGACCACAGGGTAGATCCCTGTTTGGGATTTATGATTTATATCTGCTTGGAAAACTGGCTTGTGTGTTGCCCTAACCCTCAGCAGCAAAAAGGCTCCCTGTGAGGCTTCACACTACTGTAAGCTGATGTGACGTATGGTGGCACTTCATAACCCTTTTCTTCTGATAATCACTTTCCTCTGATGACAAAAGACCCTTCTCATGGGCTGCTTCTGATGTGAAAAACACCATTCACATAGATTTCCAAGCAGAAAATATCTCTCTTCTCCTCTTCTGGACCAATTTTTCCCTGCGTGTCAAACATAGCCAAGACCATGCTGGATGCCTTTAAGAACATCACAGGATGTGTGGTGGATAAACGGGCAGCTGCTCCTGGTGACACGAGGCTACACCATCTCCATGACCTCAGAGCCCTTGTCTCACCAGATGTCCCTGTGTGCAACATTATTAAATACACACAGCAGGCAACACACTACGGTCTTAATTAAGGTAAAAAGAAAGCACCCACCCTTTTCAGAAAATCGGTGCCTTAGAGTATGTTCCTTAGGGTCATGTTCAAAAGATCTGATGCTTCATCAGTCTTTGCAAGTACATTGATTTCATGCTGGCCAGAATTTAATAACATCAAAAATGTCCTCTTACCACTGCACTGGGGATATCACAAGCTGTAATTAGTTAATGATCCTCATGTTTCGGGTCTCTTTGGATGAATAATTTTCTTGTTGAAAACCGAAACTTCCTGTAAACCAAATTATTCATATTTGATTGAGGATTGTTTTGGGGGAAAAAAAGAGCAGAAATGTTTGTTTTATTATGCACAGAAGGCATCAGATTTTCAATTTGATCAGAACAACCCTGGCTGTGCTTAACTTAAAAACAAATAAAAGTAAATCAAATAACAGGAAACAAATTATCCGTTAGCTAGGTAAACAAAATATTGTACTTCACCAGACAGCTTGTGAAGAAAAACAACGTCTGGGATCAACCAAAGGAATATTCTGATTTTATTTTTCATTTATAATGAAAAAAAATTTGCTCACAAAGCCATGCATGCTGGCTTTTTAGAAGTGGTTTTAGATGGTGGCTTTTCCTTGTCTCCTTAGCTGGAGTGTTGGTGCAGGCTCCCTGATTTGGGCTCACTATGGATGTTGAATGCTAAAGTGCTGCCTCATAATGAAGCTGAACATTTGCAGCTTTTCAGGTCTTTAACAAACACAGCGACCAGTGATGGGATTGATGCCAATTTAGTTTTCTAGCTCTGGCTACTAATAAAGATTTCCTGTACAGTCAATGGAGAGAGGGAGAAACATTTCCAGTGAAGATTTACCTCATCCCAAGACAGACACTTAAGAGAGATTGGATCCCTCATGGAGATCCCTTTCTGTACCTACTATGTAAGGTGATGGAATACATCTTTTGGATGGGTGGAAATGTCTGAGATGAATCTCATCGTTATGTGCGATGCCTTATGCCAGGGAAACTCTGTGCCAGATATTCCTCCTCATTATTTCTAAGTAAAAATGAACACCATTAGCAACCTGACATTTTCACTGAGAGGATCTGGTTCTCTTTTTTAACTTATACAGATATAAAAAAAGTGTATCTTCATTAAAGCCAACAGATTTTATCTAGTGTAAAGCTGGTGGAAGATAGTGAAGGCCTTTTATGTTCAATGTATATATAGTATGAAGAATAGCTGAGCAGGCCTGGAAGGTGTTAAACATAAAAGGCAATTCATTCAGATACCTTTGCAGGCTACAGCAAATAATTATTCCAGTTTCCAGTCAGTGCTTCAATTAATTTTTTATATGGAAAGATTTGGAGTTAGTTGTGGGTTTTGTTTCCATCTCTTACCACACACTGCATGGTATATGCAGAGCAACAATATTTTCTGCACCATATGAACTAGGACTTTTTTCCCAACAAGAAACTGAGGTTCTTGCTTTAAGACATGGTTGAGAAGAAAACAAGATGACCTTACACACTCCCTAAATTCTTCAATGTGTTAACATGAGATGGAGAGAAATTATGAGATGTCTTCTACAGCACCTCATCCTTAACAAGTGAGGATGGTGAATATGTGGCCACAAAAGTTGTGGCACTTCAAGCACTCTGTTCTCTAGCCAGTGCAGAGAAATGAATGAGTGAATCAGTTCTGTCTTTGTGAGGGAGTAGTCTGTCTGCACAGCCAAGGAAACACCAACGCTGAGGTGAAGGCCCGTGATTCACCAAGTTAGGTTGGGTAAGTCATACATTCTATTCTTATTTTTCTCTCCCCTCTCACCCTTTTACCTTGTTTGCTCTTTGGGGACAGGAGCTAGCTGTTCCTGGCTGTGTGTCCACATGGGGCAGTAACAGGCTCATCTCCAACGAGTTTTTTATTGCAACAAATGAACCCCAATGAACAATAATAATAATGCAGGGCAGAAATGGAAAATGGTAGCAATTTAGTACTGTATCACTGAAGGATCACTTTTTGAGGACCAGCCTTGCAGTCAGGTCCTTCAGGTGGTTAGACTCAGCTGTGTGTCACAGGGTCTTTGTGCAATGATAAAAAGCTGAGGTATACACCAAGCTAATTATACTGTTGGTTGTGGTCCAGTGATGGCTTAAATTTGCAACTTATTAGGGAGTTTATTGGATTGCCAACCCAAGCATTTCTTACAATAAACAGTTTTCCCTTAATTTTGCTGAAACTTCACATGCTTATAATATGATGGTTAAAAGCAATAAAATTCAGCATGTTAAATAGCATAAGTTTTGGATGTTCAGTAAAGCAGAACTAATCTAGTTTTAAAGTGGAAGGCTTTTCTCTAACACATGGAGTTTGCTGAGGAAACCAGCCCTTAGTCCAGATGGAGGCAGAAAGAGCATATGGGTTTGGTTGTAGTGCAACACCCAGATGATGCTGGGGACCTTGGCACCTGGACTGTGCCTGTAGACAACCTTCCTGCAGCAGCTCCTCCGCAGTGACATGTGGGTTTGCAAGAGGAAAAAAGCCAAGAAGTTTGGAAGCTTTTGTTCCTCCTGCATCTGAGACCCAGTTTTAACCTGGACGCAGTTCAAGCTTTGTTGGAAAGGACAAATCTGGGAGGGGTTGGAAATCTGTGAAGTCTTCTGGGCATGTAATCAGATTTCTAGCTGAACAACAGGAAGTAAATTCTGACCCCATCTACATATCTACAGCTTTCTGTGGTTCAGGGAGAAAAGTTTGGTCTTATTGTCAAACAAGATTGGAAAATGGAGTTTCCCTTGAGGAATTCTGATATTTAGACACTTATTTTCATTACAAATTGGGATGAAAAATTAGAAAATCAAAAATTTTTGGAAAACAAACCCCTCAAACATCTATTGATCTATAAATGTCAAGTTGCATTGTTTCAACACATTTTATTCTAAGATGTTTTTACTGTTGCTGACTGACAGAATTTGTTTGTGTGTATTGACACTTTGGGGATTTGCTTATTGGTAATCTCTGTTCCTGTCTTGCCACCATAACATTTTGTGTTGAAAGTCCATATTCAAGTTATGCAAAGCTGCATCTCATGCCTCATAGGGCTTGTAGTCCAGTGAGGGCAAATAACCTATGATGAATGATGAAAAAGTGATTTGGCTCACTCTGGTCACTGAGACAAATGTAGAGTTTTAGGGTGACTTGGTCCAGTCAAACACTTTCCTTTTCTTTATATACAATTATTTTAAAATTATTTTTGTCCCCAAAATTTAGACTAAGATGGGACTGAGTTTTCTGAGGCAAAAAGTTCAACAGGCTCTGTGTTTGATGTTGAAGATTCTTATAGCTTTTCTCTGCAGTAACTCAGTCTTCAATGCAGTTTCACCTATCTATTTATTTTGTGTTTGTACAAGAAATGAAATAACATAGTCACTGTGCTGCTGAGAGTTTATTTCTAGTTGGGATGCATTGAACTCATCTTTCACACTTTGAGACAGACGTGGGTATAATTTTTTCTTTAAGCCCACCTCAGTCTTGTGTCTTCCTTCCATTTTAATCTATTTGTCTGGTTTACAGTGTATATCCATATCAGCATTTGTAACAGACTTTTAGAGCTGCTGTAGTCATGACAAGGATTGCAAGGGCAGGCCTTAACATTTGGTAAGCTTGCTCATATGATTCAAGGAGCAGAGAAGCTTTTGACTTCGTTTCCCACAAGGCATGTGTGGTGCTTTTCAGCCTAATCAGTGGGTCTAATAAAAAGATAATTTCTCTCACTATTCTCCTTATACAAGAAATTAGTACAAGGAAAGCAAGGCTTGTTTTTTAGCCCATTCAGTATAATGGCAGACGCCATTCTGACCCATTGCAGGCTGTGTGGCAAACATCATAATGAAAGTGGAAGATTTAGGCTATCCCCTTCTGTTGTCCCAGAATATAAATGTCATCAACAAAATAAAATCCTTTTCTAAATAAGACTCTCTTCTGGCTTGTTTATCTGTAGTTCCTACATCACTTTTTTCTTGTTCCAAAAAATGATCCTTCCTGATTGCTTTAGTTTGTGTCAGCCAGAGGTTGATGAGGATATCAAGCTTTCACATTTTCCAGGGAGCCAGGTAGCTGAGCACAGGGTCTGCAGAGCTCACCCATTTTAAAGGCTGGAGGATCTATGCAGGAGAAAGGCAACACAAGCATTGCAAGACCCCTGTCCCCTGGCAGGCATCTTGTGTCCTCCCTGGGGCCAGCTGGAAGCAGGGGAGGTCTCACCCGTGGGGATGCTTCCTTTGACCGCTGCCACAGCTCGCACGAACTGGCCTCTGGTGCTCGGAGTGCCTCTGGGATCAGCTGGGCTGAGATATGTAAATATTAGACATATAACATGCAGAGAGAGGAATCCTGTCCTTGTCAACAAAAATCAAGTCAGGCCTGAGCTTTCTCTCTGAAGAAGGAAACATTGCTCCCCTGTGTCTTTCATGGAACAGGGGATTTGCCCTGACCCTGGTGGTACTCATGACCCCTCTCCAGGGCATCTGAATCTCGGCACTGTGCTGTGGCCAAGGCTGAATCATCACTCCTGGCTCTGTTCCTGCATCTTGATGCTCTGCACTTACTGTCACAGCCTACGGTACATTTCTTATTCAGAGTTAAAACTCTTGAGTATAAGTGAGCAGTTCTTATTGATTTGAAAAGGCTGAACTTTAAATAGCTGTTGTTTAATGTCCTGGAACATTAATATTAGATTAGAAAGATGTCCCTGACTCAGTGCCCTGAACAGCAGAAAATATATGCATCAAACAATTCTGCTCTTCCAGGACCATTTGTGACAGTATTGACCTGTAATAATGAGTTAACTTTTGTTAGGTTAGGGTGGTTAGGGTTCCTTTTGCTGGGCTAGACAGAACTGGAGAGAACAGTCTGATCATTCATTCCAGTTCCACTTAATCTCAGGAAATTGTGTAGCAAAGACTGAATCAGAAGCACCCACAAGAGCAAATACTCTGAGTCTCCAGCCAAACATCCTCCAGAAAATGTTTGTCAGTATCCCATGACAAGCCTAAGACATTTTGAAATATTAGACCAAAATCCTCAGAAACATCTTTGCATTAGAGAAGAGAGTAGTAAATTTCATAAACTGTTGGTACAGTTTGTTATTTTCCTTGTCTTGGTAGTTTTCTTAAATAAATCTGAACTACATGTTTATTATTATCACCTTTCTTCTGGTCCAATAAGTGCCTATGTATATGCAGTATATCTATAATCTGTGCATGCATACTACCTCGGAGTGAGTATGTATATGTGATTTACATGAATGCATACGCCTACAACTTTTAGCTACTCTCACTTTTCTGTTAAGACAATTATTTTTTAGTCAGTAAACTTTCACACAGTAGGAGTGTGGCTTTTAGGTTTTTTCACAAAATGTTCTCAAATGGTTCCAAATCTACATTTTCCACTGCCCCCCCAGTTCAGATACTCCCTTCTGGCTTGTTTGGCACATAACCATTTTCAGAGTAATGTATTATACTATCTTTTAAAGCAGCAGGTTAGTGGAGTCCTGGTTTGGGTTGTGTATTTTCTCTGCATATGGCAAATGTGAGCAAATTAGAGTTACTGCATTATGTCACTAGCTAAATTTCAGGTGCTTGAGGGTTTTAGCTGTTGCAAATAAAGGTTATATTCATGTCTCATAGATGTGTCTGTGGCTTATTATTCCACTCAATAGATAGTTACTCTTACTGTAGTCACCATATCTTACACAAAGTCTTTCTTTCTAAATGTCATTGGTGACTGTAATGATCAAGTGAAAGTAAATTGTGCTACAGAAGGACTTAGTAATTAAAAAAACACAACAACAAACACCTCCCAGCCAAGCAGAACAGCAAACAACTCATTATAATTATTCCAGCCTGTTAGAACCTGCCTTCCGCTCATGCACTCAGGCAGAGCCGCAAGGCACTTCTTCTCCATCAGGTCTGAATCAGTCTTTTGCTGACTTCTTATAATGCAGTGTAGATAAGAGCTCTTCAGGGGTAATTTGCTTGAGTTCTTAATAAGAAGAGATTTTAGAAAGCAGAGACTAGTGTATGCAATAAGCTAAATGTATCTGTATCTGTAAGTAAGCAGATCAGGGTGCTGTTTCTTTCTTCCTTTTTCTTCTTTGTGCTTTAGAAATCGAAGCAATTAAAGGGCTTGGGAGCCTTTTCTTCCCCCTCTTGGCTATTTAACCTACATGTTCCTACAGTTTGCAAGATGCTGTTTTCACAGCTGTTCTCCTTGGATTTGTGTCTGTGAACCAGGTGGTATTATAGCAAGACCCCGAGGCTGCATGGCGTGTGACACTGTGAGCTGTGCTTTTCTGATGGGCCTCAGTGGCTGACCAAGGCCAGGGCTTGGGCACTGCCCAGAGTACATCAAGTGCTTTGTAGCTATCACAGGATGTTTGATATGCAAGCTTTTCTACTGGAGTGCTAGTCTGAACCTGAGCATAGGCTTTCCAGAGAGACCAACAGGAGCTGCTCCGGTGGGGAGCTCAAAGATGAGTTTAAGGCTGGATAAGAAAGAGAAAGGGGTGCTTTGAGGTCAGAGGTGATGAGTAAAGTGATACCATAGTCAGCACCACCTCTCCTGGGAGAAGAGGCAGTTTAGGTATCATGGAACTCACAAAAAGTGAAAGGGGTAGTTTGAGGGAGACATCTTGGCTTCATTGTTCTTGTCACAAAATATTGGAAATCTGCAGTGTTACGTCATGATAACAAAATAGGAAGGTGAATCCAGTGTTGCCGAGGTGTATTGGGGATGTGTCATAGTCTGATTTGTGAACAGCACAAAAAAGCAGTTTGACAATGACATTTATGACAAGTCATAGCCAGGAATAAGAATATTTGGGGCAGATCCTCTTAACTGGAGGTTACCAAATTGTGGCAGTTAGGACACACCGAGGAGAAGCTGAAATGCCCATTTTAAAAGGGACAGTGGGAAAGGAAGGTTTAGGTTGTGCACTTTCAGGGTTGGGCTGAGATGAACCAAGGAAGAAGATGGCTTAGTTTTGCAATGACCTGTGCAGTGGGAAATGTGCATCCATTTGTTTGGAGAATGCAGATGAAATTAATCAAAAGGCCAGATTGGATCTATGAACCAACGGTATCCCACTCAAATCTTCGTGCAGAGGAATGAATTTCACCTTGTCTGACCCATGAAGGAATGTGAATACTTATCTCCCTTTCTTTAGGAATTTATTTTTATAGTTTCAAATAGCTAGATTTTTCTTCTTCAATAGTAACTTTCCTTGATGTACATCTATCTCTGCTTTAATATGTTCAAGTAACTTGACAAGGGTGGCAGAGATGTCTTTTGTCTGCAGTTTAATATGGGGGCAAATGAATCATTTACATTTATAAAGCAAAATCCATTTCTTCTCAAGTCTTCTGCTACTGAGGTTATGTTTGCAAAATGCTTTGCTGATGAAAAGCACTACAGTATATAAACATTAAGTATTATTTTTATATCTTCATCATCTATGCTTTTAAAATTAATACAAAAAAATCCTATTAATACCCAAATGCCCAGTAAAGTAAGTGTATATCCTTCTTCCAATCTTAAAGCTTTATTTTCATCTATGAATCCTCTTAATCTTTGAAATTAATTACCATGATTAAAAATGGGAGATGTGTTTTCCCAGAACAATCAAATTGTTCTATAGTGAATATTCATATTAATTTTGGGCCATTATTTTAATTTCTTTTGATATTAAAGCACACACACACACACTCACATTCCTGGATACAGCATCTTCTCTCTCTTTTTACAGAAAGAAGTCCTATTTTGCTGCTTACCAAGAGTGACCCAGTGAAGCAGTAACCTGAGAAGGAGAAGGGGGACAGCCTTGTCTGCCTCAGGGTCTCCTGTACAGGCAAAGGCCATTGTTGGTTTGTCAGCCAGAGGTCAGGAGAGGGTGTTCATCCACCTATCCAAAAGAATCAACTTAGAGAAATGAGACCTTCAAACAGACAGGACATATTCACTCTGATGACATGAATATTCCACTGCCAGTGGAAGGGAATCATTACATTTACAGCAAGAGTTTTGAAAATGGCAATTTGAGTTTAGTCCAAAGTGCTGTTTCTTTTAGTCTTTGTGATCCGTCTGATTTCTAGATCAGTAACAGGGAAGCAAATGTGAGAGTAATTTAGTTGTGTTGGGGAAGCAAAATGGAACAAAGATGGATACTTCAGTGCCTGACAGGTGAAGAGGGCCAACATGTGTTTCCTGGCAATCAAAGCAGGAGAAAATTCTCACTGCAGTTGGGTTTTTTTCCTGTCTTCTCCAGATACTGGTGATATTTGGATCCAAGCTTGTGTTTCGTTTTTGTTCAGTGCCTACTGCAGGTTTGCACGCCTGAGCCCTGTTCCCTATTAACTATTCCCAAAATGAAGAGGGAAAGTATCTAAGTCTTTATGCTGTCCAGATTCTGTTGCCAGAACCAGTGTGAGAGAAAGGGAGAAGGAACTCTTTTAAAATATTAGTGTCAGTACATTTTGGAGAGCCTCTACATGCAGCATTCGCAACCTGAGGCTTTAAGTAAGTCAATTGAATGGTTCCCTGGGAAGATCTTGCTTTGATATCACACAGAGAGTTCCTTTTGTTGCAAAAATGGCAAAAAGAAAGGGGACAAAATGTGATAGCTGAAAAGGAAGAGAAACTGAAATAGAGTCAAATCACAGGCACTGAAAATGGATCTTTTTTTGTAGATTGCAACAATACTGAGTTTCTAATGCAGAAAGGATTTGGGAATAGAAAAGAAGGCATCCAGTGTGCAAGAAAGGCACAAGAAGCTATGTCTTTTATTGCCCTTTTATTTTTTTCTGCCCCTCTCATCAGAACAATGAGAAAGGTCAGGCATGAGATGTGGAGATTATTTTGGCAATACAGATACTCTTGTAGTGATATGAGACAGAGAAAGCAGGGAGATCATCTGTGTGGAGATGATTAACTAATTGTTGGTCTAGAAAATGCCCAGTTGGCTGTGAAAGAGGTGCATGTGTGTGAGGGAAAGAAAGTGAGAGAGCTTAGACAAAAATGGAAAGAGAAACAGTTGTGCAAAGAAACAAGAACTGAAATGGTTGAAGCCTGGAAAGTGGTTATGTTGAAGGGACACTGGGAGTGTGGAGCCATGAAGCTGAACAGGATGAGGACAGATGGGTTTCTGCAGGTTACACAGCAATGTCCTTACAAAGAATCAAATATCTGTATGTTTCTGGTCTGGGAGATCCAAGCCAGAGACTCAGGATGGCTGGGAAATGGTTTGTTCTTGAAGAGTCATTGAAAGTATGGAAATCATCTTCATCTACAACTCGTTATTTAAAAAAAAAACCCAAAAAACAACCAACCCACAAATGTATATTATCAAATTTGGATGCAGACTCTGAAAATACTATATTTTGAACTTCAAATGTACGTAATATTTGAGTTCCAGTTTGAGGAAATCCTGATTTTTTCCTCAATATAGTCACCAGCTGTGAATGATACAGAACAGAGGCTTTCCACAAATGCCCTGGTTTGGCTTGTGACAAGACAGCTCAGTATGAACACTGAATTTCTTTGATACGTGAAGTGAACATGGTGGTGAGAAATGCAGCCTGGTTTGAGTGCCCACCAGTAGTAAGGTGAATCTTTGGCTTGGGGGAAGGGAAGGGGGAACCCTGGAACGTGGGAATGTTGTTGAGTGTCCCCATCCATGGATGGAGATGTCCAACCCCAATGGTGCCGAGGGCAGCTGGGCAAAACCCGAAGGTCAGTGTGGCTGATATGTGGGCAGGGATATAGCCCTCTAAGTGGGCAGCAACTGTAATGACAAGGGTTATCAAGGGACAGTGAAGGAAGGGGGCCCACAGAGATATGGCCATTTTCTACTTAGTCATAGAGAGAGATGGAAAGAAAGAGTGGGAGGAATCTGATATTTCCACACTTTCCAAAGCAGGAAGTTCCAGGTTATTACTCAAAACAACACAGCAAGTGACTACAAAACCGCATCTTGACCTCCCTGCCTCCCCTGCTCTGGGTGCAGAGAGAGGATTAGGTGTAAGCTCCATTCCACTGTCAGTGCCTGTACTCACTGTATTGTTTCGTCTGTTTCTTTCTGTGCTTGTGGAAAGTACAGAAAAGCTTTTATGTAATGAAAGTTACCCCAGGAAAAGGATCTGCTCTGATGAGATTCCC
Source organism: Myiozetetes cayanensis (assembly GCF_022539395.1). NCBI lineage: Eukaryota > Metazoa > Chordata > Aves > Passeriformes > Tyrannidae > Myiozetetes > Myiozetetes cayanensis. The sequence continues at coordinate 10,593,245 of NW_026086605.1, forward strand.
CAGAAGACAATACTAGCTCTAATTCCTCCAGTTTAACTTTCTACTTCCGGAGGATTTGCCAAGGAAGGAATTTAATTTTTTCCCTAGACGAATGTATTAATATTTAATAAAAAGCAAAGCCAGATGACACTCCTAGAGAAAATAACAAATTTACATAAACCTTTTGCTGTATTTGAAAAGAACAAGATAAATTGAGGGGGCTTAACTCAGATATTTTTTTTTCCTAAAAAATGATAACTGTAAAATACCCAAAAGGTTTCAGCTTCAGAAAATGGGGTTTGTGTTACTCCATATCAAGTCATATTGGGTCTTTTAGAGAATGTATCACATCCTCTTCCCTACTAATTTGTCTCCTGATTCTGACTTGCCTTCCTAGCCTGTGCTTTCCCCCAGGATCAGGCACTGGGAGTTGGCTTACCAGGAAAGCACTGAGTCAGATGAGGTTTTTCTGCCTCAGACATACATTGACATACGTTGTCTCCTCATACTCTGTGTTACTAAGCCATTTCTCAGCATTTTCACTCATGAATATTTGTTGTCCACTCCCTCTTACAAGAGGCTCCATATGACCTGTGTAATTTTTTTGAGGTGGTTTGAAGTCTAAAAGTTTATATGGACTATTTTAAAGAAAACCAAGACTTAACTCTAAAGGAAATGAAAATGAACTGTGAAACTTTCTCTCAGTGGGTAGTTCTGCCTGATGCCAGGCTCACTTCCCTTCCCTTTAGGTTTCCTTCAAGAGTAGATCAAATATGATCTCCCTCTGGATGCAGAGGGACACAGATTTCACAACAACAATTGACAAGGATTATAAAAGTCATGGATGCCATAATGCACCATGTCCAGCTTGGCACACTGAAGAAAGATTTGATTTCAGAGTGCCTTCATGCTAACCTGTTTCACTGGTTTTCTCTTCCCTCTTCTTGTATGTGCCCCATACTGGTGAAAGCACAAGTAAAAGACTGTTCGGATAAGGATCATTTCCCTCATTTCTCCCCATTTTGCTTGAAAGACTGCACAGGGACGTTTACTAACTCTATTTCAGAAGGATATATCGAGTCTCCTACCAGTACCCTGCACAGACTTTTTCAGTATCACTTCACTCTCCATTGCCAAGCTTTTAAACAAAAATAAACCAAAATAGTACTAATAAATCATCTTCCCTCCTTTCCAGCACAGCACCAGTGGAAGACTGTGGTAAGTTATCATGTTTTTAACTATGAACCTGTCTGGCTCTTTGTCATTTATCTTGTGTCTCCCACTGTGGTCTGGCCCAAGGCTGAACATTAGCAAATGATGAATGCAGGGCTGTCTCTCCTGGTTTCTATTGGCATTATTAACCCATATTCTCCTGAATATTTAATGCCACAATACATTAATCATGAGTTGCTGGAGTCATGGCAATTGACTCTCAGGTTAGTTGCCCTGTGTGTGAGGGCAGGACAGAAATGTTTGCTATTGGATAATCTATATTTTGCATTCTGAAGGATTTTCCTTAGCCTTGTGATCCTGAGCATTGTAATGTAGATTGGCTAGTGTAAACTGGCTATTTCACATGCATTTGCATCAGTATCTGTCCTAATTATTTTTTTTCAGGTGGCTATAGTATCACATTTTGATTTATTGCAATTCTAAGAACCCCAAGAACCAATTGTGTAATGCAACAACTCTGTGGTTGTAACATATATTCAGCTTTCTGTTGATTCAATCATAATCTATCAGCTATTATACTCTTTCTCCTTTTTTCCTTATAGATCTATTTTCTTTCCTTTTTTTTTTTTTTGTTTTTGTTTTCTTTCCAGTTTGTGTTCTTTTTTTCCCTTTGCCTCAGAAAACAGATGCTATACACAGACAGCAAGCAACAGAATAAGACAGATTTTTGTGTTCCCCTCTGGACATGGCTAAGCTTGTATGAGACAAACCTCTGAAAGCCCAGAGTTCAGTACTTTGGTGGGCAGAGTTGGACTCTGAAGGTTTGATGGTTGCTTGCTGTGCATGCAGGAGGCAAGGTCTTCAAATTCAGTCTGGAAGAAAGTAAAGGACCATCTTTGTGTCATACTCTGTTTTACTGTTTGCTTAGGTGGGCAGGTCACAGAGTAATAGCTTTATGCCTGGTGTTTCTCCAGGAAACCCCACACTGAGAAGCAGTTCATGGTGAATGGCAACACTACCCATATGTAAACTGGGGTCTTCCCGAGAAACTGAGGCATCTCTCTGCTGACCTCCTGAAGGCAAAGCATTCTTCATTTTCAGACTGATATACATGTGATTCACATGACTAGTAACTGTGGAAGATCCCCAAGCAAGTGGCTGGCACAGATTTCAGGTTGTTTATTTCAAGGACTATAACCTGCATTGTTTTTCTTTAGAAAATAAAATGCTGAACGCTTTTGACCGACTTTAGACTAAGAAATCATCCAGAATTTGTTCTATTTCGTCCCCAAGCTCCTGTTCAATGGCCCACATCACCACTGTCCTCAAGCAGCAGAACTGCTCAGTTCTGTGCTCCTGAGAGATACTACTTAGGTGCTGTGTTAAAAACTGCTGTCTTTAGCACCAGTCTAAGTAGATGAGGTAAAAAAACCCATGAATTGGGAAACATGAGTTCTGAGAAACTAAAAGATGCTCTAGTGTCCTCAGTTCTGTGCTCCTTTCTTCTGCACTTCTGTCATCAAGGAAATACAACCCAAAAAAGGATTAGATTACGTTGCCTATGGCTGTTTGCGTATGTACAAAATTGTAACAAAGAGATAATCTCCAGGAGAGCTCAGGGTCCTGACTGGAGGAGCTGGATTTTTCTGCAGAACATCTGCAGATCCCCCTGCAGTGATGATTACCAAGCTGTGTGTCATGTAATGAGGGGCTAAATATGGCTGACACTAGAGGCCTGTAGGTAGATGGTTAATGAGGTGCTAATTGGGTAAGAAAAAAAGTGAAAGAGGAAATGAGTAGGGAGGATAGTGTATCTGATTGAGAAGAGCTCTGGAATGTGGAGTCATTCAGGGTATTTTTGGCTCCAGCTCATATTCTTTTATTCTCACTTGTGTAGGAGATGAATCTTTCCCCTGACTCGGGTGGAGATCTCATTGTTCAGCATGACCACTCTGCTGGTGCACAGGCATGGGGCTCATGTACCATTTCATCTTCTTGCAGCTCAGCTGCTGCCAGCTCTACCTGCATGGAGGGAGGGAGGGGTGGAGTGAGGAAGCAGGTGGTGGGGTGAAGGTCTGGCAGGAGCTTCCGAGAGCTCCTCATTGTTTCTGTGCTTGAAGTTAACTGATGTGACTGGCTTTCTTACAGATCTCTAGGGGTCTTGGGGTCTTCCTGACTTTGTGCTTTAGTCAAGTATGAAATCTTACATGAAGTAAGAGTAGGACAGCAGTGATCCAGGGGCCAAGGATGTCAGAGCAGAAGCACTTGGAGCTAAAATCCTGTGCATAAAAGGCATCAGAGGTGAACAAAAATACTTTGTTCTATCCTCCTTATTTCTCAGCAGCCATGAAAGCAAAATAAGCATTGACATTTGGTAATCACAGTTTTTGGGACTACTGGAGAGAGGTCTACGGGTTCCCAAAGTGAGGTGGTGTAGGTGGTTTGAGCCTACATGCAGCTCAGTCCACTGCCACTTTTTCCCAGCCCTCAAAGGCTCACTCTGGCAGCTGCTGCTGAGATAACATTCTTATTATCCTACGCCCAACATAGGAAAGACCACGGATACTATTTCTTGCTTCTGACCAACAGATCGTCTCTCAGGATCTAAATTGCCCAGTGACTCAGTTATTGTGGGTTCCCCTGACAATCCCCTTGCTTTGTGACAAGCATCTTCCCTCTTTCAGCTCTTGACGTGAAATGTTCTTTTTGCATCTCTGTTTTACCACTGCACTAGGGAATTATACATTTTTGGAAAAAACCAATCATTGTCTCCCTTCTTCTTTGCCATGTTGTCTTTTGATTATGATCTTTATGACAACATTTGACTTCAACATCATCATTTTTTATATTAAGACTTTATAAATTCTATACTAGCGGCCTCAGTTTCTAAATAGCATTTGATTTTCTTTGAAATGTTTGGTTTTTAAAAATATAGCTATGGACAAAACCTAACAATTTCAGTCACAGCATTGATTCAGACTTTTGATACCCCATAAAACAGTTCCTGTGGTTTAGCTCTCTTAAACAGAGAGTGTGTTATGCCCCTGGTTGTTGCAGGGTGGGCAATGAGATTATGGCAATCAGTGATCATCCTTTGATTGAAGGAGCAGGCCCATACACATGCAAAATGCTAGTGTTCCATATATTCCTGGTGCCTCTAATTTTCACCCACCTTTCAGGCTGAATGGCATTGAGTTGCTGTTCAAAACACATTTAAATCCTCTGGGTACAGCAGGATTTTCAAGGACTACAACCATGTGCAGTGAAAGATGTGATAAATGCTGAAGTTGTTTCTTAAGTGAAATGAAGAAAACGAAAATGATACAGGTGCTGATGAAGGTGAGCAGCAAACCTGAGATTTAAAGAGGGAAAGTGACAGATTATCAGTCAGGTATCATAGCAACCAAGCAGCCTAGAATTTGGTGTCAACTTTCCATTTGTATTGTCTTTTACCTGGCATAACAAGGTACCTTTTCCTCCAGAGAATTGAATCATTTCTCCACTGGAGGTCATTCAACTGTTTAAGCACCTGACCTTGCTCAGGAACTCGAGGAATTCAAATTGCTTCTGGATACCTGCATCCATATATTTGTAGAAGAAAAACAAAACCCAAACCAAAACAAAGCAAAACCCCCAAAAAAACATCCCATGAGACGAGTCTGTCTTACTTTTGGGAGTATGGTGTGACTCTGGGGATGGTCCTGTGCAGGGCTAATGGTCGGACTTGATGATCCTTATGGGTCCCTTCCAACTCAGCATACTCTGTGAAAGCCAGGCAGAAAAATCACCATTGTTTAAGACATCCTGTTTGTTATTGTAACATCTTGGTAGATACAAATTTTATCCTCAGTGTTAACCAGTGGCTGGATTAGAAGTACCATAAATCCAGGTCTTTTCTAGAGACAACACAGGTCACTTTTTGCACAGTGAACTGAACCAAGGATGATAACAAGGCCAGAGGTCTGCCATGAAAAGTCATCTTTGAATGATGCACTGGTGTTATTGTAGATGTGCATATGCCCACGTCTGCATTACAGTCTGGGATGAGGGATCTGCAAAAGGCTTTAGAAGGATGAATTTAGTCAGGGACAACTTTTCTTTGAGTCAGAGAAATGAGATTATGATGTTAAATAAATTAGTGGCAGAATTAGAATGTAGAAAGTCTGAGATCTGGAATACTTAATCCTTGACCTGTTGCTCAGATGATGCCAGGAGCAAACGGGTTACACAGGAATCCTCTTACTGAGTATGTGCTGAACATGTAATGTGTTCCTACATCATGAATGGCAGGGGATTTATTCAGAGTTTTTTTTTGTTGTTGTTGTTGACTGAGATAGGGACTAAGAACAACACCTGCAAGATATAAACACAGGACAATGGTTGATGCAGATGGGGGTGCAACATCTTCATAGCACAAATTTTTTCCTTCAAATCATGTGTATACAAGGCATGCAGTTTCTTTTATCATATAGGCATCAATAACAGACCAAGCTATGACAAAGTTCTGATTTCCTGATTGGGGGAAAGCAGCTATCTAGTGCTATATAACACAACAATGTATAGTACTGTGCTACTACTTTTATGCAAAGCTTTTAAGCTTAACTATATGGCCTACACACAACCTTCACTTTTTCATTTCTGTATTGCATTTAAATCACAGATTTGAAAGCCTTTGCATTTTAGTCAGTTTCTTGCTTGCTTTTAAAACCAAGTAGAGGATGGATTAAACATTGTTTTAAAACAACAACAAAAAAACAATCCCCAACTTGTTTGATGTATTGTTGTTCAGAAAGTCACAGCAAGGTTTAAAACCATGTTTATACTGGACACATTACTAGTCTAGTAGGTATCAACCAAATTTCTCACTCTTATGTTAGAATTCACTGAATATGAGTCACCAAACATCATTCAACCAGTACCAAGCTGGGCTAATCTTTTTTCCAGCAAGAGAGAGGACTGGGACAGGACTTTAGAGCTAATTACATGATGCCATGAGCAGTGTCCTAGAGAAGCTCTCCAAAAGCCAAGCTCTGATGAATAAAATGGTAGGACACTTGGAGCAGTGGCTCTGTTAAAAGGATAGCAGCAGTGTGGTTATCAATGCCTGGGACTTGGGAATGCTCATCACAGCATCATCTTCTCTTTCTAAATCCCTCCAGGTTTATAGGTATGTGACATGGGATTCAATTCAAGCAAAGGGGTTTTGCTTTTGCCTAATTTCAGTGTCAGGGACCTGCATGTGTAACCTGTGCTCAGCTGATCCTTGGTTTGGAAGTTACCCAGCATCACACCACAGTGTTTCAGGTGCCTCTGAGTCTGTTTATCTAGAAACAAACGTACTTTAATGTGGAAAACTATGTTTTGTATTTAAATCTCCTAAATATGTATCTGCATGGTATGATCTGAGACCTTGGAGATGATCTGTGGTCCAAGGACAGAAGACAAAAGCTGGAGAAGCTTGTTTATGCTGGGTATGTGACATAAAGGGCTGTGCTGGGAAGGATGCTGTTTGGAAAGGAGAGAGGCATTGATGACATGAGGGAACGCAGACATAATAGTCCCTCAGGGGGACTATTTTAATTAATGCACAGTGTCTCAGAGCCTTGCATCTGTTGAAGTGCCCACATCCTTCTCCACAGCTGCAATTCTGGAGAGGGGTGTTTGTAGGGAAGAGGAAACTGGGAGGTTTGCTGACTGTGCTCCATGTGAGGGAATTACATACCTGCTATTCAACAGCGTTTAGAAGTTCTCTTAGGGCTGCTACAGTGATACGAACAGGATTTATGGAGACGAGAAGACTTTGGTTCTTTTGGTCCCACAGAGTGTGTGAATCTGGCCCTTGGGTGTTATATCATTCAATGAGGAAGATGTCTCTTAGTCTGCTCCTTGTTTAACTCCTTGTACTCATCTGTATTCCAGATTCTTGTGTTATACAATGAGTTTATTGCTAGAAGTTATATGAAGGACTGTAAACACCCTTAAACATAATTACCTCAAAGTCAAAAGTAAAAAAAACCACAATACCACCTATGGATGTGTTACAGGTCATGTAAATTGTGTTAAAAGTTGGAATCAAATAGGGAGTCTTGCAGAACAAAGTGCTATGTAAATTTGCTGGTTCACATGCACATATTCTCTCCAAAACCAGAAGACAAAGTCTCTCTTCTCCTGTGATCTCCTCAGTTCAAAGCCCTCCCCAGATTCCAGTCTCTTGAATGCCAGAACACTTACTAGAGACATTTGTTGGGTCCAACAAAATAAACTGAGGGCAGAGGAGACTTCTTGCAGGTGTGAGAAATATTGGGCTGAAATAATGTAACAGCAGACGTTATGGATGTAATTCCTCATCTCCCATTTCTTGGTTGGTAGAAAACTGGCAGCTGCCAGAAATAGAAAATGGTGTTCTAATGTAATTACTCTGAGCCATCCTGCAGTTAAGAGAGTTTCTTTATTTCTTTATTTCTTTTCAAACAGGGACACTTTGCTACTTTGGAAGATAAGAAGTATAGGAAAGTCTTTGCCCTGAGTTTGTCTGGAGTGATTGCCTTCTCTTGTGACTCATTTTAACTGTGTTAGTGAGGGATCATGCTTGTGCAGTTTAAGAAATTTGGCTGAATTGCTTGGTGAGGGAGATGGAGGATGGATACTCCTTAGATACTTGACTGTGCTATACCTTTCCCAGACTTGTAAGAGGGGAGTGAAGGAGAGTAACAGAAAGCTTCTGCATTTCTTGCACAGCAGGTAGAAGATATTTTAGTAGAAATTTATACCATCAGCTGGATTTTTCCTCTGAACTCTTCAGAAACTCATACCAGAATTGTTATACTGTACTGTTACTGCTCCTGCTGGCATGTGGTAATTTCTAGTATATCTCCTCCTGGATGACAACTTTAACATGCCAGGTGCTGTACAAACATTAGCCTTCAGTGGACAAGGTTATAATTAAACATATTCCCACAGATCACAAAATATAACCTGAGGGGTTTTCGAATGAGCCCTTCCACCCTGAAACACAAGTCTGACCCAATGCAAGAACTAACCAGTCTCAGAGAAGCTGAAAGCAGGAGATGCAGAGGGAGTTGTGCAGCTGAAGGAATGGCTGTTTAGCTGCAGGTGCATCCATCCCCCACAGAGATGTGTCAAACTCCACCACACTGGTGGAAATCGAATCATGTCAGCTCGAAGATAAGGAGGTTGGTGTGACTATTGCTGTCTCTATCCAGCTTCAGTTTTCATTTTGACTTCAGTGCCTTGCTGTCTACATTAAGTAGAAGGCTGTAATTTATCTCCCTTCTGCCTAGAAATTCACCTGCAGAGTTGTTCTCACACTTGTACTCCATCTCCTTTTCATTTTCCTTCTATTACTGCAGTCTTCCTTCCTTCACCCCACCCTGAAGCATCCCATGATTGCTGTGGAAGGAAGACAAATTGATGTGAGAGTGCATAGGTGGGCTCTGAGATTTTCTGCCAGCACTTACCCAAGTGTGTCTTTCCCCTGCTTGGGAAGAGTCCTCTCAACCTTTCCTCCTCCTGCACTGGGGAGAGGCCAGGGAGGTTTCAGGGGACAGAAGGGTGGTGTTTTGATCCACAGTGTTTTTATACCTGGCATGTCCAGCCAACAGAGACTGCTGGTGTGTGGTATAGGCCATGGGATCTAGCAGGGGAATCCTACTGAAATCCTGGAGATTTCTGTCCTAGAGATCACCTTAAGAAATTGTATCCCAGCTCCTGGAGCTGGGCAGGAGCCTCTCTCCTCATCCAACAGCATAGTGTGTTCACTGTGCTGGGATCCTTGTAGGGAAGCTGGGGGATTTTGCTGCTATCATTGTAATCAGGGCTTGATGGGCACTGACTCTCACTAATACTAGTGCTATAAAGGCTGGTGTTTTAGCTCTAGGTCTGTCTATACTCAGGTTGAGGCAGTTTTTGTTGGTTCTGCAGTCTGACATCCTCTTTCAGGATGGGATGAGGATGAGTCAGCCTCTTTCTCTGCTGAATTTCTGAGAAGTCTGTAAACTAGCCTGAAAAGGGTTTCCAAATTCAGGGAGTTCATATTCGCTGAGCAGCATCCCCCCTTTGGGAAGAACCTCACTAATTTATGGGCTGCTAATTTCCATGGAAATATCTTTTGTGAACAAAATCTCCCCCAAGGTCCCTGCTTCTTTGTCAGCAAGCATCAGAAGCTTGTAGTGAAGCCTTGTATTACTAAGATTTCATTACTTATACTAAATACACTCCAGAGCATTTATTAATGTACTGTAAAGCAAAAGGAATAATTAAAAATAAACTATGCTTGTCAAAGAAATAAAGTGCATCTTATGATGCATGATCCTAGGATTTTTTTGATAATTGCCCTTGTTCATTTTGCCATTAATACAGGGTATGAAAGAATTGCAGTACAGTCTGCAAGATGTTAGAACAGGTTAATGATGCTTTTCTTTAAAGAACAGCACCTTTGTTTTCCATAAACGGAGAACCAATGACAGAAGCCTTCAAGTCTTTTACATCAGAATTTCAGTAGCATAAGTGATTTCAAGAAAAGATTGTAAAAGCTCTGCCCACCATACACAGTTCATCTATTTGAATTTGCAGCAGCCCCCAAAATGTTTAGAGACTTCTCTCCAGGTTGAACAGATGTTTTCTCCGATAGGTTAACCTTTATTCTTCTAAAATGGAAGCTTTCAAAGGTGTAATTTGTAGCTCAGTTTTCAGGTTCCTTCTTGGTAAAACATCTCTTCTGCCATTCTGACACAACAGTGACCAGAAGAAAATAGGGATAAGGTTCAAACCCAACAGCTGGAGACCATATTAAGAGATGGTTTGCTGCTCCCATGTCCCTAACACGACATCTTTAGAGCTGAACCTGTACAGAAACAAAAAAAGCATTTTAAATTTAATCAAGATATTATTGTCTCAAACTGTGGAACAGAACTGTACTTGTTTATCCTTCCCTCAGTATCTCTATCTGATATGAATGTAGGAAGAATTGCCTCCAATCTCATTAATGCACTCAGACCCATTCAGTTGTATTGTTTTCCCAAAGGAAAATTAGGGAAATTAAAAAAGAAAAAAGTGCTTATGAAAATGCTGCCAATACATGCAGATAGAATTCAAGGAAAAGCATCATTCCTACATAGTAGCTGCTGTTTTTTTTTTTTTTGCTTTTGTTCAAAACCGACTTGCTTCTCATATCTGTACTCCAGGGAAAGAGACATTCGCAGCTAACAATGTTTGCAACTAGAAGAATAATTAGGAAGAACAACAGCATATATCTCAGAACCAGCAGTACATTTTAAGCTTGTTCACTATAGGGATTTTTTTTTGTCCTCACCTAATGGGATGTGTTTCTCAGATGCAAATGATATGAAATAGGGGTTGTTTATGGAGCATTTGTGTTCCAGAAGATGTTTGCATACTAAGATGCTGCTCCACTGGTTGAGTTTAAATCATTAAGGAAAAGACTAACTCATCCTATTCATAAAGGTAGGCCTGAATGAAAATCTGTGATTCAAATACAGTGTCAACTCTACTTTTTCCTGCCTTGTGTTTTGAAGTAAAAATGCTACTTCATCTCTATTTTACCAGGGTATCACTAAATAAACTTGGGGAAATCCTCCTCCCTAATTTCTTCACCTGCACAAGATCACCTTCCATTTATGAACCCTTTTTTAGTAGATTAAAAGCATGTTTTCAAGAATAATGCGACCTGTATCTTACAGAACAATTTTCATCAGCAGTCACTGAGGTACTTAAATAACAGGGGAAACTTATGTAAGAAAACTGGTGTGGAGAAGGTATCCCCAGAGGATTCCAAGGCCAGAGGCAGAAAAGGAGCACATTGTCACTAACTGGAGACAGCCTTGGTCCAGTAAACTGCCCTGTTGAGGTACAGTGTGACATCGTTCTCATCCAGGGAAAAAAACCCCTCCAGCCTCCCCACAAGGGGTTGGACTGTTATTCCCAGTGGTCTGATAGCTGTTAGTTGACAAACAAAACAATGGCCAAAAAGGTCTTATGGCCAAGCAGAATCTGGCACAGGACTTCTCCTTATCTTGTCTGACTGACGGGAAGAGTGCTCTCATGTTTTGGTCCTCAGAGAGTTCTTAGGGATCTTGGAATCAAGGTGCAGCATATTTGCTGAGGATTCCTTTTTGGACATCTAACCTCCCTTCCCCATGCCTCATTTTCCCTCTTATTGTCCTCCTTTGTCCCTTTGCCATTTGGAGTCTGCTTTAACATAAACTGTTCTAGCAGAAACCTACTCATGTTTTCACACAGTACCCCACATGGTGAGATCCTGAGGCAACCGTAGCTGATAAAAATAAGAAAAGCCTTTGAGAAAGGGTAGCAAATTTGTTTCCATGCTACCAAGATGCTTCTTGTTAAACCTTGAAATCTTTTTACCTATGAGCATGAATGAGGTTTGCTATTTTTAGTCACAGTTCTCTTAGGATGAATATGTGCAATAGTTATTGTAAAATACTGGTGCCTTGACAACAGAATAAGTTCAGCCCCTTTCCAGCCTTTTGTATTTTTTAAAAAAACTAGGGTTCTGAAAGGTTAAGAGAGACTTTTATTTTCCTTCACAGAATTCCTTGTGCATTTATTCTCTGATTTGACACTCCAGCCAGGAACAGAGAGAATAGAAGTTTGGAGACTCATGCTTGTATATTTAAGATAAAGTAACAGAATTTTAAAATGTTTTCTTTTTCTGAGAAATCAAATATATTAATTTTATTTTGTTTTTCTAATTATGTCTGCTAGTTTAGCTGGAGGAAGAGGTCTTCACTGGGTTACAATAAAGACAAAATAAACAGCTTTTCTACAGTGTGTATTCAAATCTGAATTTCGTGCCCCAAAGAGAGAAAGGCCTCTAAACCAAGGGAGGAAATTTCATCTGGGGTCAGCACAGGGAACTGTTCAGGCTTTCAGCTGTGGCTCCTCCTATGGCTTCTGCAGTGGTGCAAACAGTCTTCTTTTTGAGGCTTCTTGGACCTGTCTCCTTGTACGGCTGTTGAAGAGCAGACTCTGAAATGTTTCAGTTATGTACATGTGGTAAGGAGGTGGAGCACGGCCCACTTCTCATTGTAAAGACAGTCAGACATTCTCCAGCAAGCACTGAAAGGAATTGCTTAAAGGAACTTTGAACATGGGTACCATTTCCAGTTCATTAAACCTCAGGACAGGAGTTCTGCTATAGCTGGGGAGTTTGCTTTCCACAAGGCCAGTGTCTCTTTCTTACCGGGAAGCCCCAGTCTCTGAGTATAATGATTTTAGCTGGGGTTGGTGGTGTTGGAGAAGGCTGAAGGGCAGGAAGGAAGCTCTGGCAACCCTATGGCCTGGCTGTGGTCCAAGCTTTGTGAGGAAGACAATCACCATCTCCTACATGAGGCTTGAATCAGAACAGCTCTGTAGCTGGCTGGCTGATGTGCCATAGCCCTTCTGCAGCAGTGAAAGCTGCATCCTATGGGGATCCCAAAGGGTCTTCATCTCCACTGAGGTGATGGCATTGCAAAACCCAGGAACAAGAGTGAAAAGGACAGATTCTGGCTGTAGGAAGTGACTTCCTACAGTGGGACTGCCACTTGCACTAGAGAAGGAAAGGCTTTGCATGTCAGATTTAATCCAATCTCATGTTATCACAGCCTGTATAAAATCTTGCTTCACATGACCCTCTCTGGAAGAGCTTTATGTTTTGCAAAGTTAATTTGTGGTTGGCAATTTAATAGTCTCACATAACTGTAAGCATATTCTTGATTTTCCTGCCTTAGAGTCAGCAGATGACTTTCACTATCTAAAGCACAGCCAAAATTACACGCTTTGTGCTTTTTTGGGGTTGGATGCTGTTGAGACACGTATTTCCAAACTGATCTAGATCACATTTTATCTTTTCAGACCAAACCTTTTCTGGCCACGTCCTTGCAAGCATCCAGGAATATAAGACCATCAACACAAAGAAAAGTCCATAACCAATGCCACCCGTTCACAGTGCCTGATAAATCAGGCAGGCTGAAGCCATTTGTCAAAAAGATATTTGCTTGAATCAAATTCACTTGGTTTGCAGGGGATGTTTGGGAGGTTAGTACTTGCTAAATGATTAATCAGCCCGTGATTTGTTAGAAATACAATGCAAAAACAACAAGCACAAAATGAGGCTTTCAGCTAATGTGGCTTGAGCATTTGAAGAACATTTAATTATACCATGCTTTGATCAACACATGCAGCCTTTAAATATAGACAGAGAAAAAGAGTTTCAATGAGGTGGTTAATAACCTTCTTGTCAACTGATACACATTATTAAATGAAAAAAACTCTACTATTTCCTGGCCTATACTTCTCATAATGGAAAGCACTATCATTTTTTTGTCTCCTAAAACCCTTTATGTTTTCAAGCAATATTTCTTGTGGACTTAGAGAGCTGTGAGAAAACCAAAAGTGAGTGTAGTTCTGATCTCTGACCTATGCTGCACAGAGCCACTAACCCCTACCATCGTGTTGAGTGGTAGAAGCAGTATCTAGCAGACCTGACAAAGTGCATTTTGCACAACCACGTCTTCCTTCTGAGAAGCCAGTGGTGTTTCATGGTCCCCTGGGTTGGCCATTTTGTTTAAAAGTACAGTTTCCATGGAGCAAACTGGGTAACTGGGAATCTCAGTGTTATTTCCAGTCTCAAAGTGTTGCTCCCAGGGCAATACGACTACACCCTCCTCTCAACAACAGCAGTTACTCCTTAAGGAAATAGCAGCTAACCCATCCTCTCTACAGCATCACAGCAGAACCCATCTGCACCTATCTTTCTGGATAGACAGCAACATCTCCTGGTGCAAACTAATACCATTTCAGACACAATCACAAATAAGGTGATACTTACATTTATACTTTTTATTAAATTTTAAGTAGATCCGTACATTCTCCCAGGCTGGTGGATCTAGGGGATGAGTCCCTGAAGGAGTGCCATTTATTACCCCCAAAAATGACTCAGTAGGTGAGGTGCTTGTTAAGCATATGGGCTTTGTCAGCATGCCAATAATTCTGCATCCTATTAGTCTTCTTACAGGATCTCTTTGCTTACCCCAATGTGTCACATTCAGTTCTCTGACAACATGAAGGAGTGACAACATGAAGACTGCAACATTTAAAATTCAGTCTATAAGTATTTGGAAACTGGAGGCTGACAATGTTACATGGAAGATTCATGGTTTTCTAGAAAGTGCTCACCTGAGAGATGAAAATGGTGGGATCTTACCTTGTCATCATTTGGGTGCCTCTTGCCGTTATGCTGAAGATGTCATGTCTAAGACTTACAACATGTGGTCTGATTGTGTTTTTACCTTTTTTTTTTTTTTTGGTAGTTTTATGAGACTTTTGGTCTGAACCAACCTTGTAGAGTTACAGGCTAAATTTAGATTATTACTCTTCATGGACAGTTCACAGCTGGTGTGGAATATAGCACAAGATCCTTCACTATTTAAAAACGCTGAACAGGGAGGTTCCCATGGGAACCTGGGTGGCATCTGAAGCAGCCTCGTATTTCAATATTTGTCATTTTTATGGTATTAAGTTTGCAGAGAACATTATAAACATTTGCTACAGGCAGAGCCAATCCAGGACTTAGATGAAAAAATTCCTATGTCCATTTTAGGAAGACAGAGTGAGTTTGAAAGAGGTTAAGTAGTCTGCCCAAAGCTTGAGAATAAATCAAGGGCTGAACCTGAGAAGGCCCCGGGGTGCTGACACCTATTCTCAAAAGACAAACTTGCATTAAAAAAAGAAGCAGTAAATCAGGCAGTGCTTCCTAGTTCTCTTGATTAAGGAAATGATTTGTGCAAGACATTTTCTAGGAATTTATTGCTGATTCCTGCTTCCCTTAATGTGTATGGAAAAGTGACTTCCACTCTTACTCAGCAGCAATTAAATGGCATGAAACATCAAAGCGTAAAAAGTCAGAGGGAATGCTTGATTTGATAAAAACCCCATGACTTGGTATAATTAAGAATGTCATGAGTATTCACTTGTGTATTGATTTTATTTTTTTAATTTTCAGAAGTATATTTTCATAAGCCCTTTGAGCTGCTTGGCATGCTGCAATTTTTGTTAATTTCCTCTTTACCAGGTTTATCAGCCTTAATTATAGCTGAAAGCGATCTTTGTCTCAAGAAGATGAAAACCCTTTGTGAAAATGCGTTGATGCAGTTTGTTTCCAAACCCAGATATATTTCCTAATTAGTTCCTTGTTGTAATAGGTTGCATAATTAATGAAAACACAGGGAAATATTCAAAGTAATAATTTTCTTTGAACAAATGTATATAAAAAGGAAAAAACTAAACTATTACTTTAATTAACCTGCTTTGTAAGGCACTGTCAACATCAAGCTGAGTGTTAGCCCTTTTGGGCTATGTGATATTTTATATCCTACCTGGCTGTTAATCTGTTTAGCCTAAAGACCTGACACCTCCTGCTTATTTCAGCAAGCTTGGCAGGGTCAGGCTTAATTAACATTGCACTTGGATGAGAAAACTTCATGGGAAATCCCATGTTTCTGTTTGTTCTGGTACTTCTGTGATGCCTATTTCATGACTGGCTACAGTGACAAGGGGTCAGTGCCAACAGGGATCAACAGACTCCAGTGACATCTTCCACTCTTCCCTTGTAGCTGTCCAAGTTGTCACCAGCTCAGCATCTTAATCTGACAGAAAACTGGCAGTGGAGAAACTAGGGAATAATTATATCACCTGGGTATGTCTGTACCCTCATGGAGCTGACTCTGCAGTGACAGGGCTGGTCCCCTGCCATGTTAACCATGGGTTCACCTCTGCTGATCCCTGGGCCACCCCCCAGGCAGGAGATGGCATCCATTCTTTACCCCCTGATGCTGCTGTTCTGTAGCACTGAGGGATGTGTGTTGATGTTGACTGGTAAGATAGCTGAGCTTTTCGTGCTCAACCTTCAGCTCAGTTCCAAAATCTTGCCTGGTTTGGAGAGTCTTTTCTCCATTGCACTCTTCCACTTCTCTCCATTTTTTCAGATCTGCTGAGACAATATTCCTGTACTTCAAGATTTGCTGCTGTCCATGGAACGTGTTTTGTCTCAGGAGACAGATTGATACCGTGTTTAAGGCAAGCTCAGGGCTTTCGACACTTCTGTCTGCCAGGGATTTGCTTGAACTGAAGATCCCCCACCCTGTTTTTAAGCTAGTTCCTTTTCCTGCATGTGGTCTAAAAATCTCAACTTGGTTCTCAGGGTTCCTTCAAGGCACAGCTATTTCTTGCTATTTCTTGCAACTTCAAAAAGTTGCAAGACTCTGATAAAAACATTGTCCAGCAAAAGTAGATGAGTGACTTTCAGAACTAAAACACATCAGCTGGAGACTCCTTCCTCCCTTTTGCAGCAAGGACAAACCTCTCTCTACTCAAGGGGGCAGCAAGGGGGTTCCCTAGGGAAAGGGGTGCTTTTGGCTTAGGTTGAGGGATATCCTGCAACTTCCTTGAGATCCACAGCAAGATTAAGCCCTCAGTGCCCCACAGTGTGCAAAAACACTTGAAGTATCATGAGCTTTTCTCGGACATGGTGTCGGGAATCTCCAGGGAGCTTCAAAAGGAACATCTGTGACACCCTGCTTTTGATCCTTTGACCTCTAAAGGTCAGAGTTGACGTTTGATTTAATGCCATGCCTTTGTACTGCCTCTATTACATTTATATCACTTAGACACTATTCCTGGGACAACAGTAATGTACATTAGCCAAGGTCTGCGAGTGACAGATAAGTCTGTTCTGCTTTTAAGATAATGTAGCACCCTCTTGGTTTTGCACAAATGAGAAAAGGGAAAGGCACAGCACTGCATATTTTGTCCTGGCCTGTTGTATAAAGCAGGCCTGCTTTCTGCCACACAAATATAAGAGACATTTAAAACAAAATGGTAGGGAAAATCTAGCCAGCATCCTCCTTCCTTCCTTCCTCCACAAGACTTTTCCCTCCCCCCAAAATGAGGACACAGTTCCTGGCTGATGACAAAATAAAGGAAGACTTGATAGGAGGTGACTTAAAGGTAGTCAACTTGGAAGCTTTTGTTATTGTAAGAATTTATGAACAGTGGAAGGGAAATGAATGCACGGTCGCATTTAGATTCTGAATTCCCCATTGCTACGCTGACATTAAATTTTCAGAATGTTTTTGCATATATAAAACACAACAGCTGTCCTATGGGAAGTATAATTACAACTAAAAAATAAAGGAAAAAAAAAAAGTTATGAGCATACAATCAACCCTTGAGGAAGGGAGCCAATATCTGAGAGGAATTACAGAATCAAAGCTGCCTGAAATATTTTAAAGCACAGCTTAGCAAGCAGTTAGTAAGGAAAGGCCAGAGCAGAAGATTTCAAAACTAAAGTGCTAGGAAGTATACTAAGAAAAGAAGTAGCAGAAGTGGGTATAAATATCCAGAAAGGGCAGAGAAGGATCTAGTGTTTACCATCCACTTTGAAATAAGAGCAAGGGGCCAGACTGAGAGCCCAAGCTCCCCTCAGCAGTGGGAACCAGATTTAAAATGAGCAGGAGGAGATGGTTCTTCATAGAATTTGTGGTAGAACTGTGTAATTTATTTCCTGGGAATATTCTGGACACAGACTTACATGGGTTCACAGGAAGGCTTGAGAAACCCTTGGAAAAGAGAGCTCTTTGGATTAAATGGATGTGCCACAGAAGACTGAGGGAACATGTCATATATAATTGTGCAGTTATACTTTTCTCTAAGGTCTTGTGTGCTCCAAGGTGTCAGACAATATGACCATTCCCTTAGTTTTTTTTTGCTAAAGTTGGTTGACCTTTAGCAGGATGAGAATCTGGAATTTGTGTTCACTGCCTTTGTAGAGAAAAGAGCAAAAGCCTGTTCAAATATCAGCCCTTCCCCTCTTCCCAAGTGTTAATAACATAGCACATACTATCTCCATTTGTGAAACTTTTAAAAATAATAGAATCAGATAAAAAAACATTTTTCCTTTCCTTTTTTTTTTTTTTCCTCCTTCAGCAAAATTGTTAACTCCTCTAAAAAGGTCACCATTTAGATGTGAATAGCACAGCACACAACAGATAATGTGCTTTTCCTAGGTAGTAGGACTGAAAAAAAGGAGGAGAAGGGCTGCAGGCAAGGCTGTAAGACAGGAGACAGGTGTCATGGCTCTCAGTTGTTCATCCCCAAATAGGATAAGGAACACAAACCTTGAATGAGAATCTGAAATCCCCAAATTAGGAGTCTGGCAGTGTTTACGTCTCATTTTTGAGTCCTTCACAATTTTAACCAGACTTACATGCAGTCATAGAAAAAAACCTCACTCAACTCACCTGGCACCATCACAAAATTCATGAGAAAGAGTAAGATAGCACATATCCAAGCCCCAGTAATGTGTTTTCTGAGCAGCACTCACTCACTTTTTTGGGAGAACCTTACCCATCTCCAAAGATTTTGTGGTCATTTGATATTTTCACTCATTGTAGCTGCCATTTAACCAGGTTTAAGCCTGTCTATTTCATCTGGACACAGACAATCTGTGCTTAAAGAGAATCCACGGAGCTCTAATCAAACACAGTTCAACAACCAACCTTTGAGATGTGTCTTATTTATGTCTCTCTCCCTGACCAGAGATCATCCTCTCTGTGCTGTGGTCCTTGTTCCCTAGCCAGCCCTACAGAGGCAGGACAAGCAGGATGGGCTACATCTCCCACCCCTGACATCCAAAGAAAAGGAGAGGAGTGGGGCCTCTGGCCAGCAGATTCCTGAGCAGCAGGGACTCCTGAGTGGCTCTGCAGAGAACAACCCATGTTCGTTCAACTTTGTTATTGTGTGGTTCCTTTCTCCCAAAGTCCAGGCGTAGCCTTGGGGCACAGGACAGCCACCCTGGGTCTATTGTATAGTCAAGAGTCTGGTGAATGGCTACATCTTCAGGGAAAGTACTTTTATGAAGCCAGGATCCATGCTTATCGTACTGACTGGCATCAAAGAGGATATCCACCGACCTGTCCCTCCTCTCTGGCCTGTTTCTCTCACCTTAAGCTGCAAACACTTCTCAGCAGAGACCACAGCTTGACTTTATGTTTGTAGATCACCTGACTCAACAGGGCCCTGTTCTTGATGTATTCTTTCAAAGCAAGAAATAATAATGGTGACTCTGTTCTGATATTTAATAAGATGGAGTCTTGCAATCGTTATTGCAACCACCAGCTGTGCAGAGTGTAGGGCCAGGAGAGATGATTAGATTATCTAGCTTAACCACCCATAAAACACAGGATGCAGAATTTCATTCTCCATCGCAGCACAAATAATAAATAGAATAGTCCAAGGCAAACTCTAATATCCAATTTTTATTATCAACTACAATATGCATGTAGAGGGAGACATTAAGCAAGCCCCTGTGTCTACCAATCTACAACCCCCCTGGCAGTACTTATGTATTTCCTATTGCTCACTAGCTTATTTACTGCAGAGGAACAAAGTTAATGCTGAGCTCTGAAGCATTTCTAATGTGAACCAATTTTACCCTGCAGTTTCATAATGAGCTCCACCCTTCGTCCACCTCTGCTCCCCCTTCTTTCTACTTTTCCTTATTTAATTTAAAAATAAAGTGAAAATATGCCCTTTCTACAAAGCAAAATTCAGATTAATTTCCTTTAGGTGCTATTTTGTGCCCAGGATAGTAGCTTGAAGCCAACCCTGTGAATCACAGGTTTGATTACTCTGATAGGAGAGGAAAGTGTCTTGCTTAAAAGGAAAGAATGAAAAGATATATTAGCAGGATTGGGTTATTTTTTTTCAGGAGGAAAGAGAAAGACAAAGCTTTATGGGGGAACTCTATTAAAGTCATCAACTTTCCTTTGCTTAAGGTCAAAAAATTGTACAGTACCACTGGAATAATATAATTTTAGAAAATTTCTGTGCAGCCTTTTTTTTTCCATTTTTTTTCCCTTCTCTTTTTTTTCTCTTGTCATGTTTATGCCTAGGGGATTTTTATTTGATCAGTGTTCTAATAATGCCTTGAATCAATGAATGAGCAACTACCTACAAAGTAAAACAACAAGTGAAAAGCTGGGGAGCAGGAGAAAATAGATGATGTGGACAAACCACATGCCTTGAGGAACCACACTGACTTACCTGTGAGCCCTGGAGCCAGTCTAACAAGGGAGATGAGGCAAAATTAAGTATACTGGGAAAAAAATAAGGCACAAAAGGGAGATGGCATGTGTGGATTTGTGTGGAAAAATCAAATCTTTCCGTCCCTTCTCCCAAAATATTGTATAGCTTCAATGCGTCATTTGCTGCCTGCAGATAATTTTATGCAAACTCTTTTACCCTAAGGCTGAGATTTGATGGCAAGTGTCACGTTTACCAATCAGGACTGAAGAAACCTGGGTGTGATCGAGGCCTGAAAGAAGCTCACCGTGGGCACAGTGAAGTATCTGAGCTCATTAGCTGTAGGACTAATGAGCCAGAGAGAAGGAATTCACATGCAAAAAAATTAAGTTAGTCATTACACTTACTACAGTGAGTTTAAAAATTTGTCCCTGGTCTGTCATTCACAGCAACTCCCTAATCCTTGCATTCACATTGCTTTTCAGTAATGTCTCCTTCTGTAGCTCAGGGAAACTCATTTCACATCCTTTTCTCAGCTTTCCAGCCTGTAAAATGTGAGGCAGTTCTTGTCTTATTACAGCTAAAATTTATAATTAGGATCTTAAAAGCCCTATGGAGGGTCTATGTATGATTTATTTTCGATAAATAGTAACACAAAATGAATTAGGGCACGGTCCTGCAGTAGTCTTCCATTTTAAGCAATTTCTTATGGCATTTGTAGCTTTTCACACCATTAGAACTGGACACTTCATATTCTACATGTGTGGATTTATGTTTGCTTAAAAAATGAAGGTTTTTTTTAAAAACGGTAAATCTTAGAGGATTAAGTAGGATTAGGCTTCGGTTTTGCTTGGTGTTACACAAACATACGACAACGACCTCTTTTTTGCTGGAGTTTACAATTTTGAACTTTGATCCCAGCAATTCTAGAAGTGCAGAGATAAGCATTAGTTTAAATACTTTCAGTGCCATCATATTCAGGGAAACAACTATGGATTTAGCTTCTCAGTAATTATATAATCACAGGCTAATTTTTGCTGCTACCAAAAAGTAAAATAATTCAGAGTCTCCTTCAGGGGATGGGGGTAGAAATATTTCAAAACCTTGCACATAATGTGTGCATTTAGAGAGAAATACAAACTTCCAGCTGACCTGTGCTGATAGAGCTGATGAGTGGTAACCTCTTGTCTTGTACTTCTGTATCTGGAAGGTCAAGTCCATACTTGCATGACCTGGGGCCATTTCCCATGTACAAAGTGCCTTAATCTGTTTCAGGTGCTTCACCTCTTGCTTCATTACAGAGACAGCTTAAAAGTCACAGCAAAATGCTGTCCTTGCTGTCAATAGTGAGGGCAACAGGACGAGAAGAATTTCCCCAAAGTGAGGGCTGGATTAGCTGGAAGTGAATTTAGTGTTCCGAGTAGCTTGGTGGAAGGTGGGAAGCAAGGGAGGAAAAGAAAGGGGAAAAAAAATGGTTCATATAATTTCTAAGCTCTTTGGATGTAAAACAAAGACCTGCAGAGCCTGAATAAGGAAAGAAAAAAACATGACTTGTTAATAGAGAAGGCTAAAACCAATTTTTTTTTTTTCAAATCATGTGCATGTGATGTAGTCCTTTGCACTATAGCTTCAGGATTAGCATCAATTACACGTGACCAAGGCATGACCATCAAGTCATTTAGGACTGTATTTTCAGGGGTACTCAGACCTGTGTGATTCAACTTCTGATCTTCCCCTTCCACCTCAGTATTTTCTTTGTTTTTAAGGGTGGGGTTTTTTTTGAGACTTAACAACACAAAATTGGGCCACGGAGGAACCTCTGGCTCTGCACCCGTGGAGCAGTGAGTGCTGCGAGCTGCCTTCACAGCTGCTCAGTGGTAATGCCTGGTGTCCAGGCTCCTGGATCCTGACACCAGCTCGCTTAACTGAAAATAGGAACTTGCTAGGCTAAGGTCCACTAAGTTCTGCTCTTCCATGAGTTAATGGGAAATAGGTCCAATCATGGAGAACAGATTATCCACTTGTTCTGGGAATAAAATGGATGCAAGAAGCTACCCTTGTGAGTGCAAAACTCTCATTTTTTCATAGGGAAAAAAAAAGACAAAAGCAATTTTATAAAAGGACAAAAATGATAGAATTTTAGTCTAGGGGAGAAGAGGGGGTGCAAGAGTCCCTTTTAGCTACAGGAGGTTGCATTTTATTGAGTTGGAGACTAGCCCCAGCAAATGTACAGAAGAGTTTCTGGGATTGGATATTAGTGGAAAGGGAAGATCTTAAATTCCTGACATGCTCCCTTCCTCTTGCCCCAACAGCACATGGAAAGATACTCTTCTCCCACCTCTAGCTTTATCTCACAGTGCTAGTCCCTGCCTCCCTTCAACACCCTTAACTTAATGCAATCTCAACCTTTGGAAACTGCATTCCTAGAAAGAACAGAAGGGAAACTCTGGGACGACAAATCTCCCAGAGTCCCCTGTCAAGGTCTGTGCAAAGTCCTTGTAGCTCCTTCTTTAAATAGATGCTGGCAAATTACAGCAGTGTCATTTGGTCTTCTGCTTAACAAGCTGCGTTCACCGTTTCTTACTGTCAGCTCTATTTTCCCGGGGTTTGTCAGTTGTCAGATATCTGCCAAAAGGAGCAGATGAAATCTCAGCCCTCAGGGGAGACGTTGCTCCCTCACTTCCCTTTAAATCCTCTCCCCCACTCAGTTCTCCTGTTTGGCCACTCTTTATTTATAAATCAAATTCAACTGAAATTGGGTTTGAGGAATTGGCCTTTTTCTGTGTGCTGGTTATGAATAAAGAATGGTGCAGGGCCTTTTGGTTTTAGATGCCTCTCATTTTTTTCTATCAATCAGATACAAAATGACCCAAAACTGGATTTAAGAGTAAAGGATCACTGATAAATCAATGCTGGATAAGCTGCAGTAGTTACGGCTCTATTGACAAAAGGTCATTCCACCCATGGGCTGGAATACACGTGGTTAAAACATATCAGCTCACTTGAGCAACACATTATTATTTCATAAGAGGCTCTGGTTATTGGGACTGAGGTAATTAATAGGCCAAGCAGAGTCTGCAGAGTCAAGCCTGATGGATGGCACATGTGGGATGCATCTGAAAGCTTCTTCAGCCCCTAAATCCCTCTCAGGATTAGGTCAGTTCCAAGGAGTAACTTTCTGATCTAGAATTTCTATAAATACTGGCTAATAAGATCTTCTATTCCCCTGGAGGAGAGATTTTATAAATTAAATGAAGGATATTTAATATCTCAAACTATTCTTAAGCATCAAAATTCATAAGTTCCAGGAAATTAAGTTTTATTAATTTAGATGAATTTGGACTGGTTTAGCTCATATTCACAGTTTGTTTAAAAACGGTAGAATTTACATTATTTTCTTTGGAAACTGACAATCTGTTTTCTCACATTGGTATTGTAAATAAAAAGATAGCAAGGAATGAGGACATAGGTTATGACACAATGGGGACAAAGTTAGAGGTAACTGGTTTATGGCCTGGAGTATTGTAGCTATTTTAACTTAATTCTTTGCAAGATTGAAAATATGGAGGCAAGGTTAACATTCCTGTAGGGAATGAGCATATAGGAAATGGAAATCATTAAATCTGAGGTGGTGGCAAGAATTCAGAAGAACTCAATATGACTGAGCTTTGGGACATCTGGCACTCCCTCTCTTGGAGAAAAGAGGTTTTGGCACAGGAAATGCACTTGTGGTCTTGTAAAGGAAGAGAGTGCTTCAGTGCCAAGCAGGCAGCTACTGACACACATGGTGTCCAAAAGAGGGTGGGCAAGGAGAGGAAAGGGAGCAGGCAGCAGGGTGTTACTCCAACCTTGAAGATATGGAAAGCATTAGGGTGAATCTGGAGGAAAGAATAAGTTAAAAGATGTGGAGGTAAATGGGAAATATTACAAAAAGATAACTGGGTTTACTGGAGGTGCTTGTTGCAGAGTAGTGGGATCTGTTTGTCCGGCCTGATTTGTTTCTAAACCAGGGAAATGCAGTGGAACTAATCTGCATGAATTGCAGAAAAGTGCTGAGTTTAAGGCTGTGTGGGCATGAGTAGGTATGACAGAGAGGATGAACAGGTGAATTACAGGTGGATAAAATAACTGATGAGACAAACTGCTGGAAGAGAAGCTAGTTGAGTTGGAGTAAAGTTTTTTAAAGGACCATTTTGGAGACTGATCACATTTGATGTTTTCCATAATGGCCTTGGCCTGAAGAGTGAATTTGTGCTGGTGAAACACAGATGAAAAGCTTTGCCTTTTGTGCAGGTGAAACGCAGATGAAAAGCTTTGCCTTTCTGCCATGTGGAGAAACCCTGAACTGGTATTTTGGAAGAACCAGACCACAATAATACAATGAGATGAAATGTAATTGCCCAGATTGTCAGGTCATGTGTTCAGGGACTAATGAAAGGTATTCCTTCTCTCAATGGACTCGTTGGGGAGGACACCAGCTGGAAATGAGAGAGAAAGATAAAGGCCTGGCTGTCTTAATTGCAGGATCTCTGTAAGCCAGAAGTTAGATGCGCCTATAAAAATGCAAATGCAATCCTATCAGGCAAGGCTTTCCCAAAACCTTTCCAAATATTTTTGGAGAGGATTAGCAGAGAACCCTATAAGGGCCGTTATCTGGAGCATCCCAGGTGCTAAGGAGGAGAGAACTCAAACAGATGAGGTCTGCACAGGTGACCACAAGAACACAGTCTATCTTACAAGGTGAAAAAGAAGATTTTGGTGGTTTTAGCTTCAGAAAGTGAAAGATGTGAGATGTGACTCACTGCAGTTGTGATTTAAAAATATCCCACTTTCATGGGCACTCCAAGTAATTTCCTATAAAATGAAATCACTGCAGTCAAGAGAATCATCATATAGACATATGTTGTCCAAATCAAGTAAACAATGAGTTGTGTGTTAGACTTAACATAGCCTTGCCTAGCTGTGAGAAAAGTGTTAATGAACACTGGAGAAACCTGCTGCCTCTCTTTCAGGTCACTCAGTCATAGGTGACAATAATAACCCATTGGTTGTTTTTGTTAAAAATGCAACAGAAGAAAGTAGCTGGTTTGAGATCTTGGAGGGAGATGCTTGCTGGGATTCTGGATCTCTCTCTTCTCCCAGGAGTCTGACTCCTGGAAAAATTTCAAAACAAGACAGTAAAAAGCTTACCAGAATCAATATGTTCTTGTCCTCAGAGGGCTGTGTTCAATCTCTGGTTAAATATTATAAACGAAGTACATCTGGTCCTATTTTAATGCACAAATCACAGCCTGACCACGATTCTGGAACTGCAGCTGACGCCACCACTTTGTGTCGGGGAAATCACATACAATTTCAAGTCAGATATGGCAAATCATAACTCAAAGCCAGATGTGATTCCTTGCTTTTTCCCAGGCCCGGCTGTGAGGCAGCCAGGTGTCCAGCTTCTCATCGGCCACTGCCAATGTGACAACAAATGCTGTCACTGGGAAGGTGAATTGGAGAGTGACAGATATAATCATCTCAAGAGCACCTCCACTGCTTTTTTGTAGGCTAACACACTTTTGCTCCATAGTAGTTCCCAAACAGTACAAAGCAATAAGAAAATATAGTTCCCTCAGCCAAAATAGATCACTTGGGCCCAAAGAGTACCATGAGCAGCTTCTTCCTGTACATATGCATATGAGAAGAGAGACTGTGACTGCACTGTTATTAATATGGGGTTTTTTAGTAGAGGTAAGAAGAGATAATTGAAATGAACATTCAGTTTAAACCAGAGGAAACTTCTTCAGACCATCCAGTTTCACACTCAAAACCATATTTCTTTTGAATGTGCAAACCAAGTAGATTTTTAGGATGTTCAGAATCATTTTCTATGAAAAGAAACAGCCAGTTCTCTACCCAAACACTGTAGAAATATTAATCTGTCTTTTTGTAACCCTAGGAACAAATCCTTATCCAGTTCCCCTAAGGACACTGTTATGGACTATCATAAATGTTTTTGTTAACCTTTCAAAGTGTATGAAGGAAAATTAATGGGAAAACATCTGAAGTTGTTTCCACTCAGAGAACATCTTTCATGTCCACCTCATTCTTACTCAGAAGCTTTTACACCTCCTGCAGAAATTGACTTCAGGTCTATCTTGTACCTTGTGGTACATCCTGTGGTCCTGATAAAGAGGAAAGTTGGAAACTGAGATCTACTTTACATGCAATTTAATCCCATCATTCTTATGGATGAGCACACTAAACTGGTTGTTTTTTGTTGTTGTTGTTGGTTTTTGGTTGGTGATAAATGATAAATTGTCCATTGGACATATAAACTGGATGTTTAGGTGAAGACCTACAGAATTAGAGGTCTGGCAAGTGTACCTAAGAGCAGAGGTCTGCTGCACACTGCCAGATTGCATCACACTCATCCATCATAATTTCATCTACTACCCACTGCTTCAGTTCCCTTTTTAATTGGTTTCTAATGTAGTCTTCCACTCTATTCTTGGGTGTGGTTGCTCAGGTATTTCCAGTTTTTTGACTGATGTCTGCATTTTGGGAGTAATTTTATTGGTGTGGGAGATTTCCCTGAACAATCTTGGGCAGAAAGACATAAAGAATATGGTGGAAATCAAAGAAGAAGCACAATCCACAGGCATGGTTGCTTCCACTACTTGCAGTGATGGAGGTTCATCCCCTACACAACCAGTATATCCTCATGTTACGTATTTGCTATGATTTTCTCTAATCTCACTCTAAGAAGTCCCAAGCAGTGTGACTGCCTCTAATTAAAATTCTACAGTAATTCCCTTTGCAAGATTGATGGACAGGGTGAAAAACGGATCAGTCCTCTTTTTAAGTCCCAGAACCAAGGAATAATGGTTCATTTGATTAAATTAATGACTTGCAGGTTTCAAAGAATTGAAAATTACTCAAGCTGTGAAATTCACTTCCCTAAGAGCGTCACTGAGTCAAATTGTTGGTAGATTTTAGAAGGGATAGCATTACTCACATTAGAGACACACAGGTAAGGTTTACTTGGAGAGGATGATCCATTTTGTTTTTCAAAGGTGAAATTCTCAACTGCTGAGAGCTTGGAAGGATTATTTTCCTCCTATTTCTCACTTTTTAAGTAATTTACTGTAGGATATGCTGGGCAAAATCTTACACTTTTGACAAAGTGGATTTTGCATGGTCCAAGGTCTCCCTAACCTGGCCTTCACTCATGCCCTGACTCAACCATCTCAAGGAGAGAGGTTATGTGGCCATGATGCCATGGCAGCAGTCCCCTGGATAGTTTAAACATCTGATAAATGCTGGGCTACTCTCTGAAACACAAAGTACATTAGTGTCCTGGAAGCACAGGCAATAATGGCAGCTCTTGTTCCCTTGTTTTGTGTTTACCCTCCAGATACTGAAAAGCTGTTTGAAACCTGGTGAGACAAGATGGACAGTCTACATGTTTTTCTGTCTAAAATTCTCCCTATGGGCAGGATATTCCTCTATTTTCTTCTTCCTATGACTTCTTAGGGACATTATGACATTCTCCCTTATTTCAGCCCCATCTGTCCACCCAAGAAGCAGAGCAAGAGCCATTCCTAGTCAGGAAGCTGTTTAGATACCTTGCATGTTATTACCTTTGTGCCAGCTCTCAACTCCTATGGACATTTTGAGTGGACTCAGTCCTATTGCAAAGGACATGTAGTTGGCAGCATCCCAGCCCCTCTGGAGCACACTTGCACCAGGTAGAAAAGCAATCACAACCCATAGAGCCGTGGCCATGTTTTGCCCTGACTACTCTAGCAAGCAAATAACCTCATATCCCCCAGAAATGTCTTGCAGCTTGGATGAAAAGCTATGTAATGATGTCACCTTAAACCATTTCAATACTAAATCTCTGCCATCCTCCTCTGTTTATCCTTCGAGATTTGACTTTTCTCTTATATAACAGATAGGATTTTTTGATATATGGCCTTCAGATTAACTCAAAAGCAAAATAAATAATCTTTAGGCCAGAGAGAAAATAAGCATCTGCTTCATTGCAGCAAATGCGTTCAGTGAGCTCAATAGAAATATCCCATGGAGATGTTTGAAATGACAGGGAAATCAGCTCTGCAAATCAATATGTTTTGTAAAAAACCAGGCTCAGTCACATCTTGTTGGGCATAATGGAAATTGATTGGCAGTTATCTATTAGTGATAATTTCTGTTTGATGACTTGCCATATGTTATCAAGCTCTAAATCAGAAGGGAGCAGATTAAATGAATAGATTCTGTCATGAAAAAAGTACAAGGTACCAGCAGCACAGCAGAGGATGCTATGCATAGCATGAGCAGACTTTATAAGAGAAATGAATTCTTTAAACCACCCTAATTTTGAATATGCAGGGTCTATGTAGCCTGGCAGATTTACAGATTTGAGCCTCCAAGGGACCCTTTCCCTCAAATCTTTTACTTACTGCTTTTCAGTGACAGGCAATCAGTGAAACGTCTATAGACCTTTCAAATGATCTTTCCTTTAAGATTCAATAGGACTTTACATCTACGGAGGCAAACCTATTAAAGGAGATTTTGTGATACAGTCCAGAGCTCTGCCTAAGTGCTGCAAACTACATTGAGCTCAGTTCTATTTGTGGGAATGTCACTTGGGGAGGAGGGTCATCTCTGAAGCAGTTCCCCCTGCCAATTATAATTACAGTGAATTGAAGAACAGACCTTGAAACTCAGTGTAAGAAGTTATGAACCTCCAGTCAAGTAAAATACTGACATTCTGTTGAAGCTCCATTAATCCAATGTAACAATCAGGGCATGGAGCATGAATTCAGTAGTGTGAAAGCTGCCTTATTTCATCTTCAGGAACTACCTCTGATGGTGTTAAAATTTTGCTTCTTTATTCAGGGAATACAGAAAAGATGATTACATAAAAGATGCTGTGCATTGGTTATGAGCAAACAAAGCTTAAGGGAGCTCATTTAGTGAGTGCTGACAGAAGTTTTAATGCTATTTGGGAAAATCCAGGTAGCTGAATCATGCAGCTACCTGAATTGCTCAGCCACTTGATGCCTTCTCGTGGTAGGAAGAACAGGAGATTGGAGAAGTTGAGATACATCTGTTAAATCACTCTCTCCCTCTGATCATCCTAACTGTGTCTTATAATAATGCTATGTATGACACCAGAGCTTTGTTGTGTTGAGGACCTTGTAAACATAAAGAATAAAACACCACTACCCTGCCATGTAGGATTATGTGAATGTCTCCTCATTTATCACAAAGTGCTGCATCTTCCCAGACTCTAAATTTTTCCTCTTTGGTTCTCTGTGAATTATTCTTTCAGAAATACTAATTTCCTGCAAATTATTGAAATCCACCCCTGAATGCTTTCAGATTCAAATTCAAACCCCAGAGGTGTGTGTCTTCAGAGAAAGCTCCTCCTGCCCCCTGAGACTCCAGTCCCTCTCTGGTGTGTCTGGGGAGCTCTCTCCTCCACTTCTCTGCTGACTCACCCATGCAGCTTGACAGAAGCAGAAGCTGTAATGTGAAGGCTTGTGTTCTACCTCCAAGAGGAAAAAAAGCACCCCTCCATTTTATTTTGGAAATCCAAGCCAAAAATAAAATTATTTCATAGCTTATTAAAAAAATAGCAGCTCCAATATTAGATTCCCAAATTTAATAAAATAAGTTGTTAACTAAAATTACAATGCCTGGAATGACTATTGATTTGAAAGCTATTTGTCCCTGATGGGAGTAGGAGAGGAAGGGCTTGACAATTTCCACTGAGCAGGGAGCTATGCAGGAAAAATTAAGATGAGCATGTGAGTGCTTTTTCCTCTTGCATTATTTGGGGCCTGATGCTGCAGTATGGCGTAGATATCCAAGGTGGTTCTGTCTCTTTGTGAGTGAAAGGCAGTGATTAGCACAGTGTAGGAGAAAAATAGCCTCACTTAATCAGAATTACACCTTTTTGGAGATAACAATTTGCTAATTAGTTCAAAAGAGTTGAATAATATCCTGGCAAGGGAAGAGGAGTTTTTTAATCACTTAACAACAAATAACTAATGACTAATAAATGGATGCCTAATGCTGCCTTCTGCCTTAAAGAATCTCTGCAAAACTTCTGCTTATTCACTGCCAAAGGAAAGGTGTTACTTTAGCTCAAGGAAAATGTCTCTTTTTCAGAATAAATGGTAATGAATAAATGTGGGGCCAGATTTAGAGCCAAGACAGTAACCATCAGAGCATCTTGCTGCTGGAAAAGCTTTCTGTGCCACACAAAGCATCCTGTCCCCAGTACCCTGTTCCCAGAACTCCCTTATGCACAAAATAAGAGAGCAGACACACCTGGGTGGAGGTAGGCAACAAACCAGCTGCAATTGTGTTTGTGAAACAGTCATCTTCATGCACAAAGTGCGGGGAACGCTTTGTGGCTCTGGCAGGAGTTTTTAGAGATAGCCACACCTGTGAGAGACTGAAGCTTTCAAGATTTAAACAGCTTTGGGTGAACAGCTTTCAACTGCTATTCACTTGCAGGCTGGAGTTGCCAACAGAAGGATTAGAAAACCCTGTATGAGATCACTCTCCTGAGACTGGCAATCCAATTTTGCATACTCCAGAAACCCAGATAAGACTCCAAGCTTATGGATGCTTTTACTGCATAAACACTTTGACATTGATCAAGCTTGCACCTTCACCAGGTACTAAACACGGCAAAGAAAACCGATAAATCTCTGTGGTGTTTGATGCTTTTCAGGTCTATTCCCAGTTGTTTAAAGACTTCAGAATTGAGGGGAGAGAAAATATGACAGTGAAACAAAGTAAGGAAAGCTTGTTTAAGGCATTTTAGTGGGTGATTCAGGCTAAACACATCGGTTGACCTGCAGAACAAAAGAGCTGTAATACTTTCGCTGTGGGTTAAGGACTGCATCTCATTACTGTTACTGGTGAGTGTGCTGCCAGCTTGGCTTTCCTGAAGGTAGGTGCAAGGGATGTAAACTTAGGATGGGAGTGAGCTCAGCACACTTCACTGCTGCAGGAGGTGAAGGGGATGCAGGAGGTGAGGAAACTGCAGGAGGTGAGGGAACTGCAGCCCTGTAAGCAGCTGAGATCTGAAAAAAACCAGTACCAACTGATTTATTGCCCCAGATTCAGAAGGGACTTTAAGAAAAACTAATGAAGTTTGCACTTTAAGGCAACTGTGTTAATAGGAGGAAAAATAGTCTGATGGCAGCTTTTTGTGCAACTGGATTAATCGCTCTTCCAGGCTCACATCTGCACCTGCAAACTGTCAGTAATCACACAGCCTTTGCTTTGCTTCTCTGCATGTCCCCAGATCCCGTCTAGGCCCCTTGAGAGTGAAGGATACCTTCTTCCTGAGCCCTTCCCTTTACACAGGAAGCTGGCTTAGGAAGTTGAGTGCTTCCTTTCCTTTATCTCCTAATGCTGTGTTTTGGAGTAAAAGATTTTGAATTACTCTGATACTTTCTTTGGGTTTGTCATGTTTACTTTCATGAAACAGAGGGGACTGTCTCTGGAACACACTGCTGTGTGCACAGCTTCAGCAGAGGCTCTGGCACTGAAAGGACAACTCTGTGGAAAACCCTTGGAATGCAAGGGCTGTCCAGCCTGCCCTGGTGAGAACAGCACACCTCCATGGCCCTGCTGGGGGTATTTGGGGATAATCTAGGTGTTACACATAATAATATTTTGTTGTGGTTTAAGCTTTGCTAATGCTCATTTAATACCTGAATCTTTTCCTAGCGATTAAACAGTGAACTCTGTGTTGAAAGAAAGCAATAGAACTCAGGTTGCACTGTATTTCTTGCTTTGAACAGTGGCCCTATTTATGTGGTCTTGAAAGAGTAAAACAACAAGCAGATCTCACATTAGAAACCAAATTGACTGCATCTGTGATAATAGACACTAAAGCTGGGCCTCTCAGCCACTCCTGTGCAAAACACAGTTCCTGGACATGAGCTCTCCCAAATTTTGTGAGAAAATGGAGCCAGTCAGGACCTAATGGAGTGAAGGAAGAGTGGAGCAGGGCATCAGAACCCAAACACCCTCCACTGCATCTGCCCACAGCATCCCTGACTCTCTTATGCCATCAACAGAGATGTGGTAGTCCTGCAGAAAAAATAGGACCAAATTCCACACGGGATAAAGTGTTTGACGGAATGATGTCTTAACAGACATCTTAACACTGTATTAAAGCAGGGTAATTCATCTCTCCCTTATGAAGACTTAAAGGGTTAGCATTCAGTCTTTTCCTTTAATCCTCTTGATATTTTCAATGTAAGGTGATGGATCTGGAGAGAATTTTTTTGGGGAATCAAAACAGTTAAGCAGAAGTTATGTCAGTAATGTTTTGTCAGTACCATAATCAGAGAAAATATTTTTCCACAGCATAAAAGAGCTAGGCACTGTGCCACTAGGAAGTTTAATTACTAGATGACTTTAAAACATGGTAATTTAGTCCCAATTAGTGTTATAATAATTTATTTATAAAATTCCAGTATGAGTAGTTAAGTTCCACAATCCATTTATTCTTGTAAGATGTGTGCCCCATCAGACAGTGAAGTAGAAGGTCATTAACCTGCATTTCTAGTTCAGATTATGTTATTAGATTGAATTTAGTCTCTTCATTGGTGGGTGTTGACATTTTAGAGTGCTTTCAGGATAATTTATCTAAAGTCATCCAGTTCTTTTCAGACATTCAGAAACATTGTGGATCTAAAATACTGCAGGCCTGATAAAGACAAATAGATTTCTTAGTTAAATTTCAGATGTGGCTTGTCTTTGTGCTTCTGATATTTTTCAGGTTTGTTCTATGAAGGTGAGTTTATGGCACCGCTGACACAAAATACTAAGAAAATTATGAGTCAGGTCCCACCAAAATCAGCAGCTGTAACTTAAACTGACGAGTTTTAAACATAATCAACTCTGGCTCTTTTTTCTGAAGTTTTCTGTGTTTTGAAAGGATTACATTCAAGGAAACTGTTTTTCCACAGCATTTTTTTGGTTGGTCACCCCTCCCCTTGCCTCACACCCACTCCCTGAATAAGCAGATGGAGAGGACTGTCCCATGGTCCCAAGAATAAAGCATGACCTAAACACAAGGTTTGGCAAGTGAGAGCTGGGAAGGGAAAACCTCCAGGTGTAAATAGTGCAGCTGTGGCCAGCCACCAGTGACACCAGCTGAGGTTGTGTCTCTCTTGCTGCTGGCAAACCAGAGGACCTTGCTCAGGGCAGGATCTGCCCAAGAGCCTCAGGACTGTAGAGAGGCACTGCTGGAAACTGGATGGTCCAAAAAAGCAGCCCCTTGTCTTCTCCTTCGTAATTGGGTTTGTTCACTTATGAATTCAAAACAGAAGGCAGCCTTCCAACCCACAGCAAACCTGCCATGTCTCCTCTGGCCTGCACAGTCACACAGGTCCATGCTTTTAATGGCCATGCTTCAAAGAAATGGTGACATGAAAAGAGGCAAGTCCACCTTGGTTAAAACAACAATGAAGAAATAGATAGTGGAGAGGAAGGTTTTAAATATGTGATGCTCCATCTGGGCTTATTGGGTAATCATGCTTTATTTAATTCTCAAACAAAACACAGGAAAAGTATCCAGACGAGGGAGAAGATAATATGGCTGAGATCTTGCAAAATCTCATTTCTTCCCACTGCTTTGCTCTGGTAAAACTTGCAGAGGCCTTTCTGCTCACAGTGAGAATTTTTTGCCCAGCTACAAATCCTATCTAAGCTTTCAAAGCTCTTCCTTTTCCAAGAAAACCTTTGGTCAGCCATTTCAATTTCTTTTTAATAAATGGTCTTTCCTCAAATTGTCTCTGCTACAAGAGCAATTCTGGGAAAACAGATGACTCTGCACACTCTTAAAAATCCCAGCCTCTCAAATGGCATGTGCAGATACCATACAATGATGCTAAAAGGGGTTTTGCAAATTGCTGAAAGGCAGAACCAACAGCCACCTGGTTGGGAAGGAAAGCCTTGTTTCTGAGAAGATTAAAAGAAGATATTCTTGTCTTGTTCTGCAAATTTTTTGTCTTGTTTTTCTTTTTATTTTTCCTTTTTATTTATTTATTTTTTTTTAGTTCCCCCCCCCCCAGCTTTCAGTCTTAGCCCCCAGAAAACCATGATGTGCTGTGGAAAAAAAAAAAAAAAAAAAAAGTCTTGCCACCCACACCTGCTTCTAATGATCCTCATGCCTCTTACTGAAAAGATGAAAATGTTTCTTGTTTTATTTTTATTGCAGCCCATAGATTTTCCCTCCTGAGCTTCAGAATGCAGTAGGGTGAAAACTGGGGAACTTTTTAAAGGGTATAAGAGCTTATCCCTTGCTCATACAGGTGCAGTGTGAGTACCAGTGTCCACAGGGATGGTGTGGTGTGGCACAGTACACCCCATCCCATTACACCCTCCTTTTTGGGCTGGGATGGACCCATTTGGTGTCCTGAACTGAGGGATATCATCTCTTTTAGACTTAAAGCTCCCTGAAACAGTGTTCTTCTGCTTGATTGATGTTGATTACTTCAAAATACCTTGTATTTGGAGCTCAGGCTACAAAAAAAGGTGTTTATCTCAGGAGAGGAATCTTACAATCTCTTAAGTTATTTCTGTGAAAGACACTGGAAAACTTGTTTATCATTTTATGTGCTTTTGCTGCCTGCAGCCCTACCCAAAAGCTAAGATGGGTGTCAAAGTGTTTCTGAGCCCCCGGACACCAATTTTCCTATTTGTGTACTTAAACTGTGAGGTCAGTTCAGCACTTCAGGACTTGGAAATGCAATGTCTCAACTCAGTTTTGCCAAGCAGATCTGATTCTAGGCAGGGATATTGCGGGACTTGGATGGATGTCATGGGGTCACAGCCTCCTTTGGGCATTCACCTGCTCCAGCATGGGATCCTTCACTGACTGCAGGTGGATCTCTGCTCCCCCATGGGCTGCAGGGGGACAGCCTGAGTCATCATGAGCTGCACCACGGGCTGCAGGAGAACCTCTGCTCTGGCACGTGGAGCACCTCCTCCCTCTCCTTCTTCACTGGTCTTGGTGTCTGCAGAGCTGTTCCTTTCACATATTCTTACTCCTCTCTCCATTTGAAGTTGCCAGGGTTTTTTTCCCCTTTCTTATGTTATTCCAGAGGCATTGATGGGCTTGGCTTCAGCCACCCTTGGAGCTCTCTGGTGTTGGCTCTGTCACAGGGGAATCTGCTGGCAGCTTCTCACAGAAGCCACCCCTGTAGCCCCACACCACCACCAAAACCTTACCATACAAAGCCAATACAGATATGCTGTCCATTTTCCTCACTTGCTGTGAAAAGCATGGCAATAGCATCCATTACTCATTGCATAACTCCTGAATAAATGTGTACTATGCAAGGTTCACCTTTGTGGAGAAAATAGTTCTTCCTTTCAGGAGCTGTTTGGATAAAAGTGAGTGTTGTCATGGTAAGAGAAGTTCTGGCACTCGTTTGGTAGATTTGACAATTCCAGCTTTGATTCTGAACTGAAAATAACAATAAAACATGGGGGAAGTGAAGTGAATAAATCTCAGCTAATCAACTGGACAGCACTTCATACAGCAGAGGGAAAGAGAGGACTACTGAACTGTCTTATAGCTGCTATATAATAAAAGCATAAATAAAATGTGAAATTTTACACTTTTCTGTTCATGTCTGTAAGAGATATAGGGAATAATACAATTTTCACTGTTCACTACAGTTTTCCTCTCTTTTTTGGGACAGTATCACTTATTTTTTAACTGATGACAGCAGAAGTACTAGCCAACTTGTCAAAATCTTGTTATGTGTTTCCTGCTCTGTGTTTGTTCAATAACTGGTTTGATGGAAGTGGATTACACAGGCACAGCCAAACTGTAGCTGTTACAGCCATCACTTGTTCCGCTGCCTTGCTGTTTGGACGCATTTATGTACTCAACAGGCTGGCTGTGGCTCATTTTCTCTCTTGATCCCTTACCACATTACACACAGCTTCTTCTCTGTGTTAGGATAATAATGAAGAATAACTGCTCAGGGGGTTTGTAAAGCAATGCCTGCGTCAGTTGGGCTGTGGAGACTGTGGATGCTTGTTAGCACTGCCTGGTGTGGTGTATGCACTCAGACATATGGAATCAGGCTTCCTTTTCTTCATGATGTAGCTGGTTAGATCCAACCTCGAATTGCACTCCTAAAATGCATGGGATAATCTAAATGCCACTAAATAACTCTGTGGGATTTAAATAGCCTGTCATTTTTTCGGACATGCTAATTTGATAGTGAATGAATAATGTGGGCTATCATTGAATGGAAAAGAGTGGAACAGCCTCAACCCATCAATTTGAGCCATGGGGGTACCTCTGAAAACTCATCTGGAAAAAGCTGTGACATTGTTCTGTGGTGAATGCCAGGTGAAGGCAGTGGTGAAATGATGGTGGAAAATCTGCTAAAAATGAAGCAAAAGTGTGAGGTTTGTTTTAGGAGTGGGAAAATCCACGGAAGGAATATTTCCAGAGTGTGATAAATACTGGAGTTTGGCTCATTATTAATTCACCACAGTCTTGAGGCAGATTCCTGCTCAGAAAATCTTGAAACTAAAGATTGCCAGAAGCTGAAAAAGTTCCTCAGGAAATGAAATGTTTTAACTTGTTTGACACATCAATTCCCTAAATGTCTGCTGCTAGCTAGAGTCCGAGCCAGGCTACTTGGCTTGAATTAAAATCCTGCTTCTCTGTTAGGGGCCCAGCCACCCCCAGTAAGCCCCAGTGCCCACTGGGCACACACCCTATAAATTAAAGCAGGGAATATAATGTAATTGGGTTCCCCAAATCCTGACACCGCAATTAACACTTCTGGCTCACTGAGGCAGGTGAAGACGAGATTCACACAGTCACCAACAGCTTCTCTGCCAAAAATCAGGCCAGCAGATCCAAGCTCTGGCTACTGCTGGAGCAATAGATGCCTTCACAGCAGGCAAAGCCCTCCGGCTGTCAGCACTCTCCAAGAGACACATACAGCTTCAATGTGTCCAGGTGTAAGTATAGAAATAAAATGATCAAATTGCTTTTCTTTCCTTTACACATTTCTGTTTCAACTCAGCATTGTCTCTGCTCAATAGCAAGACAGCGTTTTTGCCGGTTTTAAAACACTAATCATAGGCAATTATTTCTAAAAAGATTTGCTTGCAGCAGGAAGACTTTTCTCTTAACTTGAAAGCCTTGCTGTTCCATTCTTTCTTCTGTTAAAATTATAATAATTTTCTGCCTTGTGTTCTCTACCAGCTAAAATACCTCATCTTCTGACATAGTTTGAATCTAACTAATTTTCAACTGAAAGATTATTTTTTTCAGAAAAATAATCTATAGCAATAAAAGCAAACACATAGTAAAAACAAGCAGCTGAAGCGGTTTATGTATATATATTAAAATATAATTTTGGCCTTTACAAGTCAGCATTCTTTATTTTCAAAGGTGGTCCTATAAAATGAAATTTATTTTTCACTCTTAGAATTTCAGAAAAAAAACAGAGAATGCAGCTTTTATGGCACAAACACAGTGAACAAATTTAAATTACTTTCCCACAAGTGTTTATGATTAGAGAAAAACCCCAAGAATCCTGAAATCCATTTAAATCAGTTGTTTCTTTCCAACATTTTTACATTAAATATTCCAAGATTTTGGTACAGAACTTGTTTATTTTCATGTTTTCTTTTAAATTAATAGTGAAACTAATACTAAATTAATCAACACTGAAATTCAATATTTATTGGCTCAGTGTGAATGGTGTAATTAATCCTCAAATAATATTATTCCACAACTTTCAAAGTTGTTCATAGATATAAAAATTAATTCTTGGCACATTTCTAAACAGAATGTCAAAATCAGTTTCCCATCCTACCATTGTTTTTATATGATGCTGGGACCCTGGTTTCAATGTGTTTCACCTGCTTTCTGTTTATCACTCTCCTAGAAGATGTTATTTGTTTTTCTTTCTAGACCATGGGTATTTTTAATCTAGATCATAATGTTTTGGAGGCTGGTGCTGACTGTTGAGATGAGTGTGGATAACATTCCTTCTTAGACGATCACAGCATCCAGCCCAGGCAGTCCATAGCTGTGGCATGGTAACACCTATGCCAGAGGTACATCCTATGGCATACATGAAGTGACGTGGCCAGGATGCCCTTTCTCCTGCAGTTTGGTGTTGCCATGGGTGCAAACCAGGGCCTGAACACGTGCTTTGGATACAGACTCCGGAAATCTTTGCAACTCCTTAGATCTCACCTGCTTCTCAGCTAATAAATAATACCTAAACTCTAACCATTATTTTAGAAATGTGTGAATCTCCTACTGTATCACCTAAGTACCTTTTGTTTGGTGAGAGATCATTCCAATTTACAGTGTTGATTGTTACTATTTAATTTTTGCCTCTTTCCATCAGGTAGGCATATATTTAGGTGTGCAGTGCCATTTGAGATGCCCTAATAAGTCTGGGTATCCTGTAGACATGTGTAACTTCCTGGCCTTTCCACATATCTTGCATATCCTGGGGAGAGGATATCAGTGTTTTTGGGAGGGTAGCCCTGGAGTGTCAGGCCATGTTTGCAGATTTCTGACAAAGAAGCCAATGTTGCATCTTGCTTTCCTTCTCCTCTGCTGAAGCTGCAGGACTGATGGATTCTGTGCCACAGCCCCTGTCGTTGGCCCCAAGACTGTCCTGAAGTGCTCCAGATCCCCCAGGGGAAAGGCAATAATGATGTGCCACGCTCCAGGATCACACCCCAGTCTAAATGACACTATTAATACTACAAAAGCTTTCCTCAGAATTTCCAGATCTAAGTGCAGGATTGGGTTTGGGTTGAAATAGCTGTATCCTCCACACTTTGCTTCTTAGGCATCCCCTGACAAGCAGCTTTGCCAAAAAGGGGATATTGCTGCCTTTGTCCACCAGGCTGGTTCCTCATTGCTAACTTTTTCTCTGTCATTAAAGTACCAAGAAAATGCACCACTCTGAAGCACTTGTAGGTCAGAGCACTAAATGAAGGAGATGACTGTAGCTTCTCTTAACAGAGAACTTCAATAGAGATCAGACAATTCTACACTCTTGTAAAAAGGGTCTCTTTGTAACCCCTTTTAGCTCTGTTTTAAATATACTTTCATTAGCAGCACATTCCCTTTTCTGAGTATGGAAAAAAGTCCCATCTTCTGCATATATTAAATTGCAGCTTCTACTTTTATCATGATTGCTCTCAGTGTGGACCAGATTCATAATGAGGCTTGCCTTTTTTTCTTTTTCTTTTTTCCCCCCAATAAGCTTCCAGTGAAACAATTCCTGCTGTCACGAACTGAAAATTCATCTATAGGGTCTGCTTCTGGGGATACTTTTGTGAAACTCTTTCCCCCAAAGTTCTCAACTTTCCAGTGAAGACAAATAACTACATCTTGCAGCTACAGTTTTTGACTGAGTGACAGGTTAAAATAAGTTCCCTGACAGCTTTACCAACAGAAGAAGAAATTGTTCCAACAATTCTTAGCAAAATGAACAAGACCTTTTTCTACAAAACTATTTTGCTGTCCTACTGCTATATTGCAGCTCACACTGAGGCCCTGCAGGTTGGTTTCTCATCACGAAAGAAAAGGAGTGACCTAAAGCGTTTTGTAAGTTTTCCTTGTTTTATCTGGATGAATTTTTAAGTCACAAATGCAAGTTGAATCCAAAAAGCTGGCAGGTGTAATATCTAATTTTTTAGAGATCTTAGTTCCTCAGTTTCTTTATCTGAGGAACCACCTTTGTACCATGTGCAAAGCTGCAGTCAGAGAAAGGAAGTTAAAGAGCAAATGCTCTCAACAGCAACCATCCAAAATCTGTGCATCACAGAAAGCACCAACACTTTTCTGGAGACTGCTGAGAGGAAAACCAAAGGTGAACTGCTGAGTATATTCAGCTGTTTCTCTGGTGAGTTGTGTCTCAGCCGCTACCCAGGCAGGGCTCAAAATGCTTCACAGTTAGGTGGGAAGATCTGCCACCATTTCACATTCCAGGCAAGATGGAACTGGAGACCTTCTTATACACTTTTAGCAGTTGTCAGTGGAAGCTTCATGCAGGTTGGATCTTTGCACTCAAGGTGGTTATGACACAGCGTTCAGAAGGTAGAACAGCCAAAATGATGAGAACGGACTCCAGAGGATGCAAAAATACTGAGAGGGAGGGATTGACCCAAACCAACCTCACTTCACATTAGCATTTCTCAAGTTTGGGTGGTGGTGAATTGTACCCTCCCAATTGCCCTGAATTGCCCACAACTGCCCATGTCCTGTGACACTGCTGTGCTACTGAGCACTGCAGGGAATAGAGGAGCATAACATGGTGTTGTGGGACTGATTATAGAGCATAGTGCAGTTCTGCATGAATAAAGAAAAGTAGAACTGGGGCTTGAATGAGGAGTTTGGATTTTCTTTCTCTAAACAACTCTGCCTAATGCTGCTTCTGTAAGTATCACCAGCTTAGATCAAAAGGCAACTGCTCAACAAAATGTTAGTCCTGTAACTTTCACTATTCAGGCTTGATTTTCTTTCTTGAAGATATCAGATCACAGGGGAAGAAAAATGACAACAGGAAGTGTGCTTTGCATGTGATACAAGCAACAACAAAACATGCTGAGATACTTTCATTTTTGCTGGTCCTAATGGCATTTATAATGTTTCTATGGGGGCTGTTCATGCTCAAGAAAACTCAGGGTGGGGGCAGGATAAAAGATGACAGCGGTTGCAGAAGAAAGAGATTTTTTCTTCCTGTATGAACTCCAAAACCTATCTACAAAACCTACTCTCAAGTGTGGTTCAAGAGAAAGGCAGCTTGGCAATACAGCTGTAGCTAGAAGTTGGTCATGGAGATCCTTTCTTTGGGGATCCAGAAAGCTTGTAGGCACAGAATTGCCTCTGGACTACCACCTGTAAGAGAGCCTTGTGAGGAAAACTAAATTGGTGAGCAGGTGTACAGGTCAGAGAGCAAGATGAAGTGGTAGGATAGGCAGAGGCTGCTACAGCCTAGTTACAGAGAAAAGGGGCCTGGAAATTGGATTCCAGATCCTTGGAAAGGTGGTCAGAAAGTGGGAGATGGAGCAAATGTAGGTCTGAATGCTTCTATGGATCTATTTCCTAACTTTCCTGCTTTACTCCTAGGCAGAGATGTAATTGAAAATCAAAGGAGAAATCCCAGAGGAGCCAGTTGCAGAGCTAGACTTGACCACCAGCCTACCAGAGAGGAGACAGCAAGAGAAAGCATAAGTGGAGAGAACTGAGGCAGATTCACAGTGGAAGAAGATTGGCATTATTGCCTTTCTTTCGGAGCTGTGAGAGGCTCTCAGGCTAATTATTTGCTTATTGTGGTAATGTTCCATGGGTGTTCTCAGTTCCAGGAGGAGTTGATACCATCCTTCAGAGTGAAGATGCCAGTCAATGTTGAGAGATGTTAATTATAGTTATTACTAGCTTTGAGTTTCTCACTGAATGCTTGGAGACATACATTTAATGAAAAGTTAAAGCAGTGGAGTTTTTTTTCCCTTAAGCTCGTAGATTTTTTCTTCCTGAAATTTGTAAGTATTTAAGTGCATGGGAGACACTGCTTACAATGACACTCTTTTTGCCTCCATAGACACAGGCATGTCTATCCTTGCATCCATTTGTAGTCTCCAAAAAGTACTCAGAAGTGTATCCAAAACCACAGTTAAAAATAAAAAGGAGGAATGGAGAAACTAGAGAACCTAAACACCACCACTCTCACAGAATGATTGCATGGTGAATTTTCCAAATGAGTTACCTGCCCTCTCTCTCCCACCAAGCTCCAGGCATGGTGCTAAGAAAAAGCTGTATTTATTCC
The DNA here is from genome assembly GCF_022539395.1 of Myiozetetes cayanensis. Taxonomy (NCBI): domain Eukaryota; kingdom Metazoa; phylum Chordata; class Aves; order Passeriformes; family Tyrannidae; genus Myiozetetes; species Myiozetetes cayanensis. The sequence continues at coordinate 10,635,385 of NW_026086605.1, forward strand.
AGCAGGCATGAAGATAATACAGGTTGGGATTGGCAATGTAGCTCATTTTGGCAGTACTCAGAATTCTGTTGTCCACCCTAAAATGAGGCTGCTTAGATTTTATGAGACAAAAAGAAACTGAAAACAAGAGCCAAAAACTGAAGAGGCTTGGGTCCAACCTGACATCCTGTTCTCTCTTTCTTGTTTCTGCTCACAATCCTTTTACTATGCATATAGTCAGGGTAGGGAGGGCAGCAGTTTCATGCTGGTTCAGAACATCTTTACACTGAGAAGATATGTCATTATAGAGGCAATCTCCTTTTGCAGAGTCCATCAAAGTATGTTTCATGGGAGGGATTCTTAGTTGCCTTGGGTCTGGGGCTGACAAGATGTAGTAGTTCATCAGTGTTGTCATTGTGTCCATGCAACTCAGCTAGCAATTATTTCTTACTATGCACCAGTTGTTTGAATGGATGTCAGCTGGAGTAATTTACTGGTTCCAATTAACTGAAAGGTTTTCAAGCAAAAATTTTTGTAAGTAAGAATTTAGCCGAATAGTTCTGTGTTTCAGACACCTTTTTAATATCACATTATTGTGGTCAACCTGATGTTAGGCAACCAAAAACCTGTCAATTGTTCTGTATGTCCAGCCTCCTGGAGCTCATACAATAATTACCATAACTCCCATCATGAAATGTGTTTCAGATGCCTGAAATCCAGATAAGCCAAGCAGTCAACCTGCACCTGCACTGTAATACAAAGAAGGAGGCATTGGGAACCAGGAGTGGTAGAGAGGGACTGAAAACTTTCCCTATTGGGGATAACCCAGACCAAGACTTTGTTTCAGAGGAGATCCCCTTGCTCAGGGCATCCCCCAGATGGTGCCAGGGATTGGTTGCCTTCTAGGTTACTCAGAGGTCTGCATGCTTGGTATAGACCTGTCTTGTCTCCTCACAGTCACATGTGTTCCTCAAAATGCCTTATGAGGCACCTGCATGATTGATAGTTCATTTATTTCCGTTTTGTAGCTGATTTGAGCTTCAAGATCACTTTGCAACAGGCTTTTCCAGCATTTTTCCTTTGTGATGCTGGTGTTAAGTTTCTTTCATGCATGTTTGTCTCCGATCCAAGCAAGTTTTGTCAATGGCTGGAAAAGTGGATGTTGCCCAAACTTTGTGCTGGTAGCTGAATGTCCCTCTTGCCTGTCAGCAAGAGGAATTGTAGAAAGGCAATTTACAACGGAGAAAATAGGAGAGCTTACTGTGAAATAGACTGAGATATCCCTAATTCCACCTCTTAGAAGGGGTAGTCATTGATTTTGAGATCCATAGGTGGAGAATAGTTCACAGAATCACAGAATATGCTGAGCTGGAAGGGATCCACAAGGATCATCGAGTTCAACCCTTAGCCTTGCACAGGACCAACCCTAAGGGTAATGTTGTAACTGCAATGGCTCAAAACACAACTTACCAATCAACCAACCCCCAAATCTCCAAAGCCCTCAGATGCTCACCCAATTGCCTAACTTTTCTATAACAATGAAAATAATATAGAATATATCTTTATTCTTCTGGTGGTTCTTGGAGCAGTTCTAGGGTGGAGCAAACTGGTGTTTTGCATAATGCTTGCTTTTTCTGAAAGGTTATGTAAACAGATATTTTTTAAATCACCAAGTCACCTGGAAGTATTTAGGCTCCAGGCTTCCTTCTGAACACAACGTTATTGGTTTTTGCTGTAGTGTGAAACAGTAGAGCAAAATTCTCATGTTATCTGTCTCCAACAGATTTACAATATTGCAAGATTAATTATATTAGCTGCATTTCACGACTCAGTGCATTTGTATTACCATTTCAGAAGCACAATCATTTATCAACAACAAACTTCGGGGCATTTACTTTCCATGCCCTGGCATTGCAAACTTCAAAGTATGTGAGCTTACCTATAAACTGCACATGAGTGCGTGCTCCCTTTTCCAAAGCAGTTTCAATGGTTTCAACCTCCTTCTACCTCCTGAGTGGGACTATAACCTCCTTCAACCTCCTTCAACCTCCTTGGTGGGACAATATTTTCCTAATTAAGATATAATTACCAGAGTCAGATTCTGATGCCCTTTTTCCACTCAAATTTTGATGATGTAAATGCTCCATTTTAAGTAATTATAATAAATACATTGTCATAATTAAAAATAAAAAAGAAATAACAACTAGCTGGAGGTGATCTCCACCTCAGTGTGGAGGTTGTCCTGAGTCAACTCATCTACCTTTTTCCCATTACAACATTGATCTCTGTATTCCTTCTGTACATCTTAGCTCTAACCAGTTCCCAAACAACCCTTTCTGGAATGAACATCACCTAAACTTCAGCCTTCCTGAAATATATTATCTGCATTTCAATTTATTATATCTTCCTTTTTCAGGTTCAGACATCTTTTTCTTTCAGACCTGATCTTTTTCTGCACTCTGCTCTAGACATGCCAGAATTAGTTTTATAGGTGCTAGTAGCATCTACACAGATACTGATCAGATTTTACAATTAGCTGCTGCTGAGCTCTGTTCTGTCACTGTTACAGATCCCTAGTAATTTAAAGCCACCTCAGGTATGTCCATATTACAAGGATTCTTACTGTGGCTGCACCTAACCATGCCCCGAAATTTGTCCAATTGTCTCCTTACCTAATCCAACTTTAAATACTTTGAACACTTCCAGCCCTTTCTTTACATCAGCAGGTTGAGGGGTGTTCTGTGTGCAGTGCAGCAGTGGTAGGTGACCGCTGAGAATGTTAGCTGGTAGGAGGCTGACAAATTGCGCTTTATGTTTCTGTGTGGCTGGGTCTGGCAGAGTTTTTTATGTCAATGGCAGTGCAGTGTAAATAGCAACCTGACTTTTGAACACCTGTGTGGGAATAAGAAACCTCAAAGCGGAGATCTGCTGTGGGAAGTGCCAGAAACCCCATTTCACTTCTCCAGTTCCTCAGATCTCTTTGAGTCCTGTGGGAGTTAAAAGTTGCACCGTGGCTCTTTTTGGAAAGCCGTGATTTCCTTTATATTGTCACCTCCTTTTCTGGAGAAGGAATTATTCAAAGAGCGGACACACATACACTGCTTCCTTCAGGTACAAACACATGGATTGCCCATCTGCCCACCAGGCAGTCGCATATTCGGCAATTTAAATAAAAACCACCTGGTACTGGATAAAGTGACAATCCTACTGTATTGATAGTGGGCATAAAAAGTACCGCCTTCCCCTCTATTTTCTACTGCATTATGGTTTGCAAATTCCCATAATTTTGAACAATTCAACAACAACAAAAAGAAAGATCTGAAGCTGAAGTGGGCTGAATGCTTCAGAAACCACATAAATTAGTTCATGTTTGTTTTGACAAAGAAGGTGGTTTGGGACCTGCGGCGATGCATTTCTGTTGATGTAATTGGCTCACAAGCAACCTCAGGCGGGTCATTTTACCTTGTAGAGCCTCAGATTTCAATGTAAAGAATCACAATTTTGCAACATTTTACTCCTGAGGATAATGATACTAATTTAATGGTAAAGCATTTTGAAACGTAGGGAGGGACATGTTCTCTCTCTGGAGATGGAAGGAAGCAGAAAGCTCAGGCCTGATCTCCTTTAGCATGTCTGCACCACATTTCCATTTTTCCTTCAATTTGCATAGATGTTGGTTATGTTTTGTATACAGTTGTCCATATGTAATTTTCCCACACAAAGATTACGGGACACGTATTTTGCCTGTGAACGTCATCTTGATTTCCCTAGGATAAGAAACCCAACAGTTTCACAGCTGTGAGTAGTGCCACATAAGTCAAGATCAGACTCACCTCAGAATATAAATGTTTGCTTGTAGCAGATCATTGGGTTGTGGTGGTCAGGGAAGGTCCTGACCTGCACCTTGGTGCATTCTGTTTCTTATATACAAATTCAGTTCAGATTCTGAGAAAAGCAGCAAAGTGCTGGTAAATGTTATCATTATGCAGGGTCCAAGGAGCTAGAGATATCAGATTCCAGCTGTTCACCACCCTTGTTATTGCAGAAAAAGCAGTTTGTATGACACTTGAAGAGTACAACATCATGCATCCGAAACAAAGGGCATGCAAGACGAACAACTTTCTGTGTTCGGTAAGTCACTCCTTGGATAGTGCAACTTCATATAAAGGAGGCATTTGAAAATCCACTGAAATGTTTTCTATCTTAGACTTCTCTTGTTATTAACCTCTTTTCCCCCCCCCCCCCATGATATGTGAATGCCAACCTAAGGGAGCCTTATAAATCACAGTAAGAAAGAAATAGTCCCATTTAATCTTGCACGGGGCTATTAAAATGTTCACAGCCCCTAACTTCATATTATCCTTCATAGACTCATTGAATACTTCAGTAGCTTGATGCTGTGCAGGACTAAAACTGGGACTTAACTCACAGTAGAGGATGCTTAGAAAAACAGACCCAGATGTCTGTTTTGTATGTGCTCACTGTCATTCACTCTCCTATTTGATTTTTACCAGGTCTTTCTAACACTAATGAAAAACCATGTGGCAGTATGATGTATTTCACTTCTGGGATCCTCTGATAAAAAAATATATGTAGCATTGCAATTAAAAGGACCTTTATGACTATCAGGTGAGTTTGGAGGCAGCACACAGCCGCCTGTGACATATGCTGAGCGAGAGCAATCACAGGAGACTTCAAATGCACCTGCCACTCTACTCTTACAGATCCTTCCAATTCTCCTATTTTCATACTACATTTTCCTTTGGGCAGAGGTTAAAACCAGAGTTGGTCTCTGTGCTTTCAAGAAGCTCAAAGCATGAATTTTTTTGGACAATGTAAAAGCAGGAGGCACCACCCCAGGCTTTTTGAGCTCCCCAAGGTCAGCTGGAAGAGCATGCTGCTTCCTTCAGGCTTCCTTTTAAGGAATCAGGCTGGTAATGTGAGGAAAACAGAGGAATGAAATTCTTTTTACCATCCTTTCCTTAGTGTCAAAAGAAGGACCTTCGGGGCCACAGCCCTCACAGCAGCAGATGGGAAGCTGTAGCTGGAGAGTAGTGCACTACTCCAGATCTTGTTGTTCATGTCCCTTGCTCAGGGTGAAAGAATTATTCAGGTGGGTTAAAATTTATCACTTGCACACTGAATATCTGATGCCCCAGATGCTCTTTTGCTATTTGAGTGGAGGGAAAACTAAAGGATTCCCAAATTATTAAGCATGCATTTTCCTTGCATTCCCATCTGGGGTTTCCCAGATATTTTCTTAACTGTCTTTAGCAAGACGTTTAGGTCAATCGACTCATTAAACTAAGCTAAGTTTTTGTTTTGAAACGAAAACCAAGGTGGTGGCAGCAAACAGGCAGAGGAGTGCTAGTCTCTCAGCAAGCACTTCACTGCTCAAAACAGCCTCTCTGGATGAGGGATGCCCCCTGGGCTTCTCCTGATCAAACTTCCTGGTGAGATGTTAATGCTGATGGCATGGCTCACAGCGGGAAAGAAGAACAAGCAAAACTCTGTAAGGTGTAGCATTGTAAAACCTGCCTGGGAAGGGACTCTCAGCACAATCCTTCATGGATCATTGTCTGTACTTACACAGAGCACAGGGAAAATATTCAGATTTAAGATGTGACCTTTTAAAGAATAGTCATCCAAACAAAATCAAATAGACCAACAGATTACTAAGCTGCTTTGGGGATGTCCTAAGCTGTTATGAACACAGCCTGGGATGTTCTTTGTTTTCTCCAGCACAAAGATATCAGTGAGCTGCACTCTTCTCTTACAAGTGGCATATCAGAATAAACAAATGTCAGTGGAACTGAGAAGAAGGCATCAATTCTGAACTGAAGTTTGGGTGTTTTGGTGCAAATTCCAGCTCTTCCATTGGAAAATATTGGGAGTGGAGAATAAAGTGGGACCCACTGGAAGACATCAGCTTTCTAACTCCAGGAAATTAGAGAAAAGACAGGAAGAAACTCAGATGCAGAAAGTATCATGATTTTTTTCTGCTTTAGACCAGGGGCAATATGATTCTAGACAGAGAACTCGTGAATTAGCTCCTAGTCCTGCCCAAGCCTGCCAGTTTCACTGTGGAAAGAGTGAATGTCACACTTGCACACATGCACAGTTTGACATGGAGAGAGTGCAGTGCCCTGCCTCTCCTGCCTGTTGCCAGTGCAGTGCAGTGCAGAAGGAGACACTAGGGCAGCTCTCTGTGACACACTGTGGGGTCACATTCCTTCCCCCCACCCCCAGACAGTGATCAGCTTGATACTTAAAGCACAAGGGTTGTTATTGCTAGGTTTTGCAAAAGCAGAACACCTTCATAAAGTATACCTGAATTTGGATACCTGACCATACCTTGTGCCCACAAAGCTATGTTGAATCAAGTCGGATTTTAGGAAAAGCCAGATTATTTTCCATTGTGTTTATTCTCCTGCAGGATCCATTTCTGTGAGTGATTAATAAACTGTTGTTTATTAACAACAGTTAATAAAGGGGTTCTCTGGTGCCCTTGCTGTTTTCTTTAGATAACGTCTAGGAAAACACACTGAGCAATTAGCCAGTTAAGTGCTGTGTGTCAGTACTTCAGATGGATGGTTGATTGTGCTCTTCCCTGTCCTGAATCACACTGGAACCATTTCACTTATCAAGGGAGCAGAATTGCTCTCAAGAACAGCATCTTCATTCATTATTAGTGTACAGAGGCCTAGGCAGGGTCTCTCTAGATCTGTGTCTGTTGTGGTACCATCTCCTTGCTGGGAGGATATAACAGGGACTATATCAGCTTGATAGACATGACAGTGGTTCTGGCAGCCACAGGAGCAGTGAGAACTTCCAGCACTAGGAAAAGAGAGTTTTTTTTCCCCCCTCATCAATGCAGAAGCTCCCACTGAATGGGAAAAAGCAATCTAACAGTTTACAATAGAAATCATATTTTTTGTCTGCAGTTTGGACATACAAGATTCACATACTCTGAAGTTCAGACACATGAAGGAGATGCATTCAGTACAGGATTAAAACCCTACATTGTAACTGGCAGCTGGAAGAAGAGGGCAAGGCTTTGGAAGGGAAGGGAGATGAGAGGAGGTAACCAGTGAAACTCTTAAAGGACTGGCGCCTTCTTGGACCCACAGCCTTTTCCAGAATGCCAGGCACTTCAGCTAACACAATCCCTTCCTTTCATGCTCTGGGTCTGTCCCCATTAGAGCATTCCCCAAACGGTGTTGGAGGCAGTCACAAAGGGCAGCATTATGTCTGGGAAGTGACTGGTGTGTAGCCGGATCCAGCTGAAAGAGAAAGACAAACGAAAGCATTTCCCAGGGACAATGAGGGAGCTTGTGTCTCGGGAATCTTCCCAGTCCATTAGCATCTGTAGAGGACAATGGACTTGTGTGGTGGAGAGGAGGAGAACGTGGCCTTGCCAGTGGCCCCTGTCCATTGCTGGCAGAGCAGCACTGCTGAGGCAGGACAGAGCCTGAATGGGCTGATTCATGGGCAGGCGGCCCCTGAGTCCCGCTGGCAAGGAGAGACCACAGTGGGGGATTGTCACCGCTGGGCTGACCTGAGATATTGAGCACCTTTCTGACCTCTGGCTGTGCAGCAGCCCAGCCCAAAGTCTGTCCTTTCTGCTAGCAGGCAAAGGAGGAAAGGTTTGTCAGAGGGAAATATGGTAGGGAATGGTGGGAGTTCCCTCTGCAGGCTCAGTCCCGGATGCTTCCATCCTCGGGTTTTGGCTGCTCAAAACAGCCACAACCCCGTAAACGAGGGAGCCTGGATCATCTTCATGGGGAGCTCCTGGTGAGGTTTCTCTCCTGTCTCAACTTTGTAGAAAGCCTCCAACAGACTTGAGTGAAAATACGTTTTTGGGAAAACAAAAGTGCTAGCATTTCCTGAAAAGGAGTGGCATACAGTTTGAAAGCATTGATAGTTTTCCTTTATTTGTGATAGTTTCAGCTAATTTGCTTATTCTGAAAGACACTGACAAACTTGATTATGTATTTAAAAAGATAGATGTTTGATGCATTTTAAGACACACTAGAGTTTTCCTTTCTGAAGCAACTTTAATGCACTTTACTCTAAAGTAATTCACAAATTTCTCAAAATTCTACATTAGAATAGAATGTAAAGTTTGTTTTTTCATCCATAAACCAGTTCCTCTGATCCAAAAATTTGTTTCCCCTTTTTGAATTGCTAAGTTGTTTTGTGAAATCATCACCACCACTACATAGGACCAAAAGCTTTTGGCTTCTCCCAGGAAAGAGCTTTCTTTTGTGGTACTCATGTTCTGTAACCTTTTCTAAGCAGAACCCATGAAATAGGCTTTGATGCTGAGAAGGTTTTGTGGAGCAATGCAAAGTCCTTGTCAGAAATATGGAACAGATATACCCTGGACTCGATACACTAAGTCTGTCTTTAGTTCTTGTTTGCAAGTGCTTGCAAAGGGGATGGACTTTAATTTTATCAGGAAAATCTCCTTTCAAGAGAGAAATGGATTTGTAAACCCAAATGGCCTTAATCATTTACAGGAGGAAAAGAAAAATGAACTCTGTTAAGAAAACATTAGGTCACATTTACATTGCATTAGTAAGGGATCCACTGAGTCTTTGACACTAAGGAGATGAAATACACACTATCCCTGCCTCAAGTCTAATGCAGGGACAGCCCATTTGGGTGCAGTAGGTGCATCTTCCAGTTTTGCTTTCTGTGGAAGAAGTCCAGAGAAGCACAACAAATAGGGTCAGTTTGCCTTCAGACATCAGTTCTGATCTGACCAATGCATGAGTTTAGCTGTGCTTGATCATAAAATGTAGCCATCCCCGTCTGCACACTCTCTTGGATTGTAAGATATTTTGTGGGGAAATAGAAATATTTTATTCTTGGAGCCAGAGGGAGCAAAACCATCTAGTCTCACCATCAACATGCTTTCTTAACTTTAAATAAGGTTAAGAAAGGGAGTAATTCAACCGTGGCAACTCTAATTGGCTACAAGTATAATCCAATAACCTAATTTCACCCATATTGTTAGTTAAGTTAATTGGACCTGCACAGCCACCAGCTAAATATATTGGTGTATGCAAATGGTGAAACTAATTTCCTTCATAAACCTTTCTTCTGCTGGAGTAGGAATTAGGCAGAAGATGGAGGGGGGGGGAAGAAGGCTGTGCTGACGTTGTTACTTCAAAAGATCAATTCTCTTCCAATTATTTGCTCTCTCCAGATAGCCAGGACAGAAAACATCATTAATTTCTTTAAATAGCAGGGGGAAAAGGAAGTAATTTCATTCCCACTTTAAGACACTGTAGAGCAGAAGTGATTGAGCCTTTAGCTTTTAGGTGCCTCAAATCCAGATAGAGATTCACAGCCCCTGGGTCATGCAGCCCTGTTTTCTTTGCACTATATGGAGTGAAGAAACTTGCACCAAAATGAATGCCTGGGTGTTGCAAGGACTTGCCTTGCCTGGAGGGAGAAGGGTAAGCTGATCTTCACTCTAACGTTGATTTCAGCGAGGTATTTTGCAATAGGAGTTTTGTGATTTGTGCCATGCTGTGTATCAGCCAAATCCATTTCTACTGTTAGGTTAAAAGCCTTCCAAGAGCATGTCTCCTGGAGTCTGATACAGAGGAGTGACAGTCAGGCCACGTGTCCAACTCTCCTCACCTAGAATAATGAGCAGCCTGATCTGGCTGAAGATGTCCCTGCTTATTGCATGGGGTTGGACTAGACAACCTTTAAAGGTTCTTCCAACCCAAACCATTCTATGATTTTATGGTAATTTCATTTTTGCTATCACAAGAGGGAACAGTCTAGGAAATGAAGGAGTGATCTGAAGCCCAGCTATTCCACCATGTGAGGACCTGATGGCAGCAAAGCTCAGTAACTCCAGGGGAAATTCTGCAAAGCTGACACTGTGGAATTGAGGAGCAGCATCCATAAAGATAAGTTTTGGCTCAAAAACGCTGGCTTAAATCCTCAGGATTCCCTACTATTATTCAGCTGATGCTTTGCATGTTCTTTCTGCTGCTTTTAAGGAATTGTAACTTTCTTTACGTGACACCAGCTCTGTGCCACTCGCTCCTCAGAGTTTTCCTCTTGCAGATTGGAAGAGTTGTCAGTGGACCAACTCTGGTGCCCTGTGCTCTGTATTTGCATCATGTGCCCACAAAGTTGGCTGCACCTATGAGTGTGACAGCAGCAGAATGTACTCATCTCAGTTTCCGTCTTTTGTAGGCAGTCCCAAGGGAGGGAATGTGCACGGCCTTGGTGTCTTTCAACTCACTTTGGAGCAGGCGTGCAGTGAATTGGGAATAGCACTGTGGGGGGGAAGGAAGAGATGCTGCTTGTGCTGGCTATTTGAACTTCACAGGGGTATGGGAAGGAAAAGGAAAAAGGATTTTGAGGCAGTTAATGCTTTCCACAGTTACACTTGAATTTCAGCCCCTGCTAATATTCCCAGGGAAATCACAACTCACATGCATACACACACACAGGTTTAATTTCAGCAGTAAATGAAGTCATAATGCAAACAGAAAGCTAACAGCAGGGAAGGCTATGCTTGGCCAGGTCTGCTCGTACTACAAGTAATACATATGCACCAGTGCAAAAAACTGGCCCCAGAGAGCAGTTAAGTCTTTCGAGCAGAAACACACTCTGAGAAGGCAACCGTAACTTTTAACTACAGCTTCCTACAAAAGAAAGTGCTGTGGTCTTCTTTAATATTGGAAAGAAGAAGAAATGAGGTGGGAAAACCGGTACAGAAATCAGGTTGGGAACCTGCCTGCTTTTAGTGAACAAAAGCACTGAGGCAAGAAGACATTTACAATGAAAATGTTAGATTTACCTGGTCTGAATTTTGCACGTGTTTGTACCTGGATGTTGACAGTGGGGAAATTACTATAGAGTGTTCAGAAGAGTGCTGGGTGGGGAAAGCCACGGCTGAGGAGGTTGTAGCATCACCTCTGCTTCTGAAAACTGAAGCTGAGCTGACACCTAGGAGCTACTAACTGAAGGAAATTGTTTATGGATTGGCATGGTCCACTAAAACAAAAAACCAAACCTCCCAAGTTTTTGGTGGTTTTTTATCCTGATTTGGTACAGGAATTATATTTACAACCTTAAATTCCTTGTGACAAGAAGACTCAGTGCTTATTGGCATATTCAGAGTACGGGTAACCTCTGTATATACATATAATAATTTTAATCTAAGTGGTCTTCCAGAGAGGATCCATGCAACTGACCCTTCTTTAGAAATAAGACTAAATTATGAAAACAAGGAGGATATAAAGTCAGAGTCTTGGAAAAATTCTGAATACTATGGAAAAGTTCACTTTTCTCCTACAAGAACCTCATGCTTAAAATACATCCTGCCAGAATGGGAAAAATTCAAAAAACTTTCCAATAACAAATCTTTATACATTTACAACAATTACACATCAAAACATCTTTAAAGTATTCTTTTTCTTTCTTTCAACATTTCTTGCCCCAGTGGGAGAGCAAGATTTCTTCTTGCAGTCTTAAGCAAACATTGTAAATATTTGGAGACTCAAATGACTAGATTAGCAGTGATGCCATCATTAACAGCAGTGACAGGAAAGTGTCAGGGTTGCAACTTTTTATGTTTTTTAATTGGCCCCGCAATTGTATTGTCAAAACATTTACTCAAGGGTGTGATTAATAATAACAGGTGACAGCTCCAATTATCCTCAAACATATTAGAAAATATCGGCACTCAGATACAATCTTCAGAAGCATAACTTAAGCTGCTTTTACAAGCTTACTGTGACACAAATGAATACAGAGATAAAATTTTGAATTAAAACACTTGCTTATTTTAATCAGGGTTTGCTTGTTTGTTTTTTCACTTTAAGCACCATGGAGCCAAAATGTTTTTGTATACATTAACACTTATCTGAGTATCACCAAACATTGTGCCTGCAGTTTTCCTGTGTTCTTTAATTCATTCCCTGACACGGCTATGACTTTGAGAAGCAAAGTCATCTGATGCTGTGTTAGTCATATACAGCCCATCAGAGTTTTTGAAGAATAAAAATAAAACCTCCCAACCCCTAAATAAAATAGACTGAAAATATGAGCTATCTTACACATCTGAGTCACAGGCTTTCCTTTGCAAGCAAATAAAAAGCAAGCTTTGTGTCTCCATATGTTTCATTTCCTTCCATCTTTTCTCATGTGGTGCATGGTGGTGCATTTATCTTTTTTCTGTTTGTTGTTTGCAATCAGTTCATGGACCGATTTTCTCCAGAGGAAGAACAGTTGCACACAGTCCTGGGAAGAGGCATGTGAGTTTAGTGGCTGTGGGATTGACTTAGGAAAGGATTTAGGAAACTTTTTGTTTAACCACTGACAAACCTTAAACACTGTGCAATGCAGGAAACCAGTGCAGGTACCAATGGGCACAACACATGCTTTGTGCCTTCAGCTTCACACTGTGGGGCCAGAAGCCCTGACCAAAAGAAACATCAGTTCTTTACAGCTGATGGATCCACCTGTCTTCCCCTGAAAATTTGTAAAGGCTTTAGTGACATTATTAAAGCAAGCTTAGTGTTGTTTAACTTTTTAAAACTTTCTTAGAACCTTGGTTTCATCTAAACCAAGGAGCAACGTACATTTTGAAGTGATAGTGACTAAATCAGGGAAAAAAACCCACAGTTTTGGGCCTGAAAAAGTTAAAACGATTGGTTCTGAGACACCCAGAATATTGCTGTGACAGGTGTGTTGTTGGCAAGAGGAAGAAGGGCTGTGTTTGATCCATAAATTATTGAAAGGATCCCAGATCCGAGTGCTCCATCTGTGTTATTTTTAATTGGAATGGCTCAAAGGAATAGTGACCATGCAAAAGTCATGAGCTTCCTTGAAAAAAGACGGCTGAAATCTCCGTACCTCAAGGGCCCTTGAGGAGCATTTCACTTAAACATGTATTTATCATTCACTGATTCCCAAGACACTGAGTGCTGGGCAAGTGTGCAGGTACTTTTGCCAGTTTCAGAGCTGGGTCATTAAAAATACCTCAGAAATGAGCTGTGATTGGAATTGATTTTACTGGTTTTTTTTTTTTTGGTGTATGTGTGTTGGGTATTTTGTGTGTGATTTATTTTTTTTTTCACATTAAGAAGGAGGTAGAGCTTCTCTCATCACAAACCAGGAAGAAATTAAATAAATGAGATCTACTTATACCATCTAGAATATTGTTTTTGACCATAATGCAAATATATTAATGTTTATTTTCTGTTTTTTTTTTTTTTCTCCACAGATGATATGAGTCCAAGGGGGAAAACCTTTAATGTTTCCAGAAAAAGAATTATAAGTTTCAACAAACATATCTGGGAACAGTTAACTGTTGAGACAGAATTTCCCTTTGCTCTCTCTCACTACACAGAGTCTTTAATTGAAACCTAAACAATGCCTTACTCACTTCAGTTCCAAGGAAAGAAAGAAAAAGAAGAGAAAGAAACAGAGAAAGAGAGGAAGGAAGGAAGGAAAGAAGGAAGGAAGGAAGGGGGAGGGGTGTGTGTATAGTGGTGAGGGGTCTGAAAGGATGCTGAGCCCTAAAATGCTGCATCTAACATCCTCCTGCTGCTTATTCTGCACTTTGATTATGTGAGCATCCTGTTCCTCTTTCTAATCCCACTAAACTGTGCATCTCATTGATTTCCCATGGCAGCAAAGTCAACACATGCTGCTTAAAGACTTATTCCCTTTTATATATTGTTTTAATTTTGCTGCCAGTCATTTTCATTGACCACTGCTTTTGGATTGTAAGGCTGAAATAGGCAAACCGTACAATCTTCTTGGTTGTAAATCACTTATTTACTTACTAATCCCTCGCTTTTCTGTCTCATTTTTTTTTTCTGTTAGATTTTTTCTTTTACTCACAAGTAGAAGTTAGTGGGACTTTCAGTATGTGGATGACACCATCCCTCTCTGTTGGAACAACATAGCTGGCACATTTCAGTGGCACTGCAGCTCACAGAGTTCCTCATGGTGAGGCCCCACACTTGCTCCATCAACATATCTGTCAGTGGGAAGAAGCTGCCCAGCTGCAGCATTATAGCTGTGTCCCAGTCATATAAATCCACTGGGTAAATGTTGTTACCTTGAAGACAGTATTTTGGGAGATGGATATTTGAAGGATAAAGAACAGCATCAAGATGCAAAAGGTGAAAATGAACTTTTGGATATTACAGAAATTAGGAAGAAAAAATAAGAATCTCTCTAGCTGAGAAGCCTGGATGAGAATCTATCAGGCAGCTGCATTATCAATCTTATTATATTAAGCATAAGTGTAAACACTGAAAAATTCATGAAGCAGAATGAAACAGTAAAGCCTAGTTAAAACCCAGAGCTCCAGTTTGATATATGCGGTGCTGACAGAATAAAGTGAAAGGAAAGAAGGAGAAAGAGCAAGGGCAGTTTTGCATGCTTTTTCCTTTACGGATTTTTCAAGATCATTTGCATTCATGAAGTTCAAGTGCTGTAAAGTGAATCTGTGCATATTGCATAGGGCACGTCTTACTGATTCACCCTGGTAGTTCCTCTCTCTTCACTCTTGGCCCAGGGAGCATTTCCTTTGGTCAGACTGTTCGAAAGTACAGCCCTGGCTAATGTCAGATGAGGGCTACACTTACCAAAAGCTGAGTATGGGGAGAGAATTTAGACATCAGCTGAGGCAGTCAGACTTGGCTGGGCATTCTTGGGAATGAAGTTGTGAAAGTGACAGTGTGGTCACTGGTAGGAATTGAATTCCTTTGTTGCAATAGACTTTACTGGAAACACGTGAAGGCATTTCAGACTCAGTTCAGAGCTCTCTGCAAAGTTTAGCTGTGTATGTGTAAAAATTCCACGCTTTTTACCTTGGGGAATGTATTGTAGTCACACATGATGAGCATCACATGGATATTACAATGTGAGGGCTATTTAAATGATGGACATACTACCCATGAGCAGCTGAGGATGGCACCTTTGCAGGTCTGGGGGTGTGTGTGTGGGCACGTCCGTGTGCAAGAAGATTCATCTCCGGTTTCACTCTGTGCATTTGCAAGTGGGATTTGGTAACAAAAGCAGATAAAAACTTCCCACTCTCTGTGGATGTGCAGACAATACCAGCAAAAAAGGAGAGGGATCTGAGCTTTGAATCCATACACATAAAGCAAGCAGAGGACCTTTTGATACTGAGACTTTAAAGAAAGCTCTGCATACAGAAAGGGGGGGAAGTAAAAGGAAAGAACCAACAAAAGAGGTTGTGTGGAATAAGACAACTCACAGATAGAAATTTACGGAAAACCCAGTGAATAAGCAGGTTGGATATTACACATACAGAGAAAGAGGACAAATGCAAGTTATGCTGGAAGTTATTGGGGCCAAAGAAGAGCCAAGTGTCTTGCTTATGAAGACATATCTGAGGTAAAAGGACTTGTAATTTCCTGCAGTTTGGTGTGTTCAAAGAACCAGATTCTTACTTTTTTGTGTCCTATTTTCCTTCCTCTCATTTGAGCTGTTCTTTACTATTGCCCTTGAGGTCCCAATGGACACGGCACAGCAATCTGTCCCCTTTAATTCAGGTGGTGAGAAGGAAACCTCTGGCAGTCTTTTCCCTGCCCTCTCCTCTTGCCCCATGAAACAGAGCTTAACCTAGGCTGTATAAATATGGACAGAGAGATGTCCTCCTGCCAGGGCATTGTTTAGGCTCCTAAATGTACACTGGAACAGATTGCTCTGAGGTATTGTGGAGTTTCCCTCACCGAAGAGATTCCAGAAACATCTGGAAGCAATCCTGTGCAATGTGCTCTAGGATGATCCTGCTTGAGCAGGGAGATTGGACCAGATGACCCACCCTGGTCCCTTCCAACCTGACTGATTCTCTGATTCTGTGAAATGTTGGAATGAAGAGATTTGGGGAAATCTAGTCCTCAGGAGTCTACCAAGTCATTGCACCCTCATTCTCCAAATCCCCCATGAATATATAGTGCTGGGAGCAATTTTCCTCCTGAAGTACTACAATGTTTGCCTCCTTCATTCCTCACAAGGGATTGTCCTCCCCAGTTCTGCTGGCCAAAGTGAACCTTCTAAGCTCAAATCAGAATGCCTTTCTTCTCCCTGAACTGCAGGACTAGAGGATAAGGTAGAGAAGATAATCCTGCATACAGGGAAACAACAGGATTTTTTGCCTGGAGACAAAGAATATTTTGTCCTCTTTTTTCTCCAGTAAAGCTGCAGTGCAAAGGTTTGGAGCCTTTATTTAAGTGACTTAGTGGTGTGAGTGTTGATATGGGGTTTACGGCTTTTGGTTTTTAATTGCTGTGTTAGAAGATCTATGTGAGACACTGAGGATTGAAAACTGTCTTCCTCATCTATCCTAAGCTGAAAATTTTGGATTGCACAGTGGAGGGAACTTGTTGAGGCAGTCAATCAGTCAATCAATCAATCAATCAGTCTCAGAGTACCTGTTGGGCAAGGACGTTTCTTTTGATCTACACAGAACTAAAAGTTGATCCAAAACCACAGGCTACTGCACTTCAAGCCTCAAGAACAAAGTGAAAACAACAAAAGCTCTAAAAACAAAGCAAAGGACAAAACCAGTAGTTAACTTCTGATGACAGCCATGTAATTTTAACAGGTATGTATGTGTGAATAAACACAGACACAGACAGACATGCACAATTTGTTTGATTTATTCCCCTTACAGAACAGCTTATCTCAAAGCCAATGTTAAAAACTAGAAAAAAGGTGATTAAGTCCTTTGAAAAAATCCTATTAGTTTAAGATTGATACTGATGCATTTTGATAATTTATCTTTATATGTGGCACGATAAAGAAACGCAACAATTCAGGGGGTTCATCTGACTTTTCCACCAGGTGGACTTGTGCCACATGGCTAAGCCCTAAATTCATCTACACAGTGAGAAGTAGCCATAACCTGTACTGACTAAATAAGCTGGAGTCAAACTTCGTTACCTGAACTTAATCTAGAATAAAATGTCAGCAATACTGGTACCATTTTATTATAAACAAGTGGACTTCCACTGTACATAGGGCTCAACTTAGACATCTACAAGCTCTGAAAATAGTGTGCATATATTCCAAGTAAAAATGAAATCTACATGCTATGACATCTTTATTTGCAAATCACCAAGAAATCCACTGATTTCAAGGCTGTAAGTGTGAAATAATTGTTCACTTAACACAGCTGACATTTGTAGACTTTTTTCAGCTTTCATTTGGTTGAGGGATAATGTAATTTTAAAGGGTTAAAAACCTAATTTGATCACTTTTGAAGTCCTTTCAAGTCGTAGGACCTTCTTCACTGATTTTTTACTTTTTTAGTTATTACATTGACTACATGATGTACATCCAGCCTCCAATGACATTGTTGGCAGGAGCATCTCTGTTTTTCTCAGTCTTTTTTCTATACTTTATCTAGAATTTTACAACTCATGTCAATCGTTTGAGTTGTTCAAAGGGACAGCCACTGACTTTATATCAAAGCATTTTGATAGCTTCACCATGGGAGCTTTCATTTTTACTCACATTCTTTAAAGATAACTTATTGTGGAGAAAGCCCCATGGTGAGAAAAGTATGCTATTTAATGCTGAATAATTGCCACACGGTTTTCTGTCCACGCTCTTACACATTGAGCTAGTCCTTGCACACACCCATGCCCTCATAGATAAGCACATTTACTCAGTGTTTTCAGACATCTGAACAAATAAATCAGAGACAACTTTTCAGGCTCCTTGATATTCATGATAGGCAGTGGAAATGTGCTCGGCTGAGTCCAGCCATCTCAGGCTGCAAAGATGAATGAATTAATGGCTCTCTGATCCAAGCCCCATCCAGCTATGGGGAGAGGGGACACATTCCTTAACTGCTTAAAGGAACAAGAATATATTGCTATGAACTATACTCTTTATGAGAGACAGTCAGAATTCTTATACTGTCTTCAAATAAGGTTTAGAAATGGGAGAACCCATAATTTTACTAATCTTTACGGTTTTTGATTTAATAGTCCTCTGGAATTCTTTCATTTTTGCTAACATGAAAAATTTTTAACTAACCTTCCCCTAAGAAATTGCCTTACAGTTCCAAAATCCTTGAGATGATGTATGCTCTGGAAATACTGCCACGCTCTGTCTGCGGGCTCAGGCGCACAGCAATATGCGGGGTAATTGATATTTTTCCCAAGTGATTTGATGAGTCATTGCCCTCCCAGAGTTTTCTGCATCCAGGCTTGGCACAGCAAGCAACTTAAATTGAAGTCACCAACATCAAAACACGCACAGTTTTGTTGTTTCTTCTTACTTCTATACAATCTTGAGGAAAAAAATGTTTTATTTGCTCCCCTTGTGAGTTATTAAACATTTTACTGTTCTGAACTCCTCCTCTCCCCAAAAATAAATGGAAAAGATGACTGATATATTATAAAATGTTTAGGATAACAACTTTTGACACCACTGCAAACAGTAACAAAGAAAATCCTTCAGTCCTGCCAAATTCCAAATCTTCGTATTCGTTCTGGTTTTACTGAGGCTAGTTCACCAATTAAGGGGAGATAATGTGAAAGAAATTACATCGCTACTGACCCTGGTTTTCCATTAGCCTGCAAATTGCAAACATTCTGATTTAGTAGCAGTTTATATTCACTTTGTAGGGGTGTAAAATTGCAGTCTCACTGGCTTGAAGGAAGATTAATTCATACCAGCCAAGAATCTGGCCCTTAATGTACTTAGATGTACTTTTGGTAATGAGCAAATTGATTCTGGTAATAACAGAATCAACCCAAATTGCACAAGAAGCTCTTAAGGCCAAGACCTTAGTAAGATTCAGAAAAAAAGATTGGACATTTATGTGGATAATAAGTTTATATGGAGTCAGTCTGTGTGTTAACCTCCACCATGCCAAACCTACCCTCCTCTAGAGTTTTTGAGAGCTAGACCCAACTCTGATTTCCATTAAAAGGAGCTGCTCCTGTGAGATATTGAGAAAGATGACAATATTACAATTTCAGCACCATTGCCAGTGGATAAGGTGTACTCTGGTGTCTTTGAACATGACGAAGTCGCCAAGCACAGCTGACAAGACCACCAGCTCAGATGGTGAACAGCCACCCCTGTGTCCCAGGCCCCATTCAGTTCAGGTAATTACATTTTTCCCACTAGATCTGACAGGTCTGTAGGAAAGGGATGATGTGTTTCACTCTGCCTGGGTCTTTTTTCCAAGGTGCTGATGTTTCAAGCAGTAGCTCAGGGGCTCCCAGTATTTTCCTGGGGACACTCAAGTTCAAAGTAATGCAGGTGTGACTGCACTGAGCCTAAGCTCCATGAGAGAAAGCCAGAAAAGGGTGATTCTTACATGTAGTATTGAAGACACTACAAAATCTGGTAAAATAGAGGTTAACACACACTCTGTGAGGTCCTGATGGAGTCTGATTTGGTTATTGAATTTTATACTGGGCTACATTGCAGTCTGTTACTAGCTTATTGTTTGAGCAGGCATAAATTCCTTGAAAAGTCATCTTGATTTTTGCATCTGACAACTAACTCTTGTATATCTGCTATTTTTTCTTTTTTCATCCATATTTTTCTTGCAATGATGCCCATCCTTTTATTCCCAACATGCTGACAAGTGCTGATGTTTAAGTTCAGACAGAAATCACAGCTGAACACAGCAGTCCACCCTTTCATTTTAATCATGATCGGAGAAAACAAGATTGCAGCAGGACCTTAATTTCCCTTGTTAGAGGTGTAGCATTTGGGGCTGAGGAAGTTCACAGTAAATCTGTCTTAAATGAACCTCACCCAATATATTATCTATCAAGGCAACATAATGAACATCTGGCGGGGATTGTGATATGTCTGCAGTGAGGCAGCAACTATTACACTGCTGAGGTGAAGTGCATTGTACTTGGTGAGTTCAGCCACAAGAAAGTAGAATCAGGCTTTCGCTGAACTTTCCTCCACACTCAGCCAGGACAGAGACCCAGGTTGCCTGTGGGCCCAAAGGGCTGTGCAGAGTGTACTGGGAAATCCAATACTTCAGCCCACCAAGCTGCCAAGCAGCTGTGTACCCTCTGCTGAATCTCTTGAAAAATAAGGGTCTTTGCTGAAGTAAGGCCACAGAGAGGATTCACTTTTATGATCTGCCATGAGAGCTGATGCCCACTGACTAGAGAAAAGACGTTTCCTTCTGACTTCGAAACACGTACCCCAATTAGCAGGTAAGCCTAGATTCAGAGACACATAGTGTTTTGTTACCCACTGCTACACTGACCATGGCAGAAGATCTGCAGGGTTGGTAAGGCCTTCAGTGAGAGATGCACAGCTGCTCTGGCTTTCTAATGCTTGAAAACACATAGACAGTTTATAAACAACTTAAGAATGTGAAAATGATTGCACTGGGCGAAAATAAAAGAAGTACTTTCGGGGCAAAATGTGGTAAGAAAAGAGAACTCATTGCTTAAGGGATCGGTCACTGTCACTTCTTTCTGATGGATCTTCAAGAGAGGAGGAGAGTGAATTCCTTTCAAATAGACACGTGGGATAATTAGTCTCTCTCCTAAGTGACTGTAGGAGTGGAAAGCAGTCAGTGATCAGCAGACCATAGCAGCAGTCTGTACAGATTAAGGCACTGTGAAGAAATGCTTCCTGCTAAAATGAATAAGGAATACAAACAGACAGTGCAGCTACTCTGAATTCAAACAGACAACCAGACTCCTACAAACTGGTTGTGTGTGCGGGGGTGTGTGCATATGTGTGTCTGTCTGTCTTTGTTTTCCATTCATGATGGCAATGACCCAGACTCCAACAGTACCAAGACATCATTTTAGCAAGCAATGTTGTGATCTGGATAGACAGGGTCTCTAAGCTTTCAATTCATTGGCTGCAAAGCATCTGAATAGCAGCACGAGCCACTAGGCTGAAAGTCTCACAGGGAAGGAAAAGTTCATGCACTTGATGAACCAGTTCATGAGGTATCAATCCCTCTCTCCCCTTGCCAGTGATCATGTTTCTCTTTAGTATTCAGTCTAACCTTACACTGATTCCTGTGTTTCCTTTCCAAGACACATCCACAGACTTTTCTGTCAGAGATGAGACATGTGGAGCTTTAAAGAAGGGATTTTAAGGACTTAGTTTTCTTCAACTGAATAGATGTAGGGATTTTCATGAGTACTGGAGAACTGAAACTGCCTTTGTCATGGAGATCATGGAGTCCAATCATCTGTCAGTGCCAGTCCTGGAAATACGATAAATGGTAGGGTGGAGGGAGTTGGATCTCTTCTTCCAGGTTCTCTCCTTTGTAATACATCTTACGTCACTTTAAGGTGTGAGGCACATTGCCAAATTCCTGGAGTTTGAAAGGAAGAAGTCTGAGGTTTCCTTTAATTTGCTAAAGGCTGTCTACTTCTAATCTAATAGAACGCAGATATTTGATGGGGTTTATACAGCTCCAATTTGTCTGATTTGCAGACAAAGCAGGATACAGCTGGGATGAAAATGAGCTGTAGGGAATTGTGAATTCCTCAGGGAAGATGCCTGGAGAAGAGTTCATCTTCAGGTGGAGGCAGGTTGCCAAAAGTAGACTTTGGCCTCAAAGGTGGGGCAGAAAAGATTTCCCCTCTCACCAAATGACTTTGGGGTAGGATCTAGACCAGAAACCATTCCCTGGATTAAGGAAGGCTGACTGTGCTTGTTGGACCATTTCACAGATCCACAGAAAACAGGACCGTTACCCATGGGTAGCACTCAGATGACCTTCCTATAAGTTTTCTCTGCTGAAAGGTCATTTCCCAGCAATTTGCTGAATCATCAGCTCCAGTTTACTAGAAAAGCTGTTTGCTTAGCAGAAAGGACCCTGTGGCAATTTAAGTTCATGTTCTGAATGGAGTTTTTATTCCCCCTTGTTTCTCGGTTTCTAAACAGATAACGTTAAGTCTCACATTTAAATTCTGTTAAACTGAGAGGTGGAATGGGTGTAAGTGCTGGTTTATGCACAAGTCTGTATGAGGCAGAAGAATGCACTCTATTATGCCAAGTATATGTGTGACCAAACTGTATCCCATCCAAAACCATTTCTTAGATGTGGGAAATTCCAGATACTGACTCACAACAACCCTTCACAAGACAGATTTCTCCCCAAACCATGCCTCATTCAACCCATGCCTACATAAATTCACATCCTATTCCAAGTACAGTGTCTATTTCCTTATGACACAAAGGAATTTGTCCTCTTTATAGTCAGGCAAATTAAGGGGAAAATAAAACTTAATTGTTCCATAGTGTTTTCTGCCTCTGATATTCAGTTGCAACATCAGGGATAATATAATTAATGTAGGTAATGGACGGATATGGAAAACAGACAACTCTACAGACTCATTGTGTTGGTGTTCACTAATCAGTTTTGTAGATTATTTGTCTCCAAAGTGTCTCTCTCTCTCAATGAATGGTTCACTGAGGACCACTCTTCCCTGCAAAGGTCTGGTTTAGTATATTTATAGTGGCAAAGTTCTAGTAGTGGACATACAACTTGTGTAGCCAAAATAGCTCTTTTCCTGGTAGTAAAAACACTTCCATAATTGACATAAGATCTACTGAAAAATGGGCTCTTTGTTATAGTGGGTTGCATCTGCACAGGGAGTTCTGACATTCAGACTGTGCAAAGTTGAATCATCCTGTTTTGACTATGACTGAATGGGCCACCTCTCAATGTCAGTGCAGGGGAATCCCAATGGTACTTGTTATGCAGGAAATTTCAACTGTGAAGTTAAAGCATAATTTTAAAAATCTCCTTTATTTGAGTAGAAATGCAGTGACTTCCCCTTTCATGTTTCTCTCATCCCCTTGGGGTATGTTTAGTGACCAGTGAAATGAGTTTCATTATCTCAAATTTTTGCTTCTCTTTGTTTGAGTCAGTACACCAGTACATTGGTGGTGGTATCCTTTGGCCCAAGGCTGACATCACCTACTGATTGCTTCTGGTCTACTCTGTGCTTCCTGTACAAGTCTCCTCATGAATACAAAAAGGGAATTCTGCTCCTGAATTTGAGGGAACGAAGGAATCATACAGTCTAGTGGATCCCACTCACATGGTTCATTATTTCTATTGAAACACTTGATTTGATTTTGCCAGAACAACAGAAGATTCTGAGAATTCAGGTCTCAGAATTTTTCCAGCCATACAGAAGTTCAAAGAAATTCTCCATGACTTATGTTTCCCTGTATTAATCCTACCACTGTAGAATTCACAGGTGAATGGTGGCAGAATGGCTGAAGTAGATCCACTTCTAGGTCAAAGTGGAGTTCATGCCTTGACTCAGACTTGAACCAAGCCCCAATCTAGTTGGCAAGTCCTAAGAAGGTTCTTTTGTCTGGCGGGACAAAAGATGGCCAGCTGGGATGTTTCTGTTTCTGACTACAGATGTGGTTGTTCCTTAATCACCATGGAAGAACAAAAGTCGTGTAAACTTTAAGTTGAGGGCTCTGAGGCAGCCAAGGAAACAGCTCTTACTGACCCGATTGGACTGCCAAGACACTGGAGCTGCTGGGAAAAGATCCAAGCTCTGCTGAGTCAGAGCCCAAAACATGCTCCTTCCTTCCACCTATTTTAACACTTGTAAATAGCACAACAGCTGCTGGATGAGGCACCTTGTGCAGAAAACAAGTTAATTATACGTAACCAATGAAGAGGTGTTACAGACGAACAGTCCTTCATGTTTTATAATGTTCACACTACAGTTAAAGTGGGATGTTATTTCTGTTTTAAAGCCTTACTTAGTATTGTAGCTGTGTAACACCAGCACTGTTCTTTCTGCAGGTGTTGCACAAGGACTCCAGGATATTTATACCTACAGTACATTGAGGCAGCGGAGTACATTAAATTCCAACTCAGTGGAGATTTATTGTGTTAGAATGAACATTGCCTACAGTACAATAACTCACAGAGATATGAGGAAATATGCTAGTGGTACAAGAATTTGCATTTCATAGTTTGGGATTGTAACTGATATAGCAGGTGGCTTAATTTGGAGGCTTAGTTGTGTGACTCTGCTGAAGGTCTTTTTTGCTTAGAATAGATATTGTCTGGATTGTGGAATAGCAGATCCAAGCTGGTGATGTTTGACTCCAAAGAAATGTAAGCAGTTTAACTGTTTTCACAGTAAATATTTACTAGAATACAACCCCTGAAGTTTTGTTTTGTTCATGCTTATTTGTATTTGCTTTCTAGTAAATGCCTGTGAGGTGAGAACATGTGAGAGAACATTAAATAAACAAGTTTTAAACAAACATCAAATAATACATGCCCCTTAACACCTTAATTTTGGAATACAAGAAATGGAAGCCTAGGAGGGATATTTGTAGACCCATAGAATGAAAATTCCATGCAATTTGTTACAAAGCATACAAAGCCAGTCTTTGTGTGTCAAATTGTGCAGTCTGTTGAGATTAAGAAAGCAAAGTAGATATTTTTCCTCTTCAGGCACAGGTTGCATAAAGACAATTTCCCTCTTTGTGTACAGGCATTACTCTCTTCTTGAGTCTTTAAATTAGGAAAAAACAAAGTAAGGAAAGATAGGCCTCTGAGAGACAAGAAAATGTCCATGATGATGTTCTAGATAAAGATTAAATAAGTTTTCTTTTTATTTCCAGAAACAAGATTCACCCACCATTTCTGTGCCATAATCCTCTCTGTCTGGATCCCCAGCATCAGGAAAAAGTTGTCTTTCATGTTTCTATTGCTAATGTCAGTGGAGCAGCTCCCATGGACTTAAAAGGAATTGGGATTTAGGCTTTTGCAAATGATCAATATGTGGGTTTAGAAGGAACTATGATGCATTTTAACTATTTAGACTCATTTGTATTTACCTATATTTATGATATGGCATGATCTCATTCAAAACAGGTCACTGGACATGGCAGGTGCTCATCTCACTGCAAGCCCCCCTGTGACTCTCACCTACGCAGAAACACTCAGCAAAAAGCACCTGTTTGTTGGAAAGACCTCATCCCCCGTTTCCTTGCCAGACTCTGCTACTCAGAACAGTAAAATAGAGAGTAACAAACTGTAAGATTGAAAAAAAGAAAAAAATATGTTCCCAGCAGGCAAAATACTGCTGACATTTTTTAATAAGAATGAAACATAAGACGACAGTAGGGCAAAACTGAAATTCATTTTGCATGTCAAAGAATTGGTTGCATTTAATTTGTTTGGGATATTTTACTAGGCTTCTATTTCTTATGGAGTAAGTTCAAGGTTAGGAAAAGTTTTGCTAGGATTAAGTGCTCATAAGGCTTTGAGACGAAAGAGAATAAAGCAGAGGAAGGTCTTCCAACTCAGTTTTGATTGATGAAGTCTTTTGTGAAAAATCCCCTTTTTCCTTTTCAGTTTTGCTTTGAATTCATATTTCAGAAACTAAGATGGAGCAGCATGAAAAATGATACTGTGACAGCTATTCTTTTTTAGAGAGTCCTAGCTCACCTTTATTCCAGACTTGTTGAATTTGTCTAAATGGTTCCCAAACTCTACAGCAGGACTTAAATGTCTGAAGTCTTGAGCTGAATTTGACTTTGCTTCTTGCTTAATTATTGCCATATAAGCTTTAAACCACCTGATTTTGGTCAAATCTGTAAAAGAGCAGCTTCATTTGGGCTTCTGATATGAAAAATCAGTAACAGAGGAACTTCAAAAGCTTCTGAAAGGCCATGATAAGCCTCTGAATTATGGGAGGTTTATTAAGGGATTTCATGGGGGTTCTCACGATATGTCCATGCGTTGGAAGGACAGGAATAAATGAGCCCTGGGGAAGGGGAGACAGAGCAATCTCCAGGCACAGCATTTGCTTTCCCTGTGTGGTCAGACACTGTGCTGTGCCTTGGCCTGGCTCTCAGTCCCACAGCAGCAAGGGTGTGGGGTGGTTGCCGGGGAATCACCATGGGTGAGTGCATGAGGTGTCACAGTTTTGGCCCTCTGGACCTCCTGGATCTGCATTTTCTCCACTAGATGTCTGTGTGTCCTCTCCAGAGCCTCCAGCTGCAACTGAGAAAGTCTTGAAAAGCAACATTCTTCCTTCAGTTTTGAAGGAAAATACTTGTTCAGCAACACTGCTCCCTTTCTTGGGTGCAATTCCACACCAATATTCAGGACTGGTGTGGTTAAAAACAGCTCCCCACTTTCCAGAATTATTCCTTTTCATGTTTTTAAAGGAAAAGAAACAAAAGATATTTCCCTCTGCCCCGAGTGCCCCAAACGTTCATAATCACTGAATGGCAATTGCCTTTGTTTTTACTTGGGAAAAAACCCCAAAACAAATAATTTCAATTTTGCTTAAAGTGCAAAGAGAATGTTTCATAGTGGAAACTTTCAATCTATATGGTTAATACGACCCAGTATTCCTCCATCCCCACTTTTTTTCAGTTTTGGAAAATAAAACAAAACAATCAACCTCCTGCTTTTCCAAAGATACACAAGCACCAAAATAAACAAGAACCCAAATCAGAGTAGTTTGACTATTGTGAGGAAACAACCATGTTGAAATGCATGTTTCCTCTCTCATTAAGATTTATAGGACTATCTACCATTAAATACAGCCCTATATGGGACAGGCAGGGTGGGACAGCATGAAGGTTAACTATGACATAACCCATGGAGGATACTTTGCTTCTCTTTATCTGTTGCCCACTGCTCCATGGACAACCAGGGGTTAATCACAGCTTGTAGAAGTGGGAGCATCCTCAGGCTGCTCCAGAGTTGTGCAGCTGGCCCTGTACAACATCCTCAAAGACTAGAGAAATTCAAGTGACAAGTTTAGACTATTTTAGTTTTTGTAACTCATGCTTAGTCAGTGTGCATTCAGCAGAAATTTATGAAGTTTTTATTTTCAAGTGAGATAGGAGCGCAAAATTTACACTGGTATAACTCCAGAAACATTAATCAAGGAACGAATTCATCTTCTGACTCTTTTTGTGTGACGAATCTGGAGGAAAATAACTGTAGTGAGGTTTGATGATTTGTAAACATCTGTCTGTTCATTTAAATTGCATCCACACAACATATACAGAAATGTTGTGGGTGTTTGTTTGTTTTTGGTGTTTTTTTTGTTTTTTTTTTCTTTTTAAATTTAAAAAGTCTTACTACATTGTGGTGAATTTTTAAAAAGCAGAAATAACCAATTTCATGAGAACTGTAACTGTGAAAAATCAATGAATGGCAAAGTGCAATAAATCTTCTCTCCAAAAAAGTTCACCTATCTTGATTTTGTTTTCTCTTATGCTGGCTGCAATATTAAGTATAACTACTGAATAACAAAGTTACTTCATTGGCTCTTTTATAAATCAGAACAGAATATGACCCATTAGCTAAATGGAAAAGATATTGATATTTCCTTTATGATACAAAGGAGAAAATTTGAAAAATATAGTACATGATAGAGGCAATTTTTACCCAAAGGTCAGAAATGCAGCTACTGAATTCTCAGCTACTGAAAGCTCTGAAGTAATACAACTATAATATTGTCTATTTGAGAATAGACCTTGTGACTAAAGAGAAAGTATTTTGGAAAATTAATTCTCAGAGTGTGAATTATGCTAGAAGAGATTTTCTGGCTTTCCCAAAGAGCTGAGTGATTAATGAAACAAAATTACTCTCTTGTTAATCAGTGAGAGTCCTAAAAAGAGATAGCCCAGATTAACTCACAACTAATTTTGAGTGTTGAAAATCTGTGCAGATGCTAGTCTGAGAGTAGGTATTCAGAAGAGAAAATTAATCTCTGCTCAAATCAATGGAAGTTTCATCTTATCAAAGGCAGGAAGGACATTTTAATGTTAAGTGAGTAAAGAAGACACACACCCACCCACAAAATCCAGAGCTGGAATTATTTGCAGAAAATACTAGCAAGTATTTTTGAATTATGAATGTATTCAAGAAACTAACGATCCTTAATGGACCTAAGATTTCATCCACGGCATTCATGAGCAAATTGGTGACATCAATATGTGGAGATACTTGATGCTATTTGAATTTATTAGATACAGTGTTCTTCATATCTTTTCTTTTAGGAAAGATGCTAAAAAAATATTGATTGAAGATTTTAGTAAAAAAGAAAAAACAAATCCAAATTCCTGTGTAATTCTTACTTACATAGTTTGATTTTATTGGGATTTGATCAAAATGAATCATAACTAAAGTCATAGAATAAAATCAGTTAAATTATGAAAACTGAGAAGATAATAAGGTGCAGCTTGGTTTGCAGTTGTCAATTGGAAATGACAGTGAAAGATTAATACCAAACAGTGCTTAGTGTCATTAAGCAGAATGGAACCGGCATGTATCTTTTGATGTTCACACAAATTATTTTTTTAACATAGCTTTTTGCTTTTTTTTTTACTGAATCTTTGGTAATGACCTCTTGCTACAGACTGATGACACAAATAAATGTTTCCAAGATGCTTTCTGTTCCCCTATCCAAAATCCCATACTTAGAAATCACGGGTTAACCCCCATGTAAGTCCAACCTGTGGGACCCACACAGCAGACAGACACAATCTTGTGATTGAGTGGAAACTCTGTGGCTTCACCTGGGAGATGCAGAGGGCAGCCCTCACACCATGCTATGACATCACTTGATAAAAGAGTCAGAACCACTTTCCAATATCAGAACTATTGCAAGGAGCCAAATTATTTTATTCTGGACTTAACAACGATGGATGGAGGTGAAATACTCATTGGACTGGAAGCTGGTGTTTGCCTGGAAACCAGTACCCTTGGCCCCCTTACGCACACATGAGCAAAGAGGAGGTAGAATCAGCAATTACACTTGCAAAAAGATACTCACTGCTGCAAAGAAAGCACAGCTTCACCGAGTGATAGGAAAATCATTAGCTGAACCATTTGAAGAGGAAGGAATAGAAAGAAGAATGAGAAGGAAAATTGAGAGCCTTTTCAATTTTAGGAATCGACAAATCAGGAAAAACAATGACTTTGGCTAGAACTTGATTCTAGTTTAATGTGCAAGGGAGGCAGTTAATTTTTTTCCAAGGCAATTTATAGTTAACATTGAAAAAGAGAAACAGATGGCAATCAATAACCCTGGGAAATTGTGATGTGCAGAAAAAAAATAAAAGGAGGCTACAAACATTAGAGAAAAATCCATGCTTGAAGTCATACAGACTTCTACCTTGTCAGTTATATTAGGAACCCAAATCTCTGCAAAAGGTAATACTTTTATTGGTAGAGAGAGATAATGAAACTCTTTTTGGTACAGAGAAAGACAAATTTTTTTACAGACTACTTTTGTCCAGTAGCTGGAAAAATACAGGTGATGAACTTATCACACAAAGATGAAGAATTTTCAATGCATGAATAAAATGAAGACTTTAGGCAATTTCTTGTAGAGAATATTTTCTGTCTGATAACAGTCTAAGAGTAAAAAAAAACCCCAAACCTACAAAAAAACCAGAAAAAAATTATAGCAGAGGAACATCTGTCTACTTGATCTTACCTTTAGCTGGCTAGGGAAACTGAAGAAGGGAAAGACAGTGCTAATGTTGGACTGATATTAAAAAACAAAACAAAAACCAACAAAATAAATAATCCCAAATATGGCAAACCAGTAGCTGAAATGAAGTAGCAGCTAAAGTTATTGGAGTGCTTAGCTAACCTCATATGGCTCCCAGGAACATTGGTGGAAGGGCTATACTAGGTTTTCAGGCAATAAATACTGAAAAGACAGGAATATAATTGACCACAAATAAAGAAAATTTCTGCTAAATTTTAGGGGTTTAAAGATTGTCTGATGGAAAGTCAGCATGCAGTGAAAGAATTAGGGAATAAAATCTAAAATTTTCTTTTTGGGTGGCATAAACATAAACACTTGCAAGAGGGTGAGAAGTCTGAAAACAAAGAGGCCCCTTCATCACCACAGACAAAAGTTAAGCAACAACCAACATTGGAAAGTTTGAAGAAAAATGTGGAGAATTCAAAGCATATTTTATTTAGACAAGATGGTTACAGATACTGAGAGCTCCATTTGGACAGCTCCATTTGGAAATCTGCAGTGAATTGTTTTCTAAAAAAGATCAGAAAAATTTGCATGCTGCATGACTTTGGGCAGGATTCTACTCACGTGCACTTGTTTGTGAGTAGGTGGAAATCTGGTTGTGCTTTTTATAAACTGTATTCACAAAGAGAAAAAAAATGGGATATTAAGAACCTCTGTTGCCTGGAGGAGAGAAGCACAAGAAGCAGCAAAGGCTAAAGCTGAATTAAGACTCAAAAAAAGCT
Source organism: Myiozetetes cayanensis (assembly GCF_022539395.1). Classification (NCBI taxonomy): domain Eukaryota; kingdom Metazoa; phylum Chordata; class Aves; order Passeriformes; family Tyrannidae; genus Myiozetetes; species Myiozetetes cayanensis. Next base: position 10,665,644 of record NW_026086605.1, read on the forward strand.
TTTCAGAATACGTGGTAATGGTGATTAACTACTGGAACAAAGTACAAGAAAAAGGATAGAGACAAAGTCTCTTCAGATTTTACAGCAAAGTCTGAAAGCTCTTATAGCAGACAAGCTTTAATCTAAGACAAAGAATGCTTTAGTCAAATACAAGTTATTGGACTCAGGGCTAGATAATTGGGTGGCCTGAAATATTTCAATAAGAAAACAGAGAACTCTTTTGGCCTTGCTCTTGTGGTTTTGTGAGTTGGATTCTGCATGACTCCTGTTGCAGAGTTTCACCTGGTTATTGCTATACTGAAACCACTAAGACATTTGATGCCAAATTAATTTTCAGTCAAGGGCTGTTTTACTTTGAAAAACTTTATAAAATACAAACTGGTTACAAACTTGCTTTTCCTAGAATTTATCAGATCTTCACTTAATGTCTAACTTCTAGCTTCAACCAAGCTGACTGTAAACTTCTTGTCTTTAGCTGTTCTTATGTTGTCCTCTGGCTGGTAAAAAATGTGTTTATTATCCAGAAATACTCCTTGTGCTTCTCTGTAAGTATTTTGTCACTTTTTACACTTCCCTTTCTCACAATTTCAGTGCATATTAGTGGGCACCTAAGTTACAAAATAGGACATCTCAATGGAAGCAGGCATTTTGTCAGAGTATAGGTAATAGAAATCATTTTAGAGGATGCAGACTAGGATTGAAGACAAGCTGAAGGATGTAGGTTGATTCCTCGATTGAAAGCTTTGCACCATAGGAAAATTTCCTATTGTTTAGCAAATAGCAAGAACATGATTTTGAAATGGGTTCATTTCATCCCCACTGAGGGATGCAGCAGGACTTCCATGTCAGTGAAAGGAGCAGTACTGGGGCAGGACACATCACAGCTTTATATTCTAACCTAAAATATTCTCCTCCCTTTTCCATTTCCTTGGTGTCTTGTGTTCTCATTTACAGCAAAACAGAATGCAGTGTAGGTACAAAACAACATTAGGTCAGATTTTTCCACTCTTTTATATTAGCTGTAGCATCTGGCAGCCTATTTCTATCAGCTTTACATAGCACAAATTAGTGCATTTATGCCATAGGAACTGCAGAGGTGCTTTTATTTCTTCAAAAAAAAAATCTTAGTTTTCTGCTTCATATTATCCAGGTATTCTGAGCTTCCCTGTTCTTATGTTTTGCTATAGAAAATATTCAGTGTAGTGATTTCTATTATGAGTTGATTTAAAAAAAATTACTGACTTTGCATCCCACACTCAATACTGTGACTATTCAGAGAGAGCCCATCTTCATCTCTCATGACTTCACATCTCTACTGCCTTTAGTGGATCTAGAATTATCATGACCTGGGAACTAAGTTCCTTGTGGCCTCAGATATTTGGTCCATTTACAGTTGTAATGTTTCTACATTCCAGGAACTTAGCACATATTTAAAAGATAATGAGGCAAAACAATTGTGTGCAATGTGTTATCATGAAATAACTCCCTCAGTCTCATGGCCCACCCATCAGCTTGCTATAAGCTTGATCAGTTCCTTAAGAATGATTAATAGTGTTGAAATTTGCCGTATTCCTTTCTGCCAGATGCTTTGAAAAGCCTGTTAAAAGTCTATAAAACAAGCAAAATAAGTTCAGTTACGCTCTGCACTTTTTGAGCACTGCTGCTAGCACAAAAAATTGATTGATTGTGCTTTGTGCTGGTCTAAATCTAGCCTGTTCACCTGCAAAACACTGCTCTCTTGTACTTTTTTGTTATCCTCAGCAACATTCACACAAAAACCACCGAATGTTTTTCCTGGTACAGGGATTTCTCTGTAAGCCTAGTACTTTCTTGCCTCTTTTCTCCTCTGAGTGCTAATCTCATTAAAAGATTCCCTCCTTGCCTTCGTGGCATGTCCCCCAGCTGCTGACCGGAGTCCTGCTGCTCCTCTGTTGCTTCCCTGCAGAAAGCTGAAACGTGTCACGTCCTCCTTTGCACAGGGCTGTGCATGTAGGGACAGGGGGGTTTGATGGCTCCTCTGTTCACTGGGAACTCTCGCTGGCTGCATCAATGCACAGCACTCAGGGCAGTGATGTTGGGAAATGCAAGTGAATAGCTTGGAGCAGAGGTACAGAATAAGCCTGGTAAATTGAAGTCTTGCTGTGGTGGTTGGTAGAAAAATGAAGCAACTGTGATAATTTTTTTTTTTTTTTTTTGGCAGGAAGGAATGTAGGAATGCATTTGTCCCAGCTATAATTGCTACAAGTAAGGCTTATGATCATGTTGAAAATTTTGAGGACAGACTATTTTCAGGAAACATGTAATATAGAATCATTAAACCCAAAAGTGGTTTGAGTTAATGTGAAGTTAATGGGAAACCAATAGTGAATCCTGCCACAGATGTGTAGACTTTATGGAGACAAAACCTTTACATCACTGCTGAAAGATGAGTAAATATGCAAGATACCTGGAGGAAAAGTGAAAGAGAGATTATGGTACAGTTGAGGTGCTGGCCATGGGCCAAAATGAGGAAGCCAAGGTGAAGGACAACAGTCTAACTTCTGGAGAATGAGAGAAACAGGAGCTGGTGTATAAGGAAAGAAGGAATCCAATAGTTAATTAATAGGCAATTGAACAAACTAAAGAGAAAAGAGAGGATTAAATAAGGGTAAGACATTTAAGGCAGTAGAAGAACACAAAAATAAATTTAAATTAGTCCATAAGAGCTGGTGGGGGTGTTCAAATTTAAGATGTTGATGGTGAAAAAGTGCAGCAGTCATCTGAGTCTCAGTAAGTAAAGCTACTGGTTTGCTGACAGGAAGGTTATTCTGAAGAGTTTTTGGGGCCTGAGCACTCCTGGGGAAGAAGAGGAAGAACAGTGTCCCAGGTGCAGGAAAATTAAATTCAAAATTTAAAAGATAATAAACAGCATTTGGAAAAGAGAAATTGTAGTAGAGATTACAAAGAGCCACAGAGCTTCTGCAAGAAGACAGGGAGCATATGGTGAAGGCATAAACAAGCTACTGAGCAAGATTAACCAACATGAGGAAGTATTGCTTCCAAGAGGCATGCCACTTTCCTTGGAGTAGAAAACCCCTGGAGGTGTTTTAAATGTCTGGGAAAATGTCTTGCATATACCTGGCTGTACAAATAGTCATTCAGCAAAATCATAGAGTTATAGAATAGTTTGGGTCAGAAGGGGACTTTAAAGGTCATCTACTACAATCCCCTGCAACGTGAAGGGTCACCTTCAACTGCATCAGGTTGCTCAGAGACCCATCCAACCTGACACTGAATGTTTCCAGGGATGGGGAAAAATACCCAGTGCTTTCCCAGTGAAGTGTTCCCAGTGTGGGGTGAAAGGCAGTTTTGCTGTGCCCTGCTCTCTGTTGTGGCTGAGCACCGCTGCATGCAGCTCCAACACAGCTGCTGGTTGATGATTTGTTGTCTTCACCCTGGTTACCACAGCCAAACCCATTTCTCTTGGTGCTCCTGCTGCTTCAGGCAGCTCGTTATGGTTGGTTTTTCATAGCCTCCTCCCACGTGGTCAGAAAGCTGCTGGTGGTTGTTGAGGGATGAGCATCTTTGTTGAGGGAAAACCTCAGGAGTCCAGGACAGAAGAACATCTACTGTGGAAGAGGTGACTTTGCTTTAGGGACAGGATTAAGAGTTGGTCTCAGGCAGAGAGTTTAGCTGGTCCTTAACAGGGATCCAGCCAGCCTGTGTAGGTTCTCTTAAAGACTCTGAATAAGGGTAACACAAATGCCTCACAAACAAATAAAAGACAGTGGCCAACAATTAAAATGCCAAACAAACACTGTTGACAGCAATCACTGCCACTTCCAGTCCTCACAAAATGCCTGTGCACACCTGTAACAGTGCCCTGCTTTCAAATAGCCCATACAGAGTTAGTCTCTCCAGCAAGGGAGTGTCACAGCACAGTTTCATTGGCCTTCCACAGCCTGAGTGAGACCAAAGGGTGGTGAAATCCTTCCCAAGGGGGTCATCAGCTTTCTGAAGACAGGAGGTAAAATGCTGTGACTTCAGCATGTGTTTTAATAACCAGTGGAAGACCTTTATGTCAGGTGTGATGAAATGGGCACCTTATCAGCTGCTTGAACGTATTTGGTTGTCAGTTAGAGCAGTAAAGTTTCAACAGCAGAGTTCAGTGAGCCGTCCCTTTTTCTTCATCTGTCTCTAGTCACTTGCACAAAAATGCAAACCCCATAAAATCATAAATTATTTTGGTTGTACAAATCTGATTGTATTTCTCTGCTCTCATTTCCATTAGTTTTCCCATGAATTCAAAATTTTTCAAGAAGTTACATACAGCAGTCACTAGGGACATTTTCACACAGTTAGTTAAGCAGAGGTTTGAGTTCTGTCAAGATCAATTTACACATTAAGTCTCTGGCAAAATTTTTGCTCCAAGTGGGAAATGCCTTTGAAGTCCAAGGTTTAAGGTCAAAAGTACTCCTGCTTATACCTGATCTCACTCCTCCAGTGTTTTTGTCTAATTGAGAAATGGGGGATGAGAGGAGCCATGTGAGTTCTTCAGGGCTCCCATTTCTTTCACAGTACCACCCCCAAGGTAGCTCCTTGGTGGACAGTGCCTCTGGGGGCTTTGCAAGGTGGTTTGTTCCCAGAATTCCCAGGTCACTTTCCTGGGACTAGTTTTATCCAATAGCCTTATCCCAGATACCCAGTGAGACTCAGCTATTTTTTTACTTAACAGTCCTTTTGTCAGGAAGTTTCTGTCTTCATCTGAAGCTGAGCTTAATAGGTACCTTATAACGAAATTATGACAAGTATACTGATTATAGAAAGATAATAATAAATACATAATTATGATATAATTTATAGTATAGAGATGTAATAAAAAATAACAAGAATAAATAGTGGTAACATTCCCTATTTCTCCTCAGACACTCCATTCAACACTGAGATGCACTCTGCTTCCAAAAAACATGGGTAGCTCTTCATCTCTCGACAATGGGTACTTACTGACAGGTAAAAGAAGATTTTGGTTTTATCTAGATAGTGTGAGGTATACAGCACAGAAAAGAAATCAGAGATTGATATCTACACAAAGGTATTGTAAAGGGAAGAAAAGCAGGGCAATTATCCAGGATAAATATGTCACACACCCTGTGCCAAAGCAGGGGGATGTAAGCACACCATAAAAGTTCCATCTGATCAGAACTTCAAACACTCAGTTCTGGTGCTAAAATTACCTTGAATAAGAATCAAATAGATAAAGGAATGGATCATTAGTGTTTGTGATGAGAGGCTGGTGTTGCAGAAAGCCTCCATCTAGATCAAAATGACATCATGATTTGTGCTCTCTTTCTGATGATGTGCTCAGTAAATTTTTACTAAATACGGGAAAACAAACACTTCCATCTGTCTCAGGCCATGGACTTATCCCCATGACTGTGAAAATGACAGAATTATTTCCAGTGCAACTTTTTTTCTGGGCATGAGTTGGGTTTGGGAAGTTTCTTCACATATTTTTGTAGGTAAGAAGTTCTAAACAGGGAATGATTGCTTTGGTTTCATCAGGGACTTGGACATGAAATTAATGCCTAATCACACTTAGCACTTTGATCCTCCTCAGTAATCAGTCTCATGCTAAATGATGGAGACCTAATCCATCAGTCATTTTAGATTACTTTACATTCACATTTAAAGATAAAATTTAAAATAGTTATCACTTAATAAAAGAGTCTTCCCAGCACTACAAGAATATATCTATCAAATAAAATGCTAGAAAATTGTCACTTCCAGATTTTTTTTTCCATACATAGCCAACATCAGATTCTGGGCATGTTCATATCTTACATCTCTGTCTTTTTCTAAGCTGGGATGATCAGACAGACCATGCTGCAAAGTAGGAAGTTTGATCTGAAATCTTTGGAGGAATATTAGAACTTATATTCTGCTTCCAGCCTTAATCAACAGCCTCAAAGATTCAGCAGATAATAGGAAACTGGGGTTTGTAGCTGCATCTTTCAGGAGTTTGTCCCAGTTCTGGCCTCTTTCTGCTGTGAACATCCTTAAAAGATACATCAAACAGCACAACATGAGTTCAAACAACTTTGCTGTAACCACAATGAATCTGAAATGTAGTGATGAAAGGTTTATTAATGTCGTGCAAGGTAGAGTGTCCTGTTAGCAGAGACCTTTTGAATCACTGAGTGAATAGGTCATCAAAGAGAAATCAGCATGGTAATTGGAATAGCATTATTAACCTAATTGCAGTGGAGGTTAAGTCATCACCTGAGTAGGGTCTTGGATAATGACAATGACACAAATAAAGCAGTAGTAATCGAAGCCACACCTCCCTTTCTGCTGTTGTGGGGAATCTGGGATGTGTGGCTCAGGCTGAGACAGACATTGGTACCTCCCTGGAATTTTCAGCTCCAGTGACTCCAGTGGACTCCAGCCAAGAAGTGTGCACAAAACAATTTTCCCTGGGGAGAGACAAAACCTCATAGTTTGTTCTTGTGGAGATGTTAGTACAAGAACAGTGAAAATTATGGCTCAGAATATGTATTGTGATACTTTTCTAGTGAGCAGAACCACACAGCTGAACCTAGAGAGTTTTCTAAGCCTTGATCATGCTGTCCTTTCTGACACTGGGAGATATTTTGGGGGATAGGGGGGTGGGGATGCTCACTAAAAATAGCAAAAGCCATGCATAGAACACTCCAATGCTTCTGAGCCCCTTGGGAATATTATCCTAGGGTTTTGACCCGTCACTACAGAATTTCTACAGCCCCAACCATTTAACGGGTGATATTTGCATCTCTCCAGTACATGGACTTCATTTCACTTACCAAGCTGAAATTATTTCTACTCTTATTTCTAAGTCTGAAATAGAAGTTAGTGATATTACCTAGGTTTGGTAGTGTGAAATACTTTGAAGTGCCTAACAATACTTTCTTCTGGATAAAAGTGTGCTGACCTTGCACCTCAGTTTTTGAGGTCTTTTTTTCTAAGGCCTTTGAAAGATGTAATTTTGTCCAACATATTTTGTTTAGAGTGGATAACTCATGTACTGTAACTGTACCATCATTCCCAGGCATTGTTTGCTTTCTGCCTTTTATTCTGTAGGCATGAGTCATGTCCATGGCCCAGCATCTGACCTTTGTCTGCCTGATACTGCCTCCACTCTGATTTATTGTTACATTTTCAAGAACATCTCCCTGTGTTACAAGTTTTCACTTTCTTCTGAGTTCTTCTGGGTTTCTCCTCCCATTTTTGAGGATCATTGTGGTCACCCATTGACATTGTTGAGGAGCTGGTGGCAAAGCCATTTTGTTGGATTTCATATTTTTGCTCCAAACTTTTGTCTGTCATAAGGACCAAAACACCTTATACTAGGCCATTGATGGATTGATTTTACTACCTTTGTAGTAAACTGACCTTACATGTGTTTTGTCTTCACTACACTCAGCTCTGATAGGCCACTATTCAGACACTTCTGCCTGCTAATATTAGTCACTGAAAATGCTTCACTGGTTTGTAAAGCACGGGGTTTTGGCTCTGAATGTAAGCTTCAACTGATAAAGTCTCTGGAATAGAGTGCTATTAGGCTATAAATGAAAGCTCATCACATGCTGACATTCATCCCCCTCTGCAAGTCAGATTGACATTGATAGCACAGCAGGTGTTCTCGTTTTGGATTCAAAGAAATCTAAGAAACACAAAAGTAAAAATTAAAAACTCATGTATAAGAAATTAACAACAACAACAACAACCAAAAGAAGCAGCAGTCAGGCATAAATTTTTCAGAGTGTTGTTTGGTTAACCCTGGTTTTAAAGAAATCATCAGTTATTACTTTTATGAGATAGAAAAATTCTCTGTGATGAATATTTACCAAAGGAAGTTGCAGACACTCACCATCCAGTTTCCCACTCTGTTGCTCAAATAAATTCTGTTTAGGGCAAAAGAAATATGCAATAGATTGCTTCTTACATGGGGCAGTAATAAATAAATAAATTCATTCTTCATTTCTGGTGGCATGGAGAGTTGAGAGGCTTAAAGATCCTCTACCCAGAGGCTATGGCTAGAGATGATCCCCACAAGTGTACATCAACCTTAATCTAGAAAGATTATTGTTAAGCTGTTGCCAACAAGACTGATACAAATCCTCATATGAAGAATTTGCAAGGTCTCTGTTTAATTCCTGTTTAATACCTTGTCCTTGCATTTTTCCAGTTTTGCACCTGGTAACTTCTAGCTCGTCCAACTGACAATCCAGATACTCACACGTACAGGTGTGCCAGTCCATGGATAAAACAAGGAATGCATGACACACAGGGCTGGAGAGGGCTGTGCAGAAACATATAACATGATGACATATGGGTGTACCTGCACCTGTTGACTCTAATGACGAAGAATGGGCCTAACAGCTCTGTCCACCTGGAAAAACACTCATTAAGTTCAGCAATCCTATCTGGGAACTTTGCTTACTTGCTCAGACTGCCCCCACATGGGGTATTATGACTACCAACAACTCTTTCTAACCAATAGGAACTTACATACAGCTGAAGTTGCTGTAAATCTCACACAATGATGCTCGCTTTGTTCCACTTGATTTGCATAAACCAGCTTAATTGCCTTCTGTGACATGTCTGAATCTTGGATGGTGAAATTCTCTGGCATGGCTGCATCGTTTGCTTCTTGAGTCAGATTTTCCAAGAGCCCTAGGAATTTTGACTTAATGTGGCTGCCTTTCAAGTTAGTTAACCATTTATCTATCCACTTGCCGATGTCTGTTTTTACCAATTACAATATATAAATATTTAGAAAATTCTGCATTTCACAGCCTTTAAACAAAATCATATCTGGATGTAATAATATTCAAACCAAAGAGAAGTTGGTGAAAAAAAATACCTGGAGTGTGATGACTGATGCAGTAGACAGTAAGACCCTGTTTAGAGAATCTGAATCCTGCTCATAACACAACACAAATAAAAATGTTGTTAAAATATAAAGATTTCATTCCATACACAAATCAAAACTATTGGAAACCAACAGTGGTGGTTTTATCTAACTTTTAAACTCGACGTCTTGAAAAACTATTAATTTCCACTGTTGAAGACATATCCTCACTCCTTGTAGTTCCCGACATTTTCTCCTCATTTCTGTCCTTTTGGGTATGTATGAAAGATTCACTGATAGCAATTTAATTATGGAGAAAAGTTATTTCACACTCTTCATGCAGATGCCCTCCTCATGGTCTCCTCCACACTTTTCTCCAGACTCTGTTCCATTGTGAAACTGTAAGCTCAGTCAGAAACAGGACTGATGACAGGGAGAACATTTAGCCCATTGTATCACATCTCATGGAGCAGGGATTAACTAGCTGAACATTCAGATGTCTCCCAGTGGCACTCAGATGGTATCGAAGATGTGGTGATTTATACAGCTGCTGAAACTCCTCATGTCTCAGTTGATGTCTTTAAGTGAGAGAATACATTGTTCAGAAGAAGTATGAAATATTGAGTCCTGAATTCTTGCAGACATTAAAGACTGCAACATATCTACATACAAAAGTTAGTGTTGTAGAATAATTCTTTCTCTGACTATGAGTAAGATTCAGGATATGATGCCACATTTTCTCAGATTCTTCCTCAAGGGCTAATTGTGTACAACAAAATTCTTCTTCCTGTCCTTAAATGTTACTGCATCTGCTCAGAACAATTAAAACAGCCATTATGTCCCTGCCCCTAGATATAGATGCATTTTATTAGCGGAAGAATAATGCTGCATATGGCCATTATTTGTGTTTTTTGATAAGAAGATTGATCAGTATTAATTATACAGGTGGCAACATGAAGATATATAATGCTGCAAGAGTGTTGGGGAAAATATCAAATCCAGTGTTTCTCTAAGTGAGAACCAAGGAAGCAATGGATGTGATTTATACCACAATTGGAATAAATCATAGTGACTGTTTAAAAGATGTTGAAAACAAAGGTGTCTGTCAGCATCCAACATTCACTCTTAACTTATGTGAAAAGGAAAAAAACCCAAATGCCCAAAATTAGAATCTTAATATTTATTGAGTCTATGGAAAGATATCAATAAATACTAATAAAACTGTCTGGAAATCATGAAAACATACATCTGCAGGCAAAAATAGCTATTGGAGGATGAGAAAATTCTCCCTAAGTTTGCGCAGTGGTACTATTAGCTAATTACAGGTAAGTAGCATCAGATTGCTCCAGAAAACTGTGTTATGCTTGTAGAGCTTTTCTTAAGCAAGGCATCTTGGTTTCAGAAAGATTAACTTGCTGGTGTAATACAGTTAATGGACCTGATTGCACTGACCTGCCCATTATAAGGGCATTTTTCACCTTACAGGAGACTGGAGCAAAGTCTTGAACAGGCCCTGGTAGTAAAAAATAAGTAAAGTGCAGGGAGGAGATGTTTTTCCTTTCTCTAACCTATGACATGAATCTTGTCTTGCAAGGATCTGGAGTGCTATTAAGAAAAGGTACTTTATCTGTGCTAGTTTCTAGCTGCAAAAATCCTCCAAGAAAAAAATCTGGGAAAAATATCTACAAATGAAGGATACATAAAATTCCCTCCTGGGACAATTATCTAGCTCTCTGGGCAATTAAACTAGAGGTGAATTTATTTAGAGAAGTCCTGCAACATGGTAATCCCAAAGTAAAACACTCCAAAAACTGTGGGCTATGACTGCAGCTGGTGAAATGATGGGTGCAGAACAGAAACGGAGATATCCCTTTCATTATTTTTGATAAAAATGGCACACTAAGCTGCTTCCAGAACCCATATTGCTTTTTCTTTTTCAGAAAATAGCATAATGGCTATTATTCTGATTTCCCTTCTTATCCTGAGCGGTGTTTTGCTCTTGAACCCTTTGGAATAATAATAGAAAACAGAGAAAGTGGAATCCCATAATAGCAATAACTAGCAATAACCTCTATAACCAACCATCACAGGTACTGAAACCTTTTTAATTGCTAACTAGAAAAAGTAACTTTGCCATTTTGAATCAATGAGATACTTGTGCAGGGTGTCTACAGTAGGTTACTTCATGTACTCTGAGAGAGAAGGATGAGAGAAGAATGAAAATTGAAAGTAGATGGAAAATCTGTTGACTGGTTTTGAAATATAGCTGCCTGACCATCTTCTTTTATTTAGACAAAACAGCTTGTAAGCAGAATTCCCATCACTGAGACGTTATTGTTGCCAGCTAAAGCTCTGCTCACTGCAGATGCACCTTCTGCGCATTGCATTTCAAACCCTTTCAGGGAAGGCTGAAGCATATGTGTTCTTTTGTCTGTTTGAGAGATTTTCTGAAAGATTTTCTGCCCAAAAAAGCATCCAAATAGCCAAACAAGGAGAAAAGCCCCAGCCTCAAAATACCCCATGCTTTCCACTCTTTAACTTGGAGCTGTATAGGAATACACAGCCTGTCGGGGGACACAGAGATCTGATGGAAGACAAGGGGGAGCACATTTTAAAAGGGTCCATTAAACATAACATGCAACATTAATTTTTTACCTGCAGAAGGTGTGAGATGAAGGTATTTGGAAGTTGGAGGAAGAAATGTGAATGGTTCAAAAAAAAGCTGGTTTTATGTTAGTGGACATCTGTGCAATTTTACCTGGATATACTTACTGACTGTGGGGAATTTTAAACTCTTAACTTTGAAGGCAATCTTGAGGGAGGCACAACAGACCAAATTCCAAATAAGTTATGTGAGATCTGATTGTCTAAAAAATTACTGGCATGAGTTTCAGTTACAAACATATTCATGTATTAATTCCTTTAATTAAATAGTTTGAATGATTTCTATATTGTTGTATTATTATACTCACAGTAAATATTTATATTTTTGGAAGTCTTTAAGGATGATAGGAGGACTAATGAAGTTTCCAATGTTGTTAGGCTGAAGTACTTAAAAAAAAAAATGGATAGAACAGGAAGGACTCAATTCAGTGTCTAGACAGTGGAAAAACATAGTCCTGTTAAATAATCTTTCCTATTTAGTCTTTTCTAATCAACAGTTATACAGAAACATTTAAAGTTGGATTTTCTAGAGCATAGAAACCCAAAGGTTCAAGATTTTTTAATCTACTGTAATTTTCTATTTAAAAATAAATTCAAATAACTGTTACACACAGATTAGGTTATGAGAAAAGGAATTTCTGCACCAGATATCAATTCTTCACACTTAGATCAAAAATAGAAAGGAATTTCCAAAACAGGTTTTTTTCATCATTTTCTTAGTGATCTCCTGAAGTAATATTACATTAATTCAAGATTTGATATATAGTCTAAAGAATGAAGAGACTTGATGGCAATTATTTAACTTGTCACTGATTAATTAAGGTTTCCCAATGCAATGGCACTGGTTCTCTATGAGTCTAACACTGGGGAAGGACATCTGAAAATTCAGGTTCTCTTTGCATCCATGCCAGTATCCTGCTGTGTATCAATTTCTCTCTCCTGTCTTGTTTATATAAATGCCAGTATTTGCCTGTATAAATTTACACACATTCAAGAATGGAAATTGTATCATTTCCTTGTATAATATCTGTTATCCCAAACAGTTCACATTCATTGGGATCTTCAGCTGATATTATCCCCATTTTAGGAACTGGTATCAGAGTTCTATATTCTTGAAGCTGTTGCTCTTGGAAAGGAGATGAAGCCTGCTTTCCCAGTTTAATGGATTGAACTGTCTCTCAACCTCTTATATGATGTATCATTGCTAGCACTGTCTCTAAGACACTAATAAAAAGAAGACTCAATAGTATTGGCATGATAAAGTGAAAACTATTAATAAAGAAAAGCAAGTCCATCATACTCATTAAATTTAAGTGTAAGGAAAAGAATATAGTGTGTGTGTGTGTGATGTGGCTGGGGATTTATATTACAAGGCCAATCAATTTCCTTGTGGAGTTTTTGTTGTTGCTGTTGTTAGTGAGTAATTAATATAAATAATGCTGACTGTATTTAAATATTGAGGATACTAGGGAAAAAAGTGTAGAAGATGGCAAGCAGATGGATCATTTAATTTATTCCCCAATTACAGCTGACACGTTGGGTATAGAAATGTGTGCGTCATCTATTATTTTTATGGTCCATTTTACAGCTATGTTTATTGTTATAATAAATAAATACATTATCTCATTAGGCTGATATTGTAAAAGGCTTGTAATATAACAAACATCCTCCTCTTTCAGCACTTCCCCCCTGTATCAGGGTATTACAGTCAAAGAGGAAGGATGTATTTATACCTTATTAAGAATAAGGTAGATCTCACACAGCTTGTAAAAGTACAGAGACATGCAGTGAAAACAACTCTCTCAAGTCAAGATAAATAAATCTGATTCTTTTTAGCAGAGGTAATGGGGAGAGTCCTGCTGTATCTTTTCCTGGTTTGACAGAGCAGAAAATATACCACTCACCCTCGCTCTCCAGGCAGTAAATATACATTGCAGATAAATGTCAGATTGGCAATAAAGTTCATTGTATTTAAGTTTCAGACTGTCCCATAAAATGGCAATTTGATGGGGAAAAACAACTGACTCTTACAGTATTTAAAATTCAACAGCACTCTTTCTGAGGCTGAGAATGGGAAGAACTTGTGCCATTCAGTTGGATCCAGTGGGAGGGTGGGCACAGTCCCCTGTCTGGGGCAGCTGACCTTGGGGTGACACAACAGCAGAGATCTGCTCTCTTGCTCCTCTCTGTGTCAGAGACTCAGAAATTTGGTAGTTGCTCTGGGGGAGGGGAGGGCAGTAGAAGCAAATGGTTGCTGTCACTGTGCCCCTACCTACCTATAGAAAGAGCAAGTCTGACTCTCCAAGCCTCCCCAGCCAAGTAACGTGTACTTGTCTCAATTCAACCCATTCCCAAATCTGCCATCCTGTGACAGAAATTGTTGTCTGGTAAACACTTCTGTTTTCATGGGCCGGGGTTCAGTTTTCTGCTTTCTCCTGAGAGGTCCTGCACAGATCAGGATTTGGAGTGACCTGGGGCTCACATTTACCTTCTCCCTGTTCATAGCAGGAATCACAGCGTCCAACTTGGAAAGTCATCAGTATAACTTGCAGAGCTCAAACAAGCTCCTGCTGTTGCCGGGTAGCGGTGGCTATCCTCTCACACTTTTAAGATCTGTGGACGAGTTGTACCCAGGCAGGCTGGCATCTCCTACAGATGAGGTTCTCAATGTTTAGCCAGGGAGGTGGCACAGGGAACCTGACAGCTGCTGCCCAGAACCCAGAATCAATAGCTCTGAGGGAGGTGCCAATTGTCCCCCATCCAGTGTAACAACAGATCTCGCAACTTTATTAACTGTTTCACTGACCTCAAGCTCTGAAAGGAAGTAGCAGATCAACTCAAGCAATATTGACATCTCAAATAGGCTGGGCTTGCTTTATGTGTGGAGTAAGACTACAGGTAAAAATGATCTAGTAACATAATTTCTCGCTCTTTATGCCAATATACTTGTCACTTTGTGTTGTCTATTACCTTCCTTAGAACAACTGAGAAAAAAAGGTAATTCCTAGCTTTCATTATTTTAAAAGAAGATCACTTGGCCTTTGCTCTTCTCTCCAGAAAAAAACCCTCAGATATCCATGCAACAATTATTTTCATTATTTCGAGCCAGGTTGGGAGGTCTCTCTCTTAAGTAATTCAACTCTCCTGTTGTAGAACCATAACTACACCAAATGCTGCATGCAGCACATTTTCAAATGAGTGGGGATCTTTTCTTCTGCATGAGAAGCAGCAGTTCCAGAACAGGAAGTTTCTGCTTTAGAAGCTCATGAAAGTTCAGTGTTACAAGTTTTGAAAGCAACTGTGCTCACTGGTTACAGAGCAGAGCAGATAAGACTGAGCTCTTCACCTCACTGTGACTATGATGAAAAACCAGCCTTGTGTTGGTGACCAAATCAAAAGTTGTATTATCAACTGCTATGCTGGGTATGTTCATCTGAGGACAGAAGCTTAGTCATCTGAAGAAAATCAATAGGAACACTGTTTTCCAAGGGGTTGTTTTTTCTCCTGGTTTGTTTAACTGAGAACTGGGTGAAGATGGCTCGGAACAGTCACAATAGGAACCACAGGTGAAATGACCTGCCCAAGTCTACCAAAAAAGAAGAGCCCTGGGTCTGAGACCCAGATCAGTTCTTCTGCTCTGGTTAGACAAGATGCCAATCTCCAAGGATAACAAAAAATAGTTGAGCCATAAGAGGGGAGGTTTGTCAGCTGTTGCATTTCACCTGGAAAAAGCAGCCCCCTCATCACTTCTCCCATTCCCTACAGACATGATTCGTCGTGATGAAGCAGGTTGATACATGTGCTATTTTTTTCATATTCCATTTAAAGAGACAACAAGAGCTTGAACTTTGGATGAGAGGTCACCAGCCTGGGGAAAAAAGAAAAAAAAAAAAGGAAAAAAAGTTTAAGAAAGGCTGTTTTAAGCAGTATTAGTTCCTGGTTGCATAGCACACTTATCAGATTAATCCCCTGAAGTGTCACAAGAACAGAGTTTCTCCAGCAAGCAGAGGAACAGCATGTACAAGCAATTTCACATTATGTACCTTCCTGATGGATCCATAGTCTCAGTCTCTTAGGTCTGCTGCTGATATACATCAAGCTTCTCATCTGATGTATTATGTTGAACTCCTGTCCAAAGAAGATTTTTTGTGGAAGAAGGACAATATTTTTAGGAGATAAAAAGGAGCTGGGTTATAATTTTAAAAATGTTCTCTGGAGTTCAGTCAGAAGAATATTGGGGAAGAGGACACAGGACAAATTTTCAGCCGATGATCTTTGACATTAACATATCTGTAATGCATAAAAAACTTCATCACTCGAGGTAAGAGCCTAAAGAAGGGTAGGAAGAGTGTTTCTCCACCAAAAATATGTTCTGCTAGTTATATCCAAACGGTGCCTATTCAAAGGGAGGATGCAGGTATACTGAATTATACCCAGGTAGCAAGATCTGGGTAAAAAAACCCAGGCCTCTGTCTCATAAAGTAAGTCAAATCTGAATTGCTGTTACTGTAGGAGCAAATATCTCAACTTTACTATGTTACCTACAGTCTACTGGAGGGCTATTACCCATCCTGTTATCTATGGCTTCCTCCTGCTCAGTTGTATTGCTATTCACAGTTTAATATTTATCCACATAGCTATTTTCCCTTAGTTGTTTCCAGCTATAATTAGAGTACAGATTTAGCAATGCACTTTTCCCTATTTACTTGTGAGATGTGGATGAGGACTTGGTGGTTCTCTTAATCAATACATCTCTCTACAGCTGCTTCCACAGGCTTTTAAAGAATTACCAGCTCAGGACAATGCTGATGTCTCCAGTGATGTGCAAACAGGCAGAGGTGTAAACAAATAGCTGTTGCAGCTGTGCAGGTGCTTCTCTGCTCTGCAGCGAGGACGTGGATTAAGCAGCCTGGCTTTGAGCAGGCACTGGCACAGTAAGATAACTCTTTAGCCTGTGCTAGAATCCTTTAGGCAGCAGGAACATGCACCC
This sequence comes from Myiozetetes cayanensis, assembly GCF_022539395.1. Lineage (NCBI taxonomy): Eukaryota > Metazoa > Chordata > Aves > Passeriformes > Tyrannidae > Myiozetetes > Myiozetetes cayanensis. Next base: position 10,682,167 of record NW_026086605.1, read on the forward strand.
AGGCACCTTACTGTTGTTCATGCTATGCTGAGCACTAGCATACCTGGACCAACAAGCCACATTTCTACTGAAAGAGGCCAGAAAGTGTTTGCTTCTGTTTTAGATAGTGTTAAATGCTGTGGGACAGAGAAGCAAAATAAATCTGTTTTCCCTTTGCAGTCAAAGGTTTGGAGAAGTATGAATTATGTTTGTAGAGATGTAGAGTTATACTGTGGAATTGTTTATTATTGATCAATATTTTATCTTCTTTCTGAAAACATTCGGCTTTTCTATTTAAATATAATGTTTTATTAAATCAAGTAATATTTTTGGGTTGGGAAAATGAGCTTAAGGAACATGGGAAAGTGAAAGTGAAATGTTATCATACTATTAGCAAGGATTCAAGAGGCTGTTCCTCTAAATTTGATTCAGGTCCTCATTGGATTTGCTCAGGCCCCAGAAGAAAGCTGGTAAACAAGAAGGATTTGGGTTCCCAGGGCTGAAACCAAACTTTGCTAACAAGCCTTGAATGGTGGACTCTGAGTCCACTGTTATTCAGATCTACTGTTTCCCAAGCACTGGTAAAATTTCCTGTCTACACAGTACCCCCAAGGCCTGCAGGTTTTCCCAAGATCTTACATGTGTGTCTCAGCTACAAGGAGAGAGATGAGGGAGCTGAGCTTGTTACAACCAGGTAACCTTGGTTTACTGACGATGGCAGTTCATTCACGCAGCTCTGTTCCATTTGGGGAATGGCAGATGGATGGACCCTGTTTTGTCTTAAAGTGCTGGGTACGAACTGGGTTTCAATTTCATCAAGGTGACTGCAACAAAACTACATGGATAAAAGAAAAAAAAACCACATCAATTCCTGCCTTACTCTTCTCTCCCCTGAGATGGATTAGATTCAGAAGTCCAGTCTTTCTAGTGCTACACTTTCATTTAAAAAGAGCAGACCTTTGTCCCTTCCATCCTGGGAGGTGCCACTTGGTATTTAATATCTGACACCTATCTTTACACCAGGCATCTCTGTGTTCAGCCAAATTGTTCTCCTACTCCTCCTCCAGAATCCAGAGGCAAAGGGCACATGGGACAGGGGGTGGTGATCTCTGTTACTAGTGAAAGGAGGGAGAAGATCTGTTCTGCTCAGCCATGTTGTGCAGCATTTTGTTGTCAGGCTCAAACCTCATGAACCTTTCAAGGATTAAAATTGATGAGATTCTCTGCTGCCACCAGGCTCTTCAGAGTACACGATTTTCCTGAGCTGCAGTCACTCAGAGTGGGAATTGCAGTCAGAAGGTCAGAAAGCTGTTAAGAAAAGAAAGTCTATATTGCTGTTTTCCATTATTTGAGGTATAAAACTGATACAAACAGGTAGAGGTTTCATGAAGCTTTCCTGTACCCCAGCAGCAATTCAGATCATAGAATTAATCCTATGAAATTTTCATATTCAAATGTAAGAGAAGAAAGGGCTCTTCCAGTGCTTTTGACTTTTTTTGTTGTAGGGAAGCACACTTTTAAGAGGCTTATGTTAAGAGCCAGTGTGTGATGTTATTCACAGCCTTAAGCTGCACTGTATTGATCAGTGCAGATAGAAACTCAGGATGCAACTTCCTTGTCTCAATAAAGTTGTCTGATTAATTTCCCCTACTGGTATTAATATATCAGCTGCACTATCTCTGTTTGAGAGGCATTTGCATCACAAAGGAATTATTTTAACTCTGCCTGTATAATTTCAAGTGTTGGTGGCTTACAGACATTCCCTGTGCAAGTTGTTGTCCTGAACTCAAACTTCACAGAGGAATGAACTCTTGTCTCATCCTGTCATTGTTATCTGCATCAGTATTTCTATTTCTTTTTCTTTTTGTTCATGCCGTTTAGATTTGTCTGAAACCTATGGCGAATGTGAGGCTAATCTTTATCCTGCCGAGTTTACATTCAAGAAAAGTGAGGTCCCCTAATAGATGATATAATTTAGGCAGAGAAGGGGAATTAGGGCTTGCCTGCAGAGCCATCTTAACCCCTGCTTGTGATGAGGTTTTGCCTGTTTCCAAAAGAGGGTAAAAACCCAACCAGGAAGCAATAGAAATATGCAGAAAAATCATAACAATATACAAGAACTTTTACTAGTGACTTTATAAGCAATTGTTGCCCTGCATGTGGAAGCCCCAAATATTCAAATATTCCTTTATTTCTGCTCCATGTAACATGCATGTTTTGTCAATTTGTGATTCCAGGGCCTCAGAGGTATTTTGTACAAGTGATTTGTGCTTTAAAAGTGAAGGAAGTGCTGTTTTATTTCAGTTTACTGTGTTCCCTATGTGCTGAGACAGGGAGGTAAGCAAGGAAAAGACATGGAGAGGAGATGTTCAGATATTGATGGCTCTGGGCACAGTGTGAGCAAGAAAAAGATGGGAAGAAAATTTAGAGTTGCGAAACAGGTGGAGAAAAAGAAAAAAAAAGACAGCCTGGTCTGCATTATTTAAGTAAGGGTTCCTCTCTCTTGGCTTTTTATATGCTTTCAAAACCAAGCAAATTGAACTATTTTTCCAGTCTGAAATCAGTCTCGTTACCCTCTCTTTGGTGTGCTTTCAATCTCATTTCCTCCTAGATGTGAGGTTACTCAAAGTAGACTGTGGATTTCCAAAAACGCATTTTCAACATTGTTTCTCTTCATGCATAAAACATCCATTGCATGTTTAATTTCCACTGAAATAAGGTCACATGAGTGAGAGCTCATATAATGCCTTGTTTCACCTTCTCCTAATTCATTTCAGAGAGCCAGATACAGCTCCATTCTTTCATTTCATCCTCTTTTCTGGCCTCCAGGCCTATTGAGGCAGCAACAGTTTTCTTTGTCAGCACTCACCAGAGCCCAATTCTAGGCAATTTTTGTAAATATTTTTCCAGTACAACTGCACTAATTTTATATGCTTCAGAGCCTATTTGCAAGTAATTTAATCATGTACCTATTTTTTCTAATCAGGGATTATTTTGTTCTCTCCCTGGTTAAATGATGCCCAGAACTTGCTGCTGTTTTGATATATTTAAGATATGTTTGTTTTCACTAGTTTGTAATTTCTGTGTTTCTGAAAGCAAGTCTTTCACTTAAAAACATCAGCAGAGGGAAACAGAAAGAATATATTTTCCCCATAATATAGGGCAGCAAGTGCTTTGGAAAGATTGAGATATCATTCTCTATTCAACCAATGGGAATTGTGCTGAGATGCCCAAGCGACAGCTGAGCTGATGTATATGAGAACTAACAAACTCATTTCACACAAGCAGAGCATGAAAATAACCATTACACAATAGCCAGGTCAATAGGAACTGATGACCAAGGTCTCTGGGGAGCAAATCTTTGGGCAGAGGAACCTTAGCCGTGGTGGAGAGGGGGTTTGTCTGAGCTTTGCCACCACTGCAGAAATGCAGTGGCTATTTCTGCTTGCAATTTCCCATCCATCTCTGCTCTAAACAAATGCTGTTGCTTTTAGTGTTCTAATGCAAGTAACACTAAACAGAAGTACCCTTTGCTTCATTGTTATGTGTGCTTTATAAATGTTACAATGCTATTTCTATTCATTAAGGTGGGGTGAAATGTCAGCATTTTGCACCAGTATTCATGCTGATAACCACACATTTGTTCCCTCCCCCCTTCCCCCATAAAACACAAACCCTGCCATTTTTTATTGTCCACAGGAGAAAACACAGGGGAGGGGCAGTATCTGTGAGGTTCTTTTGTTGTGCTTTTTTTACTGCTAAATAGCTTTGTGTTTGCAGGAGTCCATTTTTTGTGTATAAACAGAAAGGGTTTTCTTTCTCTGATATCTAAACATCACATAACTCAGCACTTGAAGGTCAGCATTGCATAGCCCTCATTGTCAGAAGAGTAATTAAAATGAGAGCTGTACTACAGTGGTCATGGGGGCATCAGGGGATAACTACCTAGCATTACAACAAGCATTATGATTAACTTCATACATTTGGCCCAATTTAATACTTACATACTGCAAGCTACCGAGATTTTGGTGAAATTTTTGAGATGTGTTTTCTTCTCTTCTGCTTTAAAGCCTGTAGTGAGAAGCTGCTTTGTATTATTTGCATTTTCATCTAGACTGAAAGAGTGCCTGTTGGATAGCGTAGAAAATGCAGTGATTAAAAAGACCCAGCAACCGAACCAAAATCCAAGCTCTGACAGGCATAAGTCTCCCTTCAAAGACTGCCAACAACCCAGAACTAAAGTATTGTCTGAATAACTTGCACTCAGAGCATTTGAGAACCTAATCTCTGCCTACATTTTATAGAAAGAACCAAGCACTAAAGAAAGGAAAAGACTTCCAGATTTGAAGCTTACACAAATAAAGCAACAAAGGGAGTTTCTGCAAGAAAAAATTTCATTGTGAAATCACAGGAATTTCTCACAGTCTAGACAGCCCCTAACAGAAATCTCCTGCGCTTCCCAGACAGCCTTTCTGGGTGCTCTAAAATGCACCTTCATCCTTAGCTCAACCTTCCCTAGAAAATAAGCTGATTCCACTTTTCTCCTATATATAGTCTTTCTGACTATATTAACTCTCTTCAGCTGGTTTCAGTGAGTAATGTATTTCTTCTTCTTAGCTGGCTATTGTAGTAAAAAGAATAGCTGCTTGGTCTTGTGAGCCTGGTAATGCTGTTCTTACTATTCTGTTGCATGCAAAATATATCAGAAACAGTATGTATTATTTGGGGTGGCTGTTTGTGTTTATATTGTTATTGCTATTACCTACTTTTGGCACAGAAAGCTTATGTGAGTTGCTAAAAGAGCTCCTTAGTGGCTGTTTCTGCAGAAGGAGTTCATTGCAGAATTGGGAGTAAATGATGCTGCTGGACTTGTGTATGGGGAGAGATGGGGGCAGTGCTAGGAGAGGAACTCTGTGCTTTGGTCATACTTGAGTGTTGTGAGAAGAGAAGAGAGTCTGGAAACACCTTGTATGCAAGGATGGTAGCAGGAATGTGGACTTAAGGTGATGATATGATCATCTGATCATATAACACTTCTTCGCAGGCAAAGCAGACCTCACCCTGCTGCTGGGGAGAATTATTCAGTGTCTTGGCAACCCCTTGCTCTCACTGGTCTGATTTTCCCTGTGGTGCCTGCCTCAGCAGCCACCTTTGCTATGCTAATAGCAGCAGGGACCCGTGACACACATGATTAGAAGGAGTATTTTGGTGTGTTCGACTGCCAACCACTTTCTCAGCCTGAGCTCAAGGCGTTGCACACCAAGCTGGGGCTGCTGCTGTCTGAATATGTAAAAGTTTAGCTTCAAGCCACTGTAAGGTTTATAATTGCTTGTTGCATTAAGTCAGATGCTACCATGGAACATGCTGTGTGTTACTCTGATTTTATTTAAATAAAAAAGGTGAAATGACAAATTAAAGAAAAGTGAAGGGGATTATCATGACTCCGGGTTAAACATAAACAGCAGGATTCAGAGAGCTCCTGAAGAACAGAACTCCTCTTTCAATAAAATCTCTCCATTTATAAAACATATAAAAGGAAAAGGAGAAAATATCCATATACCATATCAGGAAAATTACCTTTAAATGGTATGTTTCTCAAGAGTTTCTATGAGGCACTAGTAGCTCCCCCAGAAAGAGAGTAATTGTTTTTATGTTAATCGTAACTGAAATAAAGACAGAGGGAGGAAAAATGGAAAATGATCCACCATATAATCTGGGCTAGTTTGGAATAAGTATTCTTTATTGAAAGTTTTCTGCTAGCAAGCAGCAACTCTTTAAAGGAAATATTTGTTCTTCTTTGTTATTTGATAATAATCATTGTCAAATGCAGGAGTGCTGTTGAAGGTGAAAGGTTTGGTTTATTTCATTTTCACCTCTTGATTTTTGTTGCTTTCTTCTCTCTCCAGAAACCTAAATAATGATAATAACAAACTCAGGAAAAACTCTCAGGTAACACAAATTAAATGCAGGACATGTATTTTTATAAATGAGAGCTCAAATGCCACACTGGTAAAATTAGAAAGATATGTGTGAGTTCCCCTGAGCTGGAGGAGAAGGCTTAAGGAATTTGATTTTTTAGTACTGCCCAGAGAAAGAACTGCAATGGAGACTTCTGTTTTCATTAAATACACAAGCCAAAAGAACCCCCAAAACATTTCTCAAAGCATGATTACAAATCTGTAGCTTTGACCCTTATTTTAGTTTTAATGCTCTTAGGACAAGAAAAAATGAAATGTGTTTCAGCTCAAAACCTCTGGCTTGGCCATGCAAGCAAATGTTTGGTGAAATTGTTTGTTTGGAGCCAGCACCACCAGAACGAGAGAACAAGAGAAATGGAAAGGGAATAAAAATATTCCTAAAGATGCATAACAATGGGCGGGGGGGGCATGCCCAATTTTTAAATTTGTGCCCAATGAAACACTTTCATCAAAGGCAGCCGAATCAGAAGGATGATGTGGACTTCTTCCCTGTTATAATAATGCCACAGTGCATGCAAGTTCATCTGTGGCCTGAGTTCATATTTAAGATATTTTACACACAGGAATGACTTTTTTTTTAATGTAAAGGAAGACCACAGTGCTCACTTGGCTGGATTTTGCAATCTGTTCTAATATCCCCTGTGTTCTCTGTGATGTACCAGCTCTGAGTGTAGGTAAATAGACAGATGCCTTGTGCAGCAGACTGCTGTGGGCAGCAAATGAGCCAGGCTCATAAACTGGAAAAGGGTATAAGGTAAGAGTATTGGTCAAATGTGTTTCTGGTCGAGGGGGAAAAATGGTGCATTTTGTTTGGTCCTATGCTCAGAACCTCGGGGATCTTGGCAAGGAGTGTCCTCGGAAAAAAGTGATGTTGGGAGACCGAGGTTTACAAGTGAAGGCTGTCTTCACGGGTGTTTTTAACTATTCCATTGACCAAAATTCACTGCAGCATCTCTCACTATAAGTTAATGAAGCATTTCTATGGCTTCTCTGAGATTCGTCATAAGATAGTTACCGGGAGTGGTTACAGCTGCAGATTTAATCGTCTGCTTCTGTATCGTAATGCAAATGCTGGCAGCCTGTGGAGCAGGTGAGCTCATCATTTATCTGCAGGAAAGTTCACTTGCAGTCAGTGTGCTTATAAATCTTCACCTCCTGAACAGCTTTACAAGTGTTTCTGAAATATTCAAAACATTTTTTATCCGGTATGCTCTTCTACTGTATTATTTAGATACCAGATTCAAACCAGTGGACCTGTCCCAGGTGACTATTTGTATTTTGCTTTCTATGCCTGATGTGAAACATTCACAGAGTTCATTAGAGGAAAATGCTAGATAATTTTCTTAAGATAGATATTCCAGGGTCAGTCTGGTAATATTTTCTCTGGATATGATCTGAGTATTTGGAATATGGGATTGACTTGGCAAGGTAAACAGCATTTTGAACACATTCCTGAACCATCTGAATTTTTAAGGCTCATCTTTTAACTAGATGAAATTAGGTTCTTAAATTCTCTCTGAAAATATCAGAAGCCACTGGATTTGAGAAAGGTAGGAGCATACAACAGCATCATGCAGCACTACCACACAGTCCTGGTGAAGAGCTTAGCTCTCTCATCCCCATTTCTGTAAGAAGAGCTCTAAATGAACAGTGTTTGTCTGAAAAGGGATGAAAAATATGCAGAGAAAGGAAGGTTCTTTTCTGAAGCATGCTGTAAATAGGAAGGACACTTGTGTAAGTCTTCAAAAAGGAATGGGTTATGTTGAATAACTCAGAGTCAACAACTCTGTTGCTCACTTTGCAGTTCCTACACCTAGCTCTGAAGATGTAAATTCTTTGTGTCTGTCATCAGCAGCTTTTGTTTGAACCCAGATGAAATATTGTAAAGTTTTCAAAACAAGTTTTGTATTTTATCTTGATAAAAGACATTCTCCCATCCTCACAAGTTCAGAAATAGCCTCCCTTTTCCTGCTCAAAGCCATATGTTGCTGACAGCCCTACCTGATTATGTGATTCTCTTTCTAGATCCTTTTCTTTTTTGGAAATAAAAAGAGATTTCCTTGACTGAAGTAAAAAATAGGTTATTTCCCCCATTAACAAAGAGAATACTTTGTCTGTAAAGCTAAAATAAACAGAAACCAATGTCAGATCTACACTCAGCATGCATTTCTACTCTCAACACTAAGATGGCTTTGCATTGAATTTTGATGAAGTTGGTAGTGGAATAATTTCAACATTTGTAATTTTTCCAGTGCTTTTCAATGTGTTAGCAGTAATACTTCTTAGACTGCAGTAATACTTCTTAGACTGTACTTCCTGGGAGTGATGATTCCCTGTAAATGAGCTCATTGCAGTATCTGTCCTGTCCTTTTAGCAAAGAGGAGATAAAATCCTTATATCTGGATATGAATCAAAGTCCTTACATAGACTGTGCTGACTGCATATACATTTATGACAGGTTTACTTCCCCTCTGTCTGTCTACCATCTGCAGATGTGGGTTGTGCAGGCCTGTTCAGAATGGCAGTAAATGTCTTCTCTCTTTTTTCTCTATTTCCTGCTCTTGGGACTAAAGAGGAAGTAAAACAATGGTGAAGTCTTCTGCTAGTATTTCTTAATTAGGTGGAATCAGAAACTATCTGCTGTTGTTGCAGTAAAGCCTGGATTCTTTAATTTTATAGATCACCAAAACCTTTCCATATCAAATTTCCAGGTTGATTGTTATTAGATTTCAACCAAACAATTCAGGAGAGTTCATCTAATAGGGTATCTGGAGAGCTAAAGGTGTGGTTTCTTTCTGCACTGAGGGAAAGCAGAAACATTTCATATTTTTTGTGAAATGGAAGCACTCATCCAAATGTTTCTTTTTTTGATCTGATGGGAAATGCAATCTGCCTTTGTTATATTGTATTTTAAATAAAGCAATTTGTCTTATTGATGCAAAATATTTTGACTGCCTCAGAATCAAATGCTTCAATAGGTTTTCACCAAAAGTTTCAACAATTTTAACTTGCTTCTGACATGTTGAGTAGGCTTTTTATCTGGGGAAACTCTTCTGTCAGGATGATTCTGCTCAGCACTAAATTCCGGGTCAGATTTCTTGGTTGCCCACAAAACAACTATACCCTCTCCAGGTCAGAGACTGCTTCCTCTTGATGCTTAAAGTGCCTTTGGATGCAAAATAACTCCTGACCTGTAGCTCCAAGGTGGGAGGAATAAATAATAATGGAAGAATAAGAAATGATTTTGTCAATACTTCAGTTCATCTGGAATTTTGGACTGCAAGTTGTCTCACTGGAAAATCAGTGACCTATGGGTCAATATTGATATCTTGGAGGTACTCCCACCAAATCATCAGGTACCTGACTGCAGTGTCTTAATAATTGTGGGCATATTCCTTTCCTCTAATGTTTTCTGTACATGGTTATAATATGTGTTTGTTCAGTTACAAATAAGATGTGTCTTATTCAGAGGAATAATGATGTGTCTTCAGATAAAAACATTACCAGCTCTATTTTTGCCAAAACAGTTCAGACCAGTTCTATCTCCTTCCTGAAAATATTTTGAAGGTACTCTTGTGTTACCCTAGCTTAGGTATAGGATTCAAATGATGGCTGTTTAAATGAAGAGTATTTTTCTTTCGTATAAACATGCTCCAAACAATGCTGTGTTCAGTGGAGCAGCATCAAAGGGACTAAGACCTGGAAACTAAAATAATAGAAACTGAAATTGAAAACTATGCAAATCCATGCAACTTTAAATTTAGGAAGGTCACCAGTAAATGAAAGATATCATTCTAGTTTTGTATTCAACCATGAGTGGAGTGAGAAAACACAGTGAACGTCATAAATGGGTGATAGATTAGAATTTTAAAAGTCCCTAAACCAAACAAAAACTCAGCCTTCTCCCCCTGCTATACGTTAGGTGCTATCCTAGGTAAATAAAATTCCCATTCTCAACATCAATAACAATTTTTCCACCTTGACAATCATTAACATTTTTTACACCCTTTAATGTTAAATGAGAAAAATCTTCAACATTCTCCAAAGTAAAAAAAAAAAAAAAAAAAATCTGCAAACAGTACAGAGATTGCTCATGATGTCTTGTTCATTCTGAATTAAGACCACGAATGAATAAAACAGAAGGAAATTTGCTCAAGAATATCCATTACTGTCTATTTTGTTGAGATGATTTATGCCAGAAGTATGATGCTTTTCCTACTTTAAGTCCTTCCAGAATATTTGTTTTACAAAACTGTTGCATAAAAGATCTACTTTCTAACTGTTGTGAGTGAAAAATAACTCCATTGTGAAAAGAGGAGGGAAAAGTGTTTAAATCTCTCCAGGTTGAAAATAATTCTAAATTGAATTTTACAAGTCACTGTGGTTTTATTAACACTGATAAAAATAAAATAAAGTGAGGGGGAAGAGGAGAGAGAGAGAGAAAAGAAATTCAAAATCAATCTTATTTTAGTGAAGACTTATTGGTGACTTGCATAAAACAAAATTAATCTTGTTTGGAAACAACAGGAAGTACATAATAGAAAATAAGGGTAAGATTGATCCTGAAGTTAGACAGCTTTGTTGCTGCTTATACACAAAGGAGAGGAAAAAATATTCAGTTCATCTCTGATAAATTATTAATCTTCCCTTTTTTTTTTTTTAAACAATATTGTTAATGTTTGTGGCACAAAAGGAGAAGATCAAAGAGAGTGTATACTCAGCAGCACAAGCTCAGTAAAAAAATCTTCTACAATTGGAATAAATAGGATTTTTCTTCTATCACTATGCTATTTATGTTGTAAAAAGATTTATTCCTGATTTCCAACCCAAGATTTCTGCACAAAACGTGTCAAAATATGTACTTAGCACAATCAAAAAATCATCATTTTGTTTTCAAACTGATTGGAAAGAAGCTGGGCTTTAGTTCTATATAATCATGAGAAATTACAGCCTGCAACACAAAAAATAATCATTCTGGCACCAAGTGAACATTCAGCTCTGGAGTCAAACGTGCAACCTGCGGATCCCTTGTGCCTCTCAAAGGAGGCTGCTGTGTCAGTATCTGCTCTGCACTGTCCCGAGGGCAAGGCAAAGAATGGGTGTGGAAAGACATTAATTAAATCCTTGCTGATCTCAGTGGAAAAATGGTGCTGGTTGGGTATGAAATGTGTTTCTGTGGGTCTCTGTCCCTTTTGGATTTCATCTAGTTGGGAGTGTTCTCTTATGCCTTTGGAAGGGATACGCTTTTCCTCAAAGGAGGCATTAACCTGTATAAGAACTCTGCCTATGCCACTGGTAGGGACCAAATATCTGTCTGGTTTCCCCTGTCTTAGCTTGGCTGAGAAAGGCCCCCATATCAACATGCTGTTAGGAAGACAGTCAGGCCCATGCATGCAACACAAGTCAGTGTAAGTATATTGTGTTTAACTCAACTGCAAAAAGAAAGGAAAGATGGGATAACTTGTGTCCTAGATAGAGCAGCCGGGACCAGTTCATCACTGTGTGGGTATAACCCAAAGTGTGTATTCTACACCCTCTATGTCATTTCCCAGGAACTGTTAACAATAGACCATCTGCAGCAGCTGCCCAGAGCACACCTGACCCCTCAGGCTATACGCTGGCTGTTAAGAAGCCTGTGAGAGAGGAGGATGTTCCTGTCCTCACACCAATGACTCAAGTGTGATAATTCCCTCAGGGGAGTCATCAGCACCTTCACACCTAGCCTGAGGGGTCATCTCTGCTAATGGGCCATCAAAGATTCAAAAAATATCTCACGACTCACAGTCACCCACCTTGGAACTCCCCATGTTGTGGGAGGTAGTGGGCATTCCCACCCGAACCTGAGTGTATATAGTCTTGGGACTTCTAGTACCATTTGTGGGGTCCAGAGGAGGATCAGAACCTTGATCAGACTGTGACCACCACTCTCACCAACAGGTTTTCCTTTCCTTTTAATTTGGACTCAGGGGGTCCACGTGGGGCTCAGTATGGGGGCCAATGAACATCATTCTGTTCGTGCCCCAGGGTGCTGGGGCATACATCTGTGTTTTGTGGGTTAAAACCAATTGTTTGTCTGTATAATTGTATTTATTGTATTATTTTTATTATTTTTATTAAATTGTAACTCTGACTTATAATCTCTTTTGAGCTGGGTTCATTTCTCCTGTTGGTTTACCTTTAAAGCAACACACTTGCTTCTGCTCGTTTGAGTGGAAATATTATAAAATGTAGGCAATAGATTGACATGTCACTATTAATGTTTGAAGAGCACATTTTAGTTTAACTAAGGGATGAATGGTCTTAAATGTTTTTTTCACCTATCTGTCTTCTTTCTATCCCAACTTCCTGAAGATTTTCTAGAAGAAGCTGGTATTTTCTAATTTCCCTCTGGATTGTTATTCACAGTTCTGTCTTTGCTCCCTTTTACAGATCTAAAAAATTTATTTACTACTGTAAAAAAAAAAAGGAAAAGAAAAAAGCATATATGTAATTATTCACTTTAATGCAAGCACTAATAGTATTTTTCCTGTTTGATGCAACTGAATCCTGTGTCAGTTGCAAAATCTAGTTTTCTGTCTGGCATGGAGAGTTATTCCATTTAGTTGTTTTGCTGCCTGGGAGTTTTGTTGACAGCTATTCTTCTTCTTCCATACTGATTCTGATGAAGAGTTAATCTTTCTCTTTCTCTCCTGTTCAATGTTTTCACTGCTCGATGGACAGATTGGCTCACTATGTTTTTCAGTGGAGAGTGGCACCCTTTAGCTGTAGGTGACTACTATTGAACATGACTTGGGTTGGGAACAACTCAAGAGAGACTACATACAATGGCTCTTGGGTGACGCCTCAGATATGATTCCCATTCCTAATAACCACATCTAGAAACCCGACCTTGCAGCTGATAGTAATCTCTATTGACATGCTCAGCCAGAGGCTGGGAATCTGATGTGGAGTTTGAATTACCCTTTGCCTTGGGAGGAGATGACTCCAAAGCCTGCATGAACTGCAGTGACACATGGAATGAAATAGTGGAACTTTGCAGCTTGCCCTGTCTTTGCCTGGTGTACAGGGAGCAGGTGTTGTCAGAGTGGTGTGTTCAGCCACTTCTGTCAGTATAAACTGCAAAGAAATTTTAACTTTTTCTTCCTTGCAGTTTACTTCATTCAGAGTGCAGTTATTCACTGGTTTTGGCTGGGATAGATTCAGTTTTCTTCACAGTAGCTTGTACAGTGCAGTGTTTTGAATTGTGACCAAAGTAGTGCTGATAACAAAGGGATGTTTTTGTTATTGCTGAACAGTGCTTGCACAGGCATCACAGCCTTTTGTGCTTCTCACACAACCCCACCAGCAAAGCCCTGCTTTCCTGGGGATGGCTGAAGGCTGGCCTGCTGGTGGGAAGTAGGGTCTGAATTCCTTATTTTGCTTGGCTTTACCTATTAAAATATCTTTATCTCAGCCTATGGGTTTTCTCACTTTTAGCCTTCTGATTTTCTCCCCCATCCAACCAGAGGGGTGAGGGGAGAAAGTGGCTGGCTGTGCGGAGCTTGGCTTCCTATCGGGGTTAAACATCAACCTTCAGGAACTTGCAGAGGTGTCAAGAGGAAAGACTGCCCTATAGCTGGACTTTTAGGAGGGATATGTTTCTGTGTACATATGTGCTCAGTAGTTTCTTAGTGTATGTAATGTGACAGGGTGTAGATGTCAGACTTGCACATGTGTATAGAAACGTGACTGTGTGTGTGAAGACTCAAGAGCGCATCTGCTAAGATGGGTGGATTTGCTGCTACCGTAGTCTAACTTTTTGAAGGGATGGTAAGCCAAGGGGACAACTTGAGGCAGTGTCTAAGCACACTTAACAGTGCAAAGGGAAGGTGTCCCATTCCATTGATACTTACTCTTATCTGCCCCTTTTTTTGCAAAATGACTTTTAGTACTTTCTCACCTCTGACTTTGCTCTTCCAGTTTCTAATAATATGTCTTATATCACAGAAACTTGGACCGTGAGGATAAAGGCACAGTCTTATCAATGCTGACTGGCACCAGTGCCTTTCCATATTCAGTGAAGCTGCTCTTGAACAACATTTGCTCCTGTTTTTTTGCAGAAATGGAGAACTGGTGATGGTGTATTTGACAGGCTTGATGGATTGCCTTTGAAATATCCCATACCACAAATGACACAGAGACAAACAGACTCATAAGGCATGAACCACAGCAGGTCATCTATGGCTCTTCAGGCTCTTTTTTTTGAATGCAACAATGGAGGAAACTTGCACAATTCCAGAAAAGCACTGAGTGGAATTTACAGAAAAAGTCTATTATTACAGACCATCAGAGGTCCTTAGTCTCAGATATCCCTCTTCCAAACTGTTGTATGCAGTTTTTGTGCCTTTGGAAGGTCTCAACCAATTCTGGCTCAAGGATACATCAGTCTTTCAGATGTACATGACTTTTGAGTGTTCTTTTGTTTAACTGTCATAAAGAAGCTGTGTAGCTGCTTGAAATGATGTGAGAAATCATTTTGCCTAAGTGACAATGACATCACTTTCTGTCTCTTTTATCTTGCAGTTCTCTGAAAGGTCACAGTGTAATTTATGAAAATCATAATTTTGTCCTCTTTCTGATTGATTTTTCTGTGTAGATTTTTTCAGTATTGAATTATGCAACTTCTTTTATCTTTTGATTCATTTTCCCCCTTTTCACACGAAGTCTATTGTGGGGATTTAATTACCGTTGACTCGTAATAGCTGATTTGGTTTTAACTAGAAGTATGTAATTGCTGTATCAAGTAATTCAGTCATACTGTGTAAAACCCAACATATCAGATGCTTATCTGGCTTTACTTGAGATACCATTTTCTTGTTGTTTTGAAAGTGATTATTACCCCCTCCACCGCTTGAATGATTTCCTTTTAATTCTTTCTTGATACAAGGTGTTGTTTTATCTATTTCTTTCTCTAGATTCAGAGGCTATAAGGCTCTTTGTCTTTCCATAGCCAGACCATTTGTGAATGTTCTTTTTACTTTTCCATTGATTGAGGTTGAGTGTATATGTGAGTGTATATATATATACATATATATACACACATATATATATATGTATATATATATATTTCAGAAGAAGACACTAAAAGTTCTTTCAGATAAAGGTCTTCCCTAGGATTTTCAAAGCAGTGATGATTGTTTGTTTTATTTTATTAAAAATTTGGACAATTTTAAAACAAATATCATGTGTTTAATTTCTGAAAATCAGTCTCTTTTTATGCAGTTTATCTAGTTTAATATGTGAAATTTGTTTAATATGTGAAAACCTTATCCTGAAGAATGTTTTCTTAGCTCTCCTGTGATGCTCTAACTATACTTCTAGTCTTCCAAAAAGTCTACCATTCTTATTATCACTCCTAAATACTTTATATGTCTGTGGACAGACCATAAATAGAACTGTGGCTTATCTCCAGTTTCAGAACTTCAGCAATTGCCATATAGCTTGGACATCCCTGTCATTTAAGATAAGATACATTGGAGCAGAAGTGATATACGAGCAAAAGCTATTTTAAAAGACAACAGACAAGCCTGCCCATTAGCAAATGCCATGTGGTGAGGTTATGGTTCAATGAAAAACCCTTTTAAATCAATCTCTGATTCTCTTTTGCCAATTTCTAATCTCAACACCACTGTTGGATTGCAACTTTATCATGTCAAAAGGACATACCTTGATGCCATAAACTATGTCTAAATATGCATTAAGTAGTTACACATTCCCAAGTGCCTGAGCCAAATGAGAGTTATTATAGATTCTGTTTTCCATTCTAAATAGATTTGAATCTCCATTAGTTTCTAATGTAAGATTGGGGTAAAACCTATCACAATTACTAAGTGAGCGCAGTTGTCGTGTCTTGCTCTTGTGTGGAGGTGGACACAGCTGGCAGAGCAAAGGGAGGGGGATGTGGGAGTGAGGGAAGTGTAGTCGAGCCTGGGTAATGGCCCTGCTGTGGCTGTTGGAAGGAACTCAGTGCTGGCAGCGTGAACCCTCACGGCTTGAGGGGATAAACCAAACAGTGGGTTACTCAAGGAAGCAGGTGAGGCGGAGAGTCAGATACAGGTGCCTGCTGAGCCTCAGCTATTACTCCTTGATGAATTGTTAATTCTCTCTGGGTGGGATTTGTCTCATCTAACTTTAGTGACCGAAAGTAACTGCTTAGCTACCCATGGACTTTTTGTTATGCATGAGCTGAAGGAAAATGTGTACCAAAAGAAGGTAAAGGCAGGTAAGAGAGAGCTTTCCTGTCAGGTTACTCTGCTGGAGATAAAAGAAATAACTGAATTGAAGATCTCTGGCATCAGTCAGGGGGCTTTTCATTTATTTTCATAGATTTTTGGGCTAAGACTGGAGGTCAACAGCTCTAGGCACTCTCCTGTGCTTGGGAAACAGGTATTTATCCATGGGGAAAATCTGTCCAGGCAAAGCTTTCTTTTAGTCACCAAAAATTAAATATTAAGTTCCATTTCTGGAATGGCTTTTTCATCCTTTGCATTGCCTTGGTGATTCAGAAGGCAAAGTCGTACCTGGAGGTTTCAGTTTCTCAAGAATAAGTACTTGTGACAGACAGCAAAGAATTTCCCCAGCCATTCTTAGTGAAATGAGTCTGCTTTGATTCCTGCCCAGCCTAGCAGGAGAGATTCAGTGAACCACTGTCTAAGAACATGCTAAATATGAGCCAAGCCAGACCTGAAAATTAACCTGAAACATCGTTCTAGACAGTGAGGTCCCTGGCTTGGTGAGTTGTAGGGAAGAAATTGGCAGAGTTCAGACACCTTTTGGAGTGTGATAATTAGTGCTGTGATATAACTGTCAAATCCTGAGCTATGGAAACCAATATTAATGTAAAAAATGAATCACACATGGAAACCAGTGACCAGGTATTCCTCTGGGGTACTGAGCATGTAGGTGTGTGTTCATATATGCCTATGTGGATAGTTTATATACTTATTTATATATACATATTGGGAAAGTGACCTTTTGCTCATGTAGTTTTGTCCCTGAAAACTAGGAGTTTAAATTACTAAGCCTTTTTTTTTTCCTATTAAATAATTTGTTGTATTTCTAAATATGGATGAAACATTCTGTTCAAGGTCTAATTTTATGGGAAAAAAACCAACTACTGTATTTGTCAAGGTTGAAAAATTGCTTGGAAACTTTTTATCCATGAGGGGGTCTACAAATTGGAAGAAATGTGGGAGCAGTAAGAGGGAGCAAAAATAAAACAGATGGAATTGCAATTTGAAGATATATATTTTGACAAGGACCTTTAACATGTTTTACCTTCACTTCAGTGCAGCACTAAAAACCCCCTTAAATATTAAAAAAAAATAGTTACTTTAAAATAGGCTAGCTATCCTGCAAGGATATAGCTAGTAAAGACTTCTGGTGGTTTTTCAGGTAAAATATTTTATTTCTAATGCTCTGATCATCTTACTTGCTAGTCAGCAGTTCAAGTTGGTTGCAGATTGAGTTTGCATGACATGAGA
Organism: Myiozetetes cayanensis; assembly: GCF_022539395.1. Taxonomy (NCBI): domain Eukaryota; kingdom Metazoa; phylum Chordata; class Aves; order Passeriformes; family Tyrannidae; genus Myiozetetes; species Myiozetetes cayanensis. Next base: position 10,699,646 of record NW_026086605.1, read on the forward strand.
TGGTGCTGGAAGAGAGGCATCCTCTCTTCCAAATATATTAAGACCATTGCCATATTCAGCACGACAATCTAATGTAGAAGCAGCTTGAGATAAACACAATAGCCTGGTCTCAGTATTGATCCTCACTTTCACAGTTTCAGTTCACTAAACGGTGTTTTGAGATCCTGACATACATTCAAACCTGAAACAAGCACATTATAAATTGTTCCTTCTTTTGTTTCTTTCTTTTTGTGAACCAATATAAAGCAGAGTATGTGGACTGCTGCAGTACCTGGGGGTCCTGTTCTCAATTCATGAGAAGAAAAGGAGATTGCCACACATTGAGACCTCTGGAGGTTAAAAGTCTGTTCTTGGTTTAGAGAGTCATTTGGAGTGAATGTGGACTGGATGTGGGGCTGAGTCATCTGGGAGATCGTGGAGAGGGTTGGGAGTAGGGTGAATGGTTAGAAAAGCAAATAATACTCAAGTGCAAACCTGGCAACTTCCCTTCCAGAATGGAAGTGGCCTTCTCTTTCTCTCCCTGCAGCATTTCAGCAAAAGCTAAATTGGAAAAATTTACCTCCTGTGTTTACGACTTTCACCAAGGTTTCCTAAATATTAATGTGAGAAGTAGAAAAGCTAATTTTTCACCAACATTTTGTAATGATACTTATTCCCTCCAGTACTTCTAAGGAAAGAAACAATTTTTCATTTCTGCTCTTCTCCACGTTATCACACCAGGTATGAGTATTAAAAAAAAACCACCTCTCTTATTCAGGAAAAACAAATAAGACATTTTCAAGTTCAATATTTAAAAAAAAATGTTGCAAAGTACTGAAATAACAAAAGAGAAATTTATCAGAAGGGGAAGAATGTTTTGCAAAAATATTGTATTTATGACCTATGGTGGTGGATTTGTCTTACTAATAATCCAGCTGACATACTGACTAGAACTTTTGGAAAAGGAATAATACTGGTTGCCACTGAAAAGTGCTCTGAACTTATTTGGAAGAGAAATGGGGAAGGCATTCTGACTGCATATTAAAAGTATGTGACCCTCTCCTACCTTTGCTTGCAATTCCATCAGAACTCTGAAACTTAGGCAGAATGAAGCTGGTCCTCCACTTGGCTGAAGATCCTCTCACATCACAAACTCACAAACCAGTATCATGGAGGACCCAAACTAGTGAAGTTCTAAATGTGATGTGTAAAATGGCCAACAGGCTGGACCCTTTCACAAGGTTCTTTGGGATGGTTGGTGGTTTCAAAGGCTGCTTGTTATTGAACATTAATTACAGATTCAATGTACCCCCAATTAGACTCTTGTTTGGTTTTGGATTTTTCTTGATGTGTTTGGGAACATGCTGCTGTCTCTACTACTTTATTCTTTGGAAGTGGTAGCAAGAAAGCAAGGAGGATGGGATGACAATACCCACTTAAACTGCTAAATGCATCTAAATAGAAATTATTTTGCCTATGTGCAATAGAAAATTGTTGTACTTAGAAGGGCAATAGGGGTCACACTGCCCAAGCCAGAGCTCCTCTGCACAGATATGTGCAGCCCTGGGAAACTTTCAGGCTGAGTAGGAAGGTCAGCTCTTGGGCACCTAAGTTCAGAAAAGTGGTCCAGAAAGCCCCGTCTCCCAACTGAGTGCATGTGGATGTCGTGTTATGGCTTGGATTTGTTTGAGGGTTGAAAGGAAATGGCCTTGTATTCCATCCCCTTTTCTTATCACCCTTTTCTAGTTCCCACTGAGATACTGCCAAAATACAATACAGCCAGACTGCTGGTGAGGAATGCAATGAGATGCCTGTGCCACTTCCCCCATACTCATATGCTGAAATTGATAATATTGACTCTGTTATACCTCATTTTAGGAAAAATATTCCTCAACTATGGGCCTAATTCCAACCTGATACCAATCATAATGAGGGCAGACAAGGTTAGGTCTTAATTTAGGCCAAGACTTGCAATCTGCTGGGAGAAAAAAAAGACAGTGATCTGGATATTCATCTGCAGAGTGTAGCAAAAGAAAGGGAATGAATGCCCTGAGGGAGAGGCTGATGTGTAGAGTAGGATCTGCTTTTGAGGAGAGGACCATTCTGTAGGGGTTTTGTACTCTTTTATCCCTATGGTGTCAACAGATGCATGCAAGTCAAACTCTGAGTTTCTTCTTTGCACTCTTCATGGAAGCTGTGTCCTTCTTGTGGTAGCTGCAGCTCATCCATAGGGTGGTAAATTGAATGTTCATATGTTTCTAAGAAGTGTGGAGCCACCTCTGGGTACATTAAGAGACCTGGCCAAAATCCCATTGGCATTAGTTGGGATGTTTGATAACTTGTGCTGTGGTAAGTGCTTAAATCCTGATGTTCTATAGATCTAGGCTTAAACTGATACCATTGTGAGATATTAATAATAAGGTTCTGTCTATTAAATCATCAATCAGCTCTTTGGCTGTCAAAGCCCACAGTATGGGAAAATTGCTGTCTGACAAATGAAAAAAAGCCAGAGAAAGTAGAAGCTGGGCAACTCAACAGCTCTTGAAATCATCAGATTGATGGCTCAGTAGATAGCTGGTGAAGATATAGCTTTTTTTGTTGTTGGTTTTTTTTTTTTTTTTTTTTTTTAAGGACAAGAAAAGACTTTGTCAAAAATCAGTCATTTGGGTGGAGTTTCATGGAATGACTGGATGGAAAATAAACCCCTCATTTTAATAAAAGAAAGCCTTAGTTGGCAACATGATTATTATCTACACCACTGATTACAACTAGGAGTGTGTTGCATGAAGCCCATACCAATTATCATTTCAGGTAGCTGTGTCTTGATTGTTTGTCCCCAGCCACCTGTCAGTTCTTTCAATGAGTTTTTGAAATGATTTGTCATGTTTTGCTTCTGAGGGCACTGCATCTACAGACAAGGACACCCATAAGAGGGTGCCTGGTTCCCATGGCTGACAAGAGCCACTGTTACTCTAAACAGTGTCTTATGTGGTTTCCTTCAAATGTGACAGGGCACTGCTTCCTTGCAGTCAGATCCTGCTACATATCAAAGGCCAGCAATTTGCCTAATAAAGAGAGAGCAGACATGGAACCTGTTCTGTCTGCCTCTAAATTGTTACCTTCACAGCTAGCCTGGATTGTGAAGATACTGGCCTTAAGTTTAACTTCAGAATCAGCAGAAAACAACCATTTTCCATTTTCAGGGAGGCACAGTGACTGACTGGAAGAGATATAAAAATCACTTTCTGCTTTATGATGTGTGGATTAATGAAAGTATTAAACCATTCTAAATGATAGATAAGGAAATTATTTCCACTGTAGCTTGAAAGGAATAAAACTGCTCTGTCTAAAATTTAGGAGGTTTAAAACTTTGCAAGCTCATCAAAAGTACATGGGCAACAAAGAGGGGCAAGCTTATAACCATCTAAGGATCACCCTAATATTTTAACATTCATCATTTTTCTGCTTCATTACTGTTAGTGTTTCCCATAAGCTTTGAGGCACAAGCTAATTTCTCCAGAACAGAAGAGTAAATACAGGTCAGGCTAATATGCTTTTATGGGCAGTGCTGGAATTTTCCCATTTTATAGCCATTTTGCACTATTAATTTTATATCATTGACATTGTTGTCTTCATTGCTCATGTCTCACAGGCTTGAAAAGGATTTACTATGCTGAGAAATTCAAGTGTGAACTGAAATGGAATGAAATTCAGATGTGGTTCACTTAGACAGTACAAGTTCTATTATGTGACCCTTTCTGGCTTCATAAATGGAGCAGAGTGTAGCTTTTCATTGTTTTCATGTGCAGCTGTGACTGTGTTTGGTCATGACTCGTGTGTGAATGTGTTTGCACCAGAATATGTGCAACCAGGTGTGTACCTGAAGATGAGTGTGTGGTCTCTTGTATAGTTGCACATATTCACAGATAAAGAAATGTTTGTGAATGTGTCATTCTGACTGTTTCAGATGTACTTGTACAGGTGTTTTCACAGAGGTATGGTTTTATGCATTTCCACATAAAGGTGTGTGAATTCAAGAAAGAGAATGATGCTCTGTGTAGAGTGCCTGCAGAACCATTCATGCACACCTTGTACATAAAAGGTTTGCCTTGAGCATGGTAATTGCCAATAGAAGTTCACACAGTGTTGAGTAGAAACAGATCATTAATCATTTGATTTAATCTTGAAAAACACCAAGAAAATGGGAGACAGTGGTCTGTTTATTGGTACCTGGAGTTTTTCATGCAGTCTTGAAAACTCAGTCATAAATTGGTAATAGGCTGTTCTTAACCTGATGTGCTGGATAATGGCTGGTAGAATGTGCTCATTTATGGCATTTATGTAGAAAATAGAGAGCAGCTGGTTTAAAAAGAGGTTGATAGGTCACATATGGGGGAAGAAGTCATGTCTTCAGTGGAAAAGTAGAAGAATAGAACTGCAGGACAATGGAAGAGGAGCAAAAAGTCAAGGTTCTTTTAGTGAAAGTGATGAATAACTACCTTTGGTTTCTCAAGAAACAGTTTGTTCCCTCCTCAGCTCCTTCCTGCCTTGCACAAAACCCTTGTGTAGTTTTCTGATGCTCTAAGAAATCACTCTGTCTATCCTTTTCAAGAACTAAAAGCCTCTTAACCTCATAAATCCAAACTGAGAATCATTACTTTCTACAATTCAAAGTACTAGTTATGCAAAACTGAAGAGTCCCTCCTCTAGACTTGTGCAACCTCCTTGTGCTGCCTACTCTGGTGAATTCTTGTAATGCAAGACACAAATCAGAAAAAAATAATTTCAGCTTTCAAGTCCCATGTCCTTCAGAACACATACCACAGAATTTCACTTAGCAAACCCTGAGTCATGCCTGCAGTAGTATCTTTAATAGATCTAAAATGACAAAAGAACTTTAAGCTGTGGCAAATCATAGAATGGTGTGGGTTGAAAGGGGCCTTATAAATCTAGTCCCAAACCTCATGCCATGGGAAGGGACACCTTCACTAGGCCAGGCTGCTCAGAGCCCTGTCCGACCTGACCTTGAATACTTCCAGGAATAGGGCAACCACAGATTCTCTGGGCAACCTGCTCCAGTGCCTCACCCCTCTCGCAGTAAAGAATTTCTTCCAAATATCCAATCTAAACCTACTCTCTTTCAGCTTAAAGCTGTTTCCCTTTGTCCTATAGCTACTTGCTTTCGTCCAAAAAGTCCCTTGCCAGCCTTCTTGTAAGACCCCCTTCAGGCAATGGAAGGTGCTATAACATCCTGAAACCTTCTCTTCTCCAGGTTGAGCAGCCCCATACCTCTGGGTATCCAGGTAGAGGAGAAAATCCTTAAAAATAAAAAGAGGAAATAGATATTTATAAACTGTGACCAAGGAGAAAACTCTCCAGCTCAGTCTTCTCCTTCCTGTAATGTAAGGATTTACTGCTGTTACAATGGTAGAATTTTGCTACCTGGCAGCAGCATCATGACCAGGCCTTGACATTCAGGTCCATCAGAACTACATCAGCAATGTTTAAATTAACACACTCAAATTAGATGATGTTTAGGTGAATATTCAATTTCTAATCAACAGTTCAATTACCTTAACAGAATTTAATGTTTCCTGTTCCTTGCTGTATCTATTTTAACCCTATCTAGCACTAGGTAAAACCGTGAGAATATCTCATAATACTCCTGTTTGAAAAAAAATGCTACAATAATCATGACAGTAGTGTTCCAAACAACAACATATATACTCTCTTGCTCTTCATTAACAAGATCTGACTTCTCCATGTGCTGGATCCTGTCCTTCAGCTGCTGCTTCTCATTGTGGAGGCTTCAGTTGATTTTTTAAATTTTAATTAGTTTTATCTAAAGCTTTTCAGAGTCTTATCAGTAATTAATTAATAGGGGTGCTCTGCTTAGCTTGTCTATCACAGGGCAAGCAGATTCTTAGTCTGGCCCTGCTCACCCAGCTTCATCTGCCTTCATTATTTTAGTGATCAGAAATCTCTTGAAGGAACCACATGGAGTTCATTAAGCAGATTGTAACATCCAGTCTGCAGTGCCTGTTGAATGCCAGGGGAATAACTGAAGGTGGTGCTGACTTGATTAAATAATCATACACAAGATACTACTTGAATGCTCTAAAACTTATTTATTTTCTTTTTACTACTTTAGATTCTTAAATTAATGTTACTCTATCCTTGAAAACTTGTACATTTGAAACCTTTCATAGACAAAACTGATATTCATTTAGGTGATCCACTGCTTATAAGAAACATGTACTGGAGTGGGAAATGAGTGTGGTGTGAATTTCTGCAATTTATATGGGCCATGGAACCTCTGAGTGGGGCACAGCAGTGGGACAGCAGCAAAGCAGAGCAACAGCTGTCATACCAAACTGTGCAGTACTAGCCATCAAGGAATCACGATGAAGCTGCACTTTCAGGTTAAGAGAAAATACCTGCACAAAACCTCCTATGAAAAAGGAAATGTCAGTGAGTTTATGGTAAAATACCTGTTATAAAAAGATCTGAACACTTTCTGTTGCATGCCAAATTCAAAAATAGGAAAAGATCACATTTTTTTCCCAGATGAAACAAAATTCAGGGGGTGTGGTAAAAGGATTAATATAAATGTCACTTATAACCAAACAAAACTCAGTTCTAACAGAACTGAAATACTCCAGTTATTTGTTCAGTATTTAGAAACAAAATGAAAGGTTATCTAGAAAAATGTCACTCTGAAAAAGAGAAAAAAAGAGTGGTGTTTAAAAAATCAAACCACAAAAATGACCCTTCAGAGCAATTCAGCATGTGTTTATGGCATTAACAAGATGATGACACACTTGCTACATGCTTCAGTTTTGTGGAACCTGACATTGTGAGCAACATCAGTGTGATAATAACTTCATGTCATCTCCGGGTTTCAGCAAAGCAAATATTTTTAGAAATGTAAGTTCAGTTGGCTTTCATGCAGAAGACATTCTGTTTCCTTTCACCTCAGCTTCATTTGTAACTAATGCTGAGAGAGCTGCAGCCCTGGATGTAAGGTATGTTCTTTTCCTATCAAGTTCAGCTCACGTGGGAAGAAGTTTGTTTCCTGCTCACATCACTTCAGAGAGTAGTGGGAAACTTTTTGAGTGCTGCCACAACCCCTAGTATCTCTATTTATGCAGAAAGCAATTTTATGGCCCTTTATATGATATCATGTGCTCAGAATCAGCCCAACCTAGTTGTATTTTATGAAGATGCTCTTTTCTGCGCATCAGTCAGTAATTTTTTCTCCTTGGCTTGCCATTTCCAACTGGTCATTTTTTAAGGGTCTTGAGCAAAATATCTTCTCTGCCCAGAATAGGGGGAGAGGTATATATCTGCAATCTGGCTGAAAAATTATGTATAGTGAAAATGAGCCGTCCTACATAGGGTACTCTGAACCCAGGCTAAAATTATTTATGAGGCTATGCTAGGTTCTTCTGAGTCCAGCTGTTCTCTGACAGGGATGTTCATACTTTCCCAGGTGTGGGTCACACTGACAGTTTTCCAGGCACCTTCAGGCTACGTGTGTTACTGGGAAATGAGATCTGAAAACAGCCAGCTTGTTTACTGAACCTGTGAGGTGCCCCACAGGCAATGTCAGTTCTTGGTTTGTTTAGGAGTCTGGGGGATGGCAGGAAGGGATATATATGTTGTACAGACTACCCTTGCAGTACCTCAACGGGTCTGATTTTAAAAATCAATGTCTTCAACAGATTTTTGGATACCAGTGCCTTCCCATGGAGATCAAGGACAAATAAAAAGAAGCTTGTAACTCGTGTCTCAAGTTAACCATGCTCCAACCCCACAGGAGTGGTCCTTCCTAAGGCTACAAGAATCCCCTGAAAACTTGCAGTTTGGATGCAGAGTAACCTCTGAATAACACTGGATCAGACCTCTTAGATCAAGCCTCTAACCATTTCTTATATAGTCCTCTCTAAGTGTGGTGTTGCTGTCTGCCACTTGCATTCTTTCTCCTCTGTTGTCCATTCAGTAGTACAGTTCACATTTGTCAAAGTGGAAGAACCCCTTTGGGATTCAGTGATGACAGTCACAGATCAGAGGCATTTACCCAGGGAGAAGTCAAGTAGTGTCATGGAGGTGGAAGAAGTGATTCTTAATTCATTGAGGTTAACTTGGGAAATTAGCCTAATTTGCAATTTATGGCCCTTGACCGTTATGTACTGGCCTGTGTAAAAAAAACCAAAACCCTCTTGCTGCCAGCATAATAATTGTAACTTTTCAATAATGTAAAACGATGCATGCTAGCACACTGCCTTCTTCCCATGCCAGATGAAATTTAACCCTTTTGAGGGCATTCTTTATTAACCTGGCTTTCCTCAAATCCTCCGAGGATGTTAACTCAGATTTAGTGTCATCACTCTAGGACTTGATCTTACATGCTTAGGAGAGACACCTTTGCAGCCATACACCACAGACATTGCTTAACAGCAAGCCTAGACAATTTCAGTACAGCTAAAATGAAAATAGGAAGTGCAGGTGTTGACATGGGCTGTTGTTATGAGAGAAGAATTTCATTCCTTAACTACATTCTTTGACACTTTGACAGGTCACTTAGTCACAGATGCAGATGAATGTAATTACACCCAGGAAGTGATTGCTGAAGTTCTCTTATTGATATGCATGCTGGAGTACTGTTAAGATTGGTTCCTTTTTTCTTTTCCCTTGAAAAAATATTCCCTTAGGGATTTACATGCCTTGAGTCAACTTGTCAACCATTATAAAAGGGATGCCATGGAATAACTAATGTGGAGGAGGCTTAGTTGAGTGTAGGAAGAAGTGGAGAATATTTTTGCTTATGAAAATGAATTAGAAAATATTTCCTCTCTCTCCTTCATTCATATCCTCAATGTGACCTTGATGCAGAGTGTCTGTGCTGTCTCACTGCTACAAGCAAGAGGCCAAGCTCCTGAAGAGGGATTAGGTGCTGATGGGATCTAGCAATAAACGTGTGACATAGTTCTTATCCACAGCTCCTGCTACGCTAGACCCACAGGCAATGTGACTCAGTACAGGCACAGTGAGAGATCTGTGTGTGACTAAATATAGCAGCTCATCCTTTTGGCTCTGGGGGATTTTGCTGTAGTGTCATGGCCAAAATAATTAAAGGTCATACAAGCCTTACTGGAATGGGGCACGGCTGCTTATTTTATAAGTACCACTGAAAGTGTAGGAGGAAGAACGTATTAGAAGCATGAGACTGATGACCTGTAGGTCCAGAATGGGTGGGTGGCAGCTCAGAGAAGCCATAAGGAAGCTGGTAAAAGTACAGCTGAAATGGCAGGGAGTAGGTTGGGCCTGGGGGAAACACGTAGGTGTGAAAACTAATTACTACAGCATTGCTCATTGGTGTCTTTCAAGAGGTTGTCCCACAGCTGTATACAGCCTCCCTTCACTAATCCTAAAGGAGATTCAGTGGAATAGCACCATCTGCCAATTCCCTATCCTTCAAAATCACTGCTGAGCTTAACACGTGGAAGTTTGCTTGAGTTTATCAAGGAAGCGAATTCAAATAGTGCAGCTTATTTATGGATGTCTGTAACTGTATTCATCATTGAAAGATAATATACTGGAATAAATGTCCCATCCACCAAGGGCAATGGAACAAAAATCATTCTAATCCAAACTGGAGTAGCCTTCAACTAGACTAATATGGAGATGGCTGGTATTTCTGCAATGCTAAAACATGTTAATAATATCTATTTTTTAATCAGTGGGAAATGAATTAACATAATTTACATGATAATTTGGTTTTGAGACTTTTAATGAGGTGATTGCAGGTAAAAAAAAGTAAATAAAATGAACATACCTTTCCTTGTTCTAGATCTGGGCTCTGTTAGAGTTCTGCTAGATCAGATCATGCATGGTCCTCGGTAGGTCCCATTAATGGTGCTAACCACTTCTTACTAAATCAGAAATTCAATTGGGCCTTTCCAGTAGTTGAGGTTGTTCTATGCTTCTCTGCTTGTAATTGCTTTTATAAAGAAGAATCAGCATATTGAAATGTGTTCAAGCCCACTTGTCAGCCTGTGAAGCAAAATGAAAAGGCAGTAAATCCTGATTGAAGCTCTGACTTGATGCTCAGCCCTGAACTCTTTAATGTTGATGAAAAGATTGATTGGTGTGGCAGGATGTGATGTTCACTTTGTGACTCTGAGCATTGCAGGGTGACCCAGTTACGCTCAAACCAAGCCCTCCTCTGAGGTCTGAGATGGTCAGATGCTCCCAGCTGAGCCCATGTTTAATTCTTTATATGTTTAGAATTAAAATGTGGTGGCAGCTGGAAATTTTTTGTGGAGATCGTGAGAGACCAGCAGCAAAGAGTACGGTAGGGAGCATAAAACTCATTCCTGCTCATTTCCAAATCATTCTGGCTTAAAATACAAAAAGACAACAAAAAAACCCAAACCCAACCCTGAAAAAACAACCCTACCTTACAACAGTAACAGTCCTGCTTCTCAGGACTAGTCCTTTGAGAGCTTCTTTTTGGAGGTTTGGTTTCTAGCACCCTTTTTGAGAGACCAAATTTTTAAAGGTTTCCAAAAGATAGGGCTTTTGAAGATGACCTGAAGTGGGCATGCTAAAATAGAGGTCCTCAGGTTTATCTGTTTGGAGGGAATTTCCTTCACTCTTACAGAGAAGCCTATGGTTAACGTGCTGACAGATTGGGGGGTCATTGGGAGTATTTCTTCTCTTGGATTCCCCTTGAGCTTTTGAGGCCTGAAACTTGTTTTCACAAAATCCACTTTGGCTGGAGTTGTGCTGGAAGCTATTTTGATGTTTATGAAGCAGCTGAGGACTGATTCAAGATTTACTGAGGACATGGGGAAACTTTTCCATTTACTATCCTTGCACTTAGGACCAGCTCCTTTGAGAGGGACATGTGCCAACTTACTGACGTGTATGTTCAAATTACAGGATTGTCAGGAATATATTGTTTTATCTTATGTGAAGGGACTATCTTGGTCAACTTAAAGGTGTATAGCAGATACTGTGGCACAGCCTCATTCACCTTCTGTCAGAGTTTACAAAAGAAAACAATACTTACCCTTTCACAGGTCTTTGTGCTGCTTGTCAGATTTCATTAAAAAAACCCCAACCAACAACAAACCCAACAAAAAAACCCCACAAAAAACCAAAACAAACAAACAAAAACCCCAACAAAAAGCAAAACAAACAAACAAAAAACCCCAAAACCCAAACAAACTTTGTATGAAGATGAAACCATAGTTAGTAACAGCTCACACAGGATGGTGGCAACGGAAGAGAAGTTGGTTGCATGGTCTGAGAGATGTTGAAGTGAAACTTGCGCAGATTTTCACAGAAATTTTTTTGAGATTTTCCTCAACTTCTCTGCATTGAAGCTAAAAGTGACCTTTCCTTGTACTTGAAGGACCTCCATTGGCACCTCAGTCCTCACCTAAGTAGCTCCAATTCACTGTTTCCATCTGTTTTTACCATCTGGCTCCATTGTATTCCTTTCTGGAAGTCAGGGAGCAGAAGGATGACAGTCACATGCACCTCCATCCCAACATTGAGTCCAAGTAAAGAAGATGTCAGAGGTGCATCAGGGGTGAGACAAGGCCATGCTATAAAATGTGTTGGCCTCTGGCAGTGCTATCAATTAGTTGGGACTGAAACAACCCAATAAATCACCTAAGGTAGGTGACACCACTTTTTCACGTGCCTCCACTTTGTGTTTTCTGCTTATGTGCTTGGTCTATACCAATTACAAGCTTTGTGGGATTTTTATCTGAATATTCAGTGGTGAGCACAAAGTTCTTTACAGTCCTTCACTGACATATGACGTTTACTTGAAATAAGATACAGCAAAATTATTAATAGAAATGAGAGACAGTATGTCAAAGACTGTTGTGATTCATAATAATGGTGTGATTAATAGTAAAAGTGATAGCAATATCAATGACAGTAGTAGTGGAAAAAGATGAAGAATAAAGAGAAACCTCTCACAGGACTCAAACCCTCTCAGCTGGAACACATAAATGACAGGAAGAGTCATGCTGAGTGAGGCCAGTGACTGCTTAGACCTTTACAGTGCTTTTCACAGTAGTTACTAGTGTATATATCTCCATATACGTATAAGGAAGAGCTTAAGAGCAGAAAAAACATGCAGTGCTCTTCTTGTAGATGTTCTCAGACCCAATGATGTGGTTTGGGAATTTCCTGAGCTAGAGATGGCATCTTTGTTTAAAAATTCTTTATAGATTTTTTTTTTCCCCTCAAAATATGAAGCAGTGTAATGTTTTGACATGATCCATAGCCTGCAGAAAGGAGTTTTAAAGTTTAACTCAGAGTTATGTGATGAAGTTCTGGCTGCTCTGAATATGTTGCCTGGAAATTTCATGGGATGCCTTCTAATTCTAGCATTAAGAGAGGTAAAAACTCGTCATTCCTTGTTTTGCTCTCTGGATTTTTGAAGGAATTTCCTTCACTCTGGCAATTCTAAAGCATCTATTTTTGAGCACTAACTGATGTTGACAAGTAATCACTAGGAGAGTAATATTTAAAATAATATATATTTGCCATATCAACCAAGTAAGGCTCCTTCCTTCAAATTTTCAATCTCAGAATCTGTGAATTATAACTCGGTCATGGTAACAAAAGTAAAAATAAATAGATAAATAGATCAATAGCAATAAATCCACCTCCACCATCCCCCTTCCCTCTGGTGCAGCATATCTAATTTTCCACAGCTGCTATTATCTTCTGCTCTCTGAAATGAAATTGATACATTCCGCTGTAATTTTGTACATTTGTAGCTCTGGGTATTTTTGTCTATTAGGTTATTGGTGACTTTATGCAAAAAAAAAAAAAAAAAAAGCTTTCAAAAACTAGCTGCTATTAATAAGGCCATTATGTAAATCAGTGCTGCAGTCTGCTCTTGGTTGCATGAGGTAGTGGCCATTCCCTTTTGGAAAGGATATGGATGACTTGGAGGGGATTCAGAAAACGCTGAGCAAAATATCAAGTGTGGAACAAAACTCCTCTGTGAAGAAGCATGAGAAGAATGTGAGAGCTTAGAAAAGAGATGGATAAGAGAAGCCAGGATAAAAGACCAAATAATATAACACCATGGTAGGTTGACCCTGGCGGGACACCAGGTGCCCACCAAAGCTGCTCTAGGACTCCCCTCCTCAGCTGGGTGGGGAACAAAAACTATAACAAAAGGTTCATGGGTGGAAATAAGGGCAGGGAGAGATCACTCACCAGTTACTCTCATGGGCAAAACAGACTCAGCTTGGGGAGTTTAGCTTAATTTATTACCAACAAAAACAGAGTAGTATAATCAGAAATAAAACCTAAATATTAAAAACATCTGGTCTTCACCACTCACTTCTTCCCAGGCTTAACTTCACTCCCGAGTTCTTTTCTCCTACCTGCTGGTAATGCAGCATGAAGTAGCTTTTCCCCCTGTGATGCAACTGAGACTTTAAGGTCTTTCAAGAGCAACTCCAGGAGGACTGTAGTTCATCTCCAGCTGAAACAGCACAGCTATACTTAGGATGTACAACCAGATTAGGATGTTCTAGGTTTATTTTCCTTAAAGGCATTGAATGCACTCATGTGAATGATCAGCCATGCAACTTGCTTGTTTGTTGAGCAAGTTCCCCTTCCCTCCTTCTATTCCCAGGAAGCCCTTTGAACTGCTCCTGACTCGACTGTTTATGAATTCATGGCTATCACATGGGACACATAGAATAGGAACTCTGATTTGACCATCCAGTCTATCATTTCAGGCTCATTTCTATTGCAATGCTTTGATTTCCAGTACACCAAGCTCCCAAATATGTTTAATAATGAGCCTGTGAAAAGTCTATGCAAATCAAGAAAATATTAAAGGATTAGCTTCATTTTTAGTGCATCTAAATCTAGTCCACTTCAGAATTGACAAATTTGTATTAAGCAAGCACTTATATAGGTCTCCAACTTTAAGTACATGTTTATAATCCACTGAAGTGGATTGAGATCAATAGGTTTGAGGAATGTGCTTAAAACGAAGAGTATACTTGAGAGCTTGTAGTGTCAGGGCCTGGTAAAGAGCTCATCAAAGGTTTTCCTAGATGCAAAGTTGCACTGATATAAATTTGAAAGTGATTTGGAATTGATTGGATTAAACTTGTCTGAAAGTTTGGTAAATGCATTTGATGAAAGGGAAGGTTTGAAGGTTGAGAGACAAATTTTACTAAAGTAGGAGGGCTAGTCAGTTAAAGGCACTGCCATTCTTCCCCGTCTCTTTGACACTATCCTGAAGATCACCAACTCCAGGACAGAACAGCAAAATGTACAAATCCTTGTCCCTCAACTACTGTGTTTTATAGGCTCCCAAATTAACCTACCTAGTAGTGATTTCATTCTAAAATCTCAAATCAGGAACAGAAGCAATTAAGATGTGTCCAGGTTCCCTTCTGGTCTTCCTGAATTAATGGCCAGTAAACTCTGGGAAGGGGATAGGCAAACAGCCAGGAAGCCAGCGCATCTTCATCTGCTCCTGTTGTTTGTATCAGTATATGTTTAAGATAGTAAATAAATGGAAATTAATCACTCAGTCCTGAATGTCTTCATGCCTAAGTGTTTAAGGAAGGTTTGCATCGGTTTAACAGGATTAGCAGCTTGCAGTCACCGAAACCTCCCAAACTTTCACCTGCAAGGCTGGGCTGGGGAAGCCCCCAGTTTAATATCCTTTATTGAATGAATGTTTGTTAGCCAAACTGCAAAAATGGTGTGCACACTTACAGCTCATAGCAATCACAGTGTAAATTGTGTTAAATTCATGATTCATCAGAGAGCCATGACACTGGAAGCATGCTCCCAAAGTTTAATAAAAACTCATAATGCCTTTAACTCCCTGCCTGCCTGCATGCAGTGTGCAAGTGTCTTTGACATGGTTCTGAATAGGCACCATGCTTGTAATACATGGCTGATGTCAAAAGAGACCTCAGAAATTAGGATGTGGTTCTGCAAATCCACGTCTTGGATATTTGTGACTGCAACGGCTTTCTATTCTGTGTCATCTATTAGTATCTATCATTCATTGCATTTCAGTCCTTATTCCCGTTCTCATGCATTTTCTTCTCCTTTTGAAACTTTTTTGTAAATGAAAATACATCCTTAGGAATCTCTCAGTATTCGTTTCCCTCCCTGTAGCTCCTGGCAACACAGTCTAGTTCAAATTGAGTTACTTTTATTAAGCCTTTGATTCTGGGGGAAAATAAGCCTTTTTTTTTTTTCTTCTCATTATTGCCAGTATGAGATCCTCAAATGTTTGAATTCAGTCCATTTCCCAGGAAACTCTCACACAGATGGTCAATAGTTCATGCAAGGAGGCAGCAGACCATATAAACAAGCTTTTGGACTCAGGCATTATTATTACCAGAGTAGATCAGTAATAAGGCCAAACCCTTTGAGAAATTGTTCATTGCTATTGCTAGCATTGAAGCCCAGTCTAATTTAGGATTTTTACGAAATCTAGGATAAATTGGTTTGCTGGAAATATTATATCAGTTGAAGTTTATACATATATATGTATGTGTATTTCTGTTTTTGTGTATCTATATATATACAGTTGTAAAAGAGAATCAGAATTAGTCTGATCTGAGTGTGTTTCAGTGATTTTCTAAGTGTTATGTCTCAGGTATTTTCCAAAAGTTTTAAAGTAGGTGGGTTTTATGGCTCCTAAAATGCATGTATGCATCGTGGTTTAAGCACAGAAGGAAATTAAGCATCATGCAGCCCCCCCTCTTACTCCCTCCTTTCTCTCCCTGCCCACTCCTCCAGCAGAATGGGGAGAAAAATCAATGTAAAACTTGTGTGGTAAGAACAGTTAATAATTGAAAATAACGTAAAATACAGTAATTAAGGTAAATAACAATAATGATAATAAAAAGGAAACAAGTGATGCGCAATGCAACTACTCACCATCCTCTGACTGATGCCAGACTCCCCTTGGCTAACCCAGCTCGGTCCCCCTTCCAGGTAATTCCCCCTGGATTATATACTGAGCATGACATTCTGTGGTGTGGAATATCCCCTTGGTCACCAGTCCCAGCTATGCTCCCTGCCACTGGCAGGGCATGAGACAAGTGAAAAGAAAAAAAAATCCTTGACTTAAAATAAACACAACTTAGCAAAAACCCAAACATCCGTATGTTATCAACACCATTCTCATTCTGAATCCAAAACACAGTACTGTAACAGCTAATGAGAAGAAATTAACTCTACCCTAGCTAAAAACAGGACAGCATACTATAAAATGCAAGCAATAGGATATATATATATATATATTTCTCTAGGAGGAAAGACTAGACACAAGTAATAGACCCCCAGTTAATAAGAAGGAAACTGCCCTTTCATAAGAAGGATTATTTTATTTTTATTTTTGGCTCTGCCCACTTTTGATTCAGGATTTGAGCACAGGTTTCACTACAAGGATTTTTAATCTTTCTTGATGCTGTGCACTGCTCTTTAGTCCAGCAGTGACAGCTTCACAGCTCTGCAGTCTCATTTCTCTAAAAAAATTTTCCTGTAGACAGATCTCCCTAGAGTACCAAAGAACAGCACTTTTCTTACCTCACACCAGCATTTGGCAGTGCCTGCACAAGCTATTGCAATTCAAGGTGGAAAGGAGACCATATACTTTGTGAAAAGGGAAGCCAGAAAAATGCAATGGTGCTGGAAACTAACCTTATTCACTCTAAATGGGTTTTGGTAATGGTCTTTGACAAAGTAA
The DNA here is from genome assembly GCF_022539395.1 of Myiozetetes cayanensis. Lineage (NCBI taxonomy): Eukaryota > Metazoa > Chordata > Aves > Passeriformes > Tyrannidae > Myiozetetes > Myiozetetes cayanensis. The sequence continues at coordinate 10,716,402 of NW_026086605.1, forward strand.
GGAGTCAACTGGGTCCTGGTGAGCAAGTGGAAATCGCTTTCACACACATATTCCTGCTCAGGCCTGTAAGAGAAGGTGGAGGGGTGAAGGGCTGTTGCTGGTCTTTGGACCAGACTCATTCTACGAGACAGAAGGTGGGCGGAACAGTGTGACTCCAGTGCAGATGCATTTCTTCCAAGACATTCAGAAATGAGCTGGGCTACTTGTGTAAAACAAGAATCCACTTTGGGACATCAATCAAAGACCTCAGTTGTCGCTCTGCAAAGACCTGATCGACAGATTTCTGGATCTGGAGGAGCATTTCTTGGGGATATAATTTCTGCTTGCCTTCTCACTATTGGCTGCAGCAGGACATCAGTTTTCAAGAAGAGCAAGAATGAGGACCCTGGAAACCAAAGGCCTGTCAGTCTCACTTCAGTGCCTGGTAAAGTTATGGAGAAGATTATTTCAGGAGGTATTAAAAAACCCTGAAAGACAATGCAGTCGTTGGTCACAGCCAGCGTGGCTTCATGAGAGGAAGGTCCTGCTTATCAAACTTGATTTCCTTTTATGATGAGGTAACCCACCTAGGTGATATAGGGAAGTCAGTTGTTTTAATCCATTTGGATTTCAGTAAAGCTTTCGATACTGTCTCTCACAGGATCCCTCTGGACAAAATGTCCAGTCCACAGCTGGATTAACACATCTTGTGGTGGGTGAGCAATTGGCTCATGGGTTGAGCACAGAGGGTAACAGTGACTGGGGTAATATCAGACTGGTGACCTGTCACTGGTAGGGTTCCACAGGGCTCCATCTTGGGCCCTGTGCTCTAAAACATCTTCATAAATGACTTGTATGGAGGACTGGAAGGGACATTGAGCAATCAGATAAAACTCAGAGGAGCTGTTGACTCCCTCGAAGGCAAGGAGGCCCTTCAGAGACCTTGACATACCAGAGGACTGGGCAATCACCAAACATGTGAAGTTCAACAAGTGCAAGTGCTGGATTCTTCACCTTGGGTGGGGCAACCCTGAATGTTCCTACAGACTGGGGAATGAGATGCTGGAAAGCAGTGCCAGGAAAGGGATGTGGGGGTCCTGGTTGACAGCAAGTTGAACATGAATCAACAGTGCCCTGGCAGCCAGAAGGGCCAACCGTGTCCTGGGGGGCATCAGGCAAAGCATCACCAGCTGGGCAAGGGAGGTTTTTGTCCTGCTCTGGTCTGCACTGGGGAGGCTTCACCTTGAATATTTTGTCAGTTTTAGTCTCTGCAATATAAGAAAGATATTAAGCTGTTAGAGAGCATCCAAATGAGGGCAACAAAGATGGTGAAGGGCCCTGAGTGGAAGCCGTATGAGGAACATCTGACATCACTTGGTCTGTTCAAGCCAGAAGAGGAATCTGAGGGGAGACCTCCTTGCAGTTACAACTTCCTTGTGAGGGGAAGAAGAGGGGCAGACACTGATCTCTTCTCTGTGGTGACCAGTGACAAGATCTGAGGGAATGGTCTGAAGTTGTGTCAGGAGAGGTTTAGGTTTGGATATTAGAAAAAGGTTCCTCACCCAGAGGGTGGTTGGGTGTTGGAACAGGCTCCCCAAGGAAGTGGTCAAAGCACCAAGCCTGACAGAGCTCAAGCAGCATTTGGAAAATACTCTCAGGTACATGGTGTGACTCTTGGGGATGGTGTGCAGGGCCAGGAGTTACATTCGATGATCCTTGTGGGTCCCTTCCAAATTGTCATATTCTGTGAAGTCTTTTGTATGATTTTCTTATAAACTAACACTGAGGAGAATCAGAAGGGCTGGCTCTGCTCTTAGTGAACTGTAGTTAGCATCGTGTAAGTACTGAACAGTTTCAGGGGACAGCAAGTACTGGTATGGATTTAATGTCCTACAGCTAAGGAATAAGTTGGAAGGTTTGTGTTTCTTGTGCAAACTCTGGCCATCCTGTGTCCCAAAACACTCTTTGGGTCTGCTGTGACATTTTGGCTCTGTGCTACTTCTGTACATCATGTTTCTGAAAGGTGATGGGCCATAGGGAGAGATTAGGAAGGGGAGAAACTGCATCTTTTACCCTTCCAGTGATGATCAAATCAATAGTTACCTCTGAGCCTGAAATCACAGTTGTCTCATTAAAAGCTGAGTTATAGCTTGTGTGTTCTGCTTCTGCTGTTCTTTCAATGGTTTTAGGGTAAGGCTCCCAAACTGTGTGCAGGGAGTCAGTCCTTTTGTTCTGGCAACATACCCGATTTTTTTTCCCCATTTTCCCCCTGCAATATCCCCTTCGACACATAAGGGTTTGTATCTGAAGATGCCAGGGGCAGTGTTAAAAAATCTGTGTTTACCAAGGAAAGAGAGAGTACTAACATTTAGAAAAGTGGAAGGATGAATGTTCACTGGAGATATAAAGTCAATAAAGAGACTTGTAGTGACCTGAGCATAGGTCAAGTTGACCTATGCAAGAATGCAGAGAAAAGAATGAAACGAAAACAAGTTAGAGGAAAAGGCAGCACTAAAAATATGAGCTGCAACCATTAGTTGCAGCACTGTCAGTCCTTAAAGTGCCTGGACAATACTTTGCCTTTCTTTGTCTCCTGGGCCAGGATGTGAAAGCACAGGAGTGAATCAGCCTGTACATTAGTCTTGCAGCAAACAGAATAAATCTGTTTTCCTGAACAGGGAAACCAAGTCATGAATCAAGAAAATGTGCTGCACTGGGACATGTGATAGAGCATGTCTGGGGATAGAAGAAAGATCTCATGAGCCTGGGGCTCTATTCAGTTGCTGACCATTGCGATGCCATTTTTCTCTCTGACCATAACATAATTTGGGTAGAGATCCTGATCCTCTATTTTATGTCATTATAGAAACTCTGTATGCAGACTGGTAAGGTAGGAGACATGGTTAAAAAATAATCCAACTATTTATGTCCTTCATTACCCATCAGTCTTTGTAAATTTTGGCTTTATGTATTGCAGGCTGGCACACTTCTTATTGAGGACCAAAAAAGAGAATTTGGATGAACTGCAACGTAGATGCAAGAATATTATATTTCCTTAATTTTTACATTTGTCATGTCCAAGATGCCAGTTGCACAAAACATAGGGTAGTGGAAAGAATTTCTTACCATGTGATTTGGAGATGCTCATGGGGATTTTTCTTGCCCTGCAGAGAGATGGCAAGGAATCAACAGTTAGACTACGTAGGAATGTCATAGTCAATTAATTTTATGAAATTACACTCTGAAGTTGTGTTTAGAAAATGAATTAATATTGGTGAAAAGCACTGATATCCTTGGATAAAGGGCAACAGAGAAGAACACATTGTTATTATTAAACTGTTGTAGAAATCCTCTCTTTGACTGAATTATTGCAGTGAGTTTCCTTGGTGATGTGACGTAGAATTTACTGGAGTGTTTGTGCTGTATAATTGAAAATGACATTACCTTTATTAAACCGTCTATGGGACTCTTAACTCTTTTCTGTGCTGCAAACCAGCTTTGCCAGTGATTCTTACCAAGGGTCCTGAGCCAGTAAAGTGGAGGCTGGTCAGACATCTATGATGAAATATCTAAATTACAGTAAGGCTGAGGGCAAAAAATACATTCCTTACTTGAGGCAAGTGAAATAATAGCAGATATAAAATAAATGTGGCTGAAGTCTCAATAAACTGCTCATTAAATTGTTGCCCATTGATAACAAAGGGAAGAGCACAATTGCTTGTCATCCTGTCCTTTTCTCCCTCAGACTAGGAACATTAGGTTCAGGATGTAGAGACCTCTTCCCAAGTCATCAGTTCAGAGCCAGCTTTCCTGGCACTACCAACATTGGCTGTCACCAATGGCTGTTCATTTATCTGAGTAAAATGATTTAATGGTTCTAGTCCAGGTTTTCTTAGATGTCTGCATCATAACGAATCTCATCTCAATCAACGTTAATTGCTGCTTACAACAGCAGCCTCCCAAGAGAGTCTTTAGGGATTGAGCAGGCTGTGGAGCTTAGAGCTGATGGGATCACACACCTAGGGATCATTAACAGGGCTTACCTTTCAAAAGCTGCCAGTCTGGCATTAAATTCGAGTACTGGAGACTAATATTGTGGTTAGAATTTTTCTCATGCCTGAGATGCTAGACTGCTCAGAATAAAGGTGTCCAGCTTGTTAAGTGTTAGTGCAAATTATTAAGCTGTCTTTTCAGCAGAGCTCTCTGTTCTAGTGCAGCAGGGTGGTAATGTGCTTCACAGCTGAACTCCATCCTGCAGCAACACTGATTTTATCACCCAGGGTGTAGTAGGACCCTTACATTGGCAGAGACTGCAATGCAGCAGTTTTGCTCTCTGATAGTGGGGTTTACTGGTGTTGCATCTATGGCACCCTGTGGGGTTTGACAAAGGACTGAAAGCTTAATGGTGTTCTCCGAGCATGTCCTGGTCTCAAAAAGAAATTACATCTTTGTAACGATATAATCATTCCCTTGTCAAATTAAATTGGGTAAATTTTCTCCTCTTAAATTAAGTTTGATTTTTGTAATGACTGCTTAGTTCTACCAATATTGGTATAATGGGAATATAGATACACTCTGATTGAATGTGGATCCTCTCCTGGATACGCTAACTTGATTATATATCTCAGTGGATCCTAACTAGGAAACTCTTATTTCCTTAAATCAAAATGGTTGCCTCATTGCTTCATCATTAAAAAAAAGCCAGGAGTCTGATTAATAGCTGTGCTTCAGGCTTCTTTCACAAAGACAAGAGAAACTCTGCAAAGAAATCAACAAGTATGTTAAATATTAATATCCTTGTGTCTCTGATGATTTGTAGCTTCTTATTCTGGAATGATAGAATAATAGATAATGGAAAGAAAGATATTGCACAGTATAAATATGTATTTAATTAAGGAAATTTAAATTATTCCCCCATAAAATTGCGTTGATACCAATAAGTCAATCTCTGATCTTGGGTATTGAAAATCTAATCTATTTGATTAAACAAGAAGCAAATTTGCTCTGGATGTTTTGGGGGGTCTTAAAGGTAGCAGGTTTTTATTTTAGATTTCTCCCTAAAGTTCCCTTTAACACCTTGAAAATTAATGGCTCAATAAAATGCTTAACTTCACACTGGTACAGAGCAGGCCAGACATAGCAATTGACTGAACCCTACTTTTGTAAACCCAACAGTATTTATCTGGCAGTTTGTCTGCCCTGGGTTAGGCCCTCTCCCTTTTTCCTTTAGTTTGTGAAATTACTGAAGTGTCAGATTCAGACTGGCATGATCACTATCAATACAGATGAAGATAGAGTGTGTGCCAAAACATGATATTTTGCTAATGATTTGCTTATTATCTACATCTTCCCAGTCTCTCAGGAAATACAAGCCTTCTGTAATGGAAAGAAGAGTAGCTGGGTCAGTTGAAGTCAAAGGAGAAACACATCAGATCAAGTTCCCAACTGGGTCAGAAGACAAAGAAGTTTATTTCTTTTTAATTTACCTATATGTGTTATCATTACAGATCAATTAATTCTAACTTACTGATGGTGACTCTGGGAATAAATGCTTGATCCTGGGACTAGGTGAGTATTTTGGGCCTGGTGCGAGATCCACTGAACCTGGTGAAAGCACTTGCTCTGGATCAAGCTTTGCAGCAGAAGATGAAGCTGCTTCCAGCCAGAAGCCCAGGATCTGACTTTCTCCAAGAAAGCTATTTTCTCTCTCTTCTGCCTAAAGTTCTACAAATCCTCACTGGAATATGATGTATCTGCAAAATTAGACCCTTTATTGGTTTGTCACTCTGTCCAAGGAATTAAACTATTTTTTCTGTATCACTGGAGGAGTTGGAATGGGACAAATGAATGAAATAACTCACCAGTGGGCCAGTTCCCTTTGTGTCATCCAACAGAGAAAGTGTGAAAGGACAGCAGGAAAAGTAACTAAATAAGCTTAAAGTAACCATGGGCTTTTTTTTTTCCTGTTGGAGTTTTACCTTGTAATGAGTGCTTGTGCAGATTTCAAATGCCAAGAACTGCAACATAACCTGTGCATCTACTCCATCTAATTACAAGCCATGTACAGTTAGAAAGTAGTGCCATAGCTTCTAATGCCTTCTGACTTCCAGATGAATTGAGATGTTCACTTGATATGTAATGTGTCACAGGTTTATCGTATTCACAGGGACAAGTGAGTGCTCTCTGCAAACAAACTAGGAACTGCACAGGCCAGATTTGTTACTCCTTGTCTTCCAGGTCATCAAGCTGTGGTGAATTGCTTCAGAGCCTGGTGGACTCCATCCAAAGCCTACCTTTAGCTTCAGAGGTCCGGGATCATTAGGGTAATTATCCACGGTCGCACCCAGATGGCAGCTAAATGTCCAAGACTCACCGAAAATATTTTGTTTTAATTTGAATTAACCCTCAGTATTAATTATGTTTTCAGGTCAGGCTTTGTCTCCTGTTAGCTCACGAAATTGGCTTTGTGACACCGATGCTGCATGAGACATTACATCAGTTAAATGTGGCTGGATTGCACTGACTTGCTCTTTCACATCTACGTTCTTGAGCATAATCCCGAGGTGTCCATTAGGGTTTTCTTTCCTCTTAGAAATGCCTATTTATACATTCTAACCCTTACCATCGATGGATGTGTAGAGTCTGCTTACAATTACTTGAAACTGATGATTTCATATCGAAGCATACAGTGCATTTGAACTGTGAACATGTCTAAGAAGCTCTATTCCTTTTTGACACCTTATGCCCAGAGGAAAGAATGAAAGGAAACATATGTGCATTTTTGAGAAGGAGTAAAAAAGGATTGCTCTCAGGAGACTTTCTCCTCAGATTCAGTGATGAGTAATGCTCCTGCCAATTACTGGTTTTTTTTCAGAAACAAGCTAAAAAATGCTTGATTTTAGCTTCATTTGCTTTTTTGGATTGATGTCATTCCTACTCCTGTGAAAACAGGTATTCCCCGTGGAAACAAAGAGGTCTCAGCTGGAGAGAAATCAATGCCAATTAAGATCACAGAAATGATTAAGGACTTCCCATCCTGGGTCTTCATTTGAGATTTTTTAAAGACTTTTGTAGAGACATATTCAAGCAGTTGTGCAGTTTCCCCACAATATTAACTTTGGAACATTACATATAAGTCACAAAGTGCAAGAATTAGTAATTTTCTTTCTTTTAGCTATGGTTTCTTAGCATAGTACTAGGGACTATAATGACTTGATGGATTCATATCCATTACTTAAGACCTGTTCTTAGGAAAGACAGTGTGTACCATGCTTTTTGAGTGTTTGTTCCTTTTTAAATTGTGTTAATTATTTGATACTTTCCCTGTTTCTTTAGTAAAATTTCTCTCCTAGGATAAAAAGTCAGTATGAGATGTAAAATCTACATTGAGGGAAATGAGGATTTATGTCTTGTAATTTAAACAAACAAAAATATATGTCTCTATAGCAGGTTTGTTAGCTAGGATCATTCTCTTCCACATGAAAATCACATACAATTCAGTCCACTTATTTTAGATACCAGTTTTAGAAGGAAACTGATGCCAGGCTAAGATGTCAGATGCATAATTTTCATATGGTTTTATAGAGCTTTAATTGGGTGTGAATCTTACATTCGGTGTGTTTAAGAAACCTATGTCTCTCCTCTAAAGAGCTGTAAGGGCTAGGAGGTGGCTACCCTGGTTTGGAGAATTTTATGTCTTTTTGTCCTGAATTTCACTGTTCTACCCAATACTGTTGTGTGGACTTTGCAGTGATTCTCCACAGCAGCAACTGCATAATACCTGTGGAGCAATTGGTTTGGGTCTGAAACTTTTAAATAATTTTAAGAGACAGATGGTCACAGGACAAGGAGCTATTCCTTATAACAGTGTGGAGTGCTACAAGTCTGTAGAAATTTGTGCATGGGTATTATTTGCTTCTTTATTTGGTTCTAATTTGCTTCAACGTGCTTTAGTGAAAGGGCTCAGCTCTTGCTCGTGTACTTGGATACAGTATGGTGTTTTTCTCTGGGAGCAGGTGAAGCTGTAAAAGTCACAAGAGACAGCCAAGGTCATAATTTTCTTTCAAAGTCAATGGAGCTCATGCCCTTAAATCCCCATTGACTTAAAGCAGTTTCTCTTCTGTTTGAAAGAAGCTCTAGAGTCCAACACAAACACTTATTAAAGGTGCTTCCTGTTTTTAATAGCTGAAAAACATCTTGTGAGCAGATGTTCTATGGACAACTCAAAAAAAAAAAAAGATGAAAAATAAGAAATCCTTCAGAGAATTTATCTAAAACCTTTTCCAACATCTCTTTACATCTCTACCTTCTGAACCCTTGTTAATTCTCAGTCACAATGCAAATGGGATAACGTTGGTGAGATGTAAGAAAAAAAATAAATTGAAAAAATTGTTACCTATCAGAAGGAAGATTAGAGAAAATGGAAAATAGGAAAGAAAAAAGCAACCAACTAACTCACTAAGCTAATTTTGCCCTCTGACTTGCTTGGTATTCGCATTATTCAGTGCGTTCTGATATGCAGACTAAGGACGTAATACTATGTTGTAAACTTATTCAAAATGAATGAGGCTGCCTGATTACATTGCTCTAACAATATTTTATGTGCCTAAGTTTATATGTTGATCCTGTGCCCTTACTGGATTTCTTAGTCCAGATATCTTTCTGACTTCAAAAGGAGCAAAACAAAGCTAAATGTCAAGGTTTGCAGCTGAACCTTCTTTTCAGGTGTCCCCCGTACTTTCACTCTCCCTTCACATCATTTCCAAAGCCTCTGTTTTCTTTCTGCTGAATTCAGCTGGGGAATGGCTGGCCAAGAGATGTGAGAGCTGAGGATTGGATCTTCATGTCTAGGCTAAGGATTTTTGCGACCTGAGCACAGAAAAGTTGCTTCAACAAGTTAAATGTTGAGGTAAGTAAAATTGAGAAGGTGGTTTCAGCCCTTACCTATATTGCAGAGCTCTGTGTCTGAGAACAGCCACCATTTCTGCACTTATTGCAGAATCTCCCAAGAGAGCCATGCATTGTCAAAGAGAATAAATTGCTTCCTCACTTGTAGAAGTGGTCCCTGAAGTTCAGCATTAAGAAGTGAACAGGAGGCATCACAGGAGAGATTTTGCTGCCTCTGTCTATAATAAGGTTAAAAGGCAACCTGATCACATTCTCTAAGTATCTCCAGTGGGGATATCTAGTATAAAGTGCAGAGGTGGGAAAGCTCTCATTAATTTTAGACAGTCATAACAAGAAATAGTAGCTGGAAATTGAAACTAGATGAACTAAAAATGAAAACAAGATCCTTTTTTATTTCTGATTTATTTATTTTCTTAACAGCAAATATAATTAACAACACTGGCTGATTGCTCAGAGGAAGAGGAAGGTTTTCCATTGCCTGCAGTCTTTAAATTGCAATGAGAGTTCTTTCTAAGGGGGGGATTTTTAACCACACCAGAAGTTATTGAGCATAGGGGAATTCCTGGGTGAGATTTTGCCATTAATATTATCAAGACTTTGAGGCTGCAGGATCACATGGGCCTTTTGGCCCCTAGACTTTCTTTGCACTGTCCTCTCCCTTTAAATTTACTACTTATTTCAATGGCTTTTTCCCTTCTCTATGGGCTCATATCTCTGGCCTAAGTCCAATGAGAATATAAATTATCTCCATCCACACTAATCAACTGTTTTTACTCAATGGCATCTTCCACTTGAGATTCTGCCCTGCTGCAGATGACAAGCAGAGCATGGACATCGCTGGGGCAGGCAAAAGAAGCTGAGATAAAACAAAGGATATAGTTAACACCCGTATCAGGAATAAACAGTCATTTTCAGAATGAACTTGCCTGTGTTTGTCATCACTGCAGACTTTCATTAGGAGGATGGCAGCTGAGATTTCTGCATCTGCCATTTCCATGGCACTCCCAGCAGTAGGTTGCTCAAGGAAAGATCTCTTACTTTAATCACTGCTGTGAAGCATTGGGTTGAGGGTGGGACTAGGGCTGTTTATGGCGAGAAAAGGAAGGGGAGAGAATTAAAAACAAGCTTTCTGTGCTAATGCTTGTCAGCTTACCACTAATATATGTGTTCCTGAACTCTGCTTAACTCCCCTCTTTATTGATTTGTTTGTATGTATAGTATTTCATGATGAAGGAGTATCGTCCACCCTTTCTCCTGAAATATGGCTGCCTCTGTGATGAGCATGACTGGCTTTTAACACTAACCAGACAACATGACATTTCCAAAGAAGAGAAAGGGAAAAATAACAGATTTGCCTGAAGTATAAGGGAAATTAAAGAGGCAAAAACATTTCTACATCATTTATGGAGTCCATCTAAACAGCGTAAAACTGTGGTACCCTTATGTAGCCCAGCAGATTTTATATGGCACCAGCTTGAGAAGGTAGCGATCTAAGCTTTTTAGCCACACACTTCCAGATTTTGAAATTCTCTATTTGCAAGCAAGAATTCTTTGGGAAAGGTGTGTATCAAGAACTGTCTTGCCTACCACTGCTGTCCTTTGGCATCTGCTGGGGACTGTAAGCAATCACTGTGAAGGAACACAGGAGTGCAGTTGTTTTTCCTTGTCTGGATGGGATTTATCTGGTGAGTCTTTTATCATCTGCTTTGTAGCATCAGATATTAACAGCTGAAAAAAAGTGATGGTTATATGTAGATAGAAGCTCCTAGCAGTGGCATGCACACAGTGTAGCTTGACTCAAAATGAAGAAGCACCGAGGCTCTGCTTTGTACACTTCAATTTTTTCCTGCCTTTGCAGGTATAAGTAGCAGGGAAGGGCTCATGTAAATTGGAGACAAATAAATGATTATCTGTTTATCTTGCTTTCCTTTCAGAGCGGCACAATGAAATCAGCAGAACTCTCCTCCCTCCCTCTTCTCCTCTCTTCCTACCAGATAAATCTTGTTTTGGAAAAATTAAAATGCATTGTGGATAAAGGAAGGTGACCCTAGGTCATGGATCTGTTTCCTTCATTAGCAGCAAATCGGCATGTACTGATTGCTGCTTCTAGTATCAATGCTGGAACATTTAACTAGTCAGAAGAGTTTACAGATGCCAGAAGAGAAAGCCAGTGATGCATATAATATATCTCTGGAATCATAAATAGCTGAGACAAGGGCTGGTTATTGCTTAGTTCAATATTGTTGTTTAATAGCAACTCTAAATACACTCTGCTGGGTTAAATATTGTACTATTAACTCCAGAGATAATGATCTTCCTAGACTGAATGAGGGACAATCATATTATGGTGTGATGCATTTCTCTAAGCTCCCCATATGTGAGCAGGGTAATTGAGGCGACTAGCAATTCTATAAGCCATTCTGAGGGTCAAACTCTCTGATTGTACCTCTCTGCCCATTCCTAGAGAGGGCAGAAGGAATTACTTTATGAATACAAAAGCATTAGATGACCCTGCTTTTCACATATTTGTAAAACACTCATCAACCCAGCATCTCAGCCTGTGGATATTATCAATCTCTAACTAATTATAAGATATCCATTCCACAGCAGTAGCTTCAAAGGTAACAATTTATTCGTGCCTTTCCCTCATCCTTTCTTATATGTAACTGAAAGAAGAAATGAGTTGTCTTCATGTTGATCTTTCTGTCTCTTGCCTGTCTGAGCTAGAAGAAAAATGAAAAAGGACTCAGCAGAGAAAGGAGCCCTCTTTCTGAAAGAGCAGTAATGTCCCTAGAAAATGTCCTACCCTTAAACCCAGCTGAATAGTTCAGTGAGAGCATAGATCACATAGACAGTCGGAGTGGAAGTGTTTGTGATATTTTAGGAATACATTTTTAGCTGGCCAAACAAAAGAGGGATCTGGAGGATGAAAGAAATGACCGCAGTTTACCTTTGCTTGCAACAGCCTATTCACTTTACTTATGTTGTGCATTTGATACCAGTGTCCCTCCTCTTATTTCTCACGTTCTCAGCTACTGTTTTGTTCAGTGCTGTATTTACAAATTTCCTTTAAAGGATTAAAAGTTACTGAGGAGAGGTAATTACACTAAATTCTGTATGTAAACATATGCATCTGTACATATGCATGTGTGTGTGTATATTGACATATGAAGTTCTCAGTAGCAAAGCCCAATTTTATATAGACTTTTCTGTTCCCCTCTGAGATTAAACACTTTACCCTCATTACTCTTACACTTTAAATTCAGAACCATTAGAGAACAACCTGGTATTTTTTAAATCCACAAAGGTTACCAAAGGCTGGCATCAGCAATCAGGAGGCACTTGCACCTCAGTTCTGTTCTTGCTCCTTCAAATGACCACTTTAATTTGCATGATGGACACTTAAGCTCTGCAGAAACTCCACACAGACATATTACAGGAGGATTGTGCTGGTAAGTTATGTGAGCATTTTACAACATTCTGTTTTAAATCCCAGAGTTTGTGAATCTCTCCACATCAAGATTAAATGTAATTTACCTTAGCTGTTTGGTGCTCTCCTGGGTAACAGTGGTAAAACAGGAACTATCCAGCAAGGACTATAAACAGTTGTTTAGAGCTTAATTTATACTAATCTATCTGCAGAATAACCTCTGCAAGTCTTGCTTATTGGGGGCATTAGGCCCTTGTATGTATTCTCAGGTTTGGTTTCTTTTGTCCCTTTGAAGGTCAACTTCAAGGTAGGTCGTCTTTTAGGCCTCTTCCTTTGTGGAGACGAGGATTTATTTTTATTGCTTTTAAAAAGGGGTTAGTTGCCTCTGATTTGCTTGCTGGTATCTTTTTAATTTCATCATGGGAGTCTTACCACTGGATGTAGTGTGATTTTGAGTCCTAATTTTATCGCCTAGGTAAAGTGAAGGACAAATCTGAAATGTTTCCACTTGAAGTGCAAGGATGCCTCCACTCACAAACCTGCTGCCAGTAAAACTACCTGCTAAGTAATGGCTGCTATACTGTGGTGGACATACCCAGATGTAATTGTTTAGTATGTAAGTCTTCACGTGATCATTAACTGTGGAATAATTAATGATACAAAAGCAGAGACACATTGAAAGTATAGGCTTGTTTGTATCTGAATGAGAAGATTCAGAGATTCCTCGTCCAAAATAAGTTGCTTCTTTGCTACCTTTGCAATGACTTATGAATTTTTATTGAGCTCCCATTGTTCCTATAATATATTTTTTTCCATTTTGTAGTTTTTAGATTTGCCTTGATTCCCAGATTGAAGAATGTCCATTGGTTTGGAATTTTGGTTTATTCTACTGAATAAATATTCTATTGAAAAAATATTTCATTGAATATAAATATGCTTTATTCAACTGAAATCTTAATATAGAAGAATAGAACACAAAATAATAGATATAAAGCAGGAAAAGAATTTACATTATTTTTTGATTACAATGGTTTTGAGGAAAAAATGAAACTCATCAAATCATTGGTGATAATATTACTGAGCACTAATTCAAGACTTTGTGTCTTACATATATTGATTTTTTAATTTTTTTTAATAAAAAATCCTTTTCCCACAAAAGCAGAAAGAGATCCAAATTCCACATGGCACTACACAGCATTGCAGAAACTAGGCAGGAATACTCTAAACTACTTTAATCTTCATTTAAGAAACCCTCAATTTATTCTTTATTGAATAACTACAATGTAGCATAACTTGCACGATCATAACATGAAGAGGCATCAGCCATTCTCATAACAGATAAAATAGAATTTACAGGAAGCTTTTGAAATTGCCATAGAACAGATATTCCTTTTTGTGAATGGGATAGCCATTGACACTGAAAGAAATCATAAAGGTAACATACCAGACTACTTTGTTAAAACTTTCACCAGAGATAAAGAATCACATTGTTTTGGAAATGTCTTAGTTGTGGGATTCTTTAATTTTAATACTTGAAGCAACCTTAGGCTGCCTGTATTATAATATAAGGATTTACCTCTGTTTTTAGAGGGGGAAGAAGGAAGGAACTGAAAGGGCAGTGTGGGGGCATGAGATAAATACTTCCAGTAACTGGGATAAAATAAATGTGTACCCAAAAGAGAAGGGTACAACTACGTCTCAGAGGTTCATCTGCCATGAAATGATGCAGTGTCACTGTGAGCAGAGTGCCAATAGCAGCACAAACTGACAGCTGCAGGGTGCATCTGCAACATATGATATGGGAAAAAAAACCCGAGACATTTTGGAGCCATTTTAATACAAGAAGGAAGAGTTCATGGAGCCAGAGCCATGTCTATTTGTGGGTGGAGTAGTCAGCTGTCTAATTAATCCAAGACCTCCAGTAAGGAAAATTATAGATGTGTCTTTTGATGTGGATAAGATGTTCTGTAGCATTTAAAGCTAAGAAGAAAAAAGATTTCAAGCAACAGGCATTCCACTGGTCTGATTCCAGCTGTGTATAGAGGCCTAGAACATATTTGGACATAAAAACAAATAAAAACCTGGATTTAAATAGTGATCACAACAACACACAACTTAGGTTTGCTGAAATTTGGTCATACTAAGCAAATGTTTGTGGTGTTTTTTTTTTTTTTAAATAAACATTCCTCTATAGAAGGAAAAAGCAGATCTGATTTTCCTTCTTCATTAAAGCACTAGGTGTAGGACTACATGAAGACTTGTGAGTTAAAAGAAGATAGTATTGAAAAATGAAGGAAGAAATGGATAAAAGAGAATATTAAGTGGCAACAGTTGGACTAGAGGTAGGCTCCTATTCAGTTTACCTAATGACTGGTTTTAGGTTCAGTCTTGTGTAATATTTACATTAGGGACTTCAATGCTGTAGGAATTTGCTGATGGTACAAAATTTGGAGACAGCAGTACAGGGAAGCGTTGGGATATTGTTCAATGAACTCAGTGACCTTCAAGGGAGGCAACAGAAATGGAATGAAATTCAAGCTAATAAAGGGCAAGTTCATACACTGTGGGACTAATCATAAGATTTTTCACATTTACACGGGAACTCTGCAGTGGAAATGACAGAGGAGGAAAAGCAAATGGGTTAGTTGAGCAGAGGATGACTGTGAGCCCTCATCTTGCAGAGTTTCAGAAAACACAAACAGGATCCTTCAGCCTATCAAGGTAAGTAATATCCAATGGAGACAGAAAAATGCGTGTTCCATGGGAAAAGCCAGTGATACAAAACAAACCATCACAGAGTACAGTGATGGTGAAAAGTTATCTGGAATCCCACGCTGAACCCTGATGGCTCCTTGAGGAGAAAGCACAGGAGCTGAAACATCTGCAGATAAGGTCTACTGGGAGGAAAAGATAGACAAAGCTGACACAGGCTGGTTTGGCAGTCACAGTGGAGCCTGATGAAGGCCTAGATACATGGATGGAGGTCAAGGAAACTTGTTCGTGCTAGCTCTGTGTGAAGGGCTCGAGGACTGGAGCTGTTGAAGTTAATGTCTTTTTCTGTCCATCTGTGTAGGTATATGCAGCCATGCACCTGCACAGCAGATCCAATAGACAAATAGCCGTGGGAGATATACAAGTAGCCAGGCCTGGGAGACTGGGCTGCACTCTCTGCTTTCCTCTTGTCTGGGCTGAGTAATTCTCCCATGTGGATGAGTAGGGTACCACAAGCAGATGTTGTAATATAGTGTCCATGAATGAAGGGTGTTAGTTTTGGGTCTGCTCCTATAACACACTTTTCCCATTGCTGGTATTTTTTTAGTCCAGTGGTTTGTGCTACTAACTTTCATCCTTGGGGTGCTAATTATGGTTCTGCTTTAAATGTCTCCTACCTCCAACCTGAGTGTTGTTGAGACTTGAGTCTCAGGGTGCATACTTGACCCAACATGACGTTCCTGGTCAGCTGCCAGACTGTGTCCAGACTCAGGCACCATATATGAACTTTTACATACCTGGAAAAAGATTGACTTCTTGTTTAACTACACTTTTGAACATCATGAGTCAGCTCTCTCTGGTGCTATCTGGCACCTCCCAATGTGCCACATCACTAAGTCAAAGGTTTTGAATAAGGACAACATAATCTCAGTCTAAGTCATATTTACTGCTAAAAATTAATTAAACATTACCAATTTAGTCACAGCTTGATGAATAACAATGACTTGGTATAATTAAGACATAAGATTTACCACAAATTAACAAAAATTTCCATCTACCTCGTAGGCAAAATCTACTGCCACTTGATCTTTTTCTGGATTCACTTTTTAGGTTTAACAATAGTAAGATAGAATGCAGTGAAGTGTAAAGCATGGCACATATGAGAAATTCAGTGCCACAAACACAGAACAGGGATCATCTGGCTCAGTAACAGTACTCTGGAAATAATATGGGGTTATAGAATAAGGCTCAGCACAAGCTCTGAAGGGGAAAAAAATCACATTCCCTTAACAAACAGCAGCTTGATGCAGGAGATACTCAGGATAACTGTGCTTTTTCCTCTGGCCCTTTGAATGCTTCAGATTATAGAGCAAAACTTTGTAGGCAGCTTGGTGGTCTAATGCCTGAAACAAACATGCAGAGATCAAGTGCAAAAATCTATTTGCAAAACTGGGAAGTATCTCATTGATTATCAAGTACCATGTGATAGCTAAATTAGGATGAAATACAGCTGAAAATATTTCTGGGAGGATTATTTTCTGATGAAATGATCAGAACTTCCCACCTTAGGTAACTCTCTTTCTAATAACTTAGTCTTTCAGAGTACAGTAAATCCCTGGCAAACGTCAAGGAAATGAAAACACTGCACACAAGCAATGTATGCCTTAGCAGTTCACTGAATCAAGCCTTAGAGCTACTACAAAAGACTCCATAACTTAAAGAAAATGCCACTGTTATGATTACTTCCTTTATTCTTGGAGGACTTGCCTTTCCTAGAAATCTGTTTCAGATTCATCACATATAACTACATAGGGAATAAGACATAAACAAAGCATTTTTTTTTCCACCAGGTGAAATTCCTTTCTAGCTTAGGAAAGACAAGCTGGCAGGTGTGACAACTAACTAGATGAGGAAACTCTGATGATGGTGTCTTCCTTATAGCAGAGTTTTTTCCTAATGGGCCTAGAAGATTTCTTACGAATAATTTGAAACAGATTACTAATTTCCACAGACTGCTTCCAACACACCCACCTGTTTTTCCACGTGAAGATGCAAAGAACATTTGTTCTTCCTGATGTCTGTCTTCTGCATAGATCTATATTTGATATCTACAGTGCTTAATTCACTTGGGAAATTCATACAGTAACTCAAATCACATCCCAGCTTACAAATGGATAGTGTTGCTCTGGCAGAGCCACATACATAGTGCCTGCTCCTCTATTTGCTGCAGCAAATAGAGAGAGGGTTTGACCACATATAGATCAGGTTTCCTTCCCTTTTTCTGCAAAGCTCTGAAGGGAAAGTGTGTACCAGTGTTTGCACAAATGTTTGGAGATGGTTGATGCAGATTCATACCAGCACATTGGGCATGGGGAGCAGGGTGGGAGGACAGTGGCAGTGCCTTGTGGAGCGACATCCAAACAACACAACTGGGCTTCCAGTCCAGTCGGCAAGTCTGTTGAATGCTGAAGGTGACATAATGATTTTGGTTCAGAAAAGGGCTGGTGAATAATGGATTTGAAACTGGACCTCCCATCTGTTCCCAATTCATCTTCCTCCGGAGCTAAAGAGTGGGAATGAGGAACCAGGCAAAAGGTTCATCCGGCTGCCTGGGGATCACATCACCAAGTCAGGCAGCAGTAATTTAACTTTCCCTCTCAAAGACCAGTATCCAGTATATACTTGCACAAATTTATTGTTTCTTCATTACTAAGGATTTACTAGATGCTTTGTTGTTCTTGGAGGGAAGGCAATATTTCTTCCTTCATAAATGTGACCTTTTCTTTCTGGGTATTTTTTAGCCAGCTATACTTTGCTTGTATAAGATAAATGTTTGGAGCATTACAGAGAGGACAAGGTCCCAGTGGAGGATTAATAGGATTGTCCTGCACGGTGAGGAATACTTAGCTAAAATCTTCATATAGAACACATTTACAGAGCTGTGATATAGCAACAAATGGCTATAGAAAATCATCAGATTGAACTGGGGGGAGGGAGGGTTGAAAAGTAATGAATTTTAGGAAAAAAATGTACCAGCTCCTAAATGATTTAATTAGTGATGCTTGCTTAGAGATAATGACATTGTATCCACCGAAGTTCTAGTCACAGCTACTGCAGTCAGGGACCTGGGGCTGTGAGAACACACCCACCAGGATGACATGGAGCATGTACCAAAGACCAGTTTGTTTGCAAATGGTATGAGTACTTCTTGTTTTGCAAAAAGGCAAATCTGCTCTAGATTAGCTCTAATTAGCCTCCTGTCTCTATGGTTGCAACTGAATGATGTGGGGCTTTTTAGACCGTAAATCTCTTTTTAGTCTGCAAAAAGTCTGTCATTTATTTTCAAAGCAGCTGTGTTTTTCTGATAGATAGAGAAACATCTGTTCTAGTTATTTTATCAGTGCAACACATTCATGATGGCTTTCCCACCACCTTACTATGCTCTGCTATTACCTCCTTTCCTCCTGAGAGGAAGCATCAGGGAAGGCACCTTTGATCTTTGGAATCTATGAAGGTTAAGGATGCTTCATGCACGATGCCTATCTGAATTCGGTGAAAACAGAAACCGCCATTTTAAGAAACACTTTGAAATAATAACTCTACTCCCTGCAAACTAAAAAGCTCCCTATGTCATTCAAAGAAGCATACTAGGGAAGAAAATTCCAGGTAAAACTTATGCAAAGTGAACAAATTACTTATTGGAAAATTGCACTCATAGAGTACCTGCTAGTGGTACTCTGCTACTCTTCAGATCAGCAGAATGTGTTACACTGGGTGCACGGGGACTACCTTAGGACTAGTAGTATTCATAATTTTATTAATAATTTATTAATAAATTGAAATCAAGAATTATTTTATTAGCATCCTCTGTGATGTAGGCAGTAGAGTTTACTGATATGAAACCCTGAAAGTCTACAGATGCCACAGACACGAGGAAGAATTCAAAATGAACTTCATAAATCAGAGGAACTGAGTGCAAGAAAAAAGCCTGTAATTCAGTAAAAGCAAATGCAAGTATCACATAGAAGTTGAAGACTACTGTCTATGGCATTACCAAATAGCAAGAATCAGGAATAATACACCAATGTAGAAACTCCAGAGAGCTTTTACCTAAAAGGAATGAGCACTGTGTAATTAAAGAACCTCAGCTGCAATGCTTTCTTTGTTTATAGGCTGTACATGTTGACAACAATTGGGGAAAACTGAAAACAGTCATAGAGGTGGCCATAGCATCCCAGCATCTAAAAAGAGACATAAATATGGATTAAGGAAACTTCACTGGAGTTTGTAAAGATAAGGTTAGATGTAAACACAGTAATTTTCCAATACAAAAAGGGAACAGACCAACTGATACCTCAAAGTCATGTCCAGCCATACTGCTTCTAAGTCAACAATTTTCTGATTTTTTCTATTGGAAGTTGAATTTTGCCCACCTTAAATGAAAATCAGGATAATTTTTTTGTACCTGGATTTAGAGTAAAAAATTATTTTTACTTCCAATGGATGAATATTTGTCAATAACCCTAAAAGCTATTTTGATCCAAAAACTGGAAGAGATCCACACAGGACTTAGAAATATCTATACCACTGATAGAATTACATAAGATGAGAGTGACTGATATTCAAACTTCAGGAATTAAAATGTCAAACTTGGACTTCAAGTTTAGACAACGTTATTTGTAGCCCAACAATATTGAGAAAATGGAGAAAAGTAATGGCACTAAAGAACAAAGTACTGTACAAAGTTTTGAGTGAAACTTCCTTGTCATAGAACAAGGGAAGTCCAGTGTGAAGGAGGATAAACAATGATCCTTAGACCAACAAGTTCAGCAGTGGAGGAAATGGTGTGATGCGGGTTGTCCCTCTGCTCTCCTTGCTGGAGGCATCCATCTAGATTTTGTATTTAGAGCAACATCTGCAGGTGAATCTGTGGCAGCACTGACTCTCAGTCACATCCCAAAGCAGCTGCAAGCATTCAGCACAGTCGTAGCTTTTAGGCCTTAATAATGTCTTACTATACTCTTGGATAAAGATGATAAGAGAAATTAACTTCCAGCCTATTGCCTGAACCTCCATTTTTTATTAAACACCATTTTTGCTGTCTGTAGCTGCTCTGCCTGCCTCTGCCTATGAAGGCTCATTATGGTTGTGATGCTGAGGCAGTTTTGTGCCAGCCATCCCAGGAACTGCTTCACTCCTTTCATTACCAACACAGCAGCATCTATTTTTCAGACATGGAGCCAAAAGAGAAATGTACTCCTTTACTTAGGTATCCTGCAGCATGAAGATCAATTATACAAAATCCATGCTCTTGGGCTTTAAAGACTGTAGATAGTGGGGATTTTGGAAATTAGATTGAAGTAGTTAAGTGTTGCAAATTTCCCCTCTTGAGCAGCTGTGGCTTGATACGGCTGCTTAAAGGATTCTTTGGCAAATGGATTGCATCTCCAAGTGGGATTTGTGCTGTGAATAAATAAATTTCTATAATCAACTACTGATACCTCTGCAACCTTCGTAGCTTGCCTTTCAACTAAATACACATGTGTATAAAAATTTCTGTTCATTTAAAATCAAGGAAGGCATAGAACTGGGACGAAAACCCCACATTGAGCAAAAAAAATCCACTGATTTTTTACTTTGCTTTGTAAATTCGTGAATTTTGTTACTGCCTTGGCCTATTTAATACTAACTAAGTGTCAATCAAATGCAGAGCTTACTTGCCAGTGGGAGTGCTCTGGAAATGAGAGGTAGCATCTTGGAACATCTTGCATTTAAAGAGTGATATGCCCTCAGCTTTCCAAAGATGTTTAATTTCCTTTTAAAGTGGTTCTGTCACAAATCCAACAGCTCTCTTGTTTCAAACAGAAGCAGAATTAGGGAATGCCAGTCTGGAAGAGAGGGGGCCTGAGGGAAGAACTCCCCAGGCTAGACAATGAGAGATCTTTAGTCATTATATTTATGTTTAAGTCGATGGTTAAGCTCCCAGAATACTGATAGATTTGGCTGCAGTTTTGGCATGTCTTTCGGAGATGTTTTTGTTTTAGGTTTTTTTGTGTGAGTTTTATTTTCCCTGACCTTTGGAAGGCCTTGACACTTTATATGCACCTAAATGAGAAGGAACTGAAAATCTGTCACTTATTTGGCCCTGAAATGGAAAGAAAACTCTTCTGAAAATACTGTTTTCATAGTAGCAGCTGGTATCAAGCATAGGGCTAGGAAACCTCTGCAGTTACAGTTTTGAGTCTTAATAGTTTCTGACATAAATAGGACTGACTGCGAGAAATATTTCCACAGTTTGCATGCTGAACACAGTTGATGATGCACAACATTGTGACTGCACCACTGTTCTTCCTTAAATAACTTCCTCACTGCTCTTTGAGTCTTAATGTAGTGATGCCAGTGCTTCTGTCAACTTGGGGAGTTCAGTGCTAACCAGCGTGAGTATTATCTGTGAGCTCATTAGTGCTGGCTCTCAGAACATCTTGTTCTTGATCTGCCTGCTGTTATAGGATCTGATCTATTTTCTTGACAAGTTGGAGTAAATAAATAAATACCTCACCTCTGGCAAATACATGCTCATATTTGACATCTACCATTTCCGTAGAAGCTTTTGTTATTTCACGTGTTCGCTTTTCTTCTTCTCCATCCTCTCCCCAGTCCCTCCAAATATTAACTTAACCTAGAAATAGAGCTTACAAGAAACGTTCTCCTAGGTGTGTCTCCACTTTGGAGAAGTGAATTGCATTCTTCTTTCAGAAAATTAAGCATCAGTTTTCAGTCATGCCACTGTGTTGTGGCCACACGCACCAGGTGGTGCTGAAACAGCCAAGCTCAAAAGAAAACAAAGTGAGGGATACAGCCAGGTTTGCCATCTCAGAGCTCAAGAAAAAGGTTGGGATTCAGTCCTAGTCCTAGCAAACAGACTGTTGCTTTTTCTGGTGGAAAAGAAAGGGTTTAAAATTCATTGGAAAGGGGTATAATGGTGCAAAGATGGGAACTTAATTCTCCTACGTTTTATCTCCAGTGACTCTGAGTCAGTAGACTAGCTTTGTCTTGCCTTTGCCTCTGTTTTGGTAGCAAAGATCTTATTCAAAATCCCTCCAAGTAACTACAATACTTCTGTTTCCCCAAGTGATCTATTACATTAGCAGAAGATAACTACTCCTTTTTCATTAACTCATTTAATACTGTACTTGATTAAACACCAAGGGCCTGGAGCTTACACATGCACATAAATGTATATATAATCAGCCTGAGAAATCAGATCTTCACACATTTTCTACTTGTTTGACTTTCACTGACTGAGGCTGAGGCATTTTAAAAGGCAGGGAATTGTCAGTTATCACTACTCTGTCACAGTAATTTAGGAGCCAGGCAGCAGAACTCAGGATTCCAATTGTGGTTATATCAAAACTGTGTTGCCAATTTGCAAGGCAAACTTTTAGTGGGGGAATGACAGAAGAACAGCCTCCTCTGCAAAGAGATTGCAAGTAAGACAGAAGAGCTTGAGCAAGCAAGGGCATATTTCAGTTCACTGAACCCCCTGACAAGGGGAGCTACTCCCTTTCTTTTCTGCCCCTTCTATTAATACAACTCCTTAATATCTCTTATCTATGACTTTCCATAGTAAAGCTCAAAGCTTTTTCCTACCTTTTTTCTAGTCCTTGCTTACATCTTCATATGGTTGTCACCTTTAATGGATCCAGCTCTCATGATACTAACACAAGCTTGTACAATTTGGAGTTTGTCTTAAATCCTCTGCTGGAGTCCGAGGTTGTGGGATCAACTTACACTGCATAAAATGAGTTCCTAGCCCTGCTCAAAGTTTAGACTTTATGCCAAGTGTGCTGCTCAAAGACCACACCACTTTCTAGAGCTCCAACAACCTGGGAATGACTGGCTTCCTTTGAGAGATAGGAATAAGGTAGCTTGGCAAAGACAAGTTCAAAAGTAGATGTCTGTTTTCAGAGGACGAACTGAGGCGTCTGAATCCTGTGGAGTGTGATGGAAACTTCCTCTCTCCTGCATCTGCTTATAAGGATCTTCCATCAAGTCCCTGAGGCAGATCAGTGGTACTGTCTAATAAGTAAAAGTGGTCTGAAAAGTGAGTTTCAAGTACCTAAGACAACCTGTGACCTGTTGTATACCCCAGTGAGTCACCAGCCCACCTTTATTTTGCATAACAAGAGGGTTTGGGGCAGATGTATTTTTGGTCCAGCTAATGCTGTCTGCCAGATGAATTCCTAAACTCCACATGTCAAGCAAGGTGTGATTAGGAGGTTGAGTTGGTGTTGGCACATCCAGCTGGCATGCCTGTTTAAATTCAGTGTGCTTTGGCAGCAGAACTCCAGATGCTGGTGCCAAAGAGATGGTGAAAGAAGCCTTGAGAATCAGAAGGTTAGTGGTGGAGGAAAAGCAGCAGATGCCAGGAAGAAGATTAAAAAAAAAAAAAAAAAGGAAAAGAAAAGAAGAAAAAACAATAGCAACCATGAATTTTTGATGGCAGTACTTTGTGTTCAGCAATTAATGTAACAAGTACTGCTCAATTGGCATGGACAGGACAAAGATCACAAATAACTCCCTTGACAAATTAAACTCAGTTTTCTCTAGGTATTTTCACTCATTTACTGCCTCAGGAATTTGTTCCCATGTGCAAGTAACTTCTTTCACTTTTTAACAGGGGGGATTTGATCAGCATGTCTGCTCTTGAAGGATAGTTATTAGGGTTGGCATTCCCATCCCAGTGAACCTGTAATTTCACAGATAATACCTATTACAGCTTCATCTCTGGAAAAAAGGGAGAAAGAAAAAGGAACTGCAAGAGAGCAGGGGAGTAATTTCTATCAAACAAAGGTTTTAGGCCAAATTCTTAGCTACTGAAGAACAAAGCAGCAGCTAAGGGTGGCACCATTCTGGCACCATTCCTAGCTGTTTCTGTGTCTTTTTTCTTTACTGAGGCTATAGGTGCTATGATTTGTCCAAACTGTAGACAATGACTCCAAAGTGATGTTCAAGTGTTGGTCAGGAGGGCTTGAATTTGCCAGAAGAGATGATCCTCCATTCTTGGCTTATTTTGTGTTATTTTAGCTATTTCTTCAGATAAGATATTGAACAAAACTGAATTTACTGAAGCATCTGTTAATGTAAAGCTCTGTCTGGGCAGTCATGAGGTGGAAAAATGAATGAGTAGCAAATGAATTCCTCCCAGCTTCATTTAACTTGAAGGAGGATCTGCTCAAACAGACCTTGGAGTGGAAGATTTTTCCTTTCATTCTTTTACCATATCCACTCCCCATCACAGCACTATCAGAGAATCAACAGAATACAGCTGCCACGGACACAGGAGGAGCATCTCTGATCCTGATCTTGTCTGTACAAGCCAGGGAGGGATACAGTAGTTTGAATGTTCTCTGCACTGATACCTTTGCTCTTCACCTCTATGTTGACAGTTGTTTTTGACGAAATTGTCTTTGCACCCTCAGGTATGAAGACTAGCTAATGCTCAGTTTTGGGTTGTTTTCTTTATTTATTTCTTCCCTCCCTTGTCACCCTTTATTTTTTTCCTGCTGTCTGGATTATATCACCCCTCCAAACCTGCGTGACTTCTCTTCTGAACCTGCCCTGAGCCCAGACAACTCGGCTCATATGTGGAACTGACTTTTGGTCATGCAAATCTGTCTTTACTTCTTCTGTGATCCTACACACATTATACACTCCATTTCTTGGTTATAATTTGTGCCTGTGTGTTGTCGTCACACTTCTCAGATGACAAAGGCTCGTTAGAGTTGTATTCTATGTTTGCAATCACCTCAACTGGCTAAGAAGGATCTCAAAGCTCATTTCTAGTTCCCAGATGTAATGTCCTACCCTGTTCCTCTGATGTCTCTCTCAGTCTGATGGGTATATCCTGACCTACAAGACCAATTCGTCTGAATCCCACTAAGTGTCTGACAAATAAGGTATTTCCATAGGAAGGTATAAAACTAGGACCAGAAGAGATTTCTGGGTCACTCAGTGCACTCCTCTGGAATCAAAGGTAGGCATATTGTTTAATTTCTTTCATAAACTTCTCAAGCTTTTTCCTCCTGGAAGTAGTTTGGCCTTTATGGGAGACCCAAAAGGGATTTGAAAGGGCAAAATATATCCAGAGCATTTGATGATAGTGACTGCACAGCTTTAGAATGGAAAGCCACGTTCTGTGTGATGTTTGGCTTTACTCCTGTGTCTTGAATGCAGCTGTAAATCTTGGCATTAATAATGACAAAATTAAGGCTTTAAGGGGAAAACCACCAACTTTTCAAAAACTTTGTATCATTCTTTTCCTCTCCCAATTAATAGTCTTTTTTCCCCCCAGTGAATTGTATCTTTTGGCCTCCACAAAGGACCTCCAAAATATGACTTCTTTCTCCCTTCCCTTCCCCGCAAAGTTCAAATTTTATTTGACAAAGAACAACAGTGAGTCCCAGCAGGGAAAAAACCTAAAACACACCAACAAGCAAACAAACAAACAAACACAACAAAAAACCAGAGGTAAAATAGTATCTGCAACATGAAGAAGAAACAGAGTTTTTATTTAGAGCAAATTTTTGGGTTGACTATTAAAGTGGAACATGGATATGTTGACAAAACAAAAAGTGTATAGTAATAATAGGTAAGTAATTTAGCATTGTTGCCATCACAAATTCTCATAATGAACAAGATGATGTAGTCTGCTATTTAAAGGAAATTCAGCAAACAAAATGCTGAAATTATTCCTAAGGTACATTTTAAAAACATCAGCAGACTCTTGCTTGGCCAGTAGTTGAATGCAGTACTATGACACACAATTTCCTTCTACATAATGTTTTACTTTTCTTTTTTTAGTTATTTCATCCTTGTTTCATATCTTAGCATATTAATTTATTAGATATTAGCATACTAATACCTTAGATACTGATTTCTGATTTTGTGCTGGTACTTCTTTTAGTCTATTTTTACTTGAGAGAAAGAGAGTGGAAATTTTTACAAACCATAGGTCTGATTTTAAATATCTTGTAAATCTGGTTTTTTCCTGTGAGGGTGGGATGGATGGGGAAGTTATATGTGGTAGATAAGACTTAAAGAATACATAGATATCACTTAACCATCAGCATCCATCTTCCAAGCAGTCAGTCTAGCCAGAGTTTTGTATGCACACAAAATTTGTGCTGAAGTCAGGCATGGCCATTAAGAGAGGTCCCACAGCTTGTTCTGTGAATATGAGAGGTTTAGGTGGGTTAAAGGGATGCTTTTAGCTATTCCCTCTCCACTCTGCCTACAGGAAGCAGCATATGGAAGATCTCTGCTGTGTCAGTGTTAAGCTGTTTGTAGAGTTGTGAACTAAAAAGGCAAAAGGTACCAAAAATTCATAAGATGGCTATAGTGCCCAATTCTCTAATTTTTATAAGGAGTCAAATCCCAGGAGTCTTAAAGCCTGGAATGGCAGGGAAAAGGGACTCAGTCCTTTCATTTGCTGCCCCTCAATTTAATGACAGAAATGGGAGAAAATTCAGTTTTGGTTTACCTGAGGGAGGCCCCTGAACTAGTCTTGAGTGAAAATGTCTTGCTTTGCTCAAAAATGCCCATAAGGAAATAATAGAATAGCCCAAAAATGCAGGTGTTTATATGAATAATTAGTTGCATTCTGGTCACATCCACTCCCTTGGCAGACCTCGTGAGATACCCTCTAGCTGGGAAGCTTTGCAATTCAGATCTCCCTTTGACAATGTGTAGCCTTAGCAGTGAGAAATCTAACTCTGAAGGAGTAGAGGCTATTAAAGACACTGCTGTGATTGAGAATATTTACAAACATGCTTTTGATATGGTTGTTCATAACATAAGGGGTTATAAATATGTCTCTTTCTTCCTTCTGTCCTCTTCTACCCACATACTGGGGTCTGTTGCCTCAGACAGTATAGTCCAACAAATATATTTTAGACTTTCTTTCTTTGGATTAGGGAGTTTGGGTGTTCTTTTGCATTTTTTGTTCTTATTGTTCTTTATTTTTTTCCAAGTGGAAAGACAACAAACACTGAAACCTCTTCTGATAATATGATCTTGGAAGTCAGTCCATCTGTTTCTGTTTACATGCTGCCCAAAAAATTGTCTATTTTAACAACACTAACTGCCAGCAAGGTCCAGAAGTCCTTTTCAGTAATTAGATACTTTTGGTCTTTAGAAAACACATTTGGTAGCCTGCTGACCCTAGAGGAATACCATTTTATAGAGGAAATCTTTGCTAGCAGTAATTGGCCAGCTGGAAATTTCCCTTGGGCAAGTTTAAAACACATCTTCTTTATCTACAATGGAAAAGAAGTTTGTCCTATTATCCTCACAGACATAAAGATGTACTTTAGCCTCACAGATAACTTCAAAAACATTCCCATTATAGAGAGCTCTGCTTATGGATGGGAGGGCTCAATATGTTTAATAATTATCACACAGAGTACATTTGCAGAAAAATGGGAATTTTGTGGCTTGGTAGTTCATTTATTTCTCAGCCAGACCTACCATTTGCTGTCACATCTCTAGACTCTTTGCAGCATTTTAGTAAATAATTAAAATACTGTGTCTGACTCTCCACTCCATTACCAGCCTTTATAGTGTTAGAACTTCATTTAACATCCCACTGGTGTATATCTGTCACCTCCTGGAGAAGGGGGTAAAGCACAGAAAGGTCCTGACTTGCAAGGCAGACATCTGCTAAACAAAGTTCTGGATGGGAACAATAATTTTGAACAAAAGTGCAGAGAAGTGGAAAAAAAAATAATTTCCTCATCAGGTACAAGTCACCTCAAGGATAAATGGTAATATCAGAATAGAAATCAAGTTACTTTAATTTCAGCATCAGGTTTTAATGAAAAGAATATTCTTTCCCCTGGTATTGTCACAATTAGTTTCTAGGGGAATAATTGGAATCAAACATGATTGATTTCAGGTAGGAAAGCAAGCAGCAGGGGCAGATGAACTTCTGAGCCACAAAGCTCTTTTTTTTCCTTTCTACTGTCATTAAGAAGAATAATTAAAAGGTGGCATACCTCAGCCTCCTTCAAGATATGATATTTCAGCAGAAGTGTCCCTGAAATTAATGTTGTGCAAGTTTCCCACCAAGTTTCAGCAGCTATTTAACTTTTGATCTCTCTCTTTTGTATTGGCAACCTAATGCAACCTAATGTTCCCTCAGCTAACAGCGAGACCATCCATAAGAAAGACTGTTCACTGCCTCTGGTGGACAGGTGTAGGGAAGCCTGCTAGGACAGGGAGCATTCCTGCTGGGCTGCTCTCTCACTTGTGTCACTCATCCAAATGCAGGCTTAGGGTCTGCCCTGATGGAGGGATGGGATGGAGATGCAGCTTTGAATGAGAAGGACCTGCCCCATTTGATTTTCTCACACTGGCTGGCAGATGTAGGCAAACCTTTCAGTCATGACACCATTGACCCCTTAAACAACCTGTGGGATGAAGGCTGCTCTGGCACCATCTCAAGAAGGAGTTTTCCTCAGCCAACATCATTCCAGCGTTTTCATCCACACTGACACCCATAACAAATCTAACCCATTTTAGCTGATGAACTCACAAACTCATCTTCCTGACGGCATGGGTACACATCTTCCCTAAGCATCCAAGAAAGAAACGAGCTGTGTATGGGATGTTTCAAAAAAAAATCCCTGCTGCTATTTTGCAATTGGTCCTCTAAATTACAAACTTTTGTTTCTACCCTGTGGTGAGATAATTGAATATAACACAAAAAATACATTTTTGGTGAGATATTAATTTGAAAACATAATTTCAAAGATGCCAGACTAATTTTTTTTGTTTGTTTGTTTTTCTTTGTTTTTGGTAATGGAAATCTTTTCTTGGGGAAATCTGACTGTACTTTGAGGCACAGCATCTTGCTCTGAACTTTTTTTTCTGACACATTTTTAATCTTGTCCTAGCCTCTCCTCACTTATGTGTTGAGCAAGAAGTTTTTCATGTGATATTAAATGTTTCAGCTATTTACTCTTCTTTAGTGTTGCTTTTGAAATTAGTTTTCTTTTTTTGAAGAAAACCTTTCTTCTGTTTCTTCTGTTATTTTTCTCATACTTGATGAAAAATGTTGAGCCACTGTTATCCTGCTCTAATTGAGGACTGAAACAATTCAGGAATCTCCCACACACACAGACACATACAAACATACATGACAAGGTGGGAATTCTGTTTTTTTTTAATAGCACTCTCACTCTGCTTCTTGCCTACTCTGCACCCTCTTTCGGTGGTCTAATTTTCAGGAAAAAATGTTGGAGGAGCTGTTCTCCAGAGAGCAGTGTGCTGCAAGAAGGGTGGCAAGAAGGGTACAGGGAAATGGTCCTGAAATGGTATGTTGATCTTGCAGATATTTCAGGGAGTTTTACTTTGGATCAATTTAATGGTGTCCCATAAGCTGAAAGCCTATCAGCAGCTGGACTGGTTTGGTTTCATGTGAAAGGAGTTGAATTCACATGCTCCAAGGCTATGTAGTGATGTAAATTAAAATTCTGGCAGCAGAACTGATCAGGTAATTAACTCTATTTTAAAGGGTTACTGCAGACACAGTCTTAGATACTGCCTTCTAGCAACAGACCTCTGATACCACCACCTCATTTTCTCTTATATTTTACTGTCTTAAAATGTCCTCCATTGCAAATTTTGACCTTCTGATTACACAGAGCTTGGCAATAGAGGGTGTCCTATCAGGGTTTCATGATGATCTTGCATTTGTCACATAGAAGGAAAAAAATGCAACCATTTATTGTTATTAATAGCAACTGTAGATGGTGCAATGGCAATTGCAATGTGAATTACTACGAAAGAAGGGATATCCATTATTATAATTGTTTAGAAAACTAGCTTTTGTTAAATAAGTCTGAAGGCAAGTTTGGAGACCTTAATCCTGCTGGTTTTAATCTAAATAAGTGTAATTACATGATCCAAGAGACACGAACCTTACCATTAACTTCCAGAAACATAAATTGTTTTGTCAAGTTATTAGTGGAACTGACAATTTGACAGTTTTTTATAAACTCTGACATGACGTGTACATACTTAAGTGGTTTTACTCTGCAGGAAGTAGATTAATTCAGACTCCTTATCGCCCCACAAGCTGTCATCTTAGGGAGATATTTTATTAAATGTACCTGAACATGAAATTAAAATGTGAGTGATGTCTTCTTATTTGATACGTATAATTTTGTGATACTACTGAGAGGTGTGTATTTTGAATATTATGTACAATAAGAATTTGGTTGCAATTAAGTTAAATAGCAGATAAGGAAGCAGTGGATGGTAGGCATTTCGTGACTAGTTAGCTCTTGTAGTCTCAAAAATGGTAAATAACCTGGGAGGACCTGAGACTTCCCTGGCTATTGAAATTAAACTGTCTTCAGGGAGAGTAAGGGGGCGTTTCTTGTCCTTGGAGGACACTTTCTGAAGACACTGACTTTCTGCCATTTCTTCAGTGAAGTCTCTTCACATTTACAGTACTGCCTTTTGCTTTTATTGCCCTAAATGTCTCCTTGAAGAAAATCTTGATTGGAACCTACCAGGTCCTAATTTTCTGCATGTGTTAACAATACTAGCCTGATAATGTCCAGAAGCATGGCCAAAGACAGGGTAGTAAAATTCAGCTCTGCTGAGCTCAAAATGATGATGATGGTTCATATCAGAAGGAATCCTTATATCAGTACTTAAACACATGCCCCTTTCATTTCCTTGATGGCTGAGAAGAGATTAGAAGTTACTACTCAGTTGTGTTGAAGACATTTACAAAGTAAAATCTTCTAGACAAATCTTTTAGCAAAATGATCTAAATTTCAGTATAAATGACAGAAATTAATTAATTAATGATTTGGGCAACTTCTTAAAATAGTTAATGCAAAAACTTCCTGTAATGCAATGTTCTGGCTGAAAATTAACATGCGTAAATACAAGACAATTTAAATTGATAGTTCCCATAGCTACTGTAACTCATCTAGCAATCCAGTTAGGCAGTCCTTGATAAACGTGCATCTGTCTGTGTCTAATTTGGAGTTTTGGAGATGGACATGTTAACTCTTTAGTAGAATAAAGGCAGATAGATAACTTGGGATTTTAATTGACCACATACTCTATGAGAGAGAGTGACTCAGCTAAATTTTACTGTAAAAGTTAAATTCTGTCATCCCCTGGACACATTATTGCAGAAAAAGAGGCTTCTCCTTTCAAATGAAGGAATCAAATTGTCTGCAGGGGGTTTGTGGGGGAGGCGGCCCAGAGGTGCTGTGGGGATTTGCGCGCTGCAAGTGGATGCATACTGAGAAAATATTTTTCTAGTCTGTCTTCTGCAAACCACAAACATCCTTTCTCTTGGGCAAGCTGATAATATGGGAATGAATAAACACCAGTTAACATTTCCCTGCCTGTGATCAGAGAAAGCCATCATTCAAAACCTAGCTGCAGCAGTACAGGGGAAAAAAAAGAATTAACTGTTAGATGTGTGTTTTCAGCAAAAGCGTCTTCTGAGCCTTTGGAGACAAAATAAATCTTAGTATCCTGATTATAGTCTCTGAAATTTGGTAGTCTAGATAGTTCAGGGAAAATGGAATCTTCTATACTTGACAGCATAATTATTATGCTCTGTCAGATTTCTACAGATATTTCATAAGGAACACTTAATACTTCATACGGATATTACTTTTCCCATCAAATATCACTTTAGAAAAAGTTAATAATTCAGGAACTTTTATATTAAAAAATGGCTAATTCAACAGATGCATATGATACCACCATCAGACATTGCATGAAGCCGCTGTAACTTTACCCTTTTGCCTTGAAGCAAATCTGGTGTTTATGCCAGACTCCCAAGCTTGATCATCCTGACTTTCAAGAGTTCTTTAAAGCTACCATACAGAGGATAGATGGTGCTCCCTTCAGTATCATTCTGTCCTGAAATCATGGCCAGCTTACTCTCTTTATGCTTCCTTTGCCTTGATGTATCTCTGCCCTCATCAGAAAAAATCCCAAATTATTCTTCTCTTCAAGTCTTGACTTTCAGGTTTATCCCAATTTCACTGGCACAAAAAATCACCTCTAGTGTGTCTCACAGTGTCAATACTACCTAGAACAGTAATAAAATAAACCTCTAATATAATTTTTAAAAACTGGAAAGAAGTGTTGGCTCCACTGTGAACATGACAAAGTTTCTTCAACTAGTTCAAACAGTGAGTATTTTCCTGATTTGGAAACAACAAATAATTCAGGATACACAGTATAAAATGAAGACCTGTGGGGAAAAACAAAAAGAATTTAAATCCTCAAAGATATAATTAATGTGAAATTTTTTTTCATTCATAAATGCATGCTGAATAGAAGTCTGGATGGTAAATATAAATTAATATTATTATATAATATTATTATTATATAATAATATTATATTGCTGTTAAAGGCAAATCTAAATTAGGATTTTTTTTTCTTTACTCAGCATACATATACACACATGTATTTACTCAAGTCAACATTTATATATATGTAATATGCATGTACATGAGCTGCTTCTTTCCTAATTTACCAGTCACCCTGAAGAAAACAAAGTACTGTGAAGTCTTGCTGTTTGTGGAACCGGATTTGGAAGGAATAAATATCCAATGAGTAGTGTTTTAGGACATCACTTAGGCTCAAATCTCAGTCTGTGAAGTCAGAGGGAAGTCTGGATAAGACTGAGTAAATAAAAGATTGTTTCTGAAGTGCCTTCCATGGGAGCTTAAATATTTCATCCTTGACATTGCAAATGCTCTTGCTCCATCAGAGACACCATTGCCAAGTCAGCCTCATTGATTCTCAAGAAAAGAACTGCAAAACCACTTCATTTTTCACTAATCTATGGAAAAGTACGACAGACCCACTGCAGCACATTAAGTGGAATTAAGGGATGTCGCATCTTCCCATAGCAGCTCCTGAGACACCCATCAGTCTGTGTCTTCTGCTCTGCACAGGCGATGATAGATGATGCAATACAAAAGCTCTGCTGTTGTCTAACTCAAGCTGAATGCCAGCAATAGCCAAATGGACAAAATTGATGACCCTGGGGTGAAGGTAGTTGTTAATTGTTGCGGCTTTTGAAAACCTAAGTGCTTTATATGACAGACTCATTTTTCTGCATTTGTCTCTTTGCATCTCAGGAGGAGGCAAAGTAAATCACACATCAGACAAAAACTAGCCACATATAGCAGTAGGAAGTAGAAGGTTTTGGTAGGGAAGACTTCCTTCAAGAGGCATTTCAAAGTCTTCCTCTCCCTTACCAGGTAGGGAGTTTACTTTCAAAGGATTACCTTACTTTTTACTTAAATTATGAATGACTTGAATTTTGCTGTGCTTTTTTAGGATCTATGAGTTGTATCAATAATGGAGTACAATACCTAAAATTTGTAGGGCTATGAATCATCTCTGGAGATGGCTCACCTGATTTGATTCAGAAGTAAGAAATAACTTCAAATAAGGATCTTAACTGCCTATGATAAGTGAAGTGACTTTCCCACTTCCGTCCTGTTTGCAGTTAGACTGTAAACCAACCTGGAAATCTGAACTTTGGTAGATGCTGATAAGCCAGCATAGGTCTTTATTCTTCGAGAAACCTGGTTCCAGGTGAAGGGAAACTCCTGGAAGGAGGCATGTTGTCAGCTCATGGGGGCAGTATTTGCCATGACAGTTGGGTGCACATATACAGGCCTTTGGACTACACCAACCTCCCATCCTACCCAGCAGTGGCCACTGCCAGTTTATGCTCTTCCAGCGACATACTGGGTCTTTCAGCATATTATACTACACTTCTCTTTGCATTGCTTCACTCCAATTAGAAAAATGACAGTAACTGTGTACAATCAGAATTATCTGGGTAAACATGACAGACAACTCCTTAAAAAACATTTCTTGCCTGAGTTGGAGTTGAGGGACATGGCACTGACCTTGGTCTGCATCCCTTTAAAGATGTGGAGTCATCAAATCTATAGGTTTGCTTCAGATACCAGCAGTGAAAAAGAGACATTCTTCCAGAGCTATGAAATGCATTTACTAAGAGACTAAGCAGCATATCAACCCTTGAAATATGTGGTCTAGTGAGTTTCTTAAGGATATTTGGCCTGCACAGAAAACATTCGTCATCCTAATCTTCAAGGATCGAGGTAAATGACTGTCAACATGTGGAGGAAAACTGCAGAGTGAATTGAACCCATCCTTCTACCTCGTGACTTGGCTGGACAGATAACCGCTATTAAGAAGAGTCAGAGAAGTAAGTGCTGATGCCAAGAAAGGATCTTTGCCACTGAATCCAAGCCTGGGATACATCTTTACTAGGTGGTGTTTTGCTTCACCAAGCTAAGGGTTAAAACCAAACCACTGATAATGAAAATGTTTCTATAAATATGCAGTGGTTATTGCTATGCTGACAACTTTTTTAATATCCTGCTATGATTAATTGACATACTTATCCAACACTTGCTATATTCCGCTCTAAACATTTCATTCCTTTTCTTTGTGTCTGTTTCTTGATCCTGTGATGCCTCAGTGAGACAAAGGATTAAAAAAATTCTGTTATTCTGGAAATCAGAAGCATTCCCTTCTTCTTTCCCCCTCTCTACCAAACCATAGGCACAAATGTAAAGGTTTTGAATGTGGATAAGGAAGACTGAGAACCTTTATGTATTACTGCATAGTTGCAGTGTCTAATATGGAAAAAGCATATGTTGTGACAAAAAAAAAAAAAAGAAAAAAGAAAAAAGGAAAAAGGAAGAGTAAAGCTGAATCATTGATATGTTTCAGGGAAGGAACGCCAGTTTCCAAAGGCAGCAGCAGCAGCACCCATATGTGTCACAGAGAGAACACATCACTGGAGTGTTTCTGTTGTCCAGCCTGACTACTTGGGATTACACTTCCAGGGAGGAAGAAAGGAGAGAAGAAACAGGCAACAGTGCAAATGGAGAATTTGGTTTACAGGATTGACATTTCTGGAAATGAAGGCTATAGTGTGTCTTTTTGCTAGCAAGAAAGCAACTTTTTATTGGATGGCAAAGCAATCAGTACTGCTTCACCAGTATCCAGCTACAGCAGTTCAAATAGAAAAGAAATATTTACAACTTTTAGGAGGGGAAGAATAAGTGAGCTTTTGAAATATTTTCAAAATCTTCCTTGGTATAACACTTCTAATTTATACTAAAACTTTCTTATGTTTTCATATTTTTATTATGATTTCCATATTAGAAGCATACAAGGGGACTCATAAGGGTTTGTCTGTGTTTGAACTGGATTCACACTAAAATAGAAGGAGAGCCGGCAATTTTCTTTTCTCCTTCTAGCATCTGAGGATATGAAATACACTGTTGTATTTCAATACACTGCAGTGTTATCTTGATGTAAGACAGACTGTGGTTGTGTTGACCTGCTTACACATTACCTTCAAGCAACGGAGCAAACTCAGTGTGGTTATACTTCTATCAGGAAAAACAACTGTAGTTGCATTTAGACTAATACTACAGTGTTACAGACAAGCTTTTTTCTGCTGTATATTGAATCTGTAACTGAAAGCTTTCACTGTTTTTTGAATACCAAGTACCATGTTGCACAGATACTCTCAATTAAATATACACATCAGACAGTTCTCCCTTGAAATCCGGTAATGTTTCCTGCCATGTGATTCTTTGGTAAGGTCTCTGTGACACTGTCCATTCAGTGGATTTGTGCACTTAAAGGTTGTTTCCTCTAGATTAAAGCAAATGTCTTAACAAGCAATGCCAGAATAATGGTGCAGTCTGATCTGGAAGAAGTTTTCCCACAGTTGCAAGTTACTGATTTGCTGCATCTGCAGACGTGAGGGGAGACACAGGAACAGCACACAGAGATGCTCTCCCAGTGCAGAGGCACAGCCCAGCTGCAAAGTGAGGTAGTTCGAGTTCAGTTACAGCAACCCTGTTTTGTCTCATAACTGGGGTGAGCTAGAATTCAGCACCCCAATTACTGTGTGCCACCAGGAGGTGGGAACTTAAGGTGCAGTAGGTGGGCTTGCAAAAGGGTGAATAAGTTCTGTGGCTCTCTAAATGCAGCTCACTGAGAGCTGATGCCATAGCACAAAGGAAGGCAATATCATTCTGCTACTGGCCTAACTTACTTCTGGTCGAAGAACCAGAGGATGGTATGAAGTCATCAAGCAAATAACCATGCATAGCTATTGATTTTCTCACCTTGATTTTCCCTTTTATTTCCCGCCTCTGTTCAATATCTTCTTCAAATCTGCTCAGGGACAGTGTGACTTCATGGGGAAAGGGAACATGCCAAACTTAACTGACTATGATAAGTGAAGTGATTTTCCCACTTCCGTCCTGTTTGCAGTTAGACTGTAAACCAGCCTGGAAATTTGAACTTTTGGTTTGGCATGTTTGTGGAGATCAGTGCAGAACTCCCCAAGATTTTACTAACTAGAGTAAATGACTAGAATGTCAGCAGCCAAAAGGTAAATTCTCAAGGCAGAGATTATGAAAAAAAACCAAAACACACTCATATAGGAATGAATAACCGAAATTTTGCAATAGGCATATGAAAATCTGAATTCTAGATTAAGTCCAATGGCTGCAAATTTGGAAAGCAGCATAATATAGATAACAGCAGAATAAGAAGATGCAGCAATATGAAGGAAAAAACAGGTATATTTTAGAAGAGAGGATATTGAAAGCTGCATACTGAAAAGGGAAGAGATTTGGGAATTTAACTGAAGGCAAAAAATAAAGTAAAAAAATTAAAAGCCGCCCTGTATTCAGGTGCATTTCAGGATACCATAAGTATTCTAAGTAATCTAGAAGGAGAAATGTTGTATAAATCAAAGAAGATAGTGTTATTGCTAGAAGGCTTGGGGAATGAGGGCCTTGCTCACAGCAGTGTTCAGGTTTGAGGACTAAAATTGAGAAAACATGTAATCACCGTTGAAGGGAAAGCAGTGCTGAGCAATCACAGATTAGTTCTGATTTCCAAGGTTCAGCTACACTAAAAAGAGTAAGAAAAGTCAGACTTATTTCTCCCTGATAAAGATAAGAGCTCCACAGGGACCTACATGTTTCTGATAGAATCACCAAAGAAGCCTGAGAAAATGTGATCCAATTACATTATTTAAATAACTGGCAAGTGGGAATGTTTGGCTGGATGTGTGGAGAAAAGGAAATCCAAGTGAAAGCCTTGGATTTCAGAATTAAATCAGAAGATTAGTTTTTGATGAGGACGGTCAGAGAGAGAACTATGGAGCTCAGGAGTAAAAATGTTAAGTCTTTTTCAATCAAACAAGATCTTCCTTATTGGTCATAAAATTAAGACAACAGTGACCAGAAGGTGACTAAGTGGAAGCAAAAGCTGAGTGTGGTTCCTTGCACCTCTCCATTCACATCTAGCCTCAATAAATTCTGTTTCCTAAAGCTGTATGATTGTTTTCCACTACTGTAAAATCCTGAGAGTTGAGACCAACTGCACAAGAGACAGTGACTTAATATTTGTACCACAATAAATGCTTGAATCCAGTATTGGTCTCCATGATGCCAGGTCATGCACAGAGGAAAAAAGGATTTTAGCCTCTCATAAAGTTTTTATGAGCCACAAAATTAGAAGTTTATTCTCAAGATGAATTTGTTTATATATTCTGACTTCTTTTGGTCAAGGACTTAGGCTGAACTTTTCATACCTTCAGAGAATCATCCAATGCTTCTAAGATACTATATTGTAAAATGTATATTAAATGCAAAGACATCATCATGACTGTAACAGGATCTGCAAATATTTAAAGGTTGGGAGTGTATTAAAACAGAATACTGTTCTTATATTCTCTTCTCATACTCTGTTACGGAGAACAGGTTGTTTTTGGACACACAACACTGCAAGATGACCCTTTGCTCCAAAACAGTAAAGATGCTCTTGTGCTGTGCATGTTGTCTAGATAGAGACTTCCTGATCATTTTGAACTCTCCAAGGTGGCAAGTTCCTAGTTTTCCCACAGTCCTTTTTGTGCCTTAAATCACCAGATGGTGCTAAGTGTAATGACACTTTTATCATTTTCTGGTTTTCATGGGTAAAGGAACAATTACACTGTAAGAGGTCTTTTTGTATGCTGCCTTAACAAAAAATGTATGAGCTTTGTAAACACTCCAGTGGAAATAAATATGCAAAAGGATATTTGGTACAGATTTCTTTCTGTGTGGTTCTGCAGAAGCTCATGATAATGATGTCTGCTTTATGCTGATGTGGCTTGTATTTGTGCTGGGTTGGACATAAAGGGAAAAGGTATTCTGATACTGAATGTGGGGGGTTGTCCGATAATACTAGTGAAGAGGCTAAATTTCATTAAGCTAACTTTAACTTAGGAGGTTTGTCAATGAACTAAAGCTTTCCCATATTGATAGTCTTGTCTGGGATTTGCCTTTTTCTTTAGGAGTGACTATGGGAAAACAAGAACTGTGTTTCTTGGCTACAGTTGGCTGACAGCCGTCTTCCACCACATGGCATCTTTGGTGTATAAGCAGTGGCCAGAGAGAGCCTGACACTGGTGGGCCTTTCAGAACCATGTCAAATACCTGACCTCTTAAAATCCTATGTATTTTATAACCTCTCTTGGGGAATGGTTAGGAAAGCAGAAGACAGGGAGATTAACAGAAGTCTGCTGTGAGGTCTCATCCAGAACTGAAATCCAGCTAAAAAAATTGAAAGGCTAAAGCTGAAATTTGAACTTCTGATCCAGAGCTACTCTTTTTGCTGGTGCCAATCTCTGCTTTGCTCAGGTTTGTTTAAAACCTGAATGAGACCTGAATAGACATGCTTCTCACTTGATTAATTATGCATATCGTTGTGAGTTTTGCATTACCTGCTATTTCATGTTTTCCCTTTAGTAATCTTTACTACTAACTTCAAAGCAGTAAGCTCTAGTGAATATTTACTATCCAAATTATCAGCATCAGTTTTCAGTTAGGAGGGAAATCTGGTCTGAAAATTTTGGGTTTACCATAGCTAGAATAACCCAAATATGAAACATCTCAACGTTTTGCAATGTTTTTCCTTGATGTATCCAAATTCCCAATCTACCTTAGTGCTCCCTGACAATCAGAGCATGCTTCATGGTGGAAATTTTGAGAAATTAATGTTTTATTTCTCACATAACTGTTCAGAGCCATGTGCAAGAATATTGGTCCCTTTTGTTTTCCACTTTCTTTTTTCCACTTTCTTTTTCTTCTTTTTTTTTTTTTTTTTATATATATGTGTGTGGACAACTGCAGCTTAGTACAAGTGCAGAGGGAATGGGGGGATGGAAATGTAATATGGAAGAA
This sequence comes from Myiozetetes cayanensis, assembly GCF_022539395.1. Classification (NCBI taxonomy): domain Eukaryota; kingdom Metazoa; phylum Chordata; class Aves; order Passeriformes; family Tyrannidae; genus Myiozetetes; species Myiozetetes cayanensis. The sequence continues at coordinate 10,755,787 of NW_026086605.1, forward strand.
GCTGTGAGGGCATGAAGGGCCTGGTGAGAAGTGACTGGTATCATCTGTTGTTGTTGTTCCAAGCAGCCATAGCATAAGTGACTTGTGTTTCCTTTGAAAAAGTTTCTTCTATCCCATCTGTTGACCATATGGGTGAAAAACATGGTTTTCAGCATGCCCACACCTACTCACTGGCCAACAATCTGTCCCAGCCTAAACATGGTTGCTGACTGTGCCATTGCAAATTGTTCTTCTTAGGAACAACCAAAGGAATCTCTGCCTACGAGATGGGCTTTAGGAAAAATTCGAGAAAAATGAACATATGCAGCAATCTATTTTGAGCCAGTGGGACTCTTTAGCTTGCCTTGCTGCTCTTTCAGGGGATAGAGGGAGAAATTGTGCTGGATTTTCAGCCAACTGGATCAACTGAGATAGCTTTTTGAAAAGTGTCTGTGCAAAGACTTGGTATAAACTAGGCTGGCCACATTCCAGGTTAGAATAAACCAAAAATGGATCATATCTTAGAATCCATCTCAGATAACAGAATATCCTGAGTTGGAAGGGAACCACAATGATCACTGAGTCCAACTCTTACATGAATGGTCCATATGGGGATCACATCCATAACCTTGGCATTATGAGCACCATGCTCCAACAAACTGAGCTAATCTCAGGAGATGATTTACATTGGATCCATATACATTGATTACATTAATTTGATGCACTGGAAGGGCTGCTTTAAGGTGAGAATTTGCCTTGTATTTTTATTTGTAGTCCTTTGATATTCACTGGAGAGCATTGCTGGTGTCCTCAGAGTGGTATTCTTCTTAATGGAGCTGCAGTTTAAGTCCACATTTGAGCACTATCAGAAGACCCTGCATGCCAGATGGATTCATGCCCTCTACCAGATAGATCTCTACATATGCATACTGTACTTCTGGGAAAAGCAACTGACAGAAACTTCCCTGCAATAAGCACAATGCAGAGATATGATCCAGAAATGCAATGGATTTCAGCAAATTAAACTCTCCTCCTTCTCTCTTTCCATTCACTGGGAAAGGATGTACCTGCTGAGACCAGGGCTTTTGGAAGGGTGTGCAGCCATTCGTATGGCACAGAAACAACCACCAAAATCCCAAACTGTGTGCTTAATGGATGAATCTGAAGACCTAATCTGACATTGCTAATATAGTGGGAAAAGGCATTTTAAAAACCTCTTACTTGACTTGGTTGGGTTTTCCCTCTTGAGGTTTGGACCTTCACTGAACCTTATACTGACACGTTTCTCCTAAATATCAAACAGTTCTTATCACAGCTGATATCCTTTGCTTGTTCCTTTCAGTCCAGAGAAAGTATATTCGTGTCTACAGGGTAAAAAATTGAGTTCTTCTAATAGTGACTTTTTATAATTGTCATCTGTGGATGTAATGTTTTTAGGTAGGTTGTTCTCACAATATAATAATGTCATGGTGGCCTTCAGAAACATTAAAATTTTAAGTTTCTGACTCAACAAATCATTTTATTTTTTACATCCTTCAAGTCAGTGGGAAAATGATCTCTAATATCTTATGCATTCAAAGGCAACAAGAACTGAGAAAAGAGTCTAAAATCTAAAATTTGATCAATTTTGTAATATGAACAACACAGCTTAAACATGAGGTTTGGTGCCCAGCAAAACCTTGCCTGTAACACTGTTATCTTGCTTCCAAAGCTGTGGGAATCAGGAAAGACTTCCTCGATGAAAAGCAGTTAATAAGGAAGAACCTGCTTCAGCTGATGCCCAGTTTTTAGAGTCTGAGTCTACTAATTCTCTTGCTGACTATCTTCAGCTGTTTCTAGCTGTGTTTCAGAGTGGGTTTTTTTGCTGCATCCATCAGGTATGCTGCTACTTTTTTCAGGAGAAAGAAAAGTAAAATATCGTTCAGACTTTGCAGAATGCTTGTTATGCTCTAAAATTACACATCTCCATATGCAAGATCTGGAAGGTCCTGGATAGTAAGTAGTCTGAATCATTCATTATTCTCTTAATCATAGATGCAAACTGCAGGTGCCTGAATTCAGCAAAAGATGCACTCATGTATATTCTAAATGCAACTCCATGTGGCTATAAAATGTTAGTATTCCATATCAAGGAACCATGGAGTAATAGATGAAATGGAATAACACTTTAGTGATTCTACTTATCTCTGGACTTCAAGAGATTTTTTTCCTCAGGGTTAATGAAATTCATTGTGTGATTAGAAATATATTATTGCTGTTGGAAGCAATTATTTTGCCAAACCTACATGCAAGTTGTTTTGTTCTCTGCTTTAGGGTGTGCAGAAGTCTTTTTAGACAGAACAAAGGGAATGCTGCTTGTCTGCATTATTCCAAATAAATCCAGAGTCCTTGTTTGCTTCCAGTCCTCCTCCAGCACTGCGAAGGTAGGCTGATACTTTGGATATGCCTGAACCTTTCTCTTAGACAGCAAGAAATCTTGAAGATTCCAGCTATCAAAGGTGGGTGAAAGAACAGTGTTCTCAGGTAGCAGAGCAAACCTTTATAATATTCCCGTGCTAATGACTTTCTGGAGCTGTATCTTGAGAGTGTTCCCTTGACCTTTCATTATCTCCCCATAGAAGAGCAAATAGATTGCCCTTAAAGGTCAGCTTAGAAGGAAATAAGAGAAGGAGGGAAAATGAGCAACTCCACAACCTGATGTTGTTTTTTTGGTCTGGATTTTCATACTGAAAATCACCTGGACACTTTTTCTAAGAGAAAAGTTGTTGTCAGAGTCCTATTGACATCTGTAGACTGACACGACTGCATTGAGAGGTCATAGCAAATCTGGTTTCCAAAAGAGATGAACCCAAAATTTGGTTTCCAAAAGAGTTGAAACCAAAATTCCTTTTGAGAGGCAGAGGAGCTCTTACCAACAATCTCTTTCTTTTTTTTTTTTTTTTTTTTTTTCCTTCTGGTAACACTGCAGACTGGTGCACTCTTTGCAACAAGGGAAACATTTTTCTAGGTTGTTAACTAACATTATGAACATATTTCGTTTTGGTGGAACGTGAGATTTTATTGCTGTTACTCCCTGATGCACAAACAAGACTGTGAAGGGAAAAAATCCCATCATAATAAAAGAGATTTATTAAACTGGGGTGATTTGCTTACAGACTGATGCTGAAATTAGAAAAGGCCTCATTCCCTCAGCTAACCTGGTTCTGAGGCATACCTTTTATTAAAACTTCACACCAGCACAGTCCCCTCTTGCAGTGGTGTAAGTAAAAAACAAAAACTAACAAAAAAATAACCCAAATAAAAACTATTTAAAGTGAAAGTAACTGTGTCTTGTACACTAGCATATCATAATGAGAGAAGGACTTTCATGGTACAAGAATCATTAATTAATGATCATCTTTGATTACCTGCTCTCAGTGTTTCTTCACAGTCCTGTTTCCCAGGGTTCTCTAATGTGGCTGAGATGTTCTGTGTGGGTGTACTATTTCCATTTATCATATATATAGTTCTCAACTAAGAAAATACTAGAAGTGTGTGAGTGTCCTGTTGAAACACCTGGAAATAGGAATTTTGGTGTTGTTGCCTCTTGCCAGTTATGGCTGTTAAGTAACAAGGAGACTACATGGTCTCCTAAATATTTGAGGCCTCCTCAGTTCTCTTCTTAGTCCTGCCACTTCTGCATGATCCTGAGCAAATGTCTGTCTTTATGAAGGTTTTGTAAAGCATTTTTTTGAACTTTATTTGGCTCTTAACTTAGTTCATGCCATTTTTTTCCCTCATAATTACTTACAAAATTAGGTATTTGTTCTTGATTTAGAAAGTTTTTGCAAGATGGAAGTTTGGTCCTTGTGTTGTGTGTGCAGAGAAATGCTATGGGTTTGCCTGGAGAAAGATTTGGGATTTATGAGTCCACTTTCATTCTTCATAACCAAACAAACAAGCATCTAGAATGGGTTGCATAGATGACAGCTGATGTGGCTTGGTTTTGAAGATGACCTGTGTCTGCCTCATGCCTTTCTGCCCCTAAAAGCTCATCAATAATATACTTTGGGGCCTTTTCAAATCTTTACCCAAACCACAGAATGGAAACACAGGTTACTATACGTTCTTGTCTTCCCAAAATCCAGATGCTTTCTGCTTGAGTTGTGTGTGATTAATTATTAGGGTTATCTCTTAAGTGAATGATGCTGCAGGGCTCTACAGGATGGCAGAGGTGTCACTAAGAGGAGTTAAAGTGTCAGAGTGTCCTCTGCAAAATGAGAGGGCGAGGCTAAAAGCTGCTGTCCTGTTTAGGGAATGTCAGGGACACACAGTGCCTTTGTGTGGGAGGTGATAAAGACCACAGAATTTGGAAAGGTTTGTGGTGCCAATCAGCAGTGAGATTCGGCTCACATTTCTCCTCTATGTGTTTGAAGAATACCCTGCTACAGTATCACTGTATTGCCCTTTCAGAGAGCCAGAAATTTAGGCTGTAGTTTTCCTTTGCCGTCCCTTTCCTCAAGAGCTGCATCCTCATCCTACAATCTTAGCTGCATTTCACTTCTCCAGTTAGCTAAATGCTTTGGGAAACTTATGTCTGAGTCAATGAAGGGTAACAGGATCAGATCTTCAGCTGGTGTCAAGCAGCATTGCTCCATCATCATTGATGAAATGGCACCAATTTAGGTATATCCTATTGTATTTCTCTTGAGGACTAGTATCAGTAATGGGTTTGTGCTCATTAAATGGTGTCTTCCTGACTCTGCTTTTCTCTGCTCCTGTGGAAATACATCAGTTTAAAAGTTCAGTCCCTGTAAAATAGCATGTAAGGCAGCTGTTCATTGAATGGAAAATTATCTGGTTTGTTACAGGAATGCATATGTAAATCACTATTGGGAAACACTATGTTAAAACTTATTGTTACCAAATCCTCCACATTCTGAATGGGAAACATTGTTAACCAAGGCACTATTTTTCCTTGGCATTTTGTAAGAGGGTCCTAAAGACGTCAAGAGGAGGAAAGTGGGTGTCAATGAATTTTATAACAATGAGTCATTTTAGCTCTGGGACAATTTTGGATATATATAAACAGTTCTTTGCCATTCCAGGAGGAATTCAGACTTCATCTGAATAGGTTTTACCAGGCCAGGACAGTCAGTTCCTTGCTTAAAGAGCTCAGGCTCAGGGTCCCTGTGGTGGGAGGTGATGTAATCAGTGTGGTACAGACTGAATGTGGGAGGTGAGAGCTCAGCAAAGAAAAATCAAAGAAAGATTAGACTGGTGTGCTGCTGTCATCTCAGTCTGAATAGCCAAGTGGCCTTTGTTTGGCTCAGCTAATACAGGAGCATCTGTTTTCTCTTAAAGTCTCTTACAAGGAATTTCCCACTACCCTAAATGGCTTGGTGTCCCCAGGGCATGAGCCACTCAGGATGAGGGGTCCTCTTCCTAGGTGTCTCCAGTCTAGTTTCCTGGTAGATCACATACACTAACCTGTGTTGGTGCCATGGGGAAGCATAAATTCCTTCTAAGGGTTCTGTTAAAATTCAAGAATCCTTGGTTAAGAGAAGTTAGTGGGATAACCACCAGTTTAACCAGTGCCGCTACATGATCAAAGTAGAATTTAAATAGAAGTTTGGGGTGGCAGAGCTAGGCCAAGATCAAGGTGTGGCATATCTTGAACTCTGGGCAGACATCACATTTGCTTTTCCTGCTTTTATCATTGCACTTCTGACCACAGTTTTTCCAGACAAGGCAGAAAAATGATGTCTGTCCAGAAGACGAGATCCTCTCTCCAGAAGATGAGAGCTTTCTCCAGGAGTCAGTCTGAACTGTGCCAAGTGCCCTGCAGTGCTCTTTCACATATGTATCATGTCTGTGCCTCTCTTATGCATAACAGAGTAATTCTGGTGTTTAAAATAGGTGAACTATTTTTGTTTTGCCATTTTAAATGTTTGAAGGCATGGTGTTGCTTATTATACTTGTATCCTTTGCACTGCTGGGTTTCTGTTACATTCAGATTTGTTTTTTAGTTTTCTAGGTTAATTTTTGGTTTACTTTGTGTTTTTCTAATGTGACATCTCTCTGCCTGTCATGATATTTCAATTATTCATAATCACTGCTATAACACAAGACATCTCATCTACCAAGACTATTTTGACACTGCTTATGCTATATATGCCTGAATCTTTCTAGATGTTGATGTGGCACAACATCTGACAGCATCACAGACCTTTCAGAGTCACAGAGTCTTTCTTGTTCCCATGATCTATTCTAAATTCAGACAATTTTAGGAAACTATCTTTCACTTATTTTCACAATTAGTCACTGTGAACTCCTAAAGCCTGTTCTAGCTCAGTTTCAGGTTAAAAGCTAAACACTAACATGATTTTTTGGTGAAATTGTTTACTTACCTTAAAGCAAAACCATGACAAACTTTGTATTCCTTTTGAGGCGCGGCCTGAGTGTCTTGCCGTGTTCATGACAGGTATGCTCTTCACAACTAAGAAAACAGACAATGAGCTTCTTCATATAGTCATGTGCTTCCCAATTCTAGTGGCACTGATCAGAAAGCACTATACAGAAACCCAGCGACAGATGATGACAGCAAAAAAAATCTCACTGCTGAGTTAAATACCTCTCTACCATCTGGAAAGGCACGGCAATAACATTGCAGTGTTGAGTCTTTATGAGTTTATGTGTGTCATGCCACAGACACAGGCATCAGGTATCTTCCACGTGGAGATTCCCAGTAGAAGTTCCCTAAAGTTGGTGGAATTGTGCTTTGGTGAAACAGGTCAGAGTAGGCACAAGGATGATGTAGGAATGTGACAGCAGACATGATACTTCTAAAAGGTCTAACCCTGGCACTGCTCCTCTCACCTGGATGGCCCTTTCTAATGTCACTGACTCCTTTTAGTTCATGTAGTAGACAGTACTTATTTTACTTATTTATCTCCACTTACACATTGTTGTACTTTGTAGAAATAACACAGTGACTGGGTCAGGTGGATGCACCTTGGGGGAAGGAAACATTGTTCTCTGCTGCAGGATGGTCACAGACTTCACAGCAGGGTAAGAAGAGGAGACCTCAAGCAGCTGCAGAGCCAGGAACACTGCTCAGTAGTGGGGAGAAGTGGTCACAGACATTAAACGTCTGTGGTTAAAGGAGAAACCTTCCAGAAACAGGCAGGACTGCTGTGACTTTATTGTGCCCCAGAGAGCCACTGAGCTGACAGCAAAAGCACTGACAACTGGCTTTGCCCTGTCCTCCAGCATCTGAAACGCTCCAGGCTGTAACATTTTCTAACACTCCCTTCTCATCAACTCACTTTGAGTTGCCTCTTCTTTACAAAATTACTTTATCTGGTAAAACCTGACCTTTTGGTTTAAAAGCATTTAGGAGGACTTGTGAAGAAAGCAATGAGGTTGGTGGATGGAATGTTCTGTGTCTCCACTTGGTTACAGTTTGGGTGTTTGGGGTAGTGGCAGTGAACAGGAAGGAGAGCTAAACATTTCACAGAGGGCTGCAGCTCTGTGTGGGGCAAACCACAGGATCCTGCTGCAGTCATGTGGATTTACAAAAGTTATTTGGAAACTTTCTCACATGGATGACTCCTGGATGCTTTTCTTAAAGTGTGAATCATAAAGTCCTTCTTGAGACAGGCACCAGACACCATAAACAGTGTCAAGAGGATGCAGGGAAATGTCAAGATCGGTGGAAAGAAAAGACAAACTTGCCAGTCTAGATCATAGCAGTCCTGCCTGTTCTCAGAACTAGGTAATTTTTATGCAGTTAGAGATAGGGGAAGTGGAGGGAGAGAGCAGTAAGAAGATTTTGGCATGAATTTCCATCATCTATCTAGTTTCCAGCAGTGTGTTTTCACAGATGCTACTTTAAGCCACTTTATCACTTCTCTAAGATGAAACAAGGGCAGGTCTCCTTTTCTCTCTCCCTTCATCCCCTTAAATTTCAGCAATAGTTGCTATGCTTGAATCCTGCTCCCATTTTTATAACAGTGAAACATCCAACTTCCTTCTGGCTAATTGGTGCTCTAGCAGCAGGAGATCGTGTGCCAAGGCAGCAGAATTCCCTGCCTGTTCAGCATCTGCAGTCTGCTCACACATGCAATGTCAATATGAACTTTAAATGTTATAAAAGTGAGTCTAGATAGTAATTGCTTGCAATGCACACAAGGATATCAAAGCTTATATAGTTTCATGGTTTCACTAAAAGTTGCCATCCCCTTAGAAACAATTGTGTTTAAAAGAAAATTCCCTAAAAATATAGATTAAAATTTCAGGTTTGCTAATTGTTGGTACATTGCTGAGACAATCACAATGTTCTCTGAGAGAATATTTCCCAACTGAAGTGTCACATATTCCAAACTTAACAAATGCATGTATGTATTCACACTGTCCAGAATCTTTCTCTCTTTTAGTGTAGGTTCAAGATCTGTTTTTTATCATATTTTCTGTGTAAAGTGCTCTCAGCACTGTGTAAACTGATCCAGCAGCTATTGAGGACTAACTAGGCAGGCCATCACAGCAGCCAAGCAAGTTCCTTCCATTCTTCAGGAAATTACATCTTCCTGGCCCCCAGACTGGGTGCTGGATCCAATAGAAACAGTGGAATCCAGGGTTTCAGTTTGAAAATGTATTTCACCCCTGATCTATAATCCCTTAGCTGCATCCACAGTGCACTGAAATCCATCAGGAACATCCTCTCAATCCCCTGTCACCTTTTATCCTGTTAATGGGGAAGGAGCCATGACAGGGGACAAAGTGAATTTGAAAGCTATGCTTGTGGGAATGGTTTATAGACAAGAAGATGGATGTCATCTAATCACCCCACAATAAGTTCCCGCCTGCTTTGTGCTGTGTTGTTCTGTTGCTGTCCTCTCTCGTTCATTCCCATTATCACCCAGGGCATCCCTTTCCTCTTCTGCACTCCTGGCTCCTGAAAACCCAATCTGCATTTAGTAAATAAAGGACAAAACGAGTTCTCATCCACCTGACTGACACTTCGGGTTTGAAATGAGAAAGCCTCTGTTGTTGATGCAGAGCCCAATTTAAAGCAATATCACCTGTCAGTTTGATAAAAGGCATGGAGAAAATATCCCATCACAGCCAAGGTGGGCAAAAAGTGTCATCTAAAATAAATTCAAACCTTAGGAAAAAAAAAAAACACAAAAAAATGGCTGGGGATTGTTTTTGTGGTTTTATGGTTCTATGTGGGTGAGTCGTCAAAACATAAGTTACTGTTTATTTGTGACAAACAGAATGGCTAAGAATGAGGGTTGCAGGACAGCAAAGACAAACTTGCTTGTGATGCTTTTTTCTGTATCCATTGAAATGTGCTGTGTGAAGGGTGTGTTTGCAGAACTTTGGGCTTGGCTTTCTTGGCCCTCTGATCTTTATTTCTATCAGAAAATGAGTCAGTGTATTTATCTTTTGTCTTTGCCTTCCTGAGCTTTTGCTCATGTTTCAGCTTATGGAAATGCAAACTGTGTCCTGCTTGTTTGCTTTTTTTAAATAAACATTCATTTGAAATGAATCCAGTCATCACCATCTACAACTGATTGGTACCCTATACCTGTAATTTGGAGGGGTTTCCACCCAGATGACATGCAGCACTCTCCTTGGGCGCCAAAGCTACAGGAAACTTGTCTGTGGGTGACAGAATGGGGTGGAGGTGCTGGTGAAGTTGATGTTGCATAGCAGAATGCCCATCACAGAGGTGAATACCCTAGTCTGAGCTCAACTGATCTGTCCATTTAGTCAGAATAGGTGGCCAAGGCAAGAGAAGCACAAAACCCACAAAAAGCTTGTTGACAGATACATCAGGGTTTAGTCAGGCCTCCACCACTTGGCTTGGCCAGATTGTTGCAGTGGAAGGCAAAATATCTATGAGTTCTGTAAACCAGTATGTGGTGTTCTACAGTATATGAAATCATCATCCAGAAAGTTGCCATTTCCCTTGAGCTGGCTAAGTATAAGATTACAACAACTACGCACAAGAAAACATGTATTAGTTGGAAAATGAAACAATTAATTTCATCCTAACTAATTATAATTAAGTCCATTTCCCCCTGAAAATGGTAAATGAGGGAATGGGCAAGAGATCTAGTCTGTGTGCCCTCTAAACAAGGGATAATTTAACCTAGAGCAAGCCCAAATACATTGTCAAGTCTGTGTTTTGAACTCAAGAACACAATAATTTTTATTACCGTTTTGTCAGGTATTAGAATGCAGTGAGAGCAATCTAGAGGCTTTTACCAATATGAAATGGAATGGAAACCAGACAAAAGACCCAGTTATATTTTGATAACAACATCATTAGGAATATTTTTTTATCTGGAAATTCTGTATAAACATTTAAATATCAGGAAAATAAAATTACAATTTACCTCCAAAACCATGGGAATTTTTCAAAGAATAGAAAGAATGTGGTCATGTACACTTCAATGTATTTTGCCTTCATGGAGTGGAAATGAGCATACATTTCTTTTTCCAGAAAGATGCTGTAATGAAATAATTCTTCTGTGATTTTGAGGTGGACTTTGGAGCCATTAGCGAAGAACCTTTCCTCAAGATATCTATCACAGGATTTGCATTTGGCCCAGGTTGTTTTAAGAACACCAGCAATATTTGGCTTGTCAGTTCATGGTTACAATCAAATGCTTTTATCTTGCTGTCTTTTGGCAGTCAAAATATAGTTTTCCATTGTCTCTTTGCTCCCTCTCAGAAGGCTGTAAAGATTATCATTTTCACAACAGGAATTTGATCCCTCAGGTAGCTCAGTGCAGGATTATCTGAAAGTTCTGACATTATCCTAGATGTAAGCCAGTCAAACTCTAGTTTGTGACTTCCAATAATTCTTCTTAGTCTGGATTCACCATCAGTTGTTCTGCACTACTTATTATGCAGAACATGTTCCAGATTTCACTGAAATTAGAAGAAGCGTTCTGGATTCAAACAGGTTTGAATCAGATTCTCACTGTAGATAAGACTAAGTTACATTCAACATTTTACTTCAGCTCCAGTGCCTAAGTCATTTGCACATTTGCCCCCCAATGGATCCTGTGTTTTCTCTTTTAATTCCCAAAAAGTCAGAATTTGAGCAGTAAGCAGGGGGAAAAATTTGCTGTTAAAGAGGTGTGGCAGACTGAGTTTGTGGCAGCCTGAGGATCTAAGAAAGTGATGCTAGAGAACACTGTTAAGACATCTGTGAGATGCTGGGCAACATATCAAGGAGCAGTAAATCCCACAGTAAGCTCAATAACACCTGTGAAGGCAGTCTGAAAGCCATACAGCTCATGGGAATGACTCCCAGAGTTACCTGATGTGGGGAGAAATGTGGAACCTGTGAATCACAGGGAGGGGTTAAATATAATCATGGCTTTCTTGCCCTCAGGGTTTAAGTTTTGCTCCAAAGCCAGTTTGAATCTGATTTCAGAGGAAGGCTTTTACTCACTCTGTAATGCATTGTGATATCCACCAGGTAGAACTCATTGAGGAAAATTGCTTCCCAAAATGATATATAGGACCATTCAGTCACATCTCTGAGCTATTTAGGGGAAATTATCCATGGGATTGTATCATTAGTTTAAAAGCTGCCTCTATTGTTTTTCTGTCAGGATAATTTTAAGCTACGTGAGAGTATTAGTTGGAAAAACATATTTGAAATGGAGTCTAACTCCTTCCATATTGCTCAAATCTGGTTTTAAGGTAATATTTTCCTCTTCATTTGTAACAACTCTACTGAGGGGTGGAGAGCAGAGTCTGTCTCTGAGTTGGCCAGTGACTTTCTGAATACAGCTACCCTCTTTTAATCAGGTGCTCAGCTTTCATGGGCTTACACTTCAGCCACTGGCCTTGTCTGTCCTTGCTACATCAAAAGGAACACAGCTTTGAAAATTTCCAACCACAGTTCTAACTAACGGCAAAATCCATGAAATAACAAAGTGCTGGCAAAGGAGAGACCCTGTTCACATTAATCAGTAATGTGAGCTGTTTCCAGGGGAATTTGTTTAATCTGAAGTCTCTAGAGAAAGTCAGAAAGGAAATTTGGAATAAATGATGGAACTATTCAAAACTAGAGATACTTAACTACAAATAGAATTATTGGAGCATTGATGAGTTGAGAATTGGAGGAAATCAGCTTTCTCTTAGGGAAAAGTTCTGTACATCAAAGAGAAAAACTGAATTGATAATAATGGTAAATAGCAATGTAAGCAAAAGACAATGAAGGCAGATATGAAGGCATGAGGGAAATTCCCGGGTGACCTTTGGCAAGTCACTTTAGCTTCTAGCAACAAAATGAGGTAGCACGTCTATGTTGCTCTAATGGGGTATAAGGGAAAGACCATGATGAGCTTGAAGGGTCTGAGTACTGTGACAGTAAGTGCTCTCTGTTGTATGGCAGAATGAAGCTTCTGTCTTTAGCTCAAGCCTGTCCACTGAGCCTTTCATGGCTGTGGTTTCTCCCTTGAAATTTGGGTGTATGTTAAGAGAACACATCCAAGCATTCTGCGTTGGGATGGATGACCTGGACTGGCAGCTGCTGTAAGAGCCTGCAGGCTGGGGTAACAGAGTTGCATGCTTTGTTAACTGCAGTAAGCTTGAGGCACACAGCAGGACCAATAGCCTTAGCAATGCAAAAATGTGTTGTAGTGAGTGCTGTAGGGGCAGATATTGAATGATACTTCTATTTCATCCATAAAAAAGCAGGATTGGACTTTTCTTGTGACAGACCAGCTGCACTTGTTTGCTTTTTTATGAGCAATGGTCATTGACAAGCCTGAATGTCTTCAGATAAATAAAAATAATTCCAGTATTTCTAGTCCCCGAACTGCTTTTTTTTGTTGAATTGTAAATGAGATTTTTCTGTCTAAATCCTTAAGAATTATCCAAAGTGGGCTGATCTCTATCCAGTTAACAGAAAGATGTAGCTACAAGTATTGTGGACCATATGTATCACAAAGCAAGAAACAGAGCTTCTGAATTTGTCTTGTCTTGCTTTCAACCAGAGGGAAAATGTGACGCTGTCATGCACAGCTGGCAATATGAATGCATCTTGAATGAAGACTGTCTTCTGCTGACAACTGCAGCATTACTGTATGGAGTTTGAAACAACACTAAGAGTAAGGAACTCTGATGCAAGGAGCATTTTCTCATGCCTTAAATTTTCAGCAAAGAGATTCAGTAGTTAACAGAAATGCATTTTTTTCTCACCCTGAAAACATTGTATGCCACTAGACCACAAAAGACAGAATGTGTTTCAAAAATATGTGCAGGCAAAAGAGGAATGGCTTAAAGAATGGTGGTTTATTTTCTGGGAGGAGTCTGAAAATGGACCATTAACATCCCCTTTCTTTCTGTCCTCTGATGTGATCATTCAGCATTCATGAGGATCAAAAAAGCATTGGTTTTATAAGAAACATCCTTCTGAAATTGATGTCATAAATCATAGAAATATCCAATGACAAAACATTTGAAAGTATTAAATCTATATGACCCAAAGGATATGTTTATAGAACTATACATAGAACCAGATTTTCAGAGCTGACTCCAAGATGTGCCTCAAACCACTGTAAGGTACCAAACAAATATTTGGACATAAATAGTACCAAGGAATTATTGAGTCCAGAGAGACTTGGAGACCAGAGACTGTGGAATCTATTTTATTAAATGACTTCTCCAAACATTTGTATTTATTTGGATTTGAGTTAAATAAGATTTTTGCAACATAAGATGTTCTATGATTAGAAGTGATGGAATGTAAATGCTGTTTGTTCAAAGTTTCCATTTTATGCAACTAGTAAGGAAGGCTATCTATGATTTTGCCTTTGCTAGACTTCACTCTCTTCTGTTGCCAATTAGCATTACAGTAACCTCAGACAGGACTCACTTACTTAAACAAGTGTATTGTGCCATTTGAGATGTCCTAGAAAATCCTCCTGCCAGAAGAACACATGTCTAAAAGGTGAGAAACACATACCTGGCAGCTCTGTGCATGCTCAACACATCAGCATTTTTACAGCTGACTTAACCCCTTTCTATGTAATGTGGGAATTGAATAACCCCTCTGTGTACTGTTGGAATTAAATCCTGTCCTCCCACTAACTAAACCTATCTCTTGATAAAAGCATGACTCTGTCCCCACAGCTGCTGGTGTTAGTCAGTAAATAGCGAGCTCTTACAAGAAGTCCTGCCCAAGGACAGAGATATTACAAACACTAAATCAGAATGTCCTCTAAATAGAAGCTGTGAGTAAACCCAGCAAAAACTGTCAAGACATACCCAAATGTGGATGTTACCAATCACATCAGAGTTCAGTTCAGCTCATTCAAGCTTTTTGGCAGACACAGGAAATTTCAGCAGAGAGTGCACCAAAGCATAAAACATATTTTAGTGGGGTGCATTTCAAAAAGAAGCAGATGAACTTCATGAACTTTTAGCGAGATAAGGGAAAAAAAGAACAGTCTTTGGAACAACAAAATCTTATCAGAGGACAAGCAATCATGCTTTATATTCCTGTTCTTTATTGTGTTCCCTGCAAATCAAACCTAGCTGTTAATGTATTGTGCTCCATCCTGGTCACTGATATTTTAGAAAATTTTAATAGAAAATATCTATGGAAAGAGCTGTCCACAAGAAAGCAATTTTTCAAGCTCCTGGAGAGACTTTGGAAAGGCTGACTTTTACAGATATGCTGTTTGTGACCTCATTGAAAAATAGATACTTGGACCCTGATTGATATATATTTTATGCACTACTAATAGACAATCACTGTAGATTTTACCTATAAAAACCACAATACATTATTTCTGTGTTAAATTTTAAAAAGTGCTATTTTTCTGTCTAAGTATCACTAAGTAGTGAGTTGCCTAATGATCCTGAATATAAAGACCTTTGGCATCTACTATTGATGGAAAATAAACCCTATCATCTGTCCGTGGCTTGTAATTATCCCTTTTCAATGATTTTCCTGACTGCATGACTTTGTGAAAAATTATCCACCTGTAGGCTGAAAAGACAATCTCGATTTCATCTTCCAGAGGTAAAATACTCCCCAAAAGATCAGGACTTCACTGCAGGTGGGGTACCCCTGTATGAGCAAAAAATGTGTGCTTTACACATCTGCTTGCTTTGCTGTATCTCAAATGGCACCAATGTAAACAGCGATTAGATGTATTCAGAGAGAAACAATATCCAGTATTCACATTACTGCTTATGAGAAAGGTTGAATCTTGGATTCAGAATTGAACGGAGTATGAGCCTGGCTAATTGAAACCCACAATTTTCTAACAATCATACTTCCCCACTTCATGAAACCAACACAGGAGTTTTCATTCTTACCATAAATCTAATTGGGCCGTTGTAAATAATTAAAGCCTTCATGCCATGCTTTTTAAGTGGCACTTATTTAATGTTCAGTCATGGTGGTGGCTGGCAATGACAGGCTGGCTTCTGAAAGATGGGTTAGCTAACACGGAAGACATCACCATAGGAAACTAAACTCTAAGAAGAGCTTGACAGAGTGCAGGTGACTTATCTAGTTGGAAGATGCAAGATGCACAGCGACCGACTTGGCGGGACCCAGGGAAAAATGTGATAAGTGAACACCAAATACCCAGAGATGCTACAAGTGCTGAGTGATAGCAACATTTCAGCATAATCCTTCTCGGGAATGGTGTCATATCCTCTGATATATACCGAGCTGGTGCCTGGCTTTGCTCTATACCACAGAAAATATGCAGACAATAGGAGAAAATATTAGTGTGTATGCATGCATGTGTGAGACAGAGTGAGCGAGGGAATACAAAATAGTGACCTTTAATGGATGGAGTCAGAAGCAATCAGCTTCACATCGTAAGACCAGCTGAATGTCAGAAGCTTTTCAGAGTGGCAACATTGTTGGATATTCCCGTTTAGCTCAAATTCTTGAGCTTTATAAGTAGAATGATTTCAATACCACACCAATATGTCTTCAAAGTTCCTGTGAATCATGACATGAAACAATTGAAAAGTTCCTAGACAATAGTGTCTTTGTACCAGGATGTTTGCACCTGGTAAATTTACAAATATCAAGTTCATTTTAACAAAATGGAGATAGATTACTTTTTTCTTTTTTGGGGGGTTATCAGTACAATTCAAAGAGGTCCCCCTCCCACCTTTGAGGAAGACGAGTTGTCTATGGGTCACATTTAGCTACCCTGTATTATGACTAGTTTTGAGCAAATTTAAGGTGTTTCATGTTTGTTACAAACAGTAAAAGTCTGTAAATATATGAATGTTTGTCCAGTTCTCATTGTTTCGTTTCATTTTCTTCTTCTCCTATGATCTGACACTGTTGTATTTCCAATGCTTCCAAGATATTTCTTCCACAGTGCATTTGCTTTTAGATTATCAGTTTGTTGTTGAGTAGAGTATTTGAAATTCTGGAGTAGGCAATACCAAAGTGGCACAAAATGGTATCATCAGTTCTTCTGGCTCTGGGTTTTGCAGGGCTAAACACACCTCTCTTCCCCTTTCTCATCAGAATCACCTTCAATTCTGAAAAAACTGCTGCTGTGGGACCAACCAGGTACTGCTGAAGTATTTTTCTAATGGAAAAGTTTTCTGTGAGGAAATGGGGATCTGACTAAGCTGCTATATTTCACAGACAAGTCTTGATTACATGGAACTTTTTTGTGCTTCATTTCCAAGAGGCTCAGGAGCAGTGCTTCTGCTTCACAATATAATAAGGTGCAATTCAGTTAGCTCAGTCTAATCCAATCCATTGCAAACACTTTTACAAAGGCATTTTGGTATTACCTAGAAGTTTGAAACTTCTGCTTTCTGGAAAACCTCAAAGCTTCAACTTTTTAGTAAACTCTGGGAATGAACCAGATGTTTGAAATTCTGAGTTTTAGTCAGCTGTAACATGGGTGAATGAAGAATGTGCTGAAGTTAAGTGAAATTTTGGTGCTTTTTGAGTTGATTTATAATCTGTGTGTTGCTAATCCAACACTGAATTTTAGTATCAAACAAATTGCCACTTAGATTGAAGGGAGCTAATTTATGATGCAAGTTTTTAAAAAAAAGAATGAAAAGAAAAAAACCATGATTGAGATATGATGTACCACAGGCCAGACTGACATCTCCTATTGTGGTTGTCAGTTTGTTAGTTTTGCAGTTGAAGGACCCTGGGAGCCGTATCGATGTCTGATAAATATTTAAGAAATCCCAGCAGCACTCTAAGCTCTCTTGCTACTCTCTTACATTTGCCTCAATTGCTGCTTACAATTATTGCTAGCAATTGCTCCATGGAGAGGAGAGGAATCAGTGCAAAGAAGAGATCAGAGAGTTGAAACCAGAGCTAATGGGCAAACAATCTTTTATTGTATGTGATGGCATTGTAATCCTGTGCACTGGTCAGTTCTTGGCTGGATTTTTGGTAGGGCTATAGTTTCTCTGCGCTAGTTCTGGTGATGCTAGAAACCTCCTTTCTTCCTTTGTTCAGGATATTTGTGATTGAATCTGGATCCCAAAGGACAGATTCAGAGAGAAAGAAAAAGGGCTTTTCCTGATGTTTGTGTCTGCTCAGTGAGTATCTTCTGGGTGGCATAAAAACCCCAGGTGTCTGGAAGGTTTCTTCTCCTCGGTTGGGTTGCAGTTTCAAGACAGTTAAAGACTTTCTATGAGTTTTCCAACAGCCCAGTCCTGAGCTTCCAGTATACCTTGTTTATCTGTATTTTTGGGCTCAAGAATGGTTTTGATTTCAATGACTTCTATCCAACCTGGGATGTGCCTTGAGCATGAGATGTCTCTCCATACATACTAGTGCATGACATGCTGGTTTCTGTGGGAAGGAATTTGACACATGGGGATCAGAAAGGGGCCAGAATGATCTTCCATCAGCTCCCCTGCCTGGAACATCAGGGGGCTACACTCCAAGTGTGTGCTCAAGTTTATTTTGTTAATTTAGATAAAGCTATGATTTCTCAAAATTACACATTGGAAGACTTTGTCATAAACCTACCTTTTATAAATCTTTCATTTATTTTTAGCATGATCCAGTCATGATAGCATGCACCAGTTTAATCATGCAATGTCTACATCTAAAATCTACAAAGACCTCAGTCTTCTATGAGCTATAAAGACATCAAAGTTGAACACTATTTACATTATACAACCTCATCTTTCTCCACATTAGAGCTGGACTATTCCCTCCAGAAATGTGATAAACGCTCTATGCAATACCAAGCAGCTTCTGGCCAGAACATGTTCCTTTTTAACACTCAGGTCATAAAGTGCCAATTAAAAGGACATTAAAGCAAAAGAAAATCTGTCCAAAGCCTCAAATAGGCACTGGATAAGGCCTATGCTAGAGAATATGCTACATAAGCATGCTCATAAATCATTAAAATTACGATAGGTTCTATCATTAATAAGTAAAGTTCAAGGACAGCCTTTATCTTGTTAAATTATCCAAATTTTGCTGTCTATTAGCATACCATTTAGAATGTAAGAATGGCTTTAGGGTTTTTTTCACCCTTCTTGGCAATGACATATTATGCAGAATAAAAAGCCTTAGCAACTGTTCTAAGATGCTATAATAATGCTGGAATTATTCTTTGGGGGAGGTTGTTGTATTAAGCAGCAAGTAATTAATGGTAAATTGCACTGGAAATTCTTGGAAAAAAGACAAATTACACACGCTTTTGTACTCATACCCAGCAAGTCCCATGTAATTAACAATATTAAGATAAATACGAGAAGAATTATTAATGATGAGATTAACTTCACATCATAGTGCAAACAGATGTATTTCATCTATGCATGTGGTAGGAATTGAGATTTAGTTGTAATTACTAAAAATATCTGACATTATCACTTCATGGAAATTCACCCCAGAACTATCTATTATTATGCAACCTCTGGCACTTGTGTTGTGACTTCTTGCCCCACAGATCAGCTTCGCTGAGTGGATTGGGGGGTATTTTGTTGAACCTGCAACTGCTTAAGGATTATGAAACACTCATTGTAGATGATGGGAGTCAGACCCTCAGTAAGCATCAAGCTGCAGTGACCAGGCAACATATTATAAATTACTAGCAGAGAAGGGGGCTGGCCCACTTAGCACTCTGTTCATTTCAGGTTCATGAGTTAACTCACCATTAAAAAGCAAGAATAAGTAGGGAATTTCCAGAAACAAAAAGGCAGCACATAACAACAGAAGGCAAATGCTGCAAACAGGAAGTGAAGAAGAGTAGTGTGCCCAGACGAAATTTCAAAGACAAGAGGTGGAATTAACAGAACAATTTCCTAATTTGAATTTGTCTTCAATAGTGGTAGCACTTGCTCTAGTGCACTTGTTCTGTGCATCTGGGATCTTTTAGACATAGGAGGAAATCTACAGATTATTTTTGATCCAGAAAAACCATTTTCAATTTCTAGCTTTAGTTCTGTTTCTTTGTGCCTCAGCTTTCCCATCTATACGCACTAATAGCTCAAAATCCATTCTCAGGCATTTCAAAGTATGTTGACAATATGGACTAAGTGAGGGCAGATGGGTTCTCACAGGAGACAAACATAGTTTTATTCTTGTTTCCAGACAGAATCACGTCTGCTAATATCAGCTGAAGGGCTATTGCCTCTAGGGAAGGTCTGTGGTTCTCGAACCACTAACACTATTTCTTCTGTGAGCTCCCTGGCCAGCGATTTTCCTGCCTCCCTATGGAGCTCCTTGAATTCAGTGTAATTTGGGTATCTGACCAGCTATTACAACAGACTTTGCCTGTGTCCACCTTGATGCAGGCCCTTCATGTAGTGGCTTTGAATTTGAAGATGAACTGTGGTGCCATCTGAGCATCTTGCTTGATAAAAGCATCACCAGGAAGAGAGTTATGTCTATGTGAGCAAAAAGGCATAGGGGGAGAGCTTATAAACCCTGCCTCATTCAGCCTCACTGACACGTACAGAAGAGCAATCACCAGAGTTTTGAGGTTAATTAATCAAGGCTCACAGAGATGTGAATTCTTAACAGTTTCAGGTTCCTTTCACCTTTCTGGTAGGTCCTGGTTTGAATCCAGCTCAAATCAGTAGGGATGAAGGGAGGTGAGTGACTTCTACCTGCTTTGTGCAGCAGTGGCAAGATCTGTTGACCTCAGTGGAGCCCCCATTTCATTAGGCACCTACAGGTTTAATATCAGAGCAGTAATTAGCTGTCTCTGTGGGCAGGCTTGGGCTGAATGTGTGTGGGAACACAGATACTAGATGGAGTGCCTTCAGGTCATGCTGGAGGGAAGCTGGTCCATGATTGACTGGACACTTCAGGTGTCACAGTATGCTCAGTACCTGCTCTCATTTTCCACTGCATGCTATCTTGCATGTTCCCGCTCTGAGGGAAAGGTGAATTAAAGGATATAATTTTCCCTGTCAGTCAAGTAGACTGGTGGCTCTCGTGAGAACCCAACTGCACTCAGAGTCATTCAGCTTTTTGCTAGCCATAAGAATAATAGAAAATTGTTCTACTCGTGAATTATATTTCCCTTTGATTTTTTTTTTTTTAATATAAAGACACTTCTGTGCCTTTTTCAAGGTAAAATAGTAATTTCCTGAAGGTAGAGGTGCTAGGTTGTGTGTCTCTCCGTGGACTTATAAAGCTTTGCTATGGGGTCTCTATTTTCTGATATATCTGTGCAGTGCCTGGCACAAAAGGATACTGCTTTTGGTTAAGATCTGCAAATTGGTCCTTGAAGGGAACATCAGGGTACTGTATCATTATTAAAACAATTTTATGTATTTTCATATGAGTGCACTGCACTTCTGACAAACTACATCCCTTTATAAGGATTAAAAAAAATTTTATGCCACTTGAGCAAAGGCAGACACAGAGGTAGAGAACGATTAGAGAAAAGAGTGAAGACCATGGGAGACAAGAGAAAGCGAAATTATTAGAGAAGAGAGGACCTTTGGGATACATTTTCTGTTATTCTTCTCTTACAGTACTGAATTAAGTTGTTTAAACCTATAACTTGAAGGTTATAGGGAGGAAAGCATGCTCCCTGAGACTGTTTAGTGCAGTTTTTCACCTGTTTGATGTGGTAACAAGATGATTTTTCACCCATCTCTGATGGTTACTTCTCACATTTCTTTGCTGCCAAGAAGGTGCTTCATTTTCTGGTAAACTGTGGGATTTCCATAGGTATTTCTAGTTTCTAGTGTGCCAGACAACACAAAAATGAAAGCATTTTGGAATCTACACATAAATAATTGACTCTTTGTATTATTTGGAGAACACAAGAGGTTTACACTTAAAAGTCCTCAGGAAATGCATCATTATTCCGGTATGACCTCCACAGTATGCTGAACTCCTAAATGTGTTCATCCCTCAAGCCTGGCTTGATGTCCTCAGAGGTAATAATGACTGAGAAGATGCCAAGACTAATGATTTTTTACTGTGTCCACAAAAGTGCTGCTTTAGCAACTGTAACTTGTGCTCTAAAGGAGGATGTCATCAATGCAAAGGGCAGCTCTATATTTTTCTGTGACTACAACAGTACCATTACTGTCCAGAAAAACGACAGAGGAATGGATTTACTGTTTTAAGGGCTCCTCAATCAGTCATTGGTTTCAGTGGAGAAGCGTTTGCCTAATTTATTGAGGAAGCAATCAGTCACAAGAAAATACATCCCATACATTAAAGTAATCCTTTGGGCCTCTGCCCAGCTCAACCAACTGACCCTATAGGTCTCTGTAAGGGTAGCCCAGACTGCTAGTCCCAAACATCAGGTGGTTTGGGTTTTTTGGGGTTTTTTTTGGTTAGTTGCCTCAGAAGCAGAATGGAAATGTTAGCATGGGGGAGACGTAAGTCTTGAGAGACATCTGAGAACACCTTGCACAGAGAAAGGGTTTTTATTGACATGTCTGCTGTGGAGAGGATGAGGACTTGTGGGCTTACACTAGAGATCCTAGACAGAGATCCTGGTTGGGCTTTAGAAAAAACGTCTAATGGGAAGGATCACTACAGTTTTGGGATGTATTATATCTAAGCATACTAAGTATAGTTTAGCTGATCACTTGAAGTTTTAAGACCTGGCAGGATGTGGTGTATCTGTAGGCCATTATGGTTACTTGAGATGGATATCAACATGCCATGATTTTTATGCTCCTTAAAAGAACCATAAAGAGAACAGGAGGATGTTGAGGCTTAGAAAGATGAAGCTGAAGTCTCCTAATCAGCTCAAACTGAAACCATCCCATCCTTTGTGGCTTCAGGCCACTTGGCTAACTGAGGGGATGGAAGAGAAAGGCAGCCCATAACCACAACCCCATACCTCTTGTCTCTACCATATGTCAGCCTTCACTGTAGTGAGCCCATAGTGAAGGCCACACAGATCCCTGCAGGACTTGTTACTGAGGTTTGTCTTAAGCACCTCTCACAGCTGCTTTGAAGATCTCTCCCTTTGGTGTCAGCATTTCTCCATCCCTTCATAAGCCATTAGGTGGCAGTTCCAGGAATCAGAAATGGTCTGGGTCATCTCACATGTTTTCTGGAGAGGAGGATTTATAGTATAAGTAATAGATAATGAATTTAACCATGGGAAATGAAGGAAAGTTAACGCACACTGATCTGATTGTTCTCTCTTCTTGCCCAGCTATACACAAGACTATCATAAAAATGTACTTCTTGCCCATTGTTTGAGAGGAGCAAACCCAACAGCTCTTAGACTTGACTGGTGCAAAGCACTGGCCACCAATCCCACAACATGCTCAAGAACAAGCACATTTTCTTGCAAACTGATCCACTCTACAGTGATAATTTTGTAGGTGACCGCTGAGCTTAGGAGAGATATTTACTTCTTAGAAAAAAAAAAAAAAAAAAGGCTAACTGCAGCAGAAAAAATAATAGGTTAAATAGTTTTATAAGCTATAATAATAGTCTGGTGAAAACATTTCCAAGATTGAACACTACTGATTCATATGTGACTTTTTGATTGAATATCCTGAATTTGTACTCTAATGGACAATAGTAAAAGAGGAAAGAATGGAGTAATAGATATTCAGTATGACAAAATTAATGTATTTCACTTCACTGATTTTGATATTTTTCTAAACAGTCTTCCCTGAAATACTGTTGTAACTAACATCAACTTTCATTAAAAAGAAAAGTTGATTTTGACCCCTCATAGTCACAGGAAAAAGTGAATGTGTGAGCTGTGAGCAAAAAGCTATAAGGCACATTCCTTTTTTAAAACAAAACAAAACAAACCCAACCAAAATAAATAAAAAACCCAAACCAAAACAAAAGAAAAAAACAAGCTAAAATAAAAACAAAACAAAGAAAGCCAAACTGCAAAACACACTTTTCTTTAACTTTCCTCCTTTTAAACTCATGTCATGATTTTGAGACATGATTCCTGACTGCAGAAGTCATTAGATTAAAAATACCGTGTATGTCAGCAGGCAAAGAGGTATCACTTCCAGCAGTCAGGTCCATTCTGCAGGGGTGTTGTCATACTATTGATTTCTTTTGAAGTCTGCATCTTTACTATTGACTTTCCTAGCAGTGGACATATTTCCTGTATTTTTGTGTGTCAGTCCTGCTGGGATCTGGAGTTGAAGCACAAGTCCTTGCCCTTTTGATTTGTATTGCAAGTGCACCCATATAGCTAATTGAATGATTTCTCTAAAAACTGAAGAAAAAGAATATTTTTAAGTAAAACCTCAGTTTTCAATTAAATACTACATTCATGTCAGAAAATGTGTCTTCTAATTTGGGAAAATAGAATCTTTCAGTCAAAACATATAAAGTTCAAAGCCTTACATAGTTAAACCAGGAAACTGTTTTCCTGAGGGTAGAGCCTGCAACTTGTCTTTTTCCTCTGGGGTGCATTTCCACCACTTGCTGCATCTCCAGAAACTGTTTTTACTCTCATAAGCCCCAGATATATAATTTCTTTTTCAGAGAAGCACTAAAGGTGCATCCTGTAATAATGTGTTATTCTCAAGATGCTTAATTTACAAAGGCATTTGAGGCATTTCAGCTACAGATCCCATGAGGTACAGTGAAAGAGCTCAATATCTTTCCCAGTACTTTCTGTAATGGTTCCACTTCGTACACTAATCCTTCCAAGTAGATATCTTCAGTCCTGGGATTTTCTTTCTCATTCTATTGATCTGCCAAAGTTATTTTTTAAGCTTCCTTGACATATTGTAAACCTTATCTACTCATTCAAGCTTTTGCTGGAGGCCAGGAGTTGGAGAAGGTTGAATTTAATTTTGCAGGTGTGCAGGAATTCATTTGAGCTGGTTCTTAGTACATTTTGTGTCTTTTTAACTGATGCTTTATCAATCTTGTACATGCATGCAGAGGGAATCTGCATTGGATCATTTTTTCATGGTGTGAAAAATAAATAAAATGACAGAGTGTTCCTTCATTCCATTCACCTATTTTATCAGCGGATAAAAGCTTAAGCAAAAAATGGTGTTGGTTCTTCAGGGGTTACTAATTGCCCCAGGGGTCTGGTGGAGATCCCAGGAGAGAGTTTACCTTGTTAGCTAAGTCAGATGTTAGTCTCTCCCTGAGCACATACTCTTTGTATATAGTTATACTTGCAGTATTTGACATTTTCCAGTGCTACCTCTGGGTGTGCAGAAGCAGAACTGTGAGGGAGAGTCTAATAACACGTTTCTTGGAAATGGAAAGATGGCTTCTTATGATGGAGTCTACTTTGTGGGACTTCTTTAGAGGAACTTATGGTTACTTTTCTCTTAAAAAAAAAAAAAAGCAAACAGTGACCGTAAAAGAGAGGGTACAGTTGGTTACAGAGCACATGCTTTGTAGTATTTGAAATTTCTTCTATATGGCAGTAATAGGGCTACAAACCTATAGGTTTGCTATAGGCAGAAAGTTTAATTAGCAGGACTTTACTATGATCTCAAGCTACCACTCATAAAAGAGACAGGGCTCCACAAAAATGGTTTAAAAAACTAACCAACTTGCTGATAGAAGCTAAGTATCTGCCAGACAGCCTCCATCCTCCCCATTCAGTTCATAAGACATATATAACTCTTAAGATACTTCTCAAATATTTTAAGGTCAAACATTACAATCAGTGATGTGCTCTGTCAGTAAGCATATGTATTTCAGTAAGCTCACCACATCCCTTCAGAAACATTTTAGACAATTGCTCCTTATTATGGGTTATTTTTACTGTTACAAAACCATTTATAATGTGGGTGAGCAGGAACTTATTACGGACCTTTTCCTTGAAAGCTTTTCCTAAGGTATCATTCACAGTGTGTACACACATAGTCGTTTAATAAAGGTTCAGTTTAAGCTAATGTTAAACTCTAGGCCTCTTTTTAACTAGTCATATGAGAAATAAGTTTTACATGGATTTTATAGGTGTCTAGGGGTTTTATTTCCACTGCATGTTTTCTCTATTTTCAACTTCATTTTTCCTTTTTTTATATACTGAAAAGTATTTGTCTAGACAAATCCTAGACTAGGTATGAAAAACTCTTGCTGAATCTCTGAAGAGCTGATTGGTGTGAAGATGCTTTTGTTTGAATAAGCACCATGTGTAAAATAAAAGGTTTCAGTAGCAATTTCCCTTTTGTGATTCCAGTTCATATGACCAGAACAGCCTCATATTGTGCACATCATGAGTATTTCTGAGAATTTTTACAAAAATACCCTTCATTTGAATGTATCCAGGGCTCATCATTTTTTGATCTATTTCTCATTTTCCTCTAACTTGTTTCTGTCTTCTTATTTCAGTTCTCATGTTTCTTGCTTTCTTTTCCATTTTGATAAAGGCTCTTTATGAATTCCTATTTCTTTTAAATTCCTTCCTTTCCCCCTGAGTTCCTTTTCTCCTCTTTAGTTCTTTGATTGCTGCTGGGGGCTAAGGTTATAGTTTAGTCAGCCTGTTCTGCTCTGCAGCATAAAAAATTCCTCTCTTTTCCTGGACAGTAAATAATTCTTGGGCCTGCCAGACTTTTAGCTTAGTCTTTTTTTTTTTTTTTAAGTTATTATTATTCTGGAGTCTTGTTCTGCTGCTACACTGTCCTCTCATCATTCAGTGGAAGTGCCTTCTTTCCTCTGACCTTCCTGCCTTCCCTGCTTCATGCCCTACACTCTTGGGCTGCATGTGACACAACAGAGTGAAATGCCTATTGTTAGGGATTGCAAAGAGATTATCAACGCCAGGGCCATCTCTTCAGCATGTAGACAGGGATACCTTTTCCGCATTCCCTGTGTCCATAACTATAATTTGAAAGTCTGAATTCTCATTTAAAACCTCAAGCTCCTGCAGAAAGATAGCCGTAGTAAAGCAGACATTGATTTGTTTTAGTGAAATGTGAGAACCATAATGCAACACCGGAGATGAACATCAGTGATGAAGGAATATCTGAGCAGGGGGTCTGGGCCACCTGAAACACTGTTGTAGTTTGGGATTGATTCAGCCTTCAGCAAGGCACCTTAATGGACCTTTTTATGGTGAACCACCACTCAGAAAGTGTGTTTTCAGGATGGCCATTAGGGAGGCTTTTATAAACACTTTTGCAATTAAGGGAAACAAGTCATTTCTCAATTCCTGAGTTTGACACAGATACCTTGTAGATGCTCAGCAACTAATTTAAAATCTTTAGAGCCTTAATTCTGTGTAGTGGCAATGGCAACAACCTTTTAGCTGACCTTGTCCATTTAAGATGATGAAGTTTACAGGTGTCTGATTGAACAGCACCTAGACACTGGGCCTCATGGTGCAGAAATGGCATGAAAACTTGAATCCAGGATCCAAATCGCTCTTTTGGTTCATAACTTCATAGTGGATGACTCAAAACTTCTGGTTCTGCACTAGAGGTCTTGAAACTCTGCAGTATAGCAGGAACTCAGATTAGGATTTTAACCTTGCAATGGAGACTCGTCTGGAGTCCTCATACAAAAAGTAATTTCACTGATATACACAAGAAAATATTGGAAAGCAAGGACTTTGGAGCAAATGTGAAAAATAAGTCCAGGAAGTGAAAATTGTCAAGCAATTTTGTACACTTACATTTCAAAGATACATCTTCTATCCCCATTTTCTGTAGAGAAAGGTAATTATCCACATGTGCCTCTATACCTCTTCTTACCATCCTAAGGAGAGACACTTCTGATGCATTAATAAAAGTACTTTAGCCTGGAGGAAATAAGGAAACTAAACCAGAAAGAAGAGATCATTGCACATTACAGAGAACACGTTAAAATTCATCAGCCCAGAAGTTACAAAAGTTGCAGAAAGATCAGCTATGAATCACGAGGGGTAAGTGCTTCCCTGCCATGAACAGGTTTGGGGGGCTAAGGAGCATTTCTAACAACAAGAGACTCATGTTTGCAAAAGGGTACCTGGCACTAGATGGCTGGCTGCTTATCACAACTGTAAGAGCAAACTTCAAGTGTGAAGCACAAATGCAGGCATAGCATTGACTTGGACAATGTGGGCAGCCTGGTCCTCTCTCACACTGCACTTTAGCTGACCTAATTACAGCTGCATTTCATTCAACAAAGTTCAGCAGAGGTGAAAAGTTGTTTTTTTCAACCAAGCCTTCAGCAAAAAAATCTGTATCCTCAGGGAATAAAGTATTGTATGTATCTTCTATATCTCTAGGGAAAAAAACAATTTTATAATTCCCAATTTTTAGTGAGGGTAAACACTACTTATCTAGCCATCACTTCTCATTCTTTTTGCAGCTAAAAAGATATTCACTGTAGTCATCCCAGACTAATTAGGACATAAGCCTGACTCTTTGTCTGCTGATACTTAGAAAAATCAATCTAGTTGTTGCTAATCTCTAGGATAGAATTTTAGTATTACCCAAATAATCAGCAAGCCTTTGTATGAGGAAACCTGAGCTCACACAGAACTACATTCTCTTTCACACATTTATGTAACCCACTGACAATGTTTATAAAACTGTACTCTGGTATTACCAGTTCATATAATACTGGGTTCAATGCCTGGTTTTTGCTATTGAGTATTGTGCTTCCAGATCTTGAAGTTTTATTTTAATTTTTCTTCATGCCATATAAGATGGTACCAGCACAGATTTGTGCCCATACATTTAGTTTGCCTGTGTGTAAATAACTTTTTCTCTAATATGTAATTTGCTAGTGAACAAAGAAAATACTGTATTAAGGCATATGCCCTCCTTCTACATACATATTTTGTCATACACAACAAACACCACACACATTCACTCTCCTACTGTCATAGCTTGTAAGAAAAAAATCTTTGTGGCATCTACTATTATTTAGTATCTCTTGATATTTTTTAGCCTTTTGAAAAATCTCAGATCCTCAAATGCAAAAAAATCCCAGGTGGAAAAGTGTAGAGATAGAAGTTTTTCTTTTGGTATAATAATAAAAAGCAGAAGGGATTGGAACAACATACCATGAGTATTTCTTATTTCTTTCTTTCTCGTTTTCTTTGCAAGATTCATTCAAAACTGAATTGCTGATGAGTAAGTTAACATGGGTAAAAATGGATTTTAAAATGGATTAAATATCAATTTGAAGTTAACAACCTAAGAGCAGGCCAAATCCACAGAGATTACTGAAACAAACATCAAAAGACATATTTCAGAGCAGACAGTGCTAGGAATTGAAAAGGAAATTTGCTATTGATTCTGAGCTGCCTTCTGTGGCAGTCCCATTATTGCTCAACTCTGAGTGGCTTGAGATTTCCCTCACGCTGCTTTCCTTGTGTGTTGCATCTTCACGGTCCCCTTATTGTTTCTGCCTACATGTTTCTCACAAACATTGCTGTTTTCCAGTGGGTAGACTAGAGTGGAGAACTCCTGGGAACCCTCCAGAGAAGGCCTAATCAACCCAAACAGCAAGCTCTGCCGAAAAAAGTCTTAATCCAAGTCAATAGCTTTTATCCTAGACGAGATAAAAAATCTTCCACATGATGGAGTATGAAGTTCCCAGAGCTGATAACTGAAGCAGAACTGCTTAGGCTTCAGGGTCTACAGACAAACACCGAGAATTGGCCTTTTTGGATGTTTATTTGTATTTATTTATAGTACTGTGTGTTTTAGGTAACTCATAGATCTTGCAGTAGCGGCACCAGAGAAAAAGAGGATGAGTCTTCCTAGGTTTCAAAAGACAAAATGGAAGGGAGAAGATTTTGGAAAGGGATTAGTTGCTAGGCAAGGACTTTTGTACAACTTGCACTTCAATTTTGGTAGCTGCCATCAATTTTGCATCATCTCCTTCTATCTCAGTAAATGGGGAAACAATCTTCTCCATGTCGTCATGATGTCCAGGCTGATCAGGAACTCACTGAAGAAGCAACTTAGAAAGGAGGGAGATGATCAAAGATGCATTGTTTGGGCAAATAAATTAAGATCTTAATAAAAACAAAATTAAACACAAAGATATTTAAGAAGACTGGACTTTGTAATTATTTCCAGTAGTTGGAATAAAATTTTTCTTTGTTTTTATCATTTATTAAAAGTTTTGATTGGAATTTGTCTTGATGGGTATTATTCAATGTTTCCATGCTGAGATTCTAAAAATCATTATAACCAATTAAAGAAGGCTCGATTTGGCAAAACTGACTTTCTCAGGAATATCATAATCTGTGCCACTGACAGCTTTGAGAATAATCTTCTACATAGTTACAGATCATATTAAAATACTCAAAGAATGAGACAGAAAGTTGTTGCTATCAACTGCCAGTCACCCAAGCACAGGAGAAGAAAGTAAACACTTGCTTAATGATCCCTCTGTAAGGCATGTCAGGTGGAAATGGTTATAGCGAGAATGGCATGTTCAAAATTTCACACTGATAGTACTAAATATCATTTATAGTGCACAAGAATAATATTGCATTCGACACTGAGGAATTCTGTATTATGCCATATTATTCACAGTCAAGAAGAAACTCATCTGGAAACCATGAGTGAGGTGAGCATGATCAGGTCTTCAATGCAAACAGAATAAATTAAAAATAATTTGTATTTATATCCTATGCTTTAAAAAGGTCAGATTCTCAGAGATATAAACAATTCTGAGCTAAATTTGCAAGAGAAAACATTATAAATGGAAAAATATAAAAAATAATTGGGAGTTGTTTGCGAACATTTCACTAAATGCAAAAAAGTCACAATAACACACTTTGAGGAAAACATTATGTTGCTTAAAAAAGCATCAAACTCTACTTTGAATGAAAAACAAGTAGCCAAGTCTGAATATAAATAGACATATATATATGCATATACAAGTTAAATGTAAACAAAAGGACACACACAGTAATTTGTAATTGGCAGATGTCAAGATAACAACAAAATTCTTTTTTGTTTAACTATGCCAAAACATGAGAAACATAATAGCATTCTTATATTACTGGGACCTCTCAATATTACTGAAATAAAGTTTAGCAAAGTTTTCTGTCACAGTCAATGAATATTAACATCAGATGTGTGCTGGATTTTGTTAGGGTAGAATTAATTTTCTTCACAGTATCTGGTATGTGTCTGTATTTTGGATTTGTGCTGAACACAGGGTTGACAATAGAGAGATGTTTTTGTTATTGCTGAGCAGGGCTTACAGAGCCAAGGCCTTTCCTGTTTTTTGTACTGCCACACTGGCAAGGAGGCTGGGGGTGCCTGGGAGGTCGGGAAAAACTGGAGGAAAGAAGGAGGAGACGGGAGGTTTGGAGTAATAGCTTTTGTCTTCCCGAGTAGCTGTTACGTGATGGGGCCCTGCTCTACTGGGGAAGGCTGAACACCTGCCTGACCATGAGAAGCAGTGAATGAATTCCTTGCTTTGCTTTGCTTGTGTGTGTGGCTTTTGCTTCCCCTATTAAATTGTCTTTATCTCAACCCCCAGGTTTTCTGGCTTTTACCTTTTGATTCTCTCCTTGATCCTGCTGGTGCAGGAGAGACCGAGTGCCTGTGTGGGGCTTGGTGGCTGGCTGGGGTTAAACCATGACAGATGATGATCATGACGAGGAAATTATTGCAACTACAATCTAGGATAGTGCCAAAAGAAACCTTTAAAATCGGCAGATACAGATAGCTAACAGCTAAGAAAAGTGGTGATCAACAACCATCAATATTGATTGATGCTAGGAAGGCAGAGCATATCCCAGAGAACTTGAATAAAATCACAACAATACCAGTATTTTAAAAAAGACAGCAGGCTGATTTAGGTAATTATGAGCTTGTTCAGCCCACCATCAGTTCTGGGCAAACTAAGGGCATGTCTGACACAAGACTGTAGTAATAAGAGTAAATGAGGGGGGAATAACAGATGCCAATCAACATGTTTTAATGAAAAAGGGTATTGTTTAACTGAATTTATACTATTGTTCAAAATGAAATTTCATGCCTGTTTTATCGGTGTAATATTGTTGATACAATAGACTTTCTCTCAGACATTTGGAATGATACCCACATGATGTATTGATTTGTAAGCTAGAGTGATATAAAATCAATGGGGCACACATTGAATGCATAGAAACCTTGTTAAACAATGGTTCTCAAAATCTAATTACAAAAAGAGAATTTTTTTCAAATGTCTGTGTTTCCCACAAGAATCTGCCCAGACCTACACTAATCAACAAATATATCAACAACTTGGAAATAAAAACTAGAATGTAATTATGGATTAAGTCTATAAATAACATGAGCTTGGGGGAGCATGGGAGGGAACAGATTGCTGAGTGATCTGGCTGTTTGAAGATATCAGGCAAATAGAATGAGTTTCAGCTGAGCCAAATCTAAGTTTATATGTCTGAAAAATAAAAATACAGTTTATTCACATGGCATGGATGACTTCTGAAGGCAGTGGCACAAAAGAAGTCATGGGGGTCACAGTCTTCATGCTTACTGAGCATGGTTCAAAAAGCTAGTGTAATCTTTGAATGTTTAAATGTGAGAGAACTCAGTAGGGGTAGTGAGGTTAAATTAACTCTGCATTTGGCACTGGTGAGATTGCTGCTGGAATACTATTTGGTTCTGGTGTCTAAACTTCAGATGGATATTGATGAATTGGAAGGGATTCAGAGAAGAACCACATGAATGCTTACAGGCTTGGGAAACGTGCCTTGTTGTGAAATACTCAAGCAACTCTATTTAGTTATCAAAGAAGGCTTAGAGAATGACCTGATTGCAGTCTAAATATATCCATAGGGGGAAGGGAAAGGGCAGAAGGAATAAATTTGATAAGGCTCTGCAGTGTAACAAACTAAGGTGAAACAATGACTGGGAGTTCAGACAAAATAAATTCCAACTAAAAATGAAGTGTGAATTTGAATAGTGAGCAAACTAACCTGTGGAACAACTTGCTAAAGGCTGCAGTAGATTTCCTATAATTGGAAGGTTGAAATTCAACACTGGATTTCTCTCTCCTAGGAAAAAAAAAAAAAACAAGGAAAAACCCAACAAACAACAAACAAGAAAAAACCACTATGGCTGGATATGGAATCAAAATGAGTAGTGTGAAGACCTGTACCTTGTGTTACACGCCACGCTAGAAAATCACTGGGGTCCTTTCTGCCCTTAAAAAAAAAATTCATGAATTTTTTTCTCCATACTGACTTCAGGGGATGAAATTGAGCCAAGAGAAATAGAGCCAGAATATGAAGTAAAACCCTCTAGCAGTGACTTCCATTTATTTCTGGAATGATCTCCCAAGAGAAGGGGGGAGGGCTTACTAGCTTATTTAAAAGCAAGGTAGTAAATACAGAAGAAGAAATATCTCGACACTGAGACAGCAACCAGGGTAATAAGCTCAGGTATCTTCTGCTTATCTGGCTTTTTAATACTGTTGAGCATTTAACTGAGCCACAGCTGGAAATTAAACATTATGCCTTCAAAATCTGACTTATTCCCCAAAGTTTTCAGTCCCAGTTGTTTCTCAGTCCTGTTAAAGAGAGCTGAGAACTGAAAGGTGGACTTGGCCAAATACCTCCTCAGCAGAAACACAGAAGAGACACAAGGACACTGAGAATCTTTCTCTGCCCTCCAGTGCTGACTGGAGGTTTGTTTGAAATCTCTCCCTCCATTATCCTCCCAGTATTTCTTCACATCTCAACAACCTGTTTCTTTTAGCATCTTTTTCCATGAGCTGCCATCTCTTGATTTCTGAGGGCAGCTTGTCTTTTAGGGGAACATGAAAGCAAGGTATCTGGTTTAGCCTTGTGGAACATGTCTGTAGTGTGTGGCTGTCAGTTTACATCTCAATAGGTAAACATGGAGGAAAGCAGGTTTTTCCAGTTAAAAGTAAACATTCCCCCCAAAAAAATGGATATAAATTTTCTACAGCCAATTTTCTGCAACGTTCTAGGGAAAAGCCTAAATAGCTTAATAATAGATTCTGATATTCTTATTGTGATTACCTGCAGTATCAAAGGAGTGATGTGACTGAGATTCTTCCAGGTTGTATGTTTCTGTGAGACACGCTTCCATTTCTAACTTTACTCTACATATTCCTCTACTTTGGGAGGTCTCTGGTGGCTCTGTAGTTCTTATGCAGTATAAATCCACATGCCTAATGCAGTCTGTCGTATTTAGAAACTCACTGCTCTTGTATTCATGACATGCAAGCGTCTGTCATTCAAACCTGCTCATAAATCTAAATTCACTAATAAGACTTCTACATTTCCCTATTCATCAAGGACCAGAATGGTGACCCTGGACATAAATGGCAGCAATGAGGATGCAGTTGAAGTGTATAAAGTGGTAAAAATTCTGTTGTACCAGAAAGCTGAAATTTCAAAATTAATAAAAACTCCCTGAATCCTGCAGGTTAGCAGTCATTTTCAGTGAGAGGAAAATTAATTTAAAAAAAAAAAGATGAAAAAAAAAAAAATCTCTTTTCCCAAACCCAGCTTATGATCACAAAGCCTAAAAACATGTTCAGTTTCTATGATTCCCACAACATAAACTGCCAGACCTCCAGGTTTCTGTCTGCTTGTTTTTCTCTTGGAGGAGAAAAAAAAAAAAGAACAAAATTATGTGTTAGACTAAAAGGCTATTTTCCTCTGAAAAAAAGGTAAAAATTAGTGTTGTTACAGTCCATATTCAGGCTGTGACAGTTGTTTGAATTTTAGGGATTCTGAGTGTTAGTGACTCCCTCCAAAAGCAATGGGACACTGGTGAGTAGGGATTTTACCTGGGAGTGAGATTTCCTAATTGAAACTCAGTATCAGATAAAATACTGGAGATGTTAGAAGTACTGAGCATGAAGCTGGAGGGTGGTAAAAGACAAAAAAACTCCTTGCAATGGCACAACAACCAACATTAAAACATTAAGGAAGTGCTGAGCAATATTTGCTATACGTCACACACACTGGTATCCTTTAACCTTGGTCTCTTGAGCTTGAGCTCTGCTGGTTTGTGCTGCAGGCAAAGTTAGAGTGGTTTTAGTTCTGCACTAATTGACTGAGGCTACAGTATTAACTTGCCATTGATGAGGTTTAATTGCAAGTGCAGGGTTTGCTGCATTAACATCACGTTCTGAGCATAAGCTGAGCACAAGCTGAGCACTCACCACAGCTGACTGCATTGTGGGCTCATGCCAGCTCTCCTTCTATCCTTAGCTAAAAACCCACGAAATGACAAGAAAATCTTTGTCTTTGTGTGTGTAAATGTTTTTTCCTCCCTTTCAGAGGATGTTGAAGTCACCTCAGTGCGGCAGGTTGAGAAGTCACCTTGTTCAGTAGAGTCCAGCATTAGGAGTGGATTTGACTCCAGCTGAGAATCAGTGTAACTCAACACCCATCGACAGTGGGTGGCACTTGGGTGTGGTCTTGAATATCTTCTCATCCCCTTTCTGGAGAAAAGTGAGGATTTAGATGCCAACAAACCTATAACCATCAGCTTAGGTGCACACCTGGTTTCAGGCTCCCTATCCCGGCGTTCTGTTCTGTAGGGATGGATTGGTTTTGCTGCATGGTAACTCAGGAGCTTCTTCCCTGTGGTTTACATAATTCATGTGGTTTACATAATCTCAGTGAGGGTTGAAGCTCCTCGGGGAGTAGGATGTTGCAATGTGGAGTGCAGCAATGCCAAAATATTTTAAAAGTCTGAGCTTTAGCCAATTACTTTTCAAGGACAGGGTATTCTCAACACACTGCCAGTGTCTCTGCAGCAAGCACATCTCTGACTCATCAAAATCTTCCCAAAGCCAAATTGATTTCTTTTTTTCTCAGTATTTTCCTTTCACTTTGGCCACCAAAGTCAACCAACCAACCATGCTTTCCCCTCCCAGCAGGCACCTTATGCTGGCTGTGTGGCAACACTATGGTTTGGAAGGCGACTTTCCTCTAAGGGGACATTTCTCCATAATGCCAGGGAGCAGCTCTGCAGAGCTTCCCCAAGGCACCCAGGACAGTCAGAGCAGAGCCAGGAAGGATTCCCTTTGATCACTCACCACAGGTCTCTTGTTGCTGAGAGTTTTGAGTAATGCACATCCCTTCCGAGTCTTGCCCCTCATGTCCTGGCACCTCTGGTGATGTTTTGGGTGTAGGTCTAAATGTAGCCCCTCAGCCTTACTCCTTATATTTTCTAGAGTGATACAATGAAAAGCTGAGAGCTGTTAGTAAGCCATGCTGTATTTTACTACCCTTCTTGCCTGCAAAGAAAAGGAAATTAAGGCACTGATCACATCAGAGTTCCCCAAGGGTGTACATCCTTCTCTTTGTCCTTTTTTCAGAGGGTATCCCCCAGTCTCAGAAATAGAGATCCCCCTCTGAAGATAAGTGGTGCTTGCAAAAATATAGAAGACTGGGGTTTTTTGGTATTAAGCTTGACTTTTTGGAAGAGCTGGAGTCTAAAGCTTGTACATAAGAAATATGTCTCTGTATTAGCTCATTTCCAAGGATGTAGGACACTTTCAAAGCATGAATTAAAATAATATTCTTATTTAAAATAACCCAAAATGTTAGTTTACTAAATATTTACCTTTACACTTAGTCTCTATGCACCATAAATACTACAAAAGACTGCTTAATCTTTTACAATTCTATTTTTAGCTCAGGAAACCTTATGCTTCTATTTTCCTGATTATGCCAGCACTGATCACAAATCTGCTTCGTGATATGCTTAAAATGATACTGTGCTCCAGTTTTTGGACAGTAAGAAAATGCTAACGACTTTAATGCCTCAGAGAGTAAAGCATGGGAAGGATCATGGAGGTAAAGATGAGAAAATAAGGACAAAAGGCCTAAGGACAGGAAAAGTAATAAAGTAAAAAAGTTTTCTGGTAGTCCTAAAATCAGGTCCCTTTCAAACAAGAGTGGAAAGCACTGGCAGTTAGAGGAGCCTTCTCTCCCTTTTTCCATCTGTTTTCCAAGCAGTGGATTGATAGAAATTTGCATTCTCCAGATGAAAATCTGAAGTCATGTACCAGTGCACGCTTACACAAAAATCACTTAAAAAGAAAATAATAATCCTATTTGCTGGATAATTAACAATGAGCAATATCATTCTGTGCTTTATATTTTCATTGAAATTCTTTATCTCATAGTAGTATGGACAGAAAATATATTTCAATTATACAGCTATGCATGTCTTTTATATTAGGTGGAAATGTTTTAATAGATGTTTCAGTTATCCATTTATTGATCTTAATGTATTTTTAATATGCAGGCACCGGTCTCTGCTAACTGAGCTATATCTGCTTCTCCCTAGTTGAGTTCTACAAATTAAAAAATAATACTTTCTCTCTTCCAATAAATTGTATATGGGTGGGCTTCTGTCTTGAGGGCAATATGTGCTGTGAGCTGCCTTTCAATTTATGACATTAATCTGTGCTCACAAAGGGAGATCTGAATGTGAGCAGCAAAATTAAGCTATAGACTGCAAGAGAAACAAGATCAGAGAGATATGTTGACTTAGGATTTTTTGTTCTTTCATGCACTATTTGAGCCCTGCTTTTGGCAGAAAGAAGTCCAAACTGGAAACCAGTCTTTAAAAGCAACTATGTTGTTCCCTATTTCTGCCCCAAAAAGAGATTTCCCAGGGATTTTTTAAAATAACAAACAAACAAAAAATATTTAATTCAGCTTTGATAATCTGGGCTGGACCTCCTCCCTTGTGAGGAAGTCACAGTCCTCTATAGGATCTCTAAGGATCTACCTGAAGATCCTTACTTGGGAATTGTGACATCCTGTGTTTAGGCTATTTTGAATAAGACAACACTTTTCAGTGTTTGTGATTACACATACTTAATTTAGACAGTTGAATGTGGAAGGATTTGATTTCATCCATTTCAGATGTGTTTTCTTCAGCCACAGGGCTCACTGATTCCTGCCTCCAAGTGTTTTATATCCCAGTAATTCCACAGGGATGACTTCTGTACCAAAACACACCTCCAAAAAGCACCGGACATCTACATGCTATAAACATTTCCAGTCACTTGATTGATTCAAAAGTCTAGTGAATTTCTAGTCACCTGATTCAAAATCAGTGAGACACTTTGTCTCATCCTTCTGATGAGGGTGGGAGTGATAAGCACTAAATTCTGAGTGATTTTTCAATGTAGGTATTTTGGTCACTTAAGCACAGGGATAACTGGGAACCTTTACCCTGTGATGATCTGGCTTACTCCAGCAGTTACCTTACAATTTGTGTCTTGTTCTTTATTGGTCAAGGGAACAATAATTTCTCTTTTGTAGAAAATGCTATGGACTGATTGTGGGTTTTCCTATGCTAGGGTTCTCAAAGGAAATATCCTTTATCCTGGTGAAACTGGGACCTGATTATGTTGAAATTCTTTGAAAAGATCAACTTTGATATTAGGGGTAAGGACATATTTCCATGATTCCCAACAGGGGACATTAGCAATTAAAACAAAAATGTTATGAGACTTGATGCACAAAGGCAAAACACAATAAGAAAACTGTCCAAAAAAGGTATTAACCTGTTCACACATGAGGCAGGAATCACAAGGAAGAGTAAAGTAACAGTAAAGAATATAGGGAAAAGAAGATGGCTGTGTGTCTTCCACTTTCACCTTGGCAGACAGTGAGCAATGAGTGGAACCATAGAGGAAATGAAGAAAACTGTAGGTGCAAATGACAAACTCAGTATCAGATAAAATACTGGAGATGTTAGAAATTCTGAGCATGAAGCTGGAGGGTGGTAAAAGACATGAAAACTCCTTGCAGTGGCACAGCAACCAACTCATTAGAAACTGTGACAGACTTTTTAGTGTAGTGAATTTGATTAGGTGGATGAAGATAGCATTCCTTGTTATTACTTTTTGATCCCCTCTCTTCACTTTCCAGAATAATGAGCCAAAAAAGTTGGGGGACGGGTTGGGGGGGAAAGCTTTTCATCATAGAGGAAAGGGATGTCCCTTGTGCAATATCTTTTACCTGCTCAGTTCCAGCCTGGGGGTTATGTCAAGTATTTTTGGTCTCTGGTCATGCATCTTTAAACAGGGAGTGATTCATCAGCAGAAAGGGTGGCTATATACCCTGCATCAATCCACTGGATAACCACCATGCCACTGGGAACTGTGACTCCACTGCTAGGGGGTAGCTACATGTCCAGGAAGGCTCCAGGGAAATAAGAGGCATCTTCCATTTGTAACCCAGAGCACAACAGCATTTTTTCCACTCCCACCAACTCAGTGCTGTTAAGTTGATACACCTGTCATCTGTCCTAGCAGGAATGCACTGCAACCAGCTCTCTTTCCTAAGCCTGTCATCTCCTAGTTTGCATCAGTTGCAGTCATATGCTGGTTATTATTTTAGAGCAGGGTTTATTCTTCCCCATGCTGAGATAGCTCACAGCTCATATTGCCCACAAGACAGAAGCCCACCATATACTTTTTTTATTGGAAGAAGAGTATTTTATCATATTTTATGGAGCACTGACATGTTTTGCCACCTCAGTGCAAGACTGGCTCATGAGGTAGGGAGTTAATACTCTCATTTATACTTACATGAAGCTGGGGATACATTTCTCTTCACAGAAACATGCCAGCAGGGTGTAAAAAGGGTAAGTTTTCTACACAATAAAAAATGATCTTTCACTGTTCTGTGAACTTGGGGTTCTCCATGCAGAATGCATGAGTATGTTCCTGCAAATTGAAAAGAAAAACAACTAAGCTCCAAAGAACTTGCTCTCATACTAGGGATATATAAGAGCCTATGCCCCTTATATAATTAGTTGACCCACAAGTGCAAGGCAAAAGGTGGGGGCACCACTACATGCATCTATAAAACAGACTGTTTTATTAGTAAACTGTCATAGGAGCAGTCATAAAGATGCTTACAGAGGGGAAACAGCATGTTGTACTTGCTAATACACTAAATTAAAAACTGAGAAATGTGCAAGCCATTCCCAACTCTTTCCATTTGTGTGTCTTTGGCGAATTTGCTTCCTTCCTTTTAACTCATGCCCCTCTATCTCAGCAAGTTCCTTTGTAATCTCCAGGTTCACTAAACACATCACAGAAAATATGCAATTCCATGGGTGAACTCTACATTATGCTTGGTTATATGTAAAAATGCAATTGAAAGGATAATTGTGCTTTTGTGTTAATCCGCTTGTAAGAAAACCCTGTAATCTCCCGGAACCGAATGTACTGGCTATTAACTTGTTCCTACACCAGTCTTTTGACAGCACAGGCACGAGGCATTAACAAATAGATATATTTTTCATGGGTTTGTGGTTCATTTTCCCAACTTATTAAAAAAATGTATCTGCGTGAGCAGAGGTGAAACTTTTAGAATTATAAAACTTTCAGATCTATGAAAGTGGTATATTTATAATTTAATATTTCTAGGGCACTTCTCCTTTGTTATGTAGGTATTACAAAGATGACGTGGCATAATGTCTGTATATAGTGGTAGAAACAATACTGTATGTGTCTGTGTGAGGGTGGAAACACTGTACTGTTAGCTGTCCAGCAATTAGCAGGGAAGGGGCCTTTAGATGCTGGCAGTGATTCACAGAGAAAAGACAGCAAAATCAGAAAAATTTAGCATTTTTGACTTTTTTTTTTTTTTTTTTAATGAGCTCTTCAAAGTTAAAAGAAATAAAAAAAGTGAAGACCCTTTACCTTCTGCAGAGTTATGGACTTGCTTTGTATTTTGACAATACTAGTAATGTCATCCTCTGTATTTTGGCTATCAGTCATTCACTGTGAGTTCATCTTAACATCATTTCCACTTCTGCCAGCATCTCCTTACCTTTGGGAGAGTGTTGGAAACCAAACTGCTATTGCTAGCACTTCTTCCAGAATACCACACTCTTTCTCTTGAATAGGAAATTAGCGCCTGTATTTTCTTTTCCAAGACAAATATCTGTCACACTGGCTAGAAAGAAGTCCACCAGATTCATACATAAACCCATGCCTTTGTAGCTAATGATATTTGGAAGAATGTCACCTTGCTAGAATTGGTACTGTGTGGACTTTTTTCTTTCTGTTGGGAATAGGCTGCATTCTAATTTAAGAATCTCTATAATTTCTAAGCTGTCTTCCCAAATGGTCTCTTCTAAATGCTATAATCAATGTAAATCTCCTATTTCCAATAAAGGAAGTTCTGAACCTAGGCATGCTGACTGGAATGGGTGAGGAAATAAAAACAAAGCACTGAAAAAAACCCCAAACAAACCAACAAACCAAAAACCAAACACAAAAAGCAAAAAGCAAAAAGCAAAGGAAAAGCCCATGTCATTATACAGCTACAGTAATCTATAGCATGTGTGGTCTCTTCTAATTACTAACTGAGAAGCTTGTTTATGGATGGACTGGAGATAGCAATTGCTTGCTGTCAATGCCTTAGCAATTGTAAAACTAATTATACCCCACCTTAAATGCAAATAATTAACAGTAAGTGTCTTTTCAGCCTTTTATTCCTCTATTTATCATTTTGAAAACAACTGGTTTATTTGGGCATGGGCACATCTGAGCAGGAAAAAGAGGCAATAATTACAGAAATCACAGATGTTCCAAACAGTCTGTACCAGGGGAATTTCTCCTTGGAAGTCTGCAGAGGTTTTGCCCCTATTTTTTACAGCATCTGTTAGAACAGTTGGATTAATAATGCCTATTGACAGGCATAATGCCCATTGTAAGGTCTCTGAAAGTATTAGGCTCCTGGAATAGGATTCAGTTCCACACAAAGACACATTCATTTATGTGTCTATGTTCAGTGTTCACCGGGTGCTTCTGCAGTCAGGGAGATGTAGTCACTGCAGGGGGTGGAGTCAAGAGAGCTGTTAATTGAATATAGGGAGCCGAGCACCTTTCCATACTCAATAGATGTCACTGATTAGATCCCCATCAACTCTAAAGGAAATATAAGCTCTTGGTTGATGCATCCACCCAGTTCTGTTAAATGTAGAGACATTTAAGGTGTTAGGTTATTCAAGATATCCACATGTACACATGGTACAATCCAGACCCACACCATCCTGGAGCAGCAGCGAGTCCAGGAAAGATAGCACAGAGCAGCTGAAATGACTCCTCCTGATACCAAATTCCAACTCTAGTCTGGAACTGAATATCCCATCTAGTGTTTTACCATCATGGCCTTTGTGATGGTCCTTGGCTCAAAACACTTAAAATAGCATTCCTCTGAATATCTACACTGTAGACACAACAGGTACTTTGAGAATATGTTTTATACATCCTATGGTGAAGGAACATTTTATAATTAAATAAATCATGATCTTTAAGTACCTGCTTCTCTCCAGAGTTTATAAACAGAGTGGGTTTGAAACCCAAGATGATTTTCATTGCACTAGCTTAACGAAGCATTTATAATTGCACCCAGAGTCTAGGTTGCCATTAAATCAGAGTCACGCTTCTAAGTGCAGTCAGTCATGTGTAGTCTATCAGTTCATCCACAAATTAAGAGACGCATTCACTCAGGATGCAGCAAATCATTTCCCAAGTGGTGATACTGAGTAGGTTTCACTGGTTACAAAGAGAGAAGGTTTCTCACGTTGTACAAACTGTGCTGAGTCTTATGAATTTTGTTACACAACATCTCCTGGAGCAACTAGTCTCCTATAACAGGAAGTGTTAATGCTCCTAAACAGGTGTTAGGAGCCTAAATATTCTGTACTTTGGAGAGCTGAAGATCACCTCTCCAGTCTCTGCCTTTAATCAGCAAATTGCAAAGGCTTGGAGAATGAATCCCACAGTTTAAAGAAAACACTGAGGAAAACCCTCAGGTCCCTGCCTGAAAAAGTAAAATATTTATATATGGTTTTCTTTTCTTTCTTTTTGTTGTGAGGTTTGGTTTAGAGTTTTTGTTTGTTTCTTGGTTCCTTTTGTTTGTTTGTTTGTTTTCACTGTGAGTTTTTTTATGATTATGTTTGGGTTTTGGGGTGAGTTTGCTTTTTAGCATCCAAATACTCTTTGGAATCAGAGGCTTCAGGCAGGCAAATTGAAAAACAACAGTTCTTTAACCTTCTACTCAAGGCACTTAGATTGCAAGAGATTTCCATTGTACATTTTCTTGTGGAGAAACAAACAAACAAACAGTTGTTGACGCATTTTTTTGTGCTTCATCAAGCTGAGCATTGTTAGCTGAGGATGTTTACATTTCAAGGATTAATGTATGGCTGAGTGGGTCATTACAAGCAACTCATCAGGAGGATAGGGAGGATATTGTTGAAAGAGGGCTATCTGTGCCACTTGTGAAGAAGAAGAAAAGGGTTAAATAAGAAGGTACTGCTGGATCTTCCCTGCAGTTTTTGGATTGCATGG
This sequence comes from Myiozetetes cayanensis, assembly GCF_022539395.1. Taxonomy (NCBI): domain Eukaryota; kingdom Metazoa; phylum Chordata; class Aves; order Passeriformes; family Tyrannidae; genus Myiozetetes; species Myiozetetes cayanensis. The sequence goes on from NW_026086605.1 coordinate 10,798,472, forward strand.
AGGATTTTCCATCTTGTTGGGAGGCAGCCCATACTAGTCTGGGTTCACCAAACACAGAATCCTGCAATGGGAAATGGCATAGGATGCCTCTGGGAGCAGCTCCAACGAGCTTGAAGCTTCAGGAACTCTTGGAGAATCCATTGAAGTCAGAGAATTTATGAAGCACTGGCCTGTTCTGGCACTGCTTTTGCCTACTGGAAGCAAACAAGCCCAGGTGTATGGCCAGAGAGATGCAGGAATATCACCATCTGCCATGTAAAAGCTCTGGGAAGGGAGCAAGAATGGCTTGGAAAGCTGTCCAAACAGGACACTGGGGACAGGGACAGCACATTAAAAAGCACTGGGGGTTTTAGAAGAGAAATGGAAAAATAATTGGGTTTTTTCAAGAGCTCACTACTTGCCTCATGAAAAGATTTGATGCTTTCATATGACATTCCCATCTTCTAAAAACATGTTCCAAATGTTGACAATTTGCTCTGAAAAGCAGGAAGTATCATGTGCAATAGTAAATTGCAATCACGATCCCTGCAAATTAACAATGACTCAGATTTCATCAAGTGGCCTTTAAAGAGAGGTATCAATTCCATCCAGTTCTGGAGACAGTGTTGTGTCATTCTTTCCTTGTGCTACTAATTTGGATTAATGCCTTTTATTATTGATTGTCAGCTTTGACTCATTGAACAGTAAAGTTACACTTAATTTCCTCTCTTTCATTATGGCATTTGATGTGGAAAAATACAAATGAATTCACATTTAATTGGAACATAGAAATTTTTTTTTCTTTGATTTCAAAAACAAGCATAGAGAGCTGTGTAAAAGCACTGTCTAGCTTGGTGATTGAGTTAGTGTAAATTCTCTAATTGTTTGTTCTTTCTGTCTGTAAGTGAGTAGTTGAGTCAGAAGTTGTTTTTCCTTGCCGGTTTATCACTTTCTATGATTCTGTAAATCTGCAGAAAGAACAGTCATATTCCTGCAAACAGATTTTTTGCACTGTTTCAGTTCTTTCTCTGGATTAATTTCCCTCTTGTGTATAATTTTAATCTCGCTCTCTCTGACCTACCCACAGAGAAGGGAAGAAAGACCGAGAACAAGGGCAGGTGTAAGAAGTCAGTGCATGTTCAAATTTAATTGGATACAAGGAAAAATGTCAGTCCTAAAAGCTGATCAATCAATCAATGCTAGCAAATACCCTCCTGGACTTTTACAAAAGATGAAAAATGGAAAGCACGGGAATGTCCTTACTGGGCTTTTTCTGAGCAGGCAAACTGCTTCACTCTTCTCTCCTGCATCTCTAAATGTTGTTTTGGTTGATGATGCAGTGCTGAAGGACACCAGTGGTGTTTGAGCTGATCAGTCACAGACTCGTAGATGTTACAGGGAGTTGAGTTCAGTGGAAAAGCCAGTTAAACTGCTTGAAGTAGTGAAGGAGCTTCAAACCCTGAAACCACCATCCATAGCACTGGGCTGTAGGTAAAGCAGAATAAATTAACTGAAGTGTATGTTCTGCAGAGGGAGTGGAGAAAATATTTCAGGTCTGCCGGCTGTAGGGCTTGGGAAAACAGGAAAGCCAAGAAGCGGACTAGCAAGGAAGAAATTTGTGGGGGGAAATAAAAAAACTTAAACTGACAGGCTTTCTGATTTCTGGTAGTGATTTTTGACCAAGGACACTACTTGCTTTGGTTTATTGTTACCCTGCTCAGGAAAAAAACAGAGCCTGGGTATGTGCTTTTTAAAAATCAAGGAAAGTACAAGTCTCATATCACTGGTGATTTTATGTTTCTCACAGTGCAAATGAACCTCCAGCACACCAAATAATGGATCACAGTCTAAAACACAAGGAAAATAGATCTTCTGGGTTAAGTACATTCTTTCAAAATAAAGCTGTTTTTTCAGGATGTCAAATGCCTTCAAAAGGAGCTCTTCCCCTCATCTTGAGGTACTTAAGGCCAGGTTTAATATCTGTGCTGATCTAACCTGAGTGTTCCTAAGTCACAATTTTTAAGGTCTTCTTCTTTTTTTTTTTTTTTTTTTAAGAAAAAATGTATTGTATATATCTCATTTTCAAAACAAAACAAAACAAAAAAACCCCATACACACACACACAAACACACACAAAAAACCCCAAAAACAAAAACAAAAACAAACAACCCATGGAACATTGTGTCCAACAATAGTGCCTGGCCAGATTTGGAGACACTGCTAATCATTGCCTACTCTGCCTTGAGAGCCCTCACTCCATGCACATACCTGAAATGCTAAATTATCAGATTTCCTCATTTTGTGGTAACCTACTTTCTGTTAACTCTTTAGATTTGTTTCATTTTTCCTTGAAATAAATTCAGTGCTGGTAAACGTCATTGTAACAGGCAAAGTGACAAAATTCAGATGTCTTGATGTGTCTAAGCATATGAGAGATTCTAATTGTTTAAGCAGTTGAAAGGGCAGGCTTAAGGTTATTGGGTGTTGAAGCAAGAAGTGAAGTGATGAGCCTGTGAGTGCTATCCACTGGGACATGTAACGAGACATGCCATGATGTGGGATATACTCCTTCCTCTTTTTTAGGGTCTGAAGAACTAAGTCTGATTTCAGAGAGTTATTTTTTTTTGTTTTCCTTGCTCTAAAAGTGCAGAAAAATCTATTGCAGCCATTAAAGGAAAAGTAACATATTTGCATCTACTTCAAGCAATGGATGAGAGTGTGCAGGACAGAGAGGGATATGTCCAGGAGGAGTTAACAGTCAACTACTTTCTCCAGTGCATTTTTAAAATCTTTTTACAAGAAAATTTCTTTGTCGCTTTGGGATTTTTTTTCTCTGCAATCAGGTCATTTTTGTGTCTGGTCAATGAGTTTTGTTGTTACTGGAATGCAAGTCATCAAACCTGTCTGGACTCTTTTTTTCCATAAAAAGTGAGCCTGTGGTTTTCAAAGTGCAAACCAGCATCCTTAAATCAGTACTTTGCTAAAAGGCCACTGGCAAGAGCATTCTGGAAAGTTTAGGGGTGAAAATGGCAGCTCCCTATAAAGTTATTTTGTGAACTCAAGTTGATATAAGGCAAATTCAGGAAAAGGTTAGACACTTACATGAATATGAATAACATCGGCAGTTGCACTGGCAAAGAGAAAATTTACAGGGATTATCAATCCTAATGCTTCAGAGCATGGGGCCATTTCTGGGAAGAAATATTTTTCTGCCTATATAGCCCTTAATCCTCAGAGGCATCAGTGTATGACACCAGCCTTTAAAGCATCTCTGAGTGACTTGGAACAAGAGGCACAACAAAACTCAAGATGAGGTGGATGAGTTTCTTTAGGAGGTTAGAAGGGAGGAAAGGCTGGCAAAGCCCTACTTCCACCAGTCCTGAAGTAGGGGCTTAAACATTCAGCTGTTTTTCTAGGAAACACTGAAATATGAGTTGCTGTTTCCAACTGGAGGGCAATATTTCTTTCTTAAGTGTGTTGAGGGTCACTGCTGGGTTTTCTCAGAATTAAATACAGGAAACCTTTTCATTTCCCACCTTTGGCTTGGTGAGCATTTTACTGAGTCACCACCAAATCATAAAGCACTGGGAGGAAAGTCATCCCTTGCTCCAGTGGTACCCTGCCACGTTAACTGTGAGTTCCAGATCCAGATACTGGTTCCTTCTGTCCTCCTCTTCCACCTCCAATGTTACACTTTCTGGGGAACAAAGAATCACTGACAGTTTGCACAAGTGCAGTGTTAAATCAGTACAGCAAAATTTATGGGAGGGCTAAGAGAAGAAAGTTTGTATTGTAATGACACTCTAAGTAGTCATTTTCAGTTGCCTTTCTCAGAAGGCAGAGAAGAGAGATTTATCATGAGTGTAACTCTGCCAAACTATGTAGAGCTGCACTGGGAATTTGTCCCTTGTGACGTGGTCTTTACTTGACTGAGGGGAGGGGGTCTTATCTTAAATTGCTTCAAGTACTTGTTCCCCAGGCCAACTGATAAAATAGAGCTTTAAGCTCTGGATGTCCTCCAGGATTTCCAGTAGGAGTATTTCATTGCCAAAAATACAATACGACCTCATGCTTGCCAGCCCTCATTTGCCTTGATGTCTCGAATGCAATATCCTGGATTTCATCAGGAGATACCGATCCGATACAGGGAGACAGTGAAGCCAAGGGAATTGTTTTGAATTCAAACCCTCTTAAGCACAGCATCATGTCATGGTGAAACCACCAGCTGAAATGAAGACTGACAGTTTAATTTCTTGAAGTACTGGAAAAGAAAAGACATCTGCCATGATGGCTACTGGCTTCCACAAGCTGATGGTAATAGACTGTGAGGTCCTTTACAGCTGAAGAAATTAATCAATTTTTCCCCTAATATACCTGTCATTTTCTATATTAGTAAGTAAGTTTTTTAGAATCTACAGCATGACTATTTTGCTTCCCTAACCCCTCTCTGTCTGCCTCTAACCTCTGCTCTGTATGGATTTTACAAAGTTACCTGTCTAGACTACCTTGTGATGAGGCAGAAGGGGTTTGGCCAACAACAAAAACAAAGACTTCCAAATGTTTGCTCAAAAATGATTTTTGTTTTGTTTTCAGTAATCGTGTCTTAGTTGAATATGAACAGGAAACTTCTATATAATAAATTCTTAGTAGTAGTAATAATAATAAATAAACACACACATAATAATCCCTCTCCACATGGCACAGCATTTCATAAATGGCTCTCTTCTTCCTTGACTCAATGAAAATTTCCAGTATCTTGAATCTATGATAGGAAATTATTCAAAGGCAAAAAAAAAAGGATGAAATTTGGGATCAGAAATATTAACTGGGAATTTCATAAGCAGCAGAGCCAAAGCAGTCAGGTTATGTGTGCACTTGTACTTGTCACCTCTCCCACCAAAACAACAGTAGCTCCCTTTACTTCCTTTACTCAAGGAAGTTTGTGGCTTCCTTGGATCCCTTCCTATGCTTGGAGGACTTGCCAGCCCTCCTTCCCAGGAAGAGTGAGCAGCAGCTGAGGGCTCCCTGCCCCTCATTGGATGGAGGGAGTGCTTCACGTCTCACTCCTTTATCCTGGCAGTTCAGTAAAACTATGTAAAATGCCACTATTCCTGGGACTTATCTCCCTTTAAAATGTGTTGGAAATTGGCAAGTGTGTTTAAAAGTAATTAAGGGAGGAATGACAGACAGTTTGACAAAGTATCCTATTTCCTTAGGAAATCTAGCATAAAAAAAAAGGATTGTCATGTAGAAATCATAAATTTTCCCCAAACAAAAACTTTCTTTGTTCCTTTAGGCACCAAAGATTGGCAAGGACTGGAAGAATTTTAAACTCCAATTTCAACTTCAGAGCTTGGGCTAGCAGTTTACTATTGAATTGTCAATTATCTTGGTCTTTTTAATTAACTCTGAGTTTAGACTCTAGTACAATATTTATTTATTCTGGTTTTAAAGAAAAAAATGGAACATAAGACTTAATAGAAATAAAACTGGCTATCCATGGAGAGCAAAAACCACATAAACATAATTTCATCCAACGTCTGAAGTTTTTTTTTTAAGGTTTTCCTTTAGTGTGTTCTAGTAAATGATGGGAAAGTGATTGTTTCTAATATATGCTATAGGCTTGTTCCTTCCCGATCAATGCATTGTTTGTAGGCATTTCTGTCAGGCTCATTTGTATGGCGTTTTTACTCCTGCTTCGTGGAGAACTGAAGGTGCAAAGAGCAGTTTCTGAGACAGCCCATGGTGTGCCTCTAGAATTCCTCAGACAGATGTAGCATCTGTCTAAAAATAAAAGTCACAACATACCTTGAAGAAAAGACTTTTCTGCCTAAAGTTTTGATCACAGTATATAAAGTGTAACATAAAGGGCAGAAGTTCTGAGACTTCCTGATCATGTAAATGTGGAAGAACAGAGACTGCAAATTGGTCATGAAGACCAACTGAGAGTAAGGGAGATGGAATAAGGTATCTCTCTTCTCCTTTGGCTTCAGCCACAGAGTTTTCAGAATCATCTTTCCCTCACTTCACTGTGTGACTTACATGCTGGGAATTGAGCTGGAGAGCTGAGAAGCAGAGCAGCTGTATATTGAGGCTATAACCTTTCATGTTCTTTATGGATGGAGAGATGAGAATGTTCATGTCAGCAATTTACTGGGTTACATGCAGAATACTTAAACAGAGACAGACTGAGACCAGCACTGCATGAATTTTACACAGGTAAAATTAGACTTTATGTTAGAACGTATGTGCCTGAGATTTTCTTCCCCACACCAAAACAGTCAAATATTTGCCTGGAGTATTGGAGAATATCTCTCTCAGGAATTCCTCATGAACACTCTGACACACTAAGATGAAATCTCCTAAAATCAAGTGCTGCTACAAGATTTTTCAGAACCATAGACAACAAAACCAACATATTTGGTTTGGTGCAGGACCTTTGAAATGTATTATTTAACAATTAAGTGAAACTGGATGCCCAAGTTTTATTTTTTTTTTTTTTATCCCTTTGTATGTGTTTCAAAACTTTTGACCACTTCTTCATTTTAGGACTATTTTTTGGACATTGTTCTTTTCAAAGTTCCAAGGGATGAAAAAATAGCAAACAATAGCTTGAACTATTTTAATAATGTCTGACTGATGACCAGACACACAGATCTTTCTGTAGTTCTTTAATTGAATTCTTTTTTAATTAGACCGTGTCTTCGAACAATATCCCAAATCACAGTTTTAATCTTTACCAAGAAACAATTTCCTCTCCTTGCACTGTGTTGGTGTCTTTCTGTTGCCAGCAATAAAGAAATAAATAGTGGCAACGTGATTTGTTTTTATTTTGCAGTGGTACACTGAAATCAGAACATCCTAGTCATGAAGATAACTGAGTTAATCAATGGACATTTGCAGAGGACAGCCAGGTTCCAGCATTTTCTTCTGTGTGTCTTTCCTTCCAGATGGAAATTTACCTATAATCAAGATGACTCCAACAAAGTTCTGTAAGAAAACAGACAAGTCAAACCCATCCCTGCAGGATTCTTGATAGAAAATTTTATGTGCCTGCTGGGACTCCTTTTACAAAGAGGGAGGAAGGAGAAACTCTTACCTTTTTCTTTTATAATGAATCCTTATTGGATCACAAGCAAAACTGAATTTAAGATCTTCAAGTACAGAATTAGAGGAATAACTAATAAAGTGCACACAGCTGTACATTTACAGTTATGTCTTATATAGACTAATGTTTGGGAAGGTGGAATGCCATATATTCAAAAATACCCATTTTCACAAGTCCTGACTGCTGTTATAAGAAAAAAGAGTGATAACATCGGAAAATCTGTGAACCAGGAGAATCAATAACATATACTTTATATATCAACATGAACAGTATGTGTGTACTTCCATCTGTACATATAATATATGTGTGGGGTTTATATGTGCATATCTATCTCTCTCTCTCTATATATATGTATTTATGTGCACATGCGATGCTCAAAAAGTAATGCAGTTGTTCTGTTACGGAAATAAAGGATGCGGGGTATGCTTTATAACTTCAGATAAACCAAAAAGATTTTCCTGATTTATTTTGACTTTTACATCTGTGTAACCAGGCTCCTACTGGATTACATCAAAGTGCGTGTCCTTATGAGCTGGTGAAAAATTGTGACATCCACAGAAATTCTGATGGCACACATGTGATGCACAGCACTGGAGGTAAAATCAGGGCAGAGAGGACCTTCAAAAAGCAGGGTGGAATGGAGTGGGGAAGAGGAAAAGCTATAGATTTGCACTTTGTTTCATAGTTGAAATATTTTTGAAAGGTCAAACTGGGAGAACGAACAAGGTCACTAAAGTGAATTGTGAAATGATCTTCATAAACTGTGCTTTTCATTGCATCCATGGATGCTCCTTCAGTTTATCTCTGAAATCCTCACCCACTCTGAATTAGTGGTAAAACAAAATTAATTGCCCAAGTCTCCTTGTGGAACAGTAAAAAGGGTGAGAGTGATTCTGTCCTCGAGAAGCATAAATGAAGAGTAGAAATGTCTTAAAGTAAGAATTGCTTCCAGTCAGTATAGCTTGATGTTGAGCTGCAGTAATTGCAAAAGCTTTCTCAGAAACAGCTAGCATTTATTTGTGCTACCTTCACAGGCTCTTTTGACCATTTTTGGAGCTAAATGCCTACATATTGGGTTAAGTGCTTTGGTAGCTGTACAGGACTGGATCCAGCCACGGTGCTTCAGGCTCATCTTTTCAACAGAAAGAACTTCTATTACAGTGATTTTCAACATTTTCCTTGAAAAAACTATTTCCTTGTCCATAATTTCACTTAGAAAAGTTGGAATCAATGTGAGATTGCTGCTGCTGGTTCTGGCCACTGTTAATGAACTGAAGACCTAGCAAACTTCATCTTCCTTTAAGTTACTTTTATTGTCTCCATTTTCAGATAAATAGCAGTGACGGAAGGGTCTGTGGTGGCAGGATAAGGACTGTTTTGAGAAGCAGTTGGCTAAGGGTTTAAATATTTGTATGCTCCATGTCCCAGGATATGATCTGTGTACTTTCACCCTGTCCTTACTGAGATTTGCAATGTTCTTGTAGCAGGTGAAGTGCTGCTTTGTGGGCTGCCAGTCCCTGAAATGGCTAAATCAAAATGCTCTGGTGCATTGAATTTTGGCATTATTATTCAGTAAATTGTGTCTCTTCCTCTCACTTTCTCCCTCTTGATACTTATTATTTAACAGCTCTTGCCTCTGACACCAGATGAAGGCAGCCCAGGTCTCCAGGCAGAGCAAAGCACACCCAGGGTCAGAGGTGGCTCCTGAGGCATCCCTCACCAAGCACAGATCTCCAGACACAGTAACAGCACTGCCTCCAGAGCTGTTTATCAAGGGCCAGAAGCAGGTCCTGAAGTGCTGTTGGATGTGCTTCTGCCTCTGTTAGACTGTAAAGCAGAGAAGGAGATGAATCCCAGCAGCTGCAGGAGGTGGGCTGGGACAGCAAAGGCAGCACAGGCTAGAGACTAAATCCAGTAGCAATATACCAATGTAAAATCCCCTTAGCTTTCCACTGAATAATCCTTGGTCTGCAGTATTAATTCACGAGTTAGTTTGGAGACATTTTTTCAACCAACAAGGTTCATTCAATCTACTTATGTGTTTCTCCAAAGCTCGGATCTGGTCTGGGGTTGAGGCTTTGCTAGCTTCCTATAACAAACCCATGGCATTTACAGAATTATTTTTTTTCAGTTGGGTCATCCTGTGCTATACCCTGAGATGTTCCTTCACCTGGGAAGAAAAAGATACTTTATTCGTTAATATTTTTCAGAAAGGAGAGGCCTACTCTGAACCTGAAGGCTGGTCAGTCAATTTGGGCTCTTTCACTCAATTTCTTTTGATGGTTAAGTCAGCTCTGTGATGTCCTTTCACTCTGCATCCCAAAGGATGTTCAGCTTGAAAGCTGTAGCTGTGTTACTGTTTCAGAACAAGCTCTGATGCTTATAAAAGCTTTTCAATCATACTTCAGAGTCCTCTGGGAGAGGCAATGTTTGTTTACTAAACACTTTACTGAGAATTACTTCATTTTTAAATATTTGCGACTAAGAAAACACTTTGATGGGCTGGATATTGGAATTGGTGGGGAAAGGTCTTACTCAGTGACTACATTCAGTGATTATATGACAACACAGCTCCTTGATATCTATTAATCCTCTGCCTATTTCGTTGACATTGCAATCTGCTGGATGCCTTCCCATTTTGCATGGTCAGTCATCACCCATCCATCTGAGGTGAGCTCACACCTAGAAAACCCTTCCCTTGGACAGAAAAAAAAAAACCTGAAAAGGGAGGCATGGAGAAATGCAGACAAAAATATTATCTGAATTCAGGATTTCAAAATCATCTCCTTATTTTCCATCTTTGGATGCTGTGCATCAGAGTGGACACCTGTAGGAATATCCCTGTGAAAGGATAAAGATCTATATGGCTGGCCTGTTCCAGATCTCAGAGAAAAGCCTGTGCAGAAGCTCCCAGTGAGTTTACTAAGTGAAGAATTATTCCTCTGCTAGGATAGCTGTATTACAGCAACTTGCCTGTTGACACCTGGGGAAGGTGGGGCTGGTACAATTTGGCCCATTCTAAAAATAAAAAGCCTGTTTGTTGTTTTGCTCTGGCTTCTGGCAAACACTGACAAGTTGGTGGGATTAGTGGGATGCTTTTGGCAAGGTAGCTTCCTTCTTCATGTTCTCCCACCCCTTGTCTGTCTAGTTCAGCAAGTTTTGCTAAATTGACAGCATTTAAAATATAATAAAAAATGGAGGCAAATCAAGTATTCTGAGTCAGTGAAGCAGAAAGCTGAAATGCTTTTTCAACTTTTTTGTTGAATTTAATATCTACTATCAAGGTTAAAAACCACAAACTATGACTGACCAAAAAAAAAAAAAAAAAGGAAGAAAAATATGTAGAAAAAGCTTTCCTCATCTTAACTGTACCTGTGTCAGTCTTCCAACCTGCAGAACTAAAGGTTAAACCATGACTTAGGAATAGCAAAACAGGCCATTGAAAGAGAAATTATTTGGAAAAACTTTGCTAAGGTCTATGTGGTGCAGATTTGGTAAGATACAGGGATATGGGAGATGCTGCTTTAAGGCATAAGGGCAATTTCCTGGATCTCCAGGTGCTGTATGGCTGAGTGGTCCATTACCTCTCTTTGCCTCTCAAATGTCTCTTGGACACTGCAGGTAGGTTTTGCACAAAGGTTTCACATGTTTAACTGGTGTACAACCCTAGAAAAGATTGCCATGCTGGAATCCTTGAGCTTTGTCAGATCCACAGTCCACCCTCACCTCCCACAGCCGCAGCAGGCTGTGTTTGACACAGGTGCTGCTCTGGAGGGGTGAGATCTGATGGAACGGGTGCTGAAGCAAGTGATGGATCCCAAATCAAGTGCTGTGTTCAAAGCCTCTAACAGATAGTGTGATATGACCCTAAACTAAATATGGCTTAGGGTTCATAATCAGAAGAACCAACTTGCTGGTAAACAGGTGAGGAGACCATATAGCCTAGTGGGACAGGTTTCACAGTGGGTACCTGGTTGTCACCAGCTTGGGCATCAGTGTAAAGCTACAGTCTGATTTCACTGCCTCGTTTCTCCTTCCATCCTGATACCTGGCATACATTCAGTTTCTTTACAATAAGAGACAGTTTCTTCATCTGCTGCCCTTTTGGTGTGTGACGGCTATAAACCACTGGTTACAAAGCTTGAACATTTCAGAATCTACTGACATTTAAGGAAAAAGATTACCAAGCCCTTGAAAGAAACACACCACTGAAATGCACAAAGAAGTAAGTGCAACTTCCGTGCTGTTAAAGCGATAAAGAAATTAATGGCACACCAGGTTCCAAAATCCCACTGCTGCTTGGAGATATCATCTTTTTTCTCTTTTTCTTTTTTTTTTTTTTGTTAAACTTTTCTCTCCCTCCACAATGTATAAAGGTAGCTGCAGTTAAAGGGATGGCAAGGCGCAGGAAAGATATTGCTTCCCCGGAGTTTTATGAAGCTGATATCAATCTCTTTTTTTCATAAACTTCAGGCCTGTTATTACCCTAAAAGCGTGTTCTGCAGCATTTAATGTGACACTGATGAGAATACAAATAAGGGGAAGTGAGGGAGATGGAGGACAGGGAGAGAAGAATCAAATGATGTTAAATGCGAGGACCTGAACAGCACTTCCATATCAGTTGCCATTGAGGAGAGTTTAAAGGGGCCAGGAAACCGTAGAGCATCTGAATTGCGTTTGGGGGCAGTAAATCAATTTAAGCTTCAACAATGAGGTAAGAAATACCATCTGAGGAAGGTGAGAAAATAAATTTGTGTTATGGAGGCATGACGGCTTGCATGTGAGCTAATGAGGCATACTTTAGCTAAGTGTAGTGTAAAAAGTCAGGTTATAAATGCCCTTGAAATTGGGACGATTTGGAGTAGAAAACAAATGCTTTGGATTATCTAAACTTTCACCTGGAAGTGCATGAAATGCTGATTAGTTTTATGCCATGTTTATCCAGTGCTTGGCTAGATTCTAGGAGGCATAGATAAATTTTAGTAGAGAAATGTTCTGGCTCCTGAGTAGTGAGATTAGGTTGGACCACTTGTTTTGTTCCTTCCCTGATACATGAATAACCAGCAACTGGCATGTTCAAAAGAAGGCAAAAGAGGTAATTCATCATACAGGGTGTAGCTATGAAATTCCTCGCTTCAGGATATGGGGATATGTAGAGTTTGCACAGATTCAAGCACAGACTGGACAAACTTGTGAAGCAAAATCCACTCAGAATTTCTGCATATACATGAGTCATGTTTTGTTTAGGCAGTCCTTGAGCTGCAAACTGCCAGAGATTGGAGAATGTTCTGAAGAAATATTAATTCAGGACTGTCTGAGACTTATATTCCTTTCTTGGCATCTGCTTTTTGTTGCTCTCAAGCACGTGATCCCAGGTGACCTTGACTCACTATGTTAATTGTGAAGACTACTGCCACAGAACAGAAGCCACCATGATTTTAGGCATGATTAGGGATTATTCTTCAGAGCATGAGACATTCCATCAGTTTAACCTGACACATGTACACCCCAAGACAATTTTTCCACAGTACTTGAAAGCAGTCCACCTTCCTTCTTAGCCCACAGGACATGGCCCCTCAGGCAGAATCCAGGCTGGGAGTACAGGGCTCGCAAACATCCTGGTCTTTCTTGAAACCATCCTTTCCTTGCAGTAGATATTTACAGTAAAGCATTATTCAGCACTAGGCTGAGCCAAGGCTGAGTTTTTTGCAGTCAGAGATAGACTCTTGGGTGACATTCATGAGACCATGTCCTGAGGAAAAACAGGGTAGTCCCACTGGAGTCAACCTTGACCTATCTCAGCTGAAGATCAGACCTCTGGAGCTGTTGACACAGATGGGGTCCCCAGACTATTACAGTGATTATGCAGCATAATCCAGCTGCAGAGCCACAGGGTAACAAGCTGAGCAGTCAGCTAGCTCATGAAGTCACTCCTTTCCTCAGGCTACCTCCTCAAACTTTATTGCTGTGAGGAAGTTTACAGGACAGTAGGAAACAAAATGAAGTAACAAACCCCACCTCTGAAATGAACCTGGAGAAGGAGTGGTGGAGTGTGAGCTGGACACGGACTTGAATGCAGTCAGAGCAATGACGTCTTTCTGTTAATCCCTTTTTTCCAATGCGATGCACCAGCAGCTCTTGAGACAGTTCTTGAGGAATCCAAGAAGTCAGCTAACAGCCTTTTTGAGAAATCTATGTTAGTACTTTCAAGATGTGTTGCTGTGAACAGGGTGTAGCTGAAATGGTGATAAATTACCTGACACTGTCATAGAAAGCAATGCTGCAGGCGTCCTCTTGACAGCCTTTTCAGACTCACTAAATACTCCATAAATATATTAATATTTTGTCTGAATTGTACCATATGTGATGTATATTATCAGTTCTCAGTTTATAATTTCAGTTCAGGTACCCTGTGCCACATTTGCATACATGAACAAATGAGGGAAATTTATCTCATTTTCAGGTTATTATTCCAAATGAGGACTCAGAGTGTGCACATGAAGATTGTACGTAATTTTCCACAGGCATGAAAATTTTCATATAACTCAATATGCATTTTGATAAGAAAATAACTATTATAACATCTCAATGTTTGTCAAAACCACTATTGTACTGTTTAGAAATAAGAAAATAGTGAGAAAATTGCAGCAGAGTATCTGTGTTTTGAGTTTTGATGAGATGTAAAATTGGTTGAAGTTATTTCAGATTTCTGCAAAGAAGTCTGCCTTGAAATGTCAGTATTTCATGAGAGTTTTCAATAGCTCTTCAAGTGACACAAAGTACTCTCATGTCAATGCTGGAAACCCCAACCTACAGCTGCAGCTGTTCCTACATATGGAATTTACTTTGTAAAGAGAATTCATAGCTGAGGACCGAAACAGTTCTTCAGGACTGTTAGAAAGAGAAATAAAAAAGTTTCAGGAGAGACTGCAAATCTGAAAAGCAACAACACCTTTCTCTGTTTTTCTACTGTCTTAATGCTCAGTGGAGGAAGAGGGGATATCTGTTGCTGTGCTTTGAGAACAACCAACATTACAATGTATTCTGAAGGCTTAATCTTGCAATTTTTCGGTGTGAAGTTTTGTCTCAGCCATGTAATTTACACTGATTTAATGTTGGATGGCTTTCAGCTCCTCTGTGTATAGGCTAACTGCTCCTAACACTTGGATAACTTGGACTGTAACTTTTTATAGGAAGGGACTGTTGTGTTTGTTCAATGTTCTGCTCAGAGCTCCTTAAGGATTCCAAGAAGCACAATAATAAATTGGAAAAAATGGTACTTCATGATGTTCAGGCATGCTGTTTGTTTTATGAGGACCTATTCTTGAGACGTGAAATAGTCAGTGTACCCAGTGCCAAAGTTCTGCACGGGCAGCAGATGAGTTCCTTCCAGATGTGTGATTATTTGTGGCTTTGGTATATCACATACAGAACAAAAATCTTCCTATATATCTATGCACTCACATTTCCAACAGTAGAAAAACACCAAAGAATTTTTTTTCCCCCTCCTTCAAATTCAGGACGAAACCATCCTGAAATACTCTATAAAAGCAAGGGTTTTTTTGCATTTCAAGTAAAGCAGAGTGATCACCAGAAGTGTCCTGGCTGTACAAAGAAAAGCTATACTGGTGGTGTCACTAGGTCACTGCCTGTCTTTCTACAATGGTGGCATGGGACCTTTGTGCCATGAAACTCCCCAACCTTTTTCCCCAGGCTGCTTGTGAGTATTCTCAGTATTTTTATGCGAAGAGGGAGTTTGTGCTCTGCTTCTCTCTCCTTTAGTGGATGATGTTTCTCTTTGCCTGATGAATTTCCTCTTTTCCTCATCTATTTTCCTTAGAGGTGATGATGACCTGTAAGGTGGTAGCAGAACAGGGAGGGACCGACCAGGTCATGATGTAATTACAACCACACTTGTAAGTGCAGGAATTTATTCCTTCGAAGATAATAAATCCCCCCACTTGTGGGACGGTTCTGCCAGCACCCAACAGGTGGCAGAGCAATTTTCATCCAAGTGAAATAGTATGTTTAAAAAAGGAAATAGAAACGATCTCTTTATTTTTTTATTTTATTTATTTTATTTCTTAAAACTTGTTTCTGCTGAATACTAAAAGACCTATCTAATAGCAATACATTTTTTAAGTAATGAAATATTTACAGCTGGAGCATTCAACAGAGGAACAGTAGAGTATGTTTATTTTGCAGCTCAGTAAATTATATATATATATACACCAAGAATCAAATGGATGCTTTCAGTTGATCATGCTAATCCAAACAAGCTTTCTTTATGCTTTTTAATCTGGAGAATTTGTTTTCCTTTCCCATGCACATAATTATCAAAGCATCTATTAAACACTATAAATAAATCCAGGCCCTAAAAATTTGTCTCCAGACTCTAAATACACATATGACTGCAGGGCATATCATTCCTCAGCAAAAGCTGGTGGTTTTGTCACTCTCCCTGGGCCCTTGCTACACCCTTAAAGGAAAACTACAGTGATAGCTAAATAAACATTTGCTAAATAAGAACATATATATTGAAATTTATGCAAAACTGTTCAAAAATATCTGGCAAATATTCCATCTCACTATAGTAGTAATGGGTGCTAGTTTTTCCAAATGCTTTGCCAAGTCCAAGACGGAGAAAAGCCGAATTCTGTTTCAGCACTTGTTTCCATAGCTTGTGTACCAGGGAAAGTCCCAGGGTGGACTTTCTACAGACATATTCCCTTGAGCATTTGGGAGGAGAGAGACAAATTGCATGGAAATATAGTGTATACTGTTAGCCAGACAAGTTCTGCTGCTGCTTGAACTCAGTAAAGTTCACCCCTTCACAAGTTAATAATTTGAAAAGGGCAACTTGCAAGAGAGAAAAATAAAAATTCAGAAAGCATAGAAAACTTGAAAACTCAGATAAAACCCCAAGAACCTGTTAAAAAAATAAGGATCTCAATTTATGCGAATGTATGTTGACCTGTGTGTGCACATGTTTACTCAGAAACGTGGTAATTTCACTGCTTCCAGTCTGCTTTCCTGTTATCAGCGCTCAATGCTTTGGGTACATAATATGAGCTCCAGGATCTACTGCTTGGTCTCACTGGGGAGCCAGTGGTGTGACCCTGAGCTGCCTGTTGGATTTCTGGTGAGGGCTGCTCCTGGTCACATCATTCAGCTGTAGTCATTTGGTCATTGGTCACTAAGGGGGACTTGAAGGGTGTAATTTTCACTCATTGTTTGCTATTGAATCTGGTGAGCCTCAAGTATGCTAAACCACGAGAAGCCATAAGACATAAGCAGGAAGAGGCATGGATGTTATGACAGATATCATAAAAAAGAGAAGTGGAAACAAAAAGGGTGACTCAGCCAGAATCAGACTACAGGACATCAGCAGTCCCACCAGAAACCCAGATATGCTCTGAGTTTTATAGAGAAGCATCCTTATCATGAATACTGCCTTCAGATAGTCTGCCTCTCACACTTTTCTCCAGTACTGTAGCAAGGGCAGCCTTTATTAGATGAACATGTCTTCTGCTTCAGCATGAACAGTTGGATGCCCATCAGTTACTCCATAGACACCCAGTGGAGTCCACGACAAGTTAATCCCCATTAGCCAAAGAAATGGCTAAGTTGCTGTTAGGGCCTTTTCTAAAGAAGTTAAATGAGAAAAAGATCACTAGAAAAAGTGCAGAAAGCAAAAAACTTGCTGTTGCTTAGCCTGCTCTTTCCAGCTGGATAGTTCTCGAATACTGAACGTTAATTGGAAAATAACAGCATTCCTGCCTGCTTTTAGAAAATCAATATGCGTTCTGCTGTCCTCCTCCCCCTATTCAGGTTAATTCATTACCGGGATATTTTTAGACATCTGAATAAATAAAAACAACCCTCTTACAGTCAAAACCTAGTAACTATAACCAGCCAAAAAGATCTCCCCAGTGCAGTCCTTACCCTGCCTTCAGGGTTGCTCACTGATGTCCATGCCAATCGCCTGCCCCAAATCACTTGTCAGCCCTTCTACAAAGCTGGATATGCATCCTATGTTCCTTTGAACTGGCACAAGCTGAAGGATCAATGGCTCTGTTTGGCAGGAGTTGAGCTCCTGGACATTTTGCAGCAGCAAGAGCTTGGCAGTGTTGCCTCAGTGCACGGATGTTATTGCCAGTTCACCATTCCTTGCAAACCAAGTGAGAGAGCAGGGCAGGAGAAGAGAGGGCAGGACTGGAAATGCAAAAAGGCAATGTCATGTTTCACAGAAGATGTCTCACAACATAAATAAACAATAATTCTAGCAATGTTGTTTTGCCTTTTTTTAAATACATAGTCCTGCTCAAATCCCCCTGGATCTAATTAAAACTTTGTTGGCCACCCACCAATCAAGATAATTACGTTGTCTGGCAAAACAAAAACAACAAAGACGAAATAAGATAGTGCAGAGAGATGCACCTACATGACAAAACAAAACAAAACAAATAAGAAAAACAATCCAGGTTGCATTCCTTGTTTATCAATTTTTGCCTCATTTGGTAAGTGCAAAAAGAGCCGAACTATAAAGATGTTGAGCCTGCATCTCAAAGAGTCCTTCAGCAGATGTTGAAGACAGCAAAATGCCCAGAGTGTGTCAATGAGGATTTGAAACCATGATAAGGGAAACGTGCAGGAGAGAGAGGCACCATATTAAAGATTAAAATGATCTGACTACTAGGAGAGATTGAGTTGGAAATGAAGCTCTAACTGCAGTGAAAGGGCAGATGCTCAAGATGTGTTATTTAGGGCAGTCACCACTAATAAACCAGGACTTGCTTAAGTTCCTCCCAAGCAAGATCTGAGATCCTGAATTTAATCCTTGTTCTCTCAAGTTCCCTGGATGCTACTGCTCTGACAGCTGGCTTATTCCGTGACAGCAAACATATGTAAGTTATGCTGCATATGAACTTGATCCAAATTCCATTGAAATCAATGAAAAGACTCCCACTGATTGCAATCAGACATAAATGAACCAAAATGTACATGGAGACTGGGTCAGAATGAAAAATTGAAGTCATTTTAAAACAGAATATCAAGGAGTCTTTATAAAAATGTTAAAAACTACTCTGGGTTGAATGAAGACAAAAGAGAAGCACACTTAATATCTTCTGAACAAACAATGTTTCAAACAGAGGAGAAAATCAGAGCGATTCAGACTCGGACTAATATATGCATTTGGAGGGCTGCAAACACTGGCAAGCACGATTTTGGCATAAGAAAAGCACAAACCCTGAATTATTATTAATTGCATGAAAATACATGCAAATGGGGTTTTTCCCCTACACTTTCTTTCTATGAGAATAGATGTTAAACACACAGAGCCATCCAAGGCAACAATACTCACAAAAATAAATGTAATCTCAGGGGATGCTCGCAGTGAAATCAGCAGAAGCATGGCTTATGAGTTGCTTCCATTGCTTGGGCTATTTATTGACCTTTTGTGTGTATATGTAGATTAAACAGAATTTTTTTTTTCATCACCTTTATTTCATAAACCTTGTTCTCCTAGAAAAAAGTCTTTTGACTGATGATGAGGGGATTTCTTTCTTTTTATTCTTTTTAAGGCATTGATCAAAACCTTATAAAATTTTAATTAATTTTGAAATTATATTAAAGAGTGCTTTTATACATAATATCAAGTTTAACCCTAAAATAAATTAACATTATCAGGATCCTGTTTACCAGAAGCAAATACCTGTATATGAACTTTATATAGCTTAATCTTTCAGGTGCTACATCCACAAACATCTCAGATAAACTACTAAGAGATGCAGGCAAGAAAAAAAACCTAAACTCATGGAAATAAAATATTTTATGTTGCAAAGTGTTCTGGAAAACATCTCAATTAATTTAAGTCATATGGAAAACCTTTTCTTTTTTTAATTCCATGGCCAATTGGAGTTAAATAAAGGGATAAAAGAGACTCAGAAATCTAAGATTAATTTCAAGCTGAACGTAACAGATTGTTCAGCTGCAAAAACATTTTTTTTCTTTTATGTATCTACATATATTTTAAATATATGTAATTTAAAAAAATCTTTGTGGCTGTGTATAATAGTTCTGGAAAACCATTTTTTAAGGAAAAAAATGAGAAAAAAAGAAAGAGGAAACCCTTCCTTTTCAAAGTGCTCAAATGGAATGTTTTAATTTGACTGCTTTGACTTTGTATTTTGTGTTGAAACACTTCAGATTAGATTTAGAGCCAACAGGAGCTTTGTCTTCCCACCGTTCTCCACAGTTAGGGGGACCAGTGTTTTTCCTTATTTTTTAAAGAAAGAAAAGAAAACAAAGGAAGATCTTGTATAAACCCATGACATCAGGAGCCTGAAATTCACTACGATTCATGATGAAAAGATTGACAACACAGAAATATGGATTTCCTTTGCATTTTCTCCTGATTTCTACTACCCACTCCAAATCCTTCCTTATGACACTTTGGTCAGAAGATTGGAGTTTCTCACCAGATGTGGGGCTGACATGCTGTCTGTCATGCCTGCTTCTTCCGCTCACATTAGAGGATGTATCTCTCCCTGTCCCGCCCAGCTACAGAAGATGGATGCCACAGATCTGAGAAGCTGTTGAACAAGCTATCAGGCTGGAGAGAGAAAACATCAGAGGAAGTTTCCCTCTCTTCATCTGCCTTAGATTCTGGCCAGATCTTCAGATCCTATGAAAACACTAAGCTTCCAAACAGCTGTTCCAATGGGAAAGGTGTCTCTGCCTATGCACTGTAATGTTCAGATGTGGATGTCTGTTGGGAAGCATTCCACTGCTTGTCATCTAGCAATAAAATTCATGTTAATATTCTCTACCTTGTTTTAGGCAGAAATGAGCTGGGTTAGTAAAACAGTTTTAACTGATGACCAAATCTTTCTCTCCTGATTGTGTACCATGGGAGTGTGTGAGTGAAAAGTTCTGTTGCTTGACCTGAGAGTGATGCTACTGTCTCCAAGAAAGGACTTAAGAAGTGATACATCAGTGAAGCAGGACAGAGTTGCCTCACAGAAATTTTAGCCCGGTCATTTTTTCTGTTCTAGAATAAAATACTGTCTCTGAGCAAGCTCACATCTTCCATCACCCTCAAGGGTTCTCATTTTTTCATATTTTTTACGTTTCTTGCAGTAAGAAGGTAGGATAGGAGAATAATATTTTTTCTGTCTTTTCTTTCTTCTGCTAGAAATTTTATCTTTAGTTGTACCTGGAACTCCTACTTTGTCGACACTTCGGGTAAGAGAAATCAAGCAAGATGCACAAGCAAGAAAACACCATCTGTAATGATGACAAACTATAAACACCATTCACAGGCCATTAAGTTTGTAATCTTCTCTTCATCATTATTCTCTTACCTCCATTAAATTCTTCCACTACCAAGTGCAGAAGCCAAAGGTGACAGCAGTAGAGTGATAGACAAGAATTTTTATTGTCCTGTCAATGCAGATAAACCCAGAGCTGAGAGAATGTCAGGCAAACTTCCCCAGAGATGACTAAAGTTCAGTAATCTCTAGAAAAGGGAGAAAATACAAATGATTTTTATGCCTTTTAGGCTTTTAAGAAGATTTATGTTACTGAAGTATCCTGACTCCCTGGAAGATGCTTTGACTCATATTTATTGTTCACAGGAAACTATTATCTGCACATGATCAGTCTGCTTCAAATTGCAGATTTGCAAGGTTGCAAGACAATCAGAGCCATCCCACAGCCACAGTTCTCTTCAGGAACTGGAAAGGACTACAAGATGATGGAATGAAAAAGACAGATAGTTACTCAGGGGAACAACAGAGAGAGTAAGGTAAAGCCCAGTTTTTCTAGTATGGCCAAATCTGGGATGTTATAGTGCAACTGTCCCCTGCTGTTGTTTGCCAATGGATGTCAACACTGGTCATAGCACTACATTAGACCTAGAACTCCATTACCCCACTCTCAAATATATGTTAGGAGTGCTGTAGGGCCCTGCAAAGGTTTGGCAACAACATTTGGTAACAATACTGTAGGTGGGTGGGATGAGACCCAAGAGGAAAAATTGTCTAAGAGTCCCCACTGAATTGTTCAACCAGTGCTGGAGATACAGGCACCTAATCAAAGGAGAACTAGACAGGTCTGTGGAGGAACCTGAATTTCACTGTAGGATGGTATCTTAGTTCAGGCGGAACCCGGGAACCATTTGTCATTGGAACAGGTTACTGACTTTATCTTGAGGAGAGATGGGATTTGTGCCTGCCTTTAGCTGTAGACACGTCTTCTTCTTGACCTATTTTTGAGTATTCAAATATTGAAAGAAATGCTTGTTTTGAGAGACCAGCCTCTCACTTGAAGCCAAGCCACCATCATTGCTAGATCAGATTGGCCACAGCTTTGTCTTCTTGAGGGTGATTTTACAATCCTGTCCTGGCACAGCGCTACCTTTCTGGGTGAGCTTTTCCTAATTTTCAGTCTGAAAATTATAAACAACAATTTTATCTTCTCTTTGTTTTAGTAGCTGCCTCAACCAAGAAGTGTTTGGTTTCTTAATCTTTGTGACTCCCTCTCAAGCAGTCATTGGCTGATAATCGATAACCCCTTGGCCACCTCTTCTCCAGGCTAAGCAAGCTCAGCTGCCAATCACCTCCTTGTAGGTGGTGTGCTCACCACCGTGGTACCCCTTTACTTGTAACCTTCCTCAGTTTCTCCATGTTCCTCTCAAACTGGGGGCCAACAGCAGAAACAGTACTCCATGTTCAGCCTCTGCAATGCTAAGAAGAAGGAGATTGTAATTTGTTCTCATCTCCTGCTGATGCTTTGCCAAAGGCAGATGAATATGCAGTTTGCCTTATTTGCAAAGAGAAACCCAGTGCAAACCCCAGACGTTTTCCAGTCAGACGATTCTCAGCTGCTGGGACCATTGTTCTAGCCAGCTTCCAGACCTCTGTCAATTGCTCCAACCAATTGCCCACATATCCTCAGTTTACCATGAGACTGCTCTGGGAGCCGGTGTTAGAACAGTCAGCTGTTTAGTAACTGAGGATGATCAGGTTGGTCAAGCATGATTTGCTAAAGCCATTCTCATTTTTCCTGGTTGCATTCTTGGAAATGTCCACAGCATACATTTTAGTTATTGATGGCAAAAACCTTCTGGGTATTATGGGGTTGCTTTAAAACAGTCAGGATGAAATGTGACAACTGCTGGGTCATCCCTGTGGTTATCATTCATATTGGCGGTGGGGAATGAGTTGACTACGAGATACACCTCAGGCTGCCTCCTTTCGCCAATGTTTACTAGTTTAAAAGTTGTTGTAATAAAGCTCATTCTAGCTGTGAGCTCCAGCTAAGTTTTCTCCTTAGCTGCAAGCTCAGAGCACTGGCTGAGTGTGTGCAGTCCTGATATAAGTGCAGTCCTTGCAATTCTACTTTATACTCAACTAACTATGAAACCCCGCAGAATCTAAGACCAGCTTTTCAGGGCAGCTTTCCAGGTTTCTTAGGCTGCAAAAGCTGATCAAGAGAGAATGTCAGCTGGGAATTTCAAGTAGCAGATTTTCTCATCCACTGTCTTCTATAGTCTGTGTTTTTTTCAGCTTCTAAATTCCATGGTAATCCTTTACAGGGGAGCAGCACTCAGGAGCACAGGGTGGCAGCTGGTTGATGTCTCCAGATCACAAGGGGATAGGATCACTGGACAAGTGAATTCAAGGCCTGGACAAAGGAGCAGGTGTCATTAGACAAGTGGGATTAAATCCCAGGATTGTAGCTGAGAGTTCTGGATTCAACATCAGTGTGGATGTGGTAGTGGTGCAGACACAAGAGTAGTGCTTCACCACCTGACTGGGAGTTCAGGCTTATTTGGAGGGGTAACATACTCCCTTCCTCCCACAGCAAATCCACTCCTTGTTTATCACTTAAATCATTGTGCCCAGCTGGCCCAGGGAATAGCTGCAGCTGGAAGAGCAGGAAGGAGGTCTAGACCCAAAGAATAAAATGCCATCCCATTTGAGGTTGGATGGTGTGAAAACTCTTTGGATCCAGAAGTGGAAGTGAAATAGAGGAGCCTACACGAGAGATTTTTCAGAGGAGAAAGATCTAGACAACTCCTACTGAACCCAGAGAAAGCTGCTGGCTGATGAGCATCACTAGCTTCGAGGAAAACTGCAACCAGTTATTGGAGCTGGGCATCTTCCTGTCCTTGCAGGTAATCACACTGATTGAATCTGCTCACCTTGCCAGATAAATTGCTATGTGAACCCTTCATCATAGGATTTAGCAAAGCAAAATATCTCTTTAAATTTTAAAGTGGCAAAATCTTGCCCTTTTTTTGAGATTACTTTAAACCTCAGTCTTTGCAATAGGCTGCAGCAAGAGGGAGTAAAAGAACAAAAAGCCCTTGCTGTTAATATTTATGGCAACTAATGCAAAATTGCAACACATTTGCAGATGAATGGGAGCCCCTTTTAAAAGCTGCAGCAGCCTAATTTTGGGATGGCACTGATTTGGGGCTTTATTGTGT
The DNA here is from genome assembly GCF_022539395.1 of Myiozetetes cayanensis. NCBI lineage: Eukaryota > Metazoa > Chordata > Aves > Passeriformes > Tyrannidae > Myiozetetes > Myiozetetes cayanensis. Next base: position 10,822,057 of record NW_026086605.1, read on the forward strand.
GGAATAACAAAGGAGAGCTTTCATGTTAATTAATTTAGAGGAATTATTAGTGTTAAAAATAAATAGTTCTATCACCTTTGCAAAAATAATCTGAGGGGGGAAAGAAGCTCAGTGAAAAGAACATATAGATTTTTTTTTCAGTTCCAGATTATTTTCAAATAATTTTTATGTCAAATACATTGTCCCTATGTAAGTTACAGGACATACTTCTGATGATACCTATGTAACAATTATCAAAATATTGCTACAAAATAAACCACACAGGTAAGTAATTTTCAGTTGTTCAGTGAAATAAGAAGCACTTGGAAATAGTTGTTTTGATGTATATAATTAGTGTGTATTTTATTTAAAGAATGAAGCATCCAGAACCTAGTTAGGAAAAAAAGATTTTTTGGTGACATTTACTGTTGTAAGGTTTGGTTCTTTTTTTCTCTTAGGGAAACAAGCCCTGTTGTATCCTGATTTGTTTGTTTGTTTTTTTAACTGAGATTCCGTTTGGAGGAATTATGTGTAATGTCAAACTACAGTATTCATCACTCACCGTGGCTTTATAGGAATCAATGGAGCAGTGTTCTTCTTGGTCTCCCTTCGTTACACAGTCTTTACAGAGAAAACTGATGATTTAAAAAGAGTGCAGGTTCAAAAAATCCTGATTATATGAATATTTACTAGAAAAATATTATACTTCTTCGCCTAAAAGGCATTTGGATGCAGGATAGACCAGACTATGTTATACCCTTGTCCTATATTAAAAACTCACCTCATTAAGCCCACCCAATTCTGCTTCTCTCTCTGTATCCTCTTTCATTCCTCTTTCTCCCTTTCTACTCCATCACATTGCAGACAATGTTGGCATAGTCCCTGAGGTGCTTCCATTATGCAGGGTAGATCATCTAGCATGTTTGAGAAGACAGGAACACTGTGGAGCCAGGAAATCTCTCAGCACTGCATTTTCACAAGTAGTCTCTGATTGTAAGTGTGAAACACTCCAGAGGAAAAGATTCCTGCAGATGGCAGATTATTGCAGTCATTGTCATAAGGATTTATGTCCTTGACCAAGCCCATATTTCCACCTGTCTTGAAACTGCCCAGTCCCAAGTGAAGATTTCTGTTACTCATCCACGTTTCATTCTGCTCCTACTTCTTCAGGCTATATAAATCCTAAGCAGTTGCTCCACTGCAACTGCTACTCAGAACTGATATCTACTCCTTTCACTAGATTCTTCTTGTTCTTCCTGAACCCAACAGCAAGAACCTCCTCAAACACTCTCATATGTGTGCAGATCTCTGCCTTTGAGGTAGTTCCTCCCTGGTGAAGAGCAGGATGAAGAGTAAAGGGGGTGAAGAACACCCCCTGCTGCTGCTTATTCTGGCAAAAGCAGAGGCTGCAGAGGCTAGCTAAAACCTGAATTTTTCATTTGCTATCACAGCATTATGTTTGGTATTGCCAATGATTGCCTCCTGTTCGATGGCTCCCAGGGCTTGCTCCCCTCCCCTCTCTATGGCAATATTGGCTGTGTGAAACAGAAGAGCAGTCTACCGGTCTGGTGGTGTAGGGGCTCTAATGGAAAACATTTCAGCTGGATGTTGGAGCTGGACATGTGGTACTGAAACATCAGAGCAGGTGTTGCCTCAGGTCAGGATATCCATGAGTGCAACCTTTCCTTTCTCATGGGCACAGCTACGGAGTTCAGTTATGCACCCAATGCTTCTTTTCAGCTGAGTATATGAACTCAGCCCTTCTCCAGTGATAGCATAGGGGCTTGCTTTGGCTCCCAACTCAGAAAGCTATCCCTTACATCAAAAGACAGGGGATTATTCTTTTGTGCCAAAGACTCTGGTTTCTTATCTCTGACAACTCAATCATCACATCACCTATGGCAGAAAGATGGCTGGCGGCAAGATTAGATTACAGTGATTTAAAATGATCTCTTTCAGATAAGCGCAGACCATGAGTATTCAAAAGCACACATAATCAGATTGTAAACTTGAATAACACAGCATGCCTCAGACATCAAGAGTATAAACACAGATTAGACAAATTTTGGGAAGACAGGTCCATCTGTACTTATTAAACGTAAGGGATCAGGTGATGGAATCTCCTAAACGGATGATTCCTGGAAATAGGGATCAGGGAAAGGCTCAAACTGTACACCTCTGTCCTATATCCACCCACAACAAAGCTTATGCTGGAAAAAGGGGCTGTAGTTCTCAGGTTGGATGCAGTATTCTCTCTCCATGACTGACTCTTGTGTACGTTTGCTGACGAGCTCTGCAGGTGTAGTGTACTCACAGTGTATAAGGTGTGCTATACCAGGCATATCCATATCACTCACTGGCCATTCATCACAATCTAGAGATAATCATCTGCCTAAATGAGACAGCTAGATTGTTTCTCTCGTTAACTTTAGCCACTCATTGGCATGCAAATCTCTGTTATAATCCCAGGAGAAATTTCCTCTGACCTGTTATTAATTTCATTCTTCGAAGTTCATTTTCTGTCTCACCTACTCATCTCCTTAAATTCTATCCCTTCAGATTAAGGCCTCTTTAAGAGACCTGTGGTAGGAAGGTGACACTCTTTAGTGCAACCTTTGAGATAGATCCGTCTGGTCAATCTGTTGTACAGAAGACAAAGGAGTGGCGTTTGTGAGGAGCTTTAGTTTCAGTAAGGGAAAGGATTTAAGTGCAAAGTGTTAATTATTATTACCTGGTAGGCTGTAACTAATAGTAACCATTTAGTTGGGAGATGTGGAAACAGGTATACAGTTAATTGGTAGATTTAGCTGAGGTCTGTGGTTACACTGCAGACAATCCATCATTGTTGTAAGCAGCGTGAAGTTATGCCCAGCCTGAATTACTGTGAGTCTCCCTTCACCCCTGGTCTTGTGCTAATATTCCGTGTCACCAGTGGGCATTTGAGTGAAATCTCTAGAAGAATGTGGAACAAATCCGTAAATCTCTTTCTGAAATGCCTTGCCAAAAAAAATCAATAAGGTCTTCCATGTCAGGAAGGAAATGTTAAAAAAACTAATTAAAAAATAAACTCTCCTGTAAATCAAATAGGAATGAGTGAGAGCAGGCAGATGGGGATGGAATAAAATTGCAGTGGAAGAGCCTTTAATTCCCTCCAGTCTTAAAGTGTGTGGGCATTTGCAAGTGCCTGTCAAAGCCGTGTAGGCAGTCACCAACAGTGCTGCCTGTGGTCAGGGACCAGGGGCTCCCATGGCCAGCAAACACCAGGCTCTGCCAGCAGGGTTTGGTGATCTCCGCCGGCCACCACTAGGATTGCTCCCTGGGGAATGACCCCGGTAAAAGAGAATCACTGCTCCTGGGAGTGAAATTGCTGGTCCTGAAAGCGTGAGAAAGCTAGAGCTGAAAGTGCTTTTCTTCTGCAGATATATCACTGGAGGGGAATCTCCCTCTCCCTGTCTCCCAGCACCAACTGCTGTCGTTTCATTTCCAAAACCTTGTCCCTGTCTCCATCAGCATTTATGTGGATACATCTCTGCCATGCATGAGTGATTTATCTAAGCATCAGCAGCTACTGTAAATGACGGTACAGTGAAGCAAAAGTGGAGGAGGGAATGGAGGGGAAAAAATGCGACTTTCCCCTCTGTGAAATCAAGCACAGGTGCCTATTCCCAGCAACTCCAATGCACTTACATCAGTCACGGGGGGAGAGAGAAAGACATTTCAAAGCCTCCTCAGACATTTAAGGTCACTTAATTAATCGAATTAAAATATTTCCTCTGGAAAGACTAACATATATATATGTATTGTTCCTTCACTTTGCACTTCTGCTTCCAGTTCACGTGTAGTGATTTCAGTATGTTGGGCTTGAACTGATGGAAGCATAGGGGAGGAAGGGGTTGGACGATTTGGGTTTAAAAGTTGGGGTAAGTCCTTCTTGGAGTGTGTCTGTGTGTGTGTGAGAGTGTGTGAGAAAGGGGGAGCGAGTAACCAGCCACTCATGACACAGGCGCGGGGCGTCCTGGCGGGGCGGCTACAGGCGGAGTGTGATGCAGAAGCGGCGAAGTGAGAGGGAGCAGAGAGAGAGCGAGCGGGAGAGGAGCGGGCTGTGACTTCCACTGAGGCAGCCGGGAGAAATCACCAGCCAGGATTTGCTCCTCTCTCTCTCCCTCTCTCTCTGACTTCAATTCAGCTCCTCCCCCGTGTGGTTGTGGCTTTGCCTTCCATCACAAGCCTGATCAGCAACGCCAGTCTTGGGGAAGGGGAAAAAAAAAAAAAGAAAAGAAAAAGAGGGGGGAAAGAGAAAAAACGGAAAAAGTGCAAAAGAAGGAAAAGAAAACAAGAGGGGAAAAACAGAGGGGAAGAAAGCAATCTCCTCTATCCCCCGGCTGCATCCTGCACAGCAGAGTCTGAAACTTTACGGAGTTCTCGCCGTGTTTACCCCGCGGCGGGTGAACCGGCAGCGCCCGGCTCCCTCGCTCCTGCTCTCTCCTTCTTGCACTTTCTCCCTCGCAGTCATCAGCAGTCGGCAGCGATGGAAAAAGTTGCTGGCTGGTACCCAGCCTGGCACGTTGCTCTTCTGTACTGGACATGGCTTTTCCTCTTCACTTTTGGCTTTACCGGCGCAGAAATAACTTGCAGATCCTGCCGTTCCCAGGTGCATCCGCAGCAGCAGCCGCAGCAGGGATTACTGATGCATTTGAGGACCGACAGAGGAGAGAAAGAGCAGAGGAGGTTCTTCGGGGAGAAGGTTGGTGAGAGAGAGCAAGAGGCCGGGACGGAGGATGCCCGGCTGCGAGCGACCCTCGCCGCTGCTCCCGCGGGGACGAAATCCAGCGGCTGGGAGACCCGGCGAGCGACGAGGGAGAAGGAGAAAGTGGCCGGGGAGCGTCGTCCCCGAGCGGCGGCGGCTCCGGCCGAGGAGCGACCCCGCGGTGCCCAGGCTCCCTGGCCGGCGGGCGGGCGGCCCGGCTCGGTGCGGCGGAGGGGCCGCAGCCCGCGGGGCTCCGCGGGGCCGGGGCCGGGGCCGGGCGGTGCCGCGGGGCGGGAGCCGGGGGACGGCGGCGCCGCCCGCTTCGGGCTGGAGGAGCTGCGGCTGGGCAGCACCACCTTCGCCCTGGCCGGGGACTCGGCGCACAACCAGGCCATGGTGCACTGGTCCGGGCACAACAGCAGCGTGAGTACCCCGGGGCGTGCTTTGCTTTTCCTCTTCCTTTTGACTCTTCCCCCCGCTCTCTTTTTTTTTTTCTTTTTTTTTCTTTTTTTTTCCTTTTTTTTCTTTTTTTTCGGGTTAGGGGTGGGGGTCGGGGGAGGGGTGTAGGAGGGCTGGGGGGGTTTTCTTCTTCGAGGGGGATTTTGCGCCTCCAGGCGCCGGGGATTGGCCTCGCTTAGCAGTGTGCAGCGGGGCAGAAGGGCTTCAAAAGGGCCATTCTTCTGGAGCAGAAAAACTTTCCGCTGCCCGCCCGCCCGCTGAGCACATCCCCCTCCGGCCCCCTTCTACTTCACCCCGGAGCAGAGAGGGATACAGCGGTGCCACCGCTTGCGGTGCGGAGGAAGAAGGTCTGTCTAGGGGGAATCCGTCCTCGCATCCTGCCTTCTTCCCAGGGCAGCCCTCACCAGGAGCCTGGGAGCATCAGCTCTAAGGAAGGCCAGGGGAAGCCCCTCTGTTGCTTCTTCTCTTCCTGCCAGCCCTGGGGTCCAGGTCAGCCCAAGGGCTCATCCCCAGGCCGTGCTGATGTGGAGATGCTAGAGGGTTTCAGGACTTTGCCCCCTAGGTGCGTGCCTCTGTGCATGGAATAAAGCTGCATTTTGCCTCTTGTCACCAAGGTGTTAAAACAGGACAGTTCTTGTCTCTTCCCTGTAACCTGGACCTTTCTCAGGAACAGAACAGCTCCAACTTCGGCAAAGCAGAACAAAAGTGACCGGAGATGTAGGCAACTGGTTTCCAGGCTGGAGCAATAGTGGTGGCATCAAAGTTACCAGGTCAACTTGAGCCCTGTATCCCTCCAGCATCTGCTAGGGAGGTACCTAAGCTGAGGGCTGAGGCCCAGGGAAGGCAGGGTGAGTTGTGTGGTGTGCTTTCTGCCTGCCCTTAACTGTACTTGTGGACTAGCAGAAGTGGAGGAATCTGTCTGTCCAAATGCTCCAACTTTGCCTCTTAGAGACAGCAAGCAGAATGCTAATGAGAGAGAAAGGGATGCCGCCACTATGTGGTTGTTGCCCATACAACTTCCCAGGAGAAACAGGGACAGGCTCTTCTCTAAGGTGTCTCTGGTTGTAATGCCAGAAGGTTTCTGGCTGCTATGCAGAAATCCTTGGCCTCCCTTTCAGCTTTTAGTACTAGGAGCCTGATAACATTTTGAAATAATAGTCTAGTCATTGTGAATTCCTTTTGGATTGTACTGAGCCACTCAATTTAGAACTGCAGCGGATGTCATAAGGACCTCACTGTGGGGTTCAGCGCTAGTTAATTGGGACACAGTTTTATGGTCTCATCAGGAGCTTTTTAATCAATTAATTGACAGGGGAATACTTGTCATCTCCATTTTGAAGAACTTTTCCCTTTCTTCACAACTCAGCTAGCCTGTTCCTAAATAGTTGCGTGAACAGAAGCTGCCTTGTAGGAACTCAGGTCTGTTCATACAAATTGAATTGAGGCTGACACTGGTTTCAAGTGACCCATTTGCAAAGAAAAAGGATTCTGATATAAAAAGTCAGCCAACAGGCATCAGTTTTTCTGGTCTATCACTGCATTTATGTTTAATCTGTACATTTATCAAGACACACCTGCTGTTATTATATATGTGTTTATGTATACACATATACATGTATAGATGTTTCAGCCCACTGTGGTAGTATGAGGTGTTATTTTCAGGGACTGATTTACTGTCTGAGTGTCTTGGTGTACAAGTGTTTTCAGGGTGCTGTGGGGAAATGTTTTGAGTGTCCTTCCCAAAGAGCTGTAGGTTGCATTGTGCATGGGATTAGTAATGCTCCCCCCTTTGCTGCTTGGGGCTCTGGCAGTGCTGTGCTGTTTTGTGCTATGATTGCATCCTCCTCAGAGCACTAAGTGAAGCTGGGCCCCAGCAGAACTTGGACACACAACAGGCTTGTCCAGGCTCAGCTAAAGCAATGGTGTGTGTCCAGGAGGAAGCCCAAAGTGGCACTGACCCATTGTCTCTCTGTGAGTGTTTTGGGTACCCATCTGTGAAGGACCTGGGAGTGGGATGGGCTTGGGGTGAAACACTGCCCTTAGGGTACAATATATGTAGTTCTGCCTTCATGTGTGTCCCAGAGGATCCCATGGTGCTGCTTGTGAGGGATGCTGTGTAACCTCAGTGCCCTGGCTGCACTCCAACAGTGGTAGCTGCCAGCTTCCTGCTGGTGTTTCCTTGCTGTGGCATGGGGATATAGCACACTTCTTCCTATTTTCATTTTTATGTGTTCTGTAAGTGCTGCTGTCACACAACTTTTGCCTTTTGCCCAGGCAGAGGGGCAGTATAAAGATGATAACAGTTCGTGGTTTCTGTGTGAGTACAGGAAAAATCAAAAATAAAGCTCAAAATTTTTGAAATCCCTTCAGGTGGAAAAACTGGAAAATTAAGGATTGTTTCTCTATTGCAATGTACCTGATTCTGACAGCCTGAGTGTGGTCCCTTGTATCCTTATTTTGATAGGGGTTTGGATATAATTGCAGTGCTGCTGGTGGAGGAGAAGGAACCCCTGAAAGGACTCCTGATTTCTGTAAGGGATTGTTCTGGGTGTTTGCAGCTTCTTTCAGGCTTGGCTGTGATTTCACGGTGAGTGTGTGCACACATCATTGAACTCATGGCATTCTGCTCTGATGATGAACTTGCTGTATGCTCGGCCACAGGTAAAATAAGAATAACAAATAATAGTCCAAGTCATCCAGGTATAACTCCATCAACATAAATTGTTTTACATCAGGGATTATTTTGGCCCATAAATGACTTTAGGTATTCCCTGGACAGTTTGCTTTCCAGAACAATATTCATATCCAGACACTTGCAGCATGCTCTGTTCACATCTGTGGGAATGTGCTTCACATGTGCACTAATCCCTCCTGTCTACCTTTGCTGTTTCACCAGTGGAGTCAAAAGGAGGTCCCCAGGGGAGAGCATAGGTGTAGAGATGCTGGCTTGTCAGATGACTGATGAGGTTGAAATCAGGATTGTATCCAGTGTTGTATTAAAATACAGATGGGTCTCAGGCTTTCTTGGATTCCAGCAGAGGTGAGTGAGGCCGCACAAAGCTGTCTGGCATCTCCACAATACTGAGCTCTTTCAGTCTGCAAGGCAGGAAAGAGTGGCTGCAGCAAAACTGGGTGCTGGAAGAGGTCTTTGGCTTGTACTGAGTCCCAGACTCTCCAAAAATGATCCAAAAAGTGTTAACCAGCCCATGCCAGCACCCTTCCTGGAATTATTTTGACAGTATAATAAGAGCATAGAATATTGAGTCTATAAATGGGTCCTGGTACCACTTAATTTACTTACATTGATACATCCTGAGGGTCTTTCCACTGGCCCCTATAGAAACGGGAGTAAAAGGTTATATGAGATAGAATCTTTCTCTAATCTCTGCTACAAGATAGACAAGTGAGATCTCCTGCCTTTTTGCACCACTGAAAAATTTCATCATTGCTGTGGAAGTTGGCAGGTTTCCTAGTTCACAGAGGTATCAAATGTGCTTCTTGATGTGGTGTATCCAAACACTGTAGATTTGGAGTCCCCATAGCTCCCTTAATGTGATGCTGTAGACTAGGAGAAAACAGATAACAGAGATTTATGTGTGGAGCTAAAAGAGAGACTTGGTTTTAATGGAGAGAAGCAAGTCTCTAGGTGATGTCCATTATGAGCTTTTGGGATACAGATGGTTCTCAGAGATCAAAAAAAATGAAGACTGTTTCTGTCCTAGGCTGGCTTGGAGTGAGATCAGTGCCTTACTTTTTCATTTGAAAGTGTTCTGAAGAAAGAGCAAAAAAAATGGAGGAGGTCAAAAGGTAAGGGAGTTTGAGCAAGTGCTTTGATGCTACAGCTTGTGCTATAATGTGATGCTGTGAAAGAGAGCAGCATGGGTTTCAGACTCATTTATTATAATGGCAGTTTGCTATTTCCTTGCAGTGGACAGAGTGTTCTCCTGGGCTGGATGTTGATGTAGATCTCAAAGTGTGTGGTGAAGAATTTGAGCATGTACCTTGCTGCATACCAGGGGATTGGCTTTTACATAATCATGATACCTGTAAATAACTGGTTCAAACTTCTGTGATTTACATGGCTAGAAAGACAAAGCTGGGCTTCTCATAGGTCCTCCACAGCAGCAGGCCCTCAACAGACTGATGGAGATATGGAGATGGAGTCAGAACTAGATGAAAAACAACCATGGCCAGACAGGTTTTATATTCTGTCCACAGCAGATCGATACAACTGATGGGTCTAGTGCAGGGTGTAGCCTGCAATGTGATCATTGCTGTTGTCAGGCGATAACATTAGACAACAAGGAAAGGATTAGGTCTAGTATGGGAGAACTTTTAGGCAAGATGAGACTCTACATGAGGTGTTGCTTGCAAGATTTTACCTAATGTTATTGACAGGAAAAACTAGGCACAGGTAAAGCAGAATAACAATACACTTACATATTTCAAATGCACTGTATTTCCACCTGGACAAAGCAATTGAGAATAAACTGTTGTTGGATTTTTAGCTGAAGTGTTCAGACCTACTTTATAAATTAGGAACTTTAAGAATGTCACATGGCTCCAGCAGGTACTGCATCCTCTAGCCGTGAACTGATCAAACTGCATCTTATAAAGAGTAGGCTATCTTTCAGCTCACCCTTCTATTGCCTTCTTCCTTTCTGTGTAAGTGTTGCAGCCTTTTTCTCCTGGCTGTGGGAAACTACTCTCTGATTTCTGTTCTAACATTGCCATCGGACAATTTAGATTAATTTTTTTTTTTTCATTTGTGCATGTTCTTTTTAATTAAAGTTATTTTCCCTCCCTGGCACTTACGCCCCCTGGAATTGTTTTACAGGCAGTGATCATATTCCCTTTCAGCCTCTGGTTTGCTAAATCAAGCAAGCACCGTTCTTTCTGTATCTGCTTGTGCGACAGGTTGTGAAAAGTGAACTCTGAATTTCTAGGCGTCAGGTTCCCAAGAACTTGAATTTGAATCCAATTTTTGCTTTTGATGGATGCAATTCTGTGCAGATGATAACAAATGTATTCCTTTTTACAAGCGAGGAAGTAAAGTCATGGCAAAAGTACCTTAAACTGCCAGTGTTCTTCTGTTCAGTCCAGAACGGGGCATAACAATCAAAATGTTATTTTTGGCATCTTCTCACTTGGAGACTTCATTCAAATGATGTGTTCATGCAACAGGATATAGTTTGTAGCTGCTGTCCTTCTCTTGCTGGCAGAACTGTGGCTGAAATGTAAAACTATCAGGGATGAAGAATCTGCCAACGTCATCCCGTGAGTGACCAGCATTACTTGTATGATGCTGCGAGAGCCCATTCCTCCCTTCCTCCCATGGTAATTGCATTATCATGAAGGAAGAGTTCTTAGGTAATAAATATGGATGTAGAGTCCAGAGCCAGATGTGTGGTGAGACCCAGCGTGGGGAATGACCCCAGAGTCAGTTGCTTTGCATTTAGATTGACTCCTGGTGTGCTGAAAACAGCTCCCCAAAACATTCCTCTGAAGAGGATGCCTGCATTAAAATACTTCTGTGAGATATAATATGTTTTATGTACATATTACAACAGTGTATAATAGTATTAAGAGTATAATGCATCAGATGCTGAGATTGTTTCAGGCTAATCTCTTGCTACAGCTAATGAGAATATATTTTGGAAGGGTTGAATAAAAAGTGAGGAAACAAAAATGGAATTTAAACCAGGAAAAAAAATCAAGTAAAATTAAATATTTCTAAAAGTCCCTTGTTTCAATTTTTTGTCTTCTGGATTACATTTACTACTGTTGGATCATAAAATACTTCACATCCACTCTAGGTATAAAACTTCCTTTAAAATCTCTTCAGTGAGTGAAAACAGCAGAAAATTTCCTGTAACTTTGAATAAGACTTTACATCTTTAACTAGAGGTCTTGTTGTTTATTTTCTTGTGTACATGTTTAAGTTAAAAAAATGAGTCAATAGCCATAGTATTTCTTCTGTGTTGCAGTCCATCTCTCTATATATTTCTTGACTGGATAAAACATTCTGTATATTTTCATATATTTTCATATACAGAATATGAAATAGGGTATGTGGGAAATAAGAATAACTGTGCTCTGAGAGAAAGCAGTAAGTGAAAGAGAATCTGTGAGGACTAGAAGAAAGGCTTGTCATTCTGTGATTCTGGTCTCTCTGAAAGAGTTTGGGAGAGGGTGAGGAGCTTCTGTCTGGACTGACAGGTGGGATATGCAAATCCCATCACGAGGGGAGATTAAGGAGAATAATGGAAAAGCTCTGACAGTTGCAACTGGCATTCATGCAATATCGAGAGGCTATAAACTGTGTAAAGCAATAGGGTTATAGCTTTCAATCTTCTTAATAATGTACTTTATAATAGAAAATGGGTTTCTCTCTTTCCTCCTGACTTCAAATATGACTTTCGTATTTCCCTGGCCTGGCGATCGTGATGAGGTCAGTCCAGAGGGGGAAGCCAGGAGGTCAGAAGTCCTTAATTCATTCTGGAAGGGTTAGAGACCATTCTGACCCATTGAGTTGTGACACAGCTTTACATATGAAGGGCTGCAAGGTCAGTATTAGCCTTGGACAATCTTACACCCTCTGGGCCTTTCATACTATGTCAGACTGAATGCAACCCTCATGTTGTGCAGAGCTCCAGCGAGGCGAGTGCAACTGCCCCATCAAGGACCTCTTCCTCTGGAAAACATTATTGTAGCTTGGCCAGAGCATTTCATAGCTTCACATTGATTTTTCCTTTGACCTCAGGACTCCTAAGAAATAGCCCTAAAGAAGCCCAAATTGTGAAAGTTTAAATGTAACATTTTTTTAATTGTTTTGAATCAAAGCAGTGCTTCTGGAATGGATTTCTAATTCTTACATTCTATATTTTAAAATGGTCTAGTGATACAAAAAATCTTGATTTAGTGTCCCAGAGAGAGGCATCTAGTGACACTTGAGATAGTAGTGCTTCTAGCTGCTGCTTCACAGAGAAAGGGCATCCTGTGGGAACTGCCTGATGCCCAGCTCTGGGAATTGTAGAGCATCTCAAACTATATTTGTCCATATTTAAGTAACTGGTATTATCATAAAAGCTGTGTGTACTGTATCCTGTTCGTCCAGATGCAAACTACATTCAGGTTTACGTTTCATAGGAAGAAAAAAAAAAAAAGACTGACACAAGGCACTTTTTTTTTCTCAATTATTTTTTTATACCTGGCCAGCAAACCAAAAAATCAATGACTCCCACAGCTCTAATTGACATTTCTATGTTAAATGAAAATGGGCTTTCATTCCAATTCAAATGGTAGCACTGGGTGACAGACTAATTATTTTGGAATCTTAAATGCATATAAAAGTTGATGCAATAAAATGATTTTTGTGCAACTTTGAATTTTTTTGTCTGTTTCTTAAATCAAACAACAGTTAACATAAGTGTCCTTAATCCCTATTTATTGGTACTGGTAACACAGTAACACTTTTACTTGGTAGTGTGCTTTCTTTCCTCGAGGAACACAGAAGAAAAATACTGTAAGAAAGAACAGAGTATTTTAGGATATGCCCTAAAATGTAATTTCTTTCTTTTAGAGGGTCTCCAAGAACTCCCCATCATGTCCCTCAGTAGGGGAGTGATGTTCTCCTGTGACTGCAGGCTGGGACTCAGAGCTACCTGTGACCTCCCCTGTGCCGTGCCAGGACCATACATGCTCAGTGCAGGCTGTGTTGAGGTGCCTCTGACGTGGGACAAGCAGGGAGGAGGAGGCTGAGGAAAGAGATGGAGATTTAGGTGTGGGGGAAGAAGGTGAGAAGTTGGACCTACTTCCGCTGCTATGGGGGGATGTCAGTGCCAAACATCCCTATCATGAGCAGCCCATGCTGGGACAGGGCGTCCCTGTGCTGTGGTTGGGGGGCACCAGCGCTTCTGCAGGGGCAGGAAGGTGAAGGCAGTCACGGGCCTTGTGATTTCTCTCTTCCTGTTGGGAAAACTCAGGAATAGCCCAGGTAGGATAAAGGGGTTTTTTGGGTAGAAAGTGTTTATCTACATATGGGAAGCTCTTGATACCTTAAAACACCAGGTCCCAACTTGGTGTCAGTGCTCACATCCTCATTTGAGGTATTACGTTTCTTGTCACCGTTGCTGGTGATCATTTAAGGACAGCAGTGCCATGAGCTCTTGCAGGTAGTTTTCATGCATGTCTTCAGGAGGAAGTGAAAAGCTCTTTAAAAAATCTCAGGCTATTTAGATAACCCAATAGAGATATACCATGTCTTTTCTCAAATGTTTCTCCCTTCATTCTCACCTCCCCCACTAAATGTAAGGTTGACAAAATAATTTGAGGGAAATATGTTATGTAACAAATGTAGGCACGTTTTCATCTTCATAAATTGTCCCTGCCCAATATGAGATTTTCTCAGGTGCACTTCTTTTTTGAGGAGGGGGGAGGGGGTGAAGTAATCATAAAGTGCCTGATTCAGAAAGTGGTGAGAAATTCCTCACTAAAGTGGAAATGAATGCTATTTAATAATTTGGATTGGACTTTGCCTGGAAAATTTTTCTTTTAAATCCAAGGTATATTTTTGGTAGTTGAAAGAGGTCAAATGCTCCCTTTCTGTGTGTGTCATTGGGTCACTATAAACTTTTAGAAACAGTTTAATGTTCCCTGTCTTGGCCAAAAATGATGCCAATAACTTTCACTTAATATTCTCTCAAAACAGAACTAGGGGAAGTGAATTGCACTGAATATTCAAATCAATATTTGAGGATCTTATTTTTTTTAACTATTTACATATAGGTGAGTGTAAATATATTTTTCTGGTGTAAAAAAATAACATTTATGGTGTAAATCGAGCTCTATATGCCGAAGAATGTGATATGGAAAATTAATTTTCTTTCCATTGCTTTCAATTCAGGTTTCCAAGAAAAAAATATATTTCTATAGATGAAAGATAAAAACTTCAAATTAATCATTATTGCAAACAAAATCAAATTTTGCAAATGGTTATCTTTAGATAAAGTAGATCTTACTTTGATTGAAAATTACTAGGTTTTTTAATATATATAGGACAGGATAAACAGATTAATAAGAACAAAACAACATATGCATTAAACTTCATTTCATAATGCATAGGTCCATGGTGAAATGTTACTAGTTAGAGCAGTTTGGGGGATAATTATTTTCTGATATGATATTCTGACTGAGAAGTCAGAACCATGGGTAGGGACTGCACTACACTTCGTGTCCATGTTTCCACACTCCCCTCAGTATGTTAAGGGGGACGGAAGCTGGTCTAGAGGTAAGAAGAATATAGATCTGGCCTATATAAATCTGGGCTTAGCATGGATCCAGTGACCTAATGTTGCAACAGATGAGCTGATGAAGTTTAGTAATAAAAATTTAGGCTATTATAACTGAAAGATGCTTTGATGCAAATCTGTGTCTGTTTGTTTCAATAGCAAATGACTGTTTAATTGTGTATATCCTGGAAAACAGAATGAAACAAAATAATTCTCCAGCTCATCTTTTGGATGAAAAGCTTCCAGTTTGTTGTTGCCTTCCATTTTATTTTCAACTTTTGTAAGTTCGCACGTGGTCTTTCTTTTTTCTTCAGAAACTTCTCGTCCACCTCAAAACAACTCATTTTAAAGTTGTTAAAGGAATAAATGTGGCTGATTCTGGCTGTCTGTTACCTCAGACTTGTGTGCCCAGGGCAGGATGGCAGGGCCCTGCTATCCCACCTGTGATGGAGGGAGTTGGACCATGGACCCTTACGAGAACTGAAGCAAGGAACCCAGCTTTGCATTCCTGTGCCATGGGCCAGGGCCCTGGCATCTTTTTTTTAATTCCACCAAAGCACTGAGTTCTGCAATCACTGAAATCCCTGTTACTTTCATCATGCTGCAGGCTGGGATCCCATCAGATAGACCCAGCAGCTCCCGTACCTCCCTCTGCCATGGGAACGTGAGTTCTTCTTCCTCCCTGTAAATGTTAGCGTGCTCCATCCTCCTCCTCATCATCATCATCAGCCACCCACAGCCCTGTCTGTTGATGCTGTTGCCTGGAGACGACCCTGTGATGGACAGCTTGGAGGGAAGCGATGATTAAACAACCTGAACTGGCTTCTGAAAGCAGCGATCGTTATTGTAATGTGACAGGCGGTGACAGCTCAGACAGCAACACGTTCTGAGTGCGATTCCTGAAAGGAAAGATAAACAATAAACACACAGGAAAGAGCCACACACACCTGTGTGCGAGTGGTGATGCTTTCCCTTGATGCAGAAGGGCAGGGAAGGCATGTGTTTCTGTATTAATGAAAGGTGAACATAACCCCAATAATTCTCATCATGAGCAGGTCAGCCCACGAGCCAGTGCAGCCTGCACTGATGCTGTCAAACAGCTGAGTTCCTCTGGCAGCCCTGGGCAGCAATTAAATGGGATGCTGCAGGTGTTAGCAGTGGGGGGCTGCACAGCCAGCAGGAATACACTCTACACAGAGAGGAACACACTGAGGCTTCAGCATGAGTGTGGTGGTCCTGCTAGGTCCACCTGCCCTATCTCCCCCAGCCTTCCAGATGGACAAGACAGTACAGGCACAAGGATGCAGGGTGGACTCAGCCCTCGCAGAAAGTGCATGTGCCTGTACAACCACAGTGCCTGGTTTAGGGGATTGTGCATAACATCTTTCAGCATCAACTGGGAGATTCCTGCACTCTTAGCTTTCCTTCCAAACCTAGATGACACCAAATGTCCCTGCAGGACAAATTTGAAAACAAGGCCAGATACACCTTAAAGATTGGTTAAACCAGGACACTGAAGATAGTTGAGAAAACTTACCAAGACCCCACTCATTAACTTGGAGGGTAATAGCTTTTTTTTGTGGGTTTATTTTTGTTTGGTTTTGTGGGGTTTTGTTTGTTGGTTTTGTTTTGTTTATTTGTTTTCCTTTGAGATGCTTGGATTGGACCAGTTCTGTACCAGGTGGGTTGGGGCTCTGTGGATTTGTTAATTAAAGTTTCCTTAAGATACAGATTCCTGTAGTGATCTTCCCACTTACACTCTCAGAAACTTATAAAAACTTCCACAGAAAACATGTTGTTTCCCTTTTTCCTCAGCTTCATTTGACTTCATTCTTTGCTCAGAAGTAGGGCAGGAACCAGGATACCAATAGGCTACTTGGATAGCTGGGGAGCTGCTGGAATGGATCAGAGCTGAACTCTGACAAAATTTAGAATACCCACATAACACAGATATGGGCCAGTTTTGCCACCATTGCTCTGAAGTCCAGGAGTAGCAGATTTTCATCCATGGTTTTTTCCCTGTTCTTAAGTGTAACAAGCTCTAGGGGATTTCAGTGCTGTCACTGTCCTGGAGTCATTACAGTGTTAAAGTTTGTCTGAATGATTTTTCCGTGCACAGAAGATACAGATACAGATACACACAATATCCAGTGGAGCAAATAACATCCTTACTGACGGTTTGTCTAATTTGTGCATGGATTCATGGGGAGGAAATGAATGTTTCTTTCTGGTGATTCCCACTTGCTTCTCAATCTCTCCTTTTAGTTTTATCCCAAGTTAGAATTTCTTCCTGCTGCTGTCCTGTCCTGTTTGGGTGCTGGTCCCTTTCAGTTCTCCTCAGGGAAAGAGCCCTGTCTTGGCAGGGTTATGGTAACGAACAGTGGAGGGTAAAATCCAACTTCAATGCAGGTGAACATTGCGTTTCTCTTAAAGCAGAGTTAACCAAAGATATTCTGGTGTTTCTTTGAACTTTTAAAGTGATGTTAAGTGTAGCAAGTATTTCCAGGAAGCGTTTCTGCTCTGGGTTATCTTCCTATGCTTTTGATAGCTGTTCATGTCCTTTTAAAATTGCTGTCAGTGTCTGTCCTGAGCACAGCAGCACCGATTTTCTTCAGTGCTATTCAAGTTCTTAAGGCAGGCTTATCAGTGAGGCATCTGAGGCATGGCTTTAAAGCGAAATAAGAAAACAAACCCCAAATTACTTTCTAAAGAGCCTTCCAAAAAGAGTTAAGAAATCACCAGTGTTCCTGTCAGACTGAAAGGGAAACACACATCCACAAAGAGAAGAAAATTTCATTGCCTAGCTTGCGCTATCCTTCCTTATCTCTATTGCATCTGGCAGCATCTCAGAATGAAGTAGTTGAGGAGAAATGTTGAGTCTGTGCACCTTTTCTGCTCATGTAAATCGGTATTCACATAGATGAAGCCCAGAACTGCTTTGAGGCAAGCAGAAGAATCCATCTCTATCCCTTTCTGACACTGAGGTATTGAAAGGCCAGGCAGAAACAGTAATTTCTGAGAAACGTTACATTGGGCAAGGTGGATTTTGGTGTGAAATAAACCTTTATAAGCAAGTAGGGGAAAGAGATACTTTGAGAAATTTTATGAGGAGCAGAGAGTATTGTACAAAAGAATCAGCATCTCATTATAAAATGTTACTCAGGAAACCTGTACTTAATCCTTTATATAGAGATCATTTTGGTTAAATCAGAACGTACGTGGAGATCGTTGCTGGAGAGAATTTAGAGAAGAGAAAAGATGTCTGTAATTTGGGGCTTTTGCTTAATATATGAAATTGTGTGGTTGATGTCTGAACTGGGATGACACAAGACAAATTAAATTTTAACTCATTAGTAAATTTTTCTCCTAACAAGCTACTCAGATGATCTAGAAATGCATTATGCAGTAGCAGCTGCTAGAAGATGAAAATATTTCATTGTAGCAATACTTGGTATAATGAAGTATGGGAACCGAATGCAGTATTGCAGAAATAAGGACAGATAGTCCTTATTTTAGATATAGTTTAGATATTCACCTTTTGTGTTGATTTTACATAGGACAGATGATGTCAGTAAAGTGAAAACATCGTTGAGACATATAAATCATTAAATACTAGTATTTGAGCCACTTGGGGAAAGAAAGTTGTCAGAAGAATTTTCTGTTAGAAAATACAGTTTAGTCAAAATCAGAAAATTTCTTGGAGGTATGTCATTTTCAGTGACAGTTGCTACACTAAAATATCATCCAAAATTATCTGCACTCTTGTAGTGTTGAGAATTAGTGAGAAACCTTGCCACTTGACTTTTGCTTTGGCACCAAGATTATGAAAAGATGATATTATTGCTGTATCAAGGACACACCTTTTGTATTGAATATATAAGAATATGTGGAGTATATGGGACACTATATGATACCTCATCTCATTCCCAGGAGGTGTAAAAGTTCCTTGCTCTTCTGTCCTCCCTGACCCTCCCTTCTGGTAATGGGTCCTATAAACAAGCTGTGTTCTTTCTCTGTCCTGGAGAGATTCTGTTTCCACCTGTGTCATCTTCGTGGTGTCTCCTTAGTCACATGGAGGGTGTCACCAAAGGACTTTTGCTGAAGGTAATAACTTTTCTGGGCAGTAAAGGTGCTGCTGGGAGGCAAGTAGGTGGGTAGTCTCAAAGGCAATACAATGTTTTCCTTTCTGAGCCACTACTTGTGGGGAGTTTATTACTGATAAATCCTGCAGAGTCCAGAAACGCATCTCTATGTATGTTTGAAATTAATGTTTAATGTTCAGGCATCATCAAAAGGAAATGCTTTGGTGTTACTGACTAGCTGATGAAAAATGTTTGCTGATGCTCACGGGAAATTTAATGACCTTATCTTTTTCTCATGGGACTGAAACCAAGCATTAGCCTATCTGAATCCCTCACAGAACAGAAATGCTGGCTTCTGACACATTAGATAGAGAATGTATCTAGGAAGGTGGTTTTTAAATTAACCTCAGCAATTTTTTGCATTCTATAAGATGATCCCATTGGCTGCTATAAGGGTATGGTGAAGGGAACTTGAATATCAAATGCTGCTTTTTGTTCCTGAAACAGTCTCAGCTTTACTAAGGATAGCTCTGTAGAAAGTCAGAAGTGTGGCAGCTCCAGCATTTGTTAACTAGACAGAAACTCAAGGGGAGAATGGATTGCAAGAGGGACGTTTTTGAAAGCCCAAATAGCTGTTTTTCACCATTCTGACCCCTTCGGGTGCTGAGCAGATTGACAGCCGATATCCCAAGGTATGCAATTTCCACTCAAGTAGGAGCCTCCTAGGAGCCCCTGGTGGTCTAATGGAAAGGCGCCGCGCTGTCACCGCGGAGACCCGGGTTCGATTCCCGGTCAGGGCCACTCCCGGGTAGGTGGGGCTCGTCAGCCCTTAAAGGCAACCCACCTACGTCCTAAGGACCTCACTGCCACCGTCCAAGCTCGCTTGGCCCCGGCAGATGAACCTTAGGATTAAAGGGTGGGCTCAGTTCCGCGCACACTGTGTCTCACCTAAAAAAAAAAAAAAATCCAGTGCGCAGGCTGGAAGGTGGAAAGACCTTCCCCGGATCTTCGCTCGCGAAGACTGGCCATTATTATATTATATTATTATAGGAGCCTCCTAAAGGTGCTAATCGCTGACAATGTTTTAGCTTGGAACAACGAGATTTCTCCTCCCTGTTAATTGCAAGTCCTGTGCAGTGTTTCTTTTTAAAGAACTGAAATGCTTTAAAAACAAATATTTGATTCCTGGATCAAAGAGCTGACAGCCTTAGCCATGATCTGGGAGGCAGATAGAGCCGCCTCATTGCAGAAACAGTTCCCAAGGAATGCTCTGGATTGCTTTACGTAGGAGTCAGATAACTCAATTGTAGTGACCTCTTCCTCAGGCAGCAGGTAGGCTGGATAATTGCTGCTTCTTAAATGTGTGAACAGGCAAAAAGAAGCTGCAGAAACACAAATGCACTGATTATGCAATTGTTCGATTCAGCCTAGTAAAGTTTTTTTTGTCCTTTAGATAATAATAATAATAATAATATACAGATGGATGCAAATACCCAGGAGATGAGCATTGATTTTAGGGTGTGGTGTGGAGCAGCAGAAGGCAATTTGAAGGATGATGAATGAAGATCTCAGGGGCCAGTGTCAATGAACTCTTGAAAGGTCTCTTGAAAGGGACCCAGCTGGCTTCAATTTCTTGTCTTCTGAGGTGGAAGGGGTAAGTGATTAAGGATGAGGAAGAGATAGGAGGGGCACGTGTAGGAGGGTGAGGGTCTTTTGTAGAACTGTGTGAAGTTGTAAGTAGTCTATTGAACAACAGCTTTTTCTAGTAGAGAAGCTGACCTATGGCTTTGATAAGCTTTGAGAAAAGCTGATGCTGAGTCATCTCAACTGAAGGACAATGCACTATGGTTTGAAATATTTTCTACCAGTAAAGATGTGCCCAAGAAGAAATGTGTCCTAAGCAAGTAGGAAGCCTCTCTGTTGTGGGGCAGTGTGAACTAGAGAATGAGAGAAGACTTGGCAAAATAGAGGAGAGTAAGGCTTGGACAGTGGTGTGCCAGGATGTTGCCTGGAAAATACAGGGAATGGAACAGCAAATTGAAGCTGCTGATGGAGCAGAATAATGTGATGGTGTTACAAAGTAAGTTTCTGGGGCATGGCCTGGAAAAATGAAAGCAGGCAATAAAAAATACATAAGGCAAAGTTTGTGGATTGGGGTAATGTAATCGGAACAATAGGTTTTAAGGGTGGGTTTAGCTCTAGAATTGGCTAAAAAGAGACTAGAGAGAGAAAAGAATATTTCACTATTCTAGATGCAGATGGCTGGATTGATTTCATACAAAGAGAAAACCATGAGCTCTTTGAAGAGGAGTAATGACTTTTGTGTTGGGGATTTTGGACTTAAGTGCTGTAGAAGCAATATCTAGTAACAAAAGACGCAGAAAGAGAATAAGAGCCAGGATAGAGGTAAAGAAGCCTGACTATGAAACTTGGAGGAGGAGATAAGGAAATACACTGGCAGATACTAACACTGTTAGGCAAGATTTCACATTCAGTGGGCAGAGACATTGCTGGAGGGTGAGGCATAGATGAAAGAATTTACCTTAAAGTAGTCTTCCATGTTGTGACTTTCCCTGCATACACTGTGCAATTTGTTCTCAGCATCTCTCTGAATGAGAGTCACCTCTCTTAGCCACCACCTGTGGAGGTTTGACATGAGCCAGCCAGCGTGTTGTGTCTGATATGTCTAGTTTAATTGTATTTCGATGCTTAAAGTCAGAGCATCAACAAGAACAAGACCCTCTTCAGAGATGTGGGCAATTACACAAATTGGTGTGGAGACATTTTGCCAGAAGAGATGTATTTGTTTTACATTCTTGAATTTGGCAGGGAATGACCTTGCTACTTGTAGAGGTACAAGTTCTTATAGCTGAAGTGGTGCTGTGTCTGGGCTCAGAAGGGAGTGAAATAATGCGTGAAAACAAAAGTCTGTAACCTGGCAGCTTTTGTTCTCAGAAGGATGATGTAAGCAAAAACCAGAAGCCTCTAGGGTCTCTTGTATCTTTGTGGCAGAAGTTAATATGGATAAGGGATTATCCTGGTCTCAATGGGGAATTCAGGTGGTGCATTTTTGCCTTTTGAGCATGCAGCCTTAGAAGTGAGTTCTCCTATGGCTGACAGCACAGTTGCAGCAAAATGTTTCCAACCTGGCTTGGATTTGAGGCTCCGACAGGATGTGCAGTGGGCTGTCACTGAGCTCAGAAGGGGCAATGTCATACATATTCTTGGCTTGCAGCAACCTACCTGAAGTACTTGTGTTTTCCTAGCTTATGCTTATGCATTTAAACTGAATTTTCTTTCAAGATAAGGAGCCCTCATGTGGACAGCTATCACAGGTAGGCTAATGTGTGGCCTTAATTTGTGCTTTAATTGTCTATCTCAAATGAAACAGTTCACCTAAATCTTCAGATTCTTTTCCTTCTGAAGCTTTTGCATGTCTCCTCACAGAAGCTTGCACTATGGCATTGCTTCTTGTGGTTTTTTTTTACGATGGTGTTGGCAGCCTGTGGCAAAGGGATGACTTTAAATGGGTTGGTATGTTATAAAAGGCACAAAGAGGCAGCTTCTAGTACCTGATATCCTGCAGTTACCATCTCAAGGGGGCTGAGAGTCTCTGATCTGACCAGAAATTACAACACCCCTTATCAGTGATTGACTCTTAGTCTTTCAAAGGTGATTTCTCCCATTCTAATTGAATTTTTTTTTTTTTAAATGTTTCCTCCTCTCCCTCCCCCAACCCCACCCCCCATCATTCCAACTTCTTCAACTTGTGAAAGTGAAGCACAGCTTGGCTTGCCTCTCTTGAAGATCTGCCAACACCCACATTAACCCACAAGTACCTTCTTTCTAGCCAGCATTTTGGCAGGGGACCTTCTGTCTTCATAGTGCGTAGTTCCTTCTGGAGAACGGAAGAGACAGATCTTGCACTGCTGTTCAGAGTTCTACTTAGAAGATTTTCAAATATGTGCCTCGAAGTCAAATGGGTTTTTGAATTTTCTGCATGATTTCTATTGTGAGATGTGAAAACAAATCAGTATTTAGATCCATTCGTCTTCTTGGCAATCTTCGTTAAGGATGTGTTTGACTCACTCTGGTTATTGGTGTAGTTTAGTCCCTGGCATTGAAAGGCAGTGAGGATGGCCACTTCCACTGGTGAATGACAATGGACAGATGAGAGCATCCCAACTGCCCCTTCTTCCACCTGTTACACCAGCACCACCCCTGTTGGTGCCACAAGACAAATGGTATCACCAAGCTGTGGGTAAGAAAATGGCAGTGTCTTTCCAGAGTGTGAAGATGTTGTAGCTGTCACTCAAGCAAGGTTAAGGTGGATGGGTCAAAGCATCTTGCAGTCAGTAGTGCTCCAGATATCTCAGTGACAATAATCACCTGTTTGCTTGTTGCTCATCTGCTGGGAGAGCTTATTATATAGAACTGTGCTCTGCAGGAGTAACAGTGTGCATTACATGCTCTACTGGCATAAGATGTTCCACTAAACCTGAAATAATTTTCAGAAATCAATTGATTTGAGTCTCATTATTTTTCTTCTGGGCTATGAGTGTTTCGGCTTTCAATGACTTTTTGCCATTAGAAAAGTGAGAATGAGCAGATATATTTTTTATTTGTCTCTGATCCCATTGGAATAAAGGGACCATCTTGGTGAAGGTCTGGGATGGTATCTTGTGCTGCACTTCTGCTGAAGTGCCACGCTTTACTTGTGAGGCTCTTTGGGTTAGAAACTGTCAAATTCAAGAGAGGGCTTGGCACTTGTCCTGCCTTTTAATCTGCTTCATTATACCCCTTGACTTTCTAAATAAGTTTGAAGCATTCAGTTTGAAATAGAAAAACAATATTTTAAGGTACGTGGGAGAAGTGCTTATTCTCAGATCAGTCTTATCATCAGAAATGAAATGTTCCAGCAATCCCATCCATTATGCAAAGGGAGGACATGGTTAGAACAATGCAGAAATCTTGACAAGAATCTTCCAGCTGATGGTATCCATTACCAGTGACCAGTGTTTCCCGTGGTGTGTGCATAAGCAGAACTTAGGTCTGTCTACATGCCACAGCTACCTGCAACCTGCCATTGACACCCCTTCTGTTCCCTCACACAGAAGGTAAATTATAGCCAGGATGAAATATTTTGCTAATTATAAAACATTAAATGATCTTCATCTACTTTCTCCCCAATGAACAATGCAATTGAATTATAATTAGGGCTTGTACAGAACCTTTGATAACAATGGAGCCACTTGTATTAAATTCAGCCTTAGTTTTCTTATTCCATCAAGTCCCATCATTGTGTTGATTGTACTTTGAAGTCATAGCAAGTTTCCCTCTTCTGCTATTTACCTAATTTATTTCAGCCCCAACACACAGCTCCTAAATTCTTGCTAAATTTGTTTCTGAACAAAAGGACTAAAATCAGAGTGTCTTTCATTTAAGACACGAGGCAGTTACGGTTCCATTCATTTCTTCATATCTATCTGCTGTATCTAGAGAGCTATTGTTATGTATGCAGTACTGGAAGATAATAATACTAATAAAAAATAATAATTCTCCTAGGATTTGCTGTCAATAGAGGCAATCTATAGAGAACTAAAACCTAGAGAGTGAGTGATTAAAGTTTAGTAGCAGAACTGAAATACACTTTCTGGATGCAAAAAGAGGCTAAAGAATACAGAGAGGAACTAGAGGGATCTGCTCAGTCTCTGAAGCCAGATCCTCATGTGGTGTGAATGGGATCATTCAGTTCCACCCTGGACCCTTCCAATGGGGATATGCCAGATGCTCAGTGCTGTGTGACTCAGAGCTGCTCAAAGGGGTGTTAACTTAGGAGGGAACTCTGCCTCCTGTCTTTCTCCTCTTTCCCCAGGAAACCTTTTCTGGCTTGGGGGCATGCAGCAGCTGAATTCTATCTGTGCCTTAAGCAGGGCTGGAGCAGGAGCTCAAGAGCTTAGAGAGAAGTTTGGGTGAACTCAGTGTGTGTGAAAGGGTTTGTAAAGCTGCTAGAGGGTTGCCTGTGACTCTGGGGGCTGTGTGTGGATGATAATGAGTGTACAGCAGGATGTTACTGCTGCCCTTATTCTTCCCATAAATCATAGATTGGATTGGCTTCTGAAAATTTACCTTCCCCGAAGAAGAAATTAAAAGTCCTGTAGGCATCCCATTTGGGTCAGGTCAGGGTCAGCACTGATTATGAACTTGGCCTTGTAGGAAGTCTGTTTGTCTGGGTGAAGTGGTTTGCCTCACTCACAGAAATTTTTTTTAAACCTGAATGAGTAAAAACCCACAGAATCTCAAGTTCAGAGAGAAGCCTAGCTATTTAAAACCTGCTGCCTCTGTTAGTCTCCTCTCAAAACAGAGCACAGAAGAACTGGGCAGGTGGGATTAGTTTCCTTTCTCTGATAAAAGCAGATTAATTTTAACACTGGCTAAAATTGCACCCATTTTCTCTTGGTAAATGAACCATAAGGCACATTGTCAAAAGTGAGCCTTCCATAATGACTATGGTTAATATTTTAGAGCCATTTTCTCTGTGGATCAGAGCTTAAAGTCAAGCATGTGAGAATCAGCAATATATGCTGTACATTAGCTTGATTTCTATTCATTTGCAGTTCGAGTATTCTTTACTTTCCCTCTGCTAATTTCAGAATACCTCTGAGTTTTGTAGAGCAAGGGATTTGAATCTGATTTAATACCCAGATATATATCTATTTAAATAAGTAGAAGGGGACAGGATAGTGCGTGTGCCTGTGGGTCTAAGGTGAGGCTCAGGAAATCTCAGTTCAGTTATCTCCTCTGCTGCAGAGTTCCCATGGGTTTTCCAGAAAATGCCTTGTGGTGGCTCGGTTTCCTGAATTGTAGAATGAACATTAAAACCGCTGCTTCCCATGGAACCTATCAGTTCTTGAGTTCTTCAGAGGCTGTGGTGCACTACAGTACCGTGTTAATAAGATGCAGAGGTACAGAGGAAAATCTCTTAGGGCTTATTGGCTGAGCTGTGCCAATACAAGTTCCTGTGTTAGGAGCAATACCACATGTACCAAGGTATCTGACTGACTGAGTCTACTGGTGTTCCTTGCTTCCCCCTCGCTACATTTATTCCACACTGCACAGTACAGGGGACACTGGGACCAGCTATGAAGTGCTCAGCACATTCACGTGGGGCAGTGAAGATCCACTGTCTGTAAGTTCAAGAGTCTTCCTTCCTGAAGTGCCAGGTGAAGGGTGGCTTTTGTCTCATCTTTTGCTTCTGTGCTGGCTGTTTTTTGCAAAGATGGTCTTTGGCCAGATCCCTCGGGTACTGGCCACGAGTGCTGCTTCTGGAGAGAGTGCTCTGGAGAGAACGTGAATGACCGAATGCAGTTGCCATTTGCTGTGTGCTCCACGGGAATGTTTTCTGTCTGTTTCCTGCTCTGACTTTTCCCAGAAGAAAACATTAAATTTCAGACCATGGCACTTGTGCTGTTAAAACCCCATCTGTGTCTGACTGCCTGAGTTTCCCATTGCTTTCTAGTCCTAATGCATAAACCAGTGCAGCCAAACTATATATAGTGCTTAAAAATTACTTGACCCTCTCTTTCATTCTTAACATCTGCTTTGGCACTGCTTGGGGTCTGGAACAACAGAATAGCCTTTGTGGCTGACAAAACTGGAATTCAGAAAATACAGCAGGAATATTAAAGTTTTAGGACAGCCTCTTGGGAATGTGAATTGAGACAGATTATGCAGTAGATGTAGGATAATGGTCTGAGCCTTTCATGAGAAGTTTTAGGACAAATGCAACAACTCTGATGTGCTAAAAATAAAAATAATAAAGTGACTGGACACAGCCAAGGTGATAGTTTTGCTAAGAGCTCTTGAAACAACTGAAATTGTTAACACTGCAGTTATTCTCAATAGCGTAATTTTCTTCTGCTTACACATTCTGTTGTGTTGCGTTTTTTGTCCCAATTAGGGAAGCGAATTTCTTTCTTAATTATCCAGTTCTCACTCTCTGATGTAGATTTCTAACACTTTGAGGTATATTTAATCAGATCCTTGTTTATGCAATTGGGGAAAAACAAAGAGGGACATCTGGAAAATGTTTTTAAGTCCACTAGTCCTTAGTGGAAGCGTGCTGTTGATTGATAACCATAATGTTAAGCAACTGCTGTTTCTACAATTTTGGTGTTGTATTCATTTCAGAGGAGTGACAGAAGATGGAGGCTGTTATTCTCCCTGGTTTGCCTTGATAAGCCAGTACACTTTTCCTCAAAAGCCTTTACTTTTTATCCTTACTCACATAAGGGAAAGGGTGCTGCAAAGGCTCA